>NC_042617.1:58486147-59114813 GCF_901001135.1 Rhinatrema bivittatum
CTTTTTCTTTATGCCATGTCACTTACAACTTCGACACAATGACATCCTGATGGTTTAGAATAGTGGGTAGTTGTCTATCCCTGTTATACCCTAATTGATAGAGTGCAGTTTATTTCCTGCAAAACTGTTATCTTGCTTGACCCTGTCATCCTTAACACACAGTGCCACTCCTCCACCAATTTTATATGCCCTATATGCCCTGACATGTCGATATAATTTGTACCATAGTATCAGTGT
This sequence comes from Rhinatrema bivittatum, assembly GCF_901001135.1. Taxonomy (NCBI): domain Eukaryota; kingdom Metazoa; phylum Chordata; class Amphibia; order Gymnophiona; family Rhinatrematidae; genus Rhinatrema; species Rhinatrema bivittatum. The sequence continues at coordinate 58,486,385 of NC_042617.1, forward strand.
CCCATTGGTTATCCTCCTCCTACCAGGTCTCCAAAATGCCTATAATATCTATATCTTCATTAATGCCTTACATTCATATTTTTCAGACTTCTGGCATTTGCATACTGACATTTTAAAGTTATTTTATTTTTTTTATTTGTTAAGTCAAGAAGTCATACCAAAAAAAACACACACATAGGGCATGCATGCCAGAAAAGCACAATTAAGGTCTGGAATTTGTTGACAGAGGATGTGGTTAGTGCAGTTAGTGTAGCTGACTGAAAAAAAAAAGTTTGGATAAGTTCTTGGAGGAGAATTCCATTAACTGCTATTAATCAAGTTGTCTTAGAGAATAGTCCCTGCTATTACTGGTATCAGTAGCATGGGATCTTCTTAGTGTTTGGGTACATGCCAGGTACTTGTAGCCTGGATTGGCCATTGTTTGAAACAGGATGCTGGGCTTGATGGACCCTTGGTCTGATCCAGTATGGCAATTTCTTATGTTCTTAAGGTCAACTGTCTTATATCACTAAATAGTCAGCAAGCCTCAAGACCATTTTAACATATAGTCATAAGGACGCAACTATCCACACAAGACAAGACATTCACTCATCCACATTCATATCAAATGTCACAATCCAGAGCAACTGATATTATCAACACCATTGAGTCCAAAAACCCAGCCGATTCAAATGATCTTTAAGTGAAAGTCAAAAGATAAAAAGATTTCCGAGTCTATTTGTAGTCAGCAGACATCTTCAACGGGTGAATAATACATCTAATCATTCTATATGCATCCAATCAGCCATGGCACTAAGCCACGATGCAAACAAAGGAAGCTCAGGTTGAACCCAAGCTTTCAAAATACAGAAAAAACCTGCCAGTAGGGCCACATAAACTTTAAAAAAAATCTCTTAGAGGTAGGTAATTTTAAATAAGGAAGATCTCAAAAACAAAAAGTGACATCAAAAGACAGTTGAGTCCCAGTAATCTTGTGAAGCAAATAAGACCTCCTCCCAAAAGGGGAAAATCTTATGGCACAACAAAAATGTATGAGTTAAAGAGCCTCTTTCAATTCTACATCCAGGGCAAGAGTCAGATTGAGTTATACCAAATTTGTGAACCTTAACACTATTAGTAAAGCTACAATGCAGTAATTTAAAATATAATTCCTGAAATCTGGCATCCAGAGAAATTTTAGTGCAATACTCAAAACAGAGACTAAGATTTTTGGGAGCGATAGTAAAACTTGTTAATTGAGACCAGGAATGTGCTAGGCCTGTCAACAGGTCAGGATTCATTTTGTACAAACATAATATATACCAACAAGATAACCTCTTTTTTATTTTATTTTTTTTACCGTAGAGCGAATGATCATTGCTAACGAGCTGGAAAGGAATAGCTCTGGGTGTGCCCATTGTAGTTGGCAAATATGTTTGGCTTGCAAAAACCCATAGAAATTAGCTCTGGGAATCGGATATTTATCACATAGTTGCTCAAAAGAAAGAAAACATTAATCATTAGGCCAATAAAAAGACATAATATCCATGATTCCCTGTCCTTCGAAATTTAAAATATCCCCCTCTCAGGCCTGGAACTGTGGATTACCAACAAGGGGTAGAAAGCCCGACATTGCAGCCAGATCTCCCCAGCACTTACTTAAGTAATGCCAAGCAAACTGGACAGGTCTGAACAAACTGCATTGTTTGTGTCAGGGTACAAAAGACAGAAGAGGCAGTAATCCATTCCCACAAAATCGCAATTGGCAGGCAGCACTGTGAAACCTAATATCCGGTAAATTAAGACCCCCCCCATACATTTTAGGGCACCAATTTAGCAAGCTAATTCTGGCCCTCTTACTCCACCACAGAAAATGGACGATTATAGATTTCAGATGTGCTAAGGCTTTATTAGGGATTTAGCAGGGAACCATTTGTAATCTATATAGCAGCTTAAGGAATACCAGCATTTTATATTTATTTATTTAACACTTTTCTATACCGACCTTCATAGATAAAAAGACCATATCAGATCGGTTTACATCGAAAAGGGTAAAAAAAACTGTAGTGACAACTAACGTAAATCAACAAATGGTGTGGAAGAGGCAAAGTTACATTCAACAGGGAGTAAGAACTTGGAGGCTTGGTCAGCTGGAAAGATAGATTAGAGAAGGCAGCAATTATAAATATAATACCATTGATAAGATAGATAAGGCATAATGTGCTTAGGAGTATCAGGGTCTATCGTACAGGCAGAGAGTAAGGCCATCATTCAGGCATAGAGTAAGGGCAAACTAGTGAATATCAGGGGGTTCAGAGAAGGCTTGGCTGAAGAGCCATGTCTTGAGTTTTTTCCTAAATGTTAAGAGGCAGGGTTCCAATCTGAGGTCTGCAGGGATGTTATTCCAGATATCTGGGCCTGCTATCGAGAAGGCTCGATCTTTAGTTGGGGGAAATTGCAGGGTTCCTTTGTGAATTTCTTTCATTGGTCTGTTGGAGGAATGTAGTTTGAAGGGGATTTCGAGATGGAGTTGAAGTTGATGGTGGATGGATTTGTGTATTAAAGTGATTGATTTGTGCAGGATTCTGAAATTCACTGGTAACCAGTGTAGGTTTCTGAGGATGGGTGAGATGTGGTCTCCACGATTGGTGTTGGTCAGTAACCTCGCTGTGGCGTTCTGTATCATCTGTAGTGGCTTGGTGGTGGATTTAGGGAGGCCTAGGAGGAGGGTGCTGCAGTAATTATATAATACACATCTGCCAAATAATGAGGTAAATACATCCAAGCTTGTAATTGAGATTGAATATCTGCAATTAGTGATCGAATATTGTTAGAATAAAGCAAAGATTTATCCCTAGTAATTTGGATGCCCAAATATTTTAATTTAGTTTGTGCCCAGCCAAATGGAAGTTCCCCTTACCAATTGAGCCTAGTAGAGTCATCAACTGCCATAGCCTCGGACTTAGTAAAATTAATCTTTAACTCGGCAAAGCTACCAGATATGACAGAGATCCATAATGTGAGCTAGAGTCACTGATGAATTCCCAATAAACAAAGCATTTCATCTGCAAATAAATAGATATGATAATCTGAGGAACCAAGCATAAATCCCTTAATCACAGTGGTGGACTCGAGTTTAAGGGCTAAGGGTTCAACAATTAGTAAATATAATAACGGAGATAGCGAGCAACCCTGACAAGTGCCTCAGTGCAAAAAAAAATAACTGAGAGCCCCACTAATCTATAACCATGCTTGAGGAAAGGCATACAATAAACAAATCCACTCCAAAAAAAAGCCCAAGATTCTGAACTTTTCCAGCACCTAGGACATATATGACCCCTCAACTTTGTCAAAGGCCTTTTCAGCATCCAGGCTTATTTCCAATCCTCCATGTTCGAAAGGGCAAGGATTATACAAAGCCTCAAGCAATTTGTGGGCATTCCGTACCCCATGACGCTGTTTGACAAAGCCAGTTTGATCCTCCGATACCAAGGAAGGCAAAACCACACACAAGTGGTTTGCCAAAATGGAAGCCAGCAACTTAATATCGAAATAAGAACATAAGATATGCTACACTGGATCAAACCAAGGGTCCATCAAGCCCAGCATCCTGTTTCCAACAGTGGCCAATCCAAGTCACAAGTACCTGGCAAGTGCCTAAACATTAACTAAATCTCAAATTACTATTCCTTATTGATTAATAGCAGTTTATAGATTTTTCCTCTAGGAACTTATCCAAACCTTTTTTAAACCCAGTTACAGTAACTGCCGTAACCACATCCTCTGGCAGTGAATCCAGAGCTTAACTATGTGTTGAGTGAAAAAGTATTTTCTTTGATTTCTTTTAAATGAGCTACTTGCTAACTTTATTAATTAAAGAAATAGGCTGATAAGAATCAGGTTGGTGGAATCCTTTCCCAGTTAAAAAAAAAACCAAACAAAAAACAGTAACTAAAAAATGGTTAGCCCCCTGGGTGAAACAGTGATTATACATATCAAGCAGTGGCTTTGAGACCTTGGTGGAAAACAGTTTATAAAATCAGAGTGAAAGCCGTCAAGCCCTGGTGTCTTAGCAAGCTTTAGAGAATAAATGGCAAACTCAATTTTGCTTACTTTAATAGGAGCATTAAAAAATTCCAAATGCGTATCCAACTCTGTTGGCAAACCAAGATCCTCAAAAAATCTAGAATGGACCTCTGCCTTTTCTGGTGTGGAGGAATAAAGCTTTGTATAATAGTCCATTAAAACATCAGTCAGTTTTTCAATGGTGGAAACCAACTCCCCTTTCTTAGTCCGCATAGTACAAATATATTGTCTTGGTTTAATACATGTACCAGCCTAGCTTGCAACTTGCCTGGTTTATTTCCATGACAAAACAATTTAATCTGAAACAAATAATATTTTTTAATTACTCTTTGATGTATAAGCTGATTCAAAATATTCCTGACAACTAGTATTTGAGATTTAATGTTTGCAAGTTTTGCACATGCCTTGCCTTAAGAGCATTAAATTCCTTAGATAAGCGCAGAATCTCAATATCACAAAGTTTGTTGGTTTCATATGAAATTATCTCACTCATAACTGCTTTCCCTGCCTTCCAGAGTAGGTTGGAAGTAATCTCAGGAGAAGTGTTGATCTATAAATCAGCTTGCCATTTATCATTCAGCAGTTGCTTAAAAGTAGGATCAAAATATATAGAAGTCTCCACTTAAAGGCCTTAGATGGAGGAAGACCCATATGAAGCTGGAAAGAAAAAAGGGCATGATCTGAATTAGATGAGACCCCAATATCTGCCTGCCGAACCATAGGAAACATCCTATCGGTCACCAAAAAAATAGTCTACACGGGAATAACAATTATAAGATTGAGAATAAAATAAAAAATCTTGTTCCCTGGGATGCAGTACTTGCCAAATGTCTAATAACTGGAGTTATTTCATTAGAAAAGAAATAGTAGTTTGTGAAGCTTTTCTCGTCAATCTAAGTGGCTTAACATTGATACTAGAATCTACAAGTACATTAAAATCACCCCCCAAGACAATTAAGTGTTCAGGAAATTGACTGAGTTACGTCACGAGCTGAGCAAAAAACCCGTGATTATACACATTTGGGGTATAGATGTTGCAAAAAACAATCTTCTGCTGAAATAAACTCCTATTTAATAAAATATATTGCCCTTCTGGGTCTGCAGTTTTCCTGTCCAAATGAAAAGTAAGTTCTTTATAAAAAAGGATCGCCACACTCCTCTGTCCCCTAGAAAAGGAAGAAAAAAACACCTTGCTCACCCATTGAGTTTGCAGCTTCTTATGTTCAGCATTAAATGAGTCTCTTGGAAAGAAAAGGTGCAACAATTTCTTCCGCTTAATTGGTGAATGTATACCATCTACATTCAATGAAAACACATTTATTTCACCTATCCCATATAAGAAAGAAGAGGAAAAATTCAAAAGTAATCTATAGCAAGATTATCCAGACATCCCCCAGTATAGATGTCCAAACAAATACCCATATCCATGAAAAAATATATCTTCCCAAAGGAATTTTATCACCAACAGTAATGATCAAAACGTTGCCAGTACAAACCTGCACTCACTCCATATTCATTCCACACAGATAGACAAACAGAAAACACTGAAGTTCCATTTCTCCAAGGAACCACATCTTCTATCTTTAATCTTCTCCCCAGGATGCATCCTAGAGGGCCCCTTAAGTAGCTGTCTCATAGTAGTCTCAAAAAAAAATATGCAAAAACTAGGCAGAAATATGAACTGCAAACTGTGTCAAACAGCAACCATGTGACCAATGGTCCTTCGGTGGGGGTAGTAAAACGAGCAGAAAAGGAAAAAGAAATCTGAAATGGGCAGTGCTCTTTGTCCTATAATAAGTCACCCAAATAACCAGTAGCACATGCAAGCAAGGGGGGGGGGGGGCACCTATGGCTAGATTCAGTAGGCTTAGTGGGCCATGTCTCAAAGAAACCTCCCAACAGTTCAAGCCAAGACAGAAATTAGGCATGAAACCACATGGAGAGGTCAAAGAAAAAAAAAACATTGAAAAAATAACCTCATCTGAGCACAGCAAATTCAGTCAGCTGAGTGATAAAAGAAGTGGTTAAGCTGGCCTGTAAGTTCCATTATCAATCGCTTGGACAGATAGTCCAAGTAGGCTTGTGCTTGATCTTTAGTGGACAAAATTAGAATCTTTCCATTTGCAAACACACAAATTTGCAGGATATTGTAGGGAGAACTGTACTCCCTTGTGACAGAGAAGCTGTGCAGATTGGCGCCATTTTGCACCTTGCTTCAGAAACTTTCATGGAGACATCGCCAAATAACAGATTGACCATCACGGTCTAATTTGCATTTTTGTCTGCAAAGTTCAGAATTTGTGCAATTATTGGCCAAGGGCGAGTGTCGCCATCTCTCCTAACTCCAATCCTATGAGCCCCAACGACAATGGGCTCTGTTTCCAAGAACAAGCCCAGCCCCTCTGGAAGCCATATTTGAGAAAAAGTGCATCAGATCAGCATCAAGAACAGACTCTGCAAGACCGATGACATGAATATTATTCCTGTGCCCTGTTCTCTTGATCTTCAAGTCTATCCAGAAGCGCGCCCCATTCTCCTTTTTCATAGTCATTTGGCCTGTAAGTTGGTCAGATACCATCTCCTGCGCAGCAACCCTTTTATCAAGATCAGATATTTTTGTGGCATTTGTACCAATCTTTTTGGACATTTCCTCCATTGCTGATTGCAGTTTACTCAGCTGATCAGTCAAAACAGCCGTAATGTTTTTTGAGATATCTCTTATCAAATTCTCTAAGGTCTTGCAAAGATTGCTCGGTCACAGTTGCCATCTTGGAGACAGGAGGTATCAGCTTTTCCTTATCTTTATCTTTCAGTACCTGCACTGATCGTGTCGACATTCCAATCAGTACAGCCCATAGTACATAAAGTCTTCATTCGTGTACTATTTTAGAGTCCAAATCTTGCACCAAAGCAGGCAGGAGACACACACAAAAAATAGGCTGTCGCAGAGCTCACCTCACCTGCAACTTCTCAGATGGGCAGTATAACCGGAAGTCCTTAGTTTGGGGGGGGGGGGGGGGGGTTGTATTTCTCTTTTTGTTAGTTGCCTCACTGCCTCAGCAGCCCCTCAACAGCACTTTTCAGTGCTATCCCAAAAATAAATAAAAATGAATAATCTTTGATTTTGCAGAATGTCCAGCTCCAAGAAGACCACGATATCTGCTGCAGATGCCTTAACCATGACCACGATTCAGCCAAGTGCTATGAATGTGGCCACGTCACCAAGATCCCAAAGGAACAGGGCTTGGAAGATGGAGGGACTTTGCAGATTGGGGAAAGTCAGAGCCGTTCCTCCTCTGAGAGTGGGGCCTCTGTGGGATCCCTTTGTGCCGAATTGAGCAGGAGCTCCTTAGAAAAGCTGCCCCAGCTGTGGTGCCAAGTTCCAGACCTGCTGTAGTTCAGGAGTTCAACAAGATGCATAAGCGTTGCATGTAGGAGCCAGTGAGCTCCTTTGCACACCTGAGGGCCGTTTCTTCATCTTTGTGGGGCTCATCAGCACAGTAGAAAAAGAAGTGTTCTTCCTTGAAGCAGGTGGTATATTTGGCACTGAAGTAGGTATCATCAGCCCTTGTTGGGAGGACTCCGGACTTCCTCCTTGTTGGTGCTATTGCATCATCCTGTGAGCTTTGCCTGGAAACTCCGTGTCCAATATGCTCCTTTGTGCCTTTGGTCTCTATGCTACCACCAGCTCAGTTAACTCAGGAGGGTGGCCACCCTGGATTCCAATACATGCTTCTCAGGAGGATGATCCTATACTAGTTTCAGAAGAAAATATCTATTCCCAACTCCGGGCCAAAAGACACAGTAATCTATAGATCAGGTGGCAGAATTGGCAGCCACTGACAAAGGAGGGCATCCTCCAATCTCTCTTGTAGGTGTAGGCTCCAAGAATATGATCCTCCATAATGATGGAGGACTCTACCCTAATCGCAGTTATCTTCATCAGTCTAGTGTACCTCCATCTCTGGATTTGGCGGAAAGATCTTCAGGGATCCTCTCAGACCCCTTATCTGGACTGCAGGAGCATTTATGGTTTATGGTTTATTCAGGTTTTTTAAACCGTCATATCAGTAGAACCATCACAATGGTGTACAAAATTAAAATAGAGGAAATACAATCGATAGCAATAAAAGAACATAGCTAAAATTACAAAGCAGAATAATTAAAATATAGCTGTTAAAATAGCTTTAAAAGCTTAAAAGGCATAAAGTAAAACAAAACAATAAAGCAGCAATAAACATCGGTCATTTATCTTCATCGGTCATTTATCTTCACCAGAAGATCTCTCTCACTCTAAATTTTTTGATAAATTGGGTAAGGCGTTCAATCAATGGCCATAGTAACAAGGATCCCCACACAGAGGTCTTCAGGATACTGTGGATTCTGGAAACATCTGCTTGAGCCTGCAGTGGTACAAATCTAGTCCATCCTGTGGGAACTGTAAAGGAAAATGTGAGATATCAAATTTTCTACCCGCCTCCCCCCAAGTAGTCAGAAAACTGGATTTTAAATACAGGGTACAACAATTTCCAGGATTTGGTGTGGTTCAATACTGCACTAGTCTGTAATTGTAGAGTCGGCATTGAAGTGGGCTAAAAAGACTAGGTTTTTTTCCAACACCCATCAGTCGACCTGTTCATGTTAAGACTACTGAAAAGTTGACAAATTTAGCTCCAGTCTTCAAAGCAACTTCAGATATGCTCTGGATGCTTTATTGTTCAAGTGGAATGCAGATCTACTGTATGCTTTTCCTCCACTTCCATGATGGCGAGAATAGTGCAGAAGGTACTCAAAGACAAGGCACATCTTATCTTCATGGCTCCAGCTTGGTCCAGCCAGATGTAGTTCTCTTACCTCATCAGACTGTTAATCCATCCATCAATCCCTCTGGGATCTGATCCTGCTCTGCTATCTCGGAATGAGGATCATCTTTCATCTAAACCTCTCCTCCCTCAGCTTGATGACATGGATGTTGAGTGCTCAATAGTTTCATCCTTGTCATTATCTAAGGAGATTGAGGACATCATGATTTCGGCCAGGAAGCCCTCTATCAGATGATTGTACAATTTCAAATGAAAACGTTTTGCCTTTTGTTGTCAGGTGAGCTCTTTGAATCCTTTCACCTGCGCCCTGAAAGATTTTTTTTCAATACTTGTCCACCCTGTTCTCTTTGGGGCTCAGTACGTCATCGGTCAAAAAGCATCTCAGTGCCATTGCACTTACCTCTGTCAAGTGGATGGAAAGCCTATCTCCATCTGGAGAAGTTAATGAAAGGCTTGTGGCATACAAGACCGCCTGGTGCAAAGCCACTGGTTCCATAGCATCTTAATGTCATCTTGGCACAAGTGATGAAGCCTCCCTACAAACCGTTAAAGTCAACTTCCTTAAAGTTTCTTATCTGGAAGATGGTATTTCTAGTTTCCATCACTTTGGCTAGAAGAGTCTGTGATCTACAAGCATTGATTTTGTTACACTCCATTATCAACAGGTTGGTTCTCCGCACTCACCCGAAGTTTCTGCCAGTGGTTTTGGCATTTCATTTGAATTGAGCCACCTTATTCTTTACAAAACCTAATGCACATAAATGGAAGAAGGCCCTTTGTTCACTGAACTGTAAAAGGGCTTTGATGTGTTTTCTGAAGAGAGCTCAACCACATCATTTGGCTTCTCAACTTTTCATCTCCTATGATGATGTTTCTCAGTCTTCTGGAGACATGCCTACCCAGTCAGGTTTTCAGTATTGCCATAATATGCATGAAAAATTTGCATACCCTGGGTTTCCTGTGTGCAAATCTTATCTCCTGCATATTCATTATGGCAATCCTGAAAACGCAACTGGTGGTGGTGTGCCTCCAGGAGTGGGTTGGGAAACACTGTCCTGCAATCGTAACAGACTGGGAATAGCTGTTGCCAAGCGCATGCTGTCCAACTGGTTAGCTGATTATTGCTTATTGCTATGCTTTGCTGGCCTTCAGATCCTAGACTCTGTCAAGGTTCATCAAGTAAGAGCCATGTCTGCTTCTGTTGCTCACTTAAGAGCCGTCTCTATTGAAGACATCTGCAAAGTTGCAACTTGGTAGTCCATTTACTCCTTTATGTGCTATTACTGGATGAACAATAAATCAAGAGGAGACAGTAACTTTGGGCAATCAGATTTGCGCAAGTAGTCTACTCTATATGGAAGAGGAGGTTGTTTTGGGTTGTTAACCGAGAAAGCACTGTTGCTTACTATAAATGGGGTTTTCCTTAGACAGCAGGATGAATTAACTATGCTTAATAGCCATCTATCTCCCTGGAGAGTTGATTACCTAGCTAAAGCTAAGCTCTACATTCAACTGAGGGACTTGGGCAGTACATGCACAGAACCCTCCCACATATACTCAGTAGTAAAAACTCTACTGAGCTGGAGAAGATGGGTCCATTTGGCACCATCAGATGATGTCACCAATGTGTCATGGCTAATTCATCCTGATGTCTCAGAGCACCTGATTTATGATAAGTAAACTTGTTTTACAAATATGCCTCAACAGATGGATCCCATGTCATTCATATTATAGGTGCTAACTTTGAGATAGGGAAAGAGGTGTGTTTCTCTCTTCTGTCATCCCCTCCCCTTCCCAGCCAGAAATTTGCTACTAGCGTCCTTGCAGCGTTTGATGAACTTATAGTGCTAGATGAAATCAAAATAGAAGTTTCTAAGCTTTTTGCATTAAATGCTGAATAAATGCAGTTTTTTTTTCTGTTGTGTGGCAGCATTTTAATTTGCTCCATCTTGTTCGTGGTTCTTCAGATGCTGAGCCCAAAGCTTGGCTTTATTTTACCTCTGAATGTTTTTTCTTACTGAACTTTATCTCCTATCATTTGGTCAGTATCTTTCTAGCTTAAGCATATTTCTTACTTTGAGTGTGTTTTCAGCTCTGTGGGGTCTTTTTTTTCACCTTAAATGTTTGTATAAATTGACTCCAAGATTGCATTATGCTTTGAGAATCTCCCCTAATTTTCATGTAGCCTTCCAGATGATGATATAAATCTATTAAAATGGTTAAAAAAAACATAGCTAAGTAAAACCATATTGTACAGGTTTTTACATGTTCTTTTTTTCTGTTACAGAGATTGTGCAGTTGATCCTACTTGTGTCCTATGCATGGACTGCTTTTTGGGAAGCATTCACAGAGAGCACCGATATAGAGTTAGTATATTCTCATTGCCTACTGGGCATGCAAATGAGATCTATGGTTTCAATTTATAATGACTGCCTCATGAAAATATTAAAGCTGTTGGGAAGGGAGCAGGGAACTACTTTTGCTTGGTTTTCTCTTTTTTTTTTTTGTTTTCAGATGCATTTATTCTATCTTTTTAAAATAAAATAATTTCACCGCGGATCTTCTACTATTTATATGGTGTACCCTTTTCAGCAGTTAAAGCAGAATGTCTGGCCAACTCAGTGCCTCAATGGCAAGTGCTGAACACTGCCACGCAGAGGATCTGGGCTTTATCCTGAATCAGGCTTTTGCTCCCCTGGCCTTTGGGGGCTGGTAATGCCCTGTAGATAATGTTTACAGCCCCCTGGGGGAAAGGCGTTTTAACTGTCACTCAGCAGGAACACCCAGTGGCCAGGATTAGGGTACACATTAGACAAGTTCCAGAGGGTCAGCTTGTGATCCTCTAGCCAAGGATTGTCACTGTAATGACCGTGCTGAGTTAGGGGAGGGAGAAATGGGGAGGAGGGCCTTCAAAGTGATATAGGTGGATAAAAAGGTGTTTTATCCCAGGACAAGCAGGATGCTAATCCTCACATATGGGTGACGTCACTGACGGAGCCCTATTGCGGGAAAACTTTGTCAAAGTTTCTAGAAACTTTTGACTGGCCCTGTGAGGCCACTGAGCATGCCATGATATTCTCTGCCACAGGGGTCTCTCTTCAGTCTTCGTTTTTCTGCACTGCTGTAAGCATCGCGGAGCAAGGAGCCTTGTGAGTTTTCTCACAGAGTTTGCTGACTGAAAAGTCACTTATTTTCTCTTTTTTTTTTTTTCCTCCCATAAGGGATCTCTCTTAGATTTCCACTGGCTGGTGAGTAATCATAGTCTCGTTTTTACTCCCTGAGTAAAAACTTTTTTTCTCAAATTTTCCCTCATTTCATCGACGGCTGTCGATAGAAAAGGGCTACCGGATTTAAAAAATGTCCTGTCTGTAATCGGACAATGTCCATTACAGACTCACACCTCGAGTGTGTCCTTTGTTTGTCCACACCAATCCCAAAATGTGCAGAGATGACTCCCAAAGGAAGAAAACTTCGCCAAGAGAAGATGGAACATCTTTTTCACTTACAGCTTCTTCCTTCTCCCTCAACATCAACAAAATCGTCTCTGGCCGGAGTTTCAAAAAGAATAATATTGAAAAAACGTCATCCGGATGGGTCCGGAGATCATCCATTGCCATCGGCATCGACAAGGTCAGTAATCGAACACCGTCACAGACATCGGCATACATCGACTCCAGCGGCGCTTCTCTCCCCAGAGGAACGGACTGCTAAGTGGCTTAAACTACAGGAAACACCGCTACCCTCGACGTCGGGGCCTTCACTTTCTGAGGGTAATACCAATACTCGAACCTCCACAGGGCTCTGTGGAAGGGGTATCGACGCCTCCACAGCCACCGCATTCAGCTGTTCTGTCTGCATCAGCTATTCCGCAGGAATTGTTGGATTTTATCCGGCAAGCGGTGCTCCAGGCCCTTAAGGAACAGATGCCTATTCCGGTGCCTTCACTGATGCCGGTTCTTGAACTGATGCCGGTATCATTACCGATGCCGGTGATTACACCGAAGCCGGTGACTACACCGATTCCGACGACTGGTCCCTGGATCCCTTAGTAGTGATCAGGATCTTTCAACGTTGGGGACAACCAACAATAGACTTCTTTGCATCAGACCTGAATCACAAGGTGGACAAGTTCTGCTCTCTACACAATCAGAAACACCAGCCAGCCAAGGACGCATTTGCTCGCCCTTGGAACTCAGGTCTTCTATACGCGTATCCTCCGATACCGCTAATAACCAAAACTCTAGTGACACTACAACAGGACAAGAGGTCCATAATACTCATAGCCCCATATTGGCCTCGGCGAATATGGTTTCCCATACTTCTTGACCTCTCGATCACAGAGCCAGTTCGCCTGGGTGTATCTCCCACTCTCATAACTCAAGATCGGGGCAGGTTGCGCCATCCCAACCTTCAATCCCTATCTCTGACAGCCTGGATGTTGAAAGCTTGATCTTGCAACCACTCAATCTTTCAACTAATGTGTCTCAAGTGCCTCAAGTGCTTGTAGCTTCATGTAAACCTTCCACACGGAAGAACTATTCTTGAAGTGGAAAAGATTTACTTTGTGGTGCTCACAAAAGGACATTGACCCTTTCTCCTGCCCCACACCTTCTTTGCTAGACTACTTATGTCATCTTTCAGACTCTGGTCTCCAGACCTCATCTGTGCGAGTACACTTAAGTACAATCTCGGCTTACCATAATAAGATGGGAGATGCACCAATATCCATACAACCTCTTGTTAGTAGATTTATGAGAGGTTTAACTCACATTAAACCACCAATACGGCCACCAGTCACAGAATGGGACCTTAATTTGGTGGTGTTAAGGCTCATGCGTTCTCCTTTTGAACCCATGAATTCCTGCGATTTTAAATTTCTTACATGGAAGACTATCTTCCTAATAGCCATTACATCTGCTAGAAGGGTTAGTGAGTTACAAGCACTTATCACATACTCACCCTACACAAAATTCCTTCATGACCGGGTGGTACTCCGTACACATCCAAAATGTCTTTCCAGGGTAGTTACGGAATTCCATTTGAATCAATCCATAGTCTTACCCACATTCTTTCCGAAACCTCACTCTCACCAAGGTGAGAGACCTTTATATACCTTAAGACTGTAAGCGTGCGCTAGCATATTACTTAGACCGCACTGCAGTCCACAGGAAATCCACTCAACTCTGTTTCTTTTGATACAAACAAACCGGGTAATCCAGTGGGCAAACACACTCTCTCAAACTGGCTAGCAGATTGTATAGAGTTCTGTTATGAAAAAGCAGGCCTTCTTCTCCAAGGGTGAGTAAGCACATTCAGTAAGAGCAATGCCAACCTCCGTAGCTCACTATCGTTCAGTGCCAGTTCTCGACATATGTAAAGCTGCAACCTGGAGTTCTCTTCACACCTTTGCAGCTCATGACTGTTTGGACAAAGAAGGATGACAAGATTCAACCTACGGACAATCTGTCTTACAGAACTTGTTTCCCGTATAATACCAACTCCTTCTACATCCAACCTGTTGTGATTTTCGGCTGCCTCATTTTCATCAACAGTACTTCAGTGTTGCTTCTCTACAAAATGACTCTGCCTCTAGCTTGCTAATCACCCATATGTGAGGACTAGCATCCTGCTTGTCCTGGGATAAAGCAAAATTGCTTACCTTGTAATAGGTGTTATCCCAGGACAGCAGGATGTGTAGTCCTCACGAAACCCATCCGCCACCCTGCGGACTTGGGTCCGATACGTTTTATTATTTTATTTTTGGCTATAGCTTATTGCTACATATGAGACTGAAGGGAGACCCCTGTGGCTGAGAATATCATGGCATGCTGGGCATGCTCAGTGGGCTCAGGATGCCAGTCAAAAGTTTCTAGAAACTTTGACAAAGTTTTCTGTGATAGGGCTCCATCAATGACGTTACCCATATGTGAGGACTACATCCTTCTGTCCTGGGATAACACCTATTACAAGGTAAGCAATTTTGCTTTATCTGTATTAATCAGCTGGCTGAAAATCGGATAAAAGTCTTCGCAAGCAATGTTTTAGCTACATTGAAAAAAAGCATTCCTGAGATCATGTATAAGACAGGATGCATTTTCATGTTTTTAAGAGCTCTTTTTCAGCAAAGCTTTACCTGCAGAAAGAATAGATACTTTGTTTCTGCTTCAAGTTTCAAAGTGAAAGTACATAGGTACTTTTGCCCTGAAAGTTAATGCAAAGCTGTGGGTAAAAATCTACATGCAGTCTATGACCCAATGTGGACAGTTTGAAAATTGCCCCAGAATGTAAATACCTTTTGTTTCTGACACATGGAATCTTAAGGCTACAAGAGGACTGTGTAAAATGTGACATCTTGGTCACATATACATCATTTATTCTCTCAAACCTTGGACATGGTTGCTGCTCTGTCCATGATGTTATCAAACTGTTCCCAACAGACGTTTATCACATTTTAATGGGAAGAGTGCAGCTTTGTGTTCTTGACCCATTTCTCTGCAGTGTGCTTCAACATTGTTGATGGCTTTTAATACGTTTTGTGGAAACATCCATGAATAACCCATGCCTTGGAATAAGGAAGTTGGTCAGCTGTAAAAGGAATGAGTTGTGTACTATGTTTACTAGTTGGGCTTAAGTAAGACCTGGATTTGTTTTCAGCTGTGCAAAAAATGTGTGGTAAAATGTGTGGTAAAATGCTGGTATCAGCACTTCAGGACTGAGAATCTTGGCTTAGTAAAGCTCTTGCACTGGCAAAGCAGGACTGAGGTACATGCAACAGATTTGTGTGGGAGGCATTTACTTTTCTTTAGTCAGTCCTGCATGGTTCACCAAGTTTTTGTTAATTGAATTTAAGTTCATTTTCGTACTATTTCGAATAGAAAAATTCAGTGGCATATAATAGACATGGCTGGTAAAATTAAAATTAATATGGCTGCCAGGGAAAACTTTGGGCTTCATTTTCAGCCATTGGCCAGTTTGCCTGATATGCTTATCCAGCTAACTCTGGCGGGATATTCAGCGGTGTATGGTGTAGCCACACTATTGAATATACCTGTCTATCTTAAAGATAGCTGGATAAGTTTATCCTACTAAATTTAGGACTATTCTACAACTAACTTAACCCTACCCAGAAACACCCTGCAATGCCCTTACATTATCCTGCAAAGGTTTAGCCAGATAATGATACCTGGATAAAGGTTAGCTGTATAATTGCCCAAAATATTTAAAAGTCGGCATTTAGCCGAACATTTCACGTTATCCCACTAAATATTGCTAAATATAGGCGCTTTTTATTTTTTTCCTTTTTTATAATGTATATTTTTAATTTATATTTATTTTAGCTTTTGTTTGATTTTTTTTTTTGTTTGTTTGTTTTCCTTTGGCTATTTCTTTCTTCAATCTATTCTTCCATATATTTCAATCCATTTTTTAACCAACTTTCTGAAAAGAGAGAAGGCTTATGAGGTCACTGTTTGTGTGCCCCTATAACATTTTATGGTGTTCAGTGTACACCATATTTTCGGGACATGTTGAGAGACGTGAGTCTGACAAGGTTGTGTGTTTTTTTTCTCATCTGCACCGAACAGCTGCAGATGTGTGCATGTGCTCCTCCCAAGAAAGTCACCTTTCTTTAGTTCTGGGTGGAATTTCTTGTTTTCTTCCTTCAGCCTTTTCTCCCTCTTCTGCCAGCATCTTATCTATAGCCTGTTGGCCTGGGGCTGTGGACAGTTCTGTGACTGGGCAGAGAGTATTACTAGAATATCTATGCTGACCAGTCCTCCTGGACAACCCAAATACTTGTCTCTGAGTTGTGATAAATATCCTTTTGCCAACCTCAGATATCTCCCAAATGGGTAGTTGCTATTTGAGAGAACCTGAATATCTTTTTAGATATCCCCTTAAGAGCCTGAAAATTCAGAGGATGAATTGAGCCCCAAATCTTTTGAAAGTCTGCTATAGTATGCAACTTTGCCTATGAGTAATGTGCTTACAGTATGCAATATCCATGTTCCTGTCTTTATATCCTTGACAACTACAGATGACCACATCTGGTGGAGGAGGTTTCTGTGATTGTGGAGATGCTGAAGCTTGGAAAGAAGGTCCCTACTGTCAAAAACATGAGCCAAATATATCTGAAAAGGAAGTCGAGGTAATAATAAAGCATTATCAGATCATACATTCTCATCTTGTTGCAAATTAATAGCGTCTGTGTTATTTGAAACATTTAACAATTTGTTGCTGGTCTTTTTTTGTATCAAACATGTTTATTGATTTTTCCATCAAAGAAACCGTATATAAGAAATATTACTTCCATAACAGATCAGCGTATACATTCACCTATTTGGACTACAAAGAATCCTGACTAATCTAAAAAAAAAAAAAGAAACACCACCATCATAGTGAATCCTTTGTAATAAGACTCTTTGCATATATCTCTTCCCCCCCCACCTCTCAATAAGTCCACTAGGAAATAGTAAGGAATTGTTGGTGTTTGCTTCGCTAGTGTACTTCTCACTTCTTCAATTAAAATTAATTTACGTTATGTTATACCACACACAAATGGGCCCAAATTGTCTAACCCACTCATTGTAAAACTTGTCCTGATACACACCTTGAGGTCTCAATTTGTAATCATTTTTACCCTCATCTTCCTATTGATGCACTCGCAGTGAGGTACCAATTTCCAATCACAAGTTAAGAATAGTATTTCTTGTAAGAGGAGAAAGTGAAGCCATGTAATCTTGCCAGATTTGCAGATGCACTTCTACTTTGGATTCAGATGCCATTTTACCCATTGTGGTTTCAAAAGTTAATAGTTTCAGCATCTTTTTTTTTTTTTTTCCACAAAAAGTTATTTTGGGTATTTCCTCTCCTACCCTTGTAGAAGAAATAGTCTTCTTGTCCAGTAAGGCAGCTTTATCTACAAATAACTTATTTTCCTTAGAAATGGATTGAGATACATTAGCATGACACCCGAATAGCCAGATTCTAGGGGTGAGTGGTAAGTTCACTTTTAACAGGGTATTTACAAAAGTTCTAATTTGCTTCCAGAAGCCATTAGTCCTGGGTCAGCTCCAAACCCCCATGTATGTAGCCTCCTGAACCAAAGCCACATTTCCTACACACTGGGGAATTACAAAGATTAGTTCTGTAAGCCCTGTCAGGAGCTAAATAGGACTGATGCAAAAATCTAAATTGAGTTTCAAGTAAAATCACATTTCCTTTGTTTTAGGAATTTTTGAAAAACAGGATTGAAATTCCTGGAATATCAAGTTCGTCGGGCCAACAAATAAATCCATCTGTCAAAACAGGAAGAAGTGTAATGTCCTGTTGAATAAGCAGTAACCTCCGCATAAATTTAGCACTGGATGATGAACCTTTTCTCCCCCCCCCGCCCCCCCATTAGGACTTCTTCAAGGGAACCTACCATACCAAAGTTAGGGTGACTACTTAGAATATTTGTAACATAGTGTCTTATTTGTAGACATGTATAGAATTCTTTAGAGTAAACCAGAAATTTAAATTGTAAGTCCTGGAAACTCAATAATGTATTAGAACCCAGCAAGAAGAGCTGATGCAGTTGCTGATACTTACCAATACTTAAAAACCGGATTGGTCATACCAGGCAAATATTGTGGGTTGTTCCTTATAGAGAGAAATGGGGAAAGTATATCTCTTCTAAGCACCGTTTTACGCAGATATGCCCAGGCTGACCGACATGACCCAATAAGTAATCTATAATCCTTCCTGGAATATCTCCCCAGCAACTTGAATTAAAGAGTTCAGTGAATAGAGACCCAGCCAGTTTTGTAGTTTAGCTTGTGGAATAAATTTAGAAGTTTCAAAAACCCTGTCAGATATGTGCCTTAACATAAATGCTAAGTTATAAAGTTGCATATTCGGACATTTTAAACCATCGCACTCAGTAGGTCTCATTAATAGCGTTAAGGGAGTCCTTGGTCTCTTCCATATGAAGTTCCTAAAAGCCCCCTCTGTATTACATTGTGATCTCTCCTACTTAGCCAGATGGGAAGCATTTGCAGTACATATAACCACTTGGACACCTCCATCATTTTCACTAGTTATATCCTATCTATTATAGAGAGTGGGAGATCACACTGTCTCTGGAGAGACGCAGTTAAATTTTTCAGCAAGGGTTTTATATTAACTTCATATACTCGACTAATATCAGCTGGAATTTTTTAATATCTGTAAGGTTTCCTTCGCAAATTTTACTGTATTTTGATTAGTAAGATTGTTTGATCATGTACCACTGTTTGTTTTGATAACCGGTTTGAGCTATTTTAGAAACCTTGTTTTCCTAGCGTGTAGCAGATGGATTCAGGACCAATGGGTATAGTGTACTCCTGATAGTACTTGGAGACGGATCAGATTTCAATCTGACGTCAGCCCTAGTACATATACCCCTGCAGGAAGTGCAGCTCTTCAGTATTTTCCATCTCCATAGCAGTTAGGGACTCTATGCATGCTAGCATAGCGTTAGAGTAAATTTTACCAAAGAAACCCAAATTGAAAAGAAATCTTACCTCTACAGACAAGCCCCGCTCTCCTGCGGTGACACCCGTTGGGTCCCTCCCCCAGTCGAGATTCCCGAGGTGATTTCCGCTATCCCTCGGAGGTGAGCCTCGGTCCGGCGGCCGAACCTCAGCGGGGACCTAGCCCCCGATATCGGGTGAGGCTGAGAGGCAGCGGGTGCAACCTCGAGCGCGGCGGTGAAGGTATTTTCCTTCTCCCCCCGCAGCCGGAGACCGCCTGGAACGAAACCGGGAAGTGCCGGGACAAGGTAAGGTAGAAATCTATTTAAAAGTCTCTGGTCTCCGAAGCTCGAGGAGATGCACAAGTCGCCAGCCGGGACCAGTGCCACGGGTTGATCGGCCCTAGCAGGTCTAGACTCCAGTCAGATCCGAGGGTCCTCCCACGTGGAGACCCTCCAAGGTGGTCACCATATTGTCTGCGTGGTCACGGTCACCATTTTGGCTCTGTTCGCCACCCTATCTGCCATCTCAATCCGTGCGCACAAATACCTCGTGCGCACAACATCGCGTGCAGAAGTGCTGGGCGCACAAGAGAAGTGCATAGCCATGCGCTCACTGTGCTGGGCGCATAACTTCGACCCGTGCGCACAACAGCGCGCGCATTACTCTGCTCGCACCAAACCTAAGCATGCTTCTTTGACGCACAACGGAGCGCGCAACTGTATTGTACGCGCACAAATCATGGCTCCACCTGAAAATAAGCTCAGAGCCTTTGCCCAGCATGCCACATTAGAGCTGCACAGCACGAGGATGCCACGGCCCTGTGTATACAGTGCAAAGAGGCCTTAGGTGACCCAACTCATGGCCCTCCCCTGCCGGTACCGGACCCCAGCCCCTCGAGCGGTACGCTGGACCTAGCATCATACAGCAGGACCCCCCCTCAAACGGTGCTCTCCAGGGACACGGCGCCCCCTAGTCTAGACCCAGCTTCTATCTCCTGGGTGGAATTCTTCCAAGGTCTGCATACCTTTGTCCTCATGCAACCGGGGCCTCCTACAATGCGGTCACAGGCACCACCAGAGGACCTCAACATGCCAGGACCCTCTATGCCCAGGGAAGTGATCCCACCGCCCAGAAGCCCCACCTTCCCTGTACGTACCAGGATCAGTCCAGACGGTGGGTTATGTCCCCCGTCCAGCAGATGGAGTCAGACAAGGCTTCGGAGGGTGCTAGCTTATAAACCAGTGCACCCTCTGTCATAGCTCAGTATATCTCTGACTCCAGCAGATAGGAGTAGGGGAACCTGGTGTTTCCCCTTCACAAAGAATTTATGTTTGGTTGTTCTTTTCTATCAAGATTGGATCAAGTTAGTGTTTAAAAAAAAAAAAAAAAAGACAGAGTTGGCGGAAAGTTTTGTGACTTGCAGGCAGGGCTGCTTTAGTCATTCCTCTCCTCCCACTCTCTCTCCCTCCTTCCCTCTCCTCTGGGGTGTGGAGTTTTTGATTTGTGATTTTTGGCTTTTCAGCACCGGAGCTGCGCTGCGTGGTGGAAGCTAGTGGTGTCAGCCTCTCCCCACTCCATCGCCGCGGACTGCCCCGCGGCCCCGAGACGTCCATTCCCTGGGGCCGCCGCAGTAGAGAGGTGGTATTCCTCTGCTGAGGTTCAGGGCTCTCGGAGGAGCGAAGTTGCACCTTCCCACTCCCTGCGGCACATCTACAACTTGTTGGCCCCTCCGCGGCTCGGCCCCCCCTTCCCTGGCCGCCTCGAGCATGCCGCGGCCGTCCCGCTGCTCGGCCTGCGGCGAGCCGGGGTCGAGACTCTCGAGGGAGAGCGTTTGTTCCCGGTGCCTTCCTGGTGGGGAGGGCACCTCCAGGCTGCTGGATACTTCTTCTCCTCGCGCTGCGGCGCGACACGGACATTGTAGGCCGGCCCCTTCGCCACCGGGAACGGCGGCCATTTTGAATTCTCCAGATCGGGTCTGGCAGCCATTAGAGGATGAAGAAGAGGATCCCGGGGATAATCCTCCACCGATTCTGCTACCGATTGCTCCCTTAGGGGACCAGGGACCCTCGGATGCCTCTCCCATTGCCCCCTCCCCCCCGGTCCCCCATCTTTTTCGCCGGAGTTCATTGTGCTCATGCACAATGCCTACCTGCAGTGCCTGGAGGCTCCCAGGACTCCCAGTTCGGAACCACCTCCCACCAAGACCCCCCCCCCGGTTAGCGGATATTCCACAGGGGACCCAGGGCCCTGCGGGGGGGGCATCGGGGGCCTCCCATGGGGCCCCTAGGATTCACTTTGCACCCCCTCGCTGGGAGGGGGGGGGGGCTCTTGCCCGGGGGGGACCCCCCGGCTCTTCCGGATGATCCCCTCTCAGAGGCACAGCTGAATGGCGATGACCCGCGGGTCCTCCGCATCTTTAGAAGGGATGAGCTTGAGGACCTTATCCCTCAGATTCTACAGGAATTGGACCTCGATCCCCCACCCGAGCCTCCGGGGCCCCCGGTGCTGGTCGTTGCTACTTCCGCCAGGAAGGGGGACCCTCTCCTGGCCGGTTTGCGCCCTCTGTCCCGGGCCTTTCCCACCCATCCCACCTTTCTTCAGCTGTTGGCCAGGGAATGGGATACTCCCAAGACCTCTCTTAAAGTTGGACGAGCCATGGAGAAGCTTTATCCCCTTTTGGAGGACTTCCTGGAGTTGCTCAAGGTCCCGAAGGTGGTCTCGGCGGTCACCAAGAGGACAACGATACCGGTGACAGGGGGCATGGCCCTGCGGGACCTCCAGGATAGAAAGTTGGAAGTCTATCTCAAACGTGTCTTTGAGGTCTCGGCTCTGGGGATTCGCGAGGCCGTCTGCAGCTCCCTGGCACAGAGGGCGGGACTCCGCTGGGTACAACAGCTCCTCACCTCACAAGACCTACATCCCAAGGAAGCGCACGAAGCAGATCGTCTGGAGTCCGCCATAACTTAACTCGCTAAACATAATCCCTCAAAAGCCTGCAAGAAATCTACGATCCAACAACTCTGGTTACCTAAACATTCCCCCTGTCAAAGACGCACATCTGGTAACCACAAGAGAAAGAGCCTTCTCAATTGCCTCACCCAAAATGTGGAATACCCTTCCTAAATTCTTACGAATTCAACAAGACCTAAAAACATTTAAAAAGGACTTAAAAACAATAATGTTCCGCAAGTTCCTCACTGACTTTCAGTCATCTAATCATCCTGTCAACTGAACTCCCAATCGCTTACCCCATAATCCACCCCTTTCCCCCTATTCCTTCTTCCCCTCCCCCTCTATCCTATTATTATCTCATTATGGACTCGATATCCATTTCTCTGATATTGTTTAACGGTTCAAATGTTTCTGTATCACTACTCATTTATTAAGAATCTGTTTACTGTTCTTACTAATGCCTAGTTACAAGATATTATTCACTTTTGTAAACCGTTATGATGGCTCAACCGAATAACGGTATATAAAACTCATCAAATAAATAAATATATAAATAGCATACGGAGCGGACGCTCTGTATGACCTCTTCCGCGTCTTGGTGAGATCGATGGTCTCGGTGGTGTCAGCGAGGTGTCTACTATGGCTCCGAAATTGGTCAGCGGATACTTCTTCCATGTCCAGTCTGGGCGCTCTCCCTTTCAAGGGCAAGTTCCTCTTTGGGGAGGACCTCGACCAGATCATCAAGTCCCTGGGGGAGAACTCGGTCCACTGGCTGCCAGAGGACCGCCAGCGGAACTTTAGGTCGTTTACTCCCTCCCGTTCTCGATCCTGGGCGCAGCATCGCTACCGTAGTTACAAACAGTCGGGACCTCGAACACAGTCTTCTAGACCCCAGTCCTGGTCTTGTTCCTGTCGCAGTCGCAGGCCCACTCGGGAGGTGGCGAGTCAGGGGGCCTCGTCTAAGACCACGTAATGATGCTGCGCCTCCCCACTCCTCGACCCCCACGGATCGGAGGACAAATTGCTCTCTTTTACGAGGAGTGGGTCCACATCACCTCGGACCAGTGGGTTCTAGATATCGTAAGGAACAGCTACGCATTGGAGTTTGCCCACCTACCGAGGGACAGGTTTCTCTTCTCCCCATGCGGCTCGAGTCCCAAGAGACTGGGGGTACAACAGACCCTGGACAGACTCCTGAGTCTTGGAGCCATCGCTCCCGTCCCCTTCATAGAGGTGGGCTCGGGTCATTATTCAATTTACTTCGTCGTACCCAAGAAGGACTGGCCCTTTTGCCCAATCCTGGATCTCAAGGAGGTCAACAAATCCCTGAGGGTCCCCCATTTCCGCATGGAGATGTTGCGTTCGGTGATCTGACAGAGGCCTATCTCCACATCCCCATCCTCAAGACTCATCAGAGGTTCCTTTGCTTCAAGATCCTGAATCAACACTTCCAGTTCCAGGCACTCCCCTTCGGGCTGGTGACCTACCCGCGGACGTTCACGAAGATCATGGTGGTGGTGGCAGCGCCCCTGAGATGGGAGGGGATCTTAGTTCACCCTTATCTGGACAACTGGCTCATCCGAGCGAAGTCCTTTTCCCAGGGACAGGCGGCGGTCTCCAGGGTCGTCAGCCTCCTTCAGTCCCTCGGCTGGGTGGTGAACTTCGCCAAGAGCTCCCTCACCCCTTCGCAACGCTTGGATTTCTTGGGAGCACACTTCGACACTCTTCAGGGCAAGGTCTTCCTATGCCAGGACAAGGCACAATCCCTTCGGGAGCAGATACAACGCTTTACTGTATTGCCAGCACCCACGTCCTGGGACGATCTACAGCTTTCGGGATCCATGGCCTCCACAATAGACCTTGTACCATGGGCCTTTGTACACCTCCGCCCGTTGCAAGCAGCTCTGCTCTCCCGCTGGAAACCGGTCTCGCAAGACTACCAGTTAGTACTCCCTCTCCCCCAGTCTGCCAAAGACAGCTTGGGTTGGTGGCTGGACCCGCGGCATTTGGCCCAAGGCACTTCTCTCGAGACTTCGGATTGGGTGGTGGTCACCACAGACGCCAGCCTGTCCGGCTGGGGGCGGTATGCGAACGGAGCTCAACGCAGGGGCAGTGGACGAAGGCACAAGCAACCTGGCCGATCAACGGCTGGAAACAAGAGCAGTGCGCCTGGCTCTCATTCATTTTCTACCCCTGGTGCAGAATTGAGCGGTGAGGATCTTATCAGACAATGCCACCACAGTAGCATACATCAACCGCCAGGGAGGCACGGAAAGCTGGCACGTGTCACTCGAGACGGTCCGTCTCATGTCTTGGGCGGAGAAGCACGTAGCGCGTCTGGCCGCCTCGCACATCGTGGGGGTAGATAACATTCAGGCGGACTATCTGAGTCGTCAGCAACTGGACCGCGGAGAGTGGTCTCTCTCCGAAGCAATGCAACTTCTCATTCATCGCTGGGGACCCCCTCTCCTAGACCTAATGGTGACATCTCTCAACGCCAAGGCATCTCTGTTCTTCAGTCGCAGGCGGGAGCGAGGTGCAGAAGGAGTAGACACCCTAGTGCTTCCTTGGCCGGACCACCTTCTTCTCTACGTCTTTCCGCCCTGGCCCCTAGAGGGCAGGGTCATTCGGAGAATAGAGCGCCACCGGGGTCCCATCATTCTGGTAGCTCCCAAATGGGCACGCCGCCCTTGGTTTGCGTATCTGCTCCTCCTGGCAGTGGACGGCCCACTCCGCTTGGGCCACCTCCCTCGATTGCTCTGTCAGGGACCAGTATTTTTCGAGCAGGCAGAACCGTTCTGTCTTGCGGCCTGGCTTTTGAACGGCGCCGCCTCCGGCGCAAAGGGTACCCTGACGCGGTAGTCTAGATTCTCCTCAAGGCCCGGAAAACTTCGACTTTGGCCACCTATGTGAGGGTCTGGAAGGTCTTTGAGGGTGCACATCGCACAAATACGCACATCTCGACAGCTACGGTTCCTAGGATCCTGGCGTTCCTTCAAGACTGTTTGGACAAGGGTCTTGCCTACAACTCCCTACAAGTTCAGGTCGCCGCTCTGGGCTCGCTCATTCAGTATGCGGATCAACCTTCTCTCCTGGTTCAGCCGGATATCGCCCGGTTTCTCAAAGGGTCTAAGCATCTGCGGCCCCCGGTCAGGGTCCCGTGTCCTTCTTGGAGCCTCAACCTGGTTCTTAAGACCCTGGCCGGGCCTCCATTTGAACCCCAGCGTACAGCCACCATCAACGATATCACGCTCAAGACTGTCTTCCTGGTGGCCATCTGTTCTGCGCGCCACATCTCGGAACTCCAAGCGCTCTCCTGCCGAGAACCCTACCTACTTTTCACGGACACAGGAGTGTCCCTTCGCACAGTGCCCTCCTTTCTACCCAAGGTCGTTTCGTCCTTTCACCTGAACCAGACGGTTGAGCTCCCGTCTTTCTCAGCGGAGGAACCAGGTCCTCTTCGTTTTCTGGATGTTAGACGCACCATAATTTGCTACCTGGAGGTCACCAACGACATCAGAGTCTCTGACCACCTATTCGTCCTGTGGTCAGGGCCGCGGAAGGGTTCCCAGGCCTCAAAGGCGACGATTGCGCGTTGGCTCAAGGAAGCCATTGTCACAGCGTACATCTGTGCGGGGCGGACTCCTCCGCTGGGCGTCAAAGCTCATTCGCTCCAATCGCAGGCCGCATCCTGGGCTGAAGTACAGTCCGTCTCCTCACAAGAAATTTATCGGGCGGAGACTTGGAAGTCTCTTCCCACCTTTGCATGTCATTATCGACTGCACCTGACGTCGTCAACCTCCGGACACTTTGGCGACCAGGTTATTCGAGCAAGGCTTGCAAGGGCCAACCCAGTTTAGGGAAGCTTTGGTACATCCCACCGTCTGGACTGATCCTGGTACGTACAGGGAAAAGAAAATTACTTCTTACCTGCTAATTTTCGTTCCTGTAGTACCAAGGATCAGTCCAGACGCCCGCCTCATTGATTACTGGGTATAGGGGATCCCTTTCTCCCTGCTCGTCCTACTCTACTCTTTCTGGTACCTGTTTGTTAATCTCAGCTATGAGACTGTTCTACAGTTCTTTCTGCAAGTTACGGTTCTGGCACGAGTTGCCTTAGTTTACGATCTGTTATGTTTCAGTGACTTGAGCCATCCTTAGTAATTGTTTACTTTGGCTTTGTTATTTTCTATACTGAGCTATGACAGAGGGTGCACTGGGCTTTAAGCTAGCACCCTCCGAAGCCTTGTCTGACTCCATCTGCTGGACGGGGGACATAACCCACCGTCTGGACTGATCCTTGGTACTACAGGAACGAAAGTTAGCAGGTAAGAAGTAATTTTCTTTTCGGGGACACAAACATCTCAGATGAGGAGTCAGAACCCCTGGAGGAAGGGGTACTCCCTCCGGGAACAGAACCCAATCAAACCATGAGACGCTTCTTCACCAAGGACGAACTTCCAGACCTGGTTACGCACAGCTTAAAAGAGCTTGTCATCCCGGGCACAAGTGCCTCGGGGAACCTAAGACGAACCCACTACTAGAAGGACTCCGTCAGACCTCCCGCTATTTCCCACTATTACAAGCCGTCCGGCAACTAATTGACCTGGAAAGGAATGCCCCAGAAACCACGTTCAAAGGGGGCCGGGCTCTGGCAGCCATGTACCCTCTGGACCCTGCCGCCAAAGATCTCCTGGCATGTCCGAAAGTGGATACCATGGTCTGCGCGGTCTCGAAGTGCACTACTATCCCAGTGGAGGGAGGAGCAGCACTCAAGGATGCTCAAGACAGATGTCTGGAATCTATCCTCAAACAGTCCTTTGACGTCTTCGCTATGTCTTTACAGATCGCGGCCTGCTGTTCCGTGGTGACATGCGCCTGCTTAGCACAGACTAGGAACAACACTCTTGGGGGAAGCTCTGGAACCAGCCGTATCATTCCTCGTGGACGCTGCTTCGGATCTGGTACACACAGCAGCTAGTGGAGTCTCATCCGCCGTGGCAGCCAGAAGACAAATCTGGCTCCGAAACTGGTCAGCCAACGCATCCTCCAAAATGAGACTCACAAGGATGCCTTTCAAGGGAACACTCCTGTTCGGAAGCAAACTAGAGAAACTAGCCAACAAGTGGCTGTTGCGGCTACCAGAGAACAGGAATAAGAGAAACCAGCGAGCCTTCCCCCAAACCTCCAGGGGCAGAGAATCACAGCGCTTCAACACATATAGAAGCTCATATCAAGCGGCCCGTCCCGCAGGCCGGAGCCAGTCCTTTTGGAACCAGCACAATAAAAGGGGAGCCAGCTCAGGCCCAGGTCCCAGCCGCACCTCACAATGAAGATCAGCCGACCCATCCAAAGTAAGAAGCCATAGGGGGCAGACTGGCTGTATTCTACCAAAGATGGGTTGAGATAACTTAGGACAAGTGGATCCTATCCATCATTCGAGAGGGATATTACCTGGATTTCCACCCCCCCCCCCCCCCAGACAAGTTTGTGGAATCTCCCTGCCACGACCCTTCCAAGAGAATGGCAGTGGAAGCTACACTGACCAGATTACTAGCCTTAGAGGCTATAACACCGGTGCCTCCACAACAAATAAATACTGGCCATTATTCCAACTATTTTATCGTTCCCAAGAAGGAAGGAAGGTTCAGACCTATCCTGGACCTCAAGGCGGTCAACCGTTACCTGAAGATTCCCCACTTCCACATGGAAACCCTACGCTTGGTAATAAGTCCGATATGACCGGGAGAGTTCCTTACCTCCCTGGATCTGTCTGAAGCCTACCTACACATTCCGATTCATCAAGAGCTTCAGCGTTTTCTACGCTTCTCGATCCTGAGCCGTCACTACCAGTTCCGGGCACTACCTTTCGGGTTAGCCACTGCACTCCAGACGTTCACCAAGATCATAATGGTGGTGGCAGCAACATTGAGGAAGGAATCCGCGTGCACACTTATCTAGACGATTGGCTTAGAGCGAAATCCCCAGAGGAAAGCCACCAGGCAACCAACAGAGTCAAGACTACTAGAGAGCCTCGGGTGGGTGGTAAACACAAACAAGAGCTGCCTGCAGCCTTCCCAATCTCTAGAATACCTGGGAGTCCGGTTTGACACCAAACAAGACAAGGTCATCCTGACACCAACAAAGAGATCAAAACTGATGACCCAGTTATGAACCCTGTTGAGCGAACTTCGCCCCACAGCATGGGATTACCTACAAGTTCTCGGCCTCATGGCATCCACACTGGAAGTAGTCCCATGGGCACGGGCTCACATGAGACCCCTTCAGCGCTCACTTCTATCACGATGGAATCCACTGTCCCAGAACTACACCGAATGGCTTCAGCTCTGAACAGATTTCGGGCCCAACTACGATAGTGGCTACAAGAAGCCCATCTGAGCCAGGGAACGAGACTATCCTCCCCAACCTGGATCCTACTCACCATGGATGCCAGCCTACGAGGATGGAGAGCACACTGCAGGAACTAACCGCCCAAGGGCAATGGAACAAAGAGTCGGGATGGAATATCAATCACCTAGAAGCCCGGGGCAGTCAGACTAGCCTGCCTAAGGTTCGGTCACAGACTCCGAGGCAAAGCGGTCAGAGTAATGTCGGACAACACCACTACAGTGGCCTACATCAACCGTCAGGGAGGAACCAGAAGCCAACAGGTGTCTCTGGAAATAGACCCCCTAATGTCATGGGTGGAAATGAATCTTCAAGAGATCTCGGCCGTCCACGTTGCTGGGAAAGACATTGTTGCAGCGGACTACCTCAGCAGAGAGAGTCTAGATCCAGGAGAATGGAAACTGTCAACCACAGCATTCCAACTGATAGTAAACTGTTGGGGAACAACAACCATGGACCTCCTGGCAAGCCGGTCCAATGCCCAGGTACACAGTTTCTTCAGACGCAGGCGGGAACCCCAGTACTAGGAAATTGATACCCTGGTACAGGCTTGGCCACAGGAGACTCTGTTATACGCCTTCCCACCGTGGCCCCTATTGGGCACGATCATCCACAAGATAGAACACCACAGGGGGCCACTACTTCTAGTGACCCCAGACTGGCCAAGAAGACCA
This sequence comes from Rhinatrema bivittatum, assembly GCF_901001135.1. Classification (NCBI taxonomy): domain Eukaryota; kingdom Metazoa; phylum Chordata; class Amphibia; order Gymnophiona; family Rhinatrematidae; genus Rhinatrema; species Rhinatrema bivittatum. Next base: position 58,515,803 of record NC_042617.1, read on the forward strand.
TGATACGCAGACATGCGAAGACTGCTGACAGGGAACCCCCTGCCGCTACCTCCACACATAGACCTGCTCCAACAGGGACCAATCCTCCACGAGGATCCAGCTCGATTCTCTCATACGGTCTGGCCATTGAGAGGACTCGCCTGAGGAGGAGAGGATACTCGGGGGCAGTAATTAACACCCTACTCCGAGCACGCGAGTTCTCCACATCCCTAACATAAGGATTTGGAGAGTATTCGAATCCTGGTGTGAGGACCACGACATCATACCACACTCAGTCAAAATTCCTGCGATTTTGGAATTCCTTCAGAACGGTCTGCAGAAGGGATTGTCCCTCAACTCCATCAAGGTACAGGTGGCGGCCTTGTCATACTAAGGAACCAAGAGCGAGAGCGGCAGCATAGCCTCTCACTCGGATGTCTCCCGCTTCCTGAAAGGAGTCAAGCACATCTGCCCACCACTAAAGTGGCCAGTGCCTCTTTGGAACCTCAACCTGGTCCTAGATTTCCTAGCAGGAACCTCCTTCAGACCTCTCCGCGGTCTGTCTCTCCGACTATTAACATTGAAAACAGTCTTCCTACTGGCAGTCTGTTCAGCTCGTCGTATATCCGAGCTACAAGCACTGTCCTGCCAGGAGCCATTCCTCACTCACCCCGGGAACCATCCAGTTACGCACAGTTCCGTTGTTCCTCCCCAAAGTGATGTCTCACTTCTATCTCAACCAAACCATCTTGTTACCATCACCAGATGAGCATAAGAATTCGGAAGAGGCTCGAAGTCTATGACATATCAATGTCAGCAGGCTCCTAGTAAGATACCTGGAAAGGTCAGAATCCGTATGAAAGACGGACCATCTATTCGTCCTTCACAGCAGGAAGAAGCAGGGGGAAGCGGCCTCGTGAGCAACCATAGCTCGCTGAATCAAAGGAGTCATCAAGGCGGCCTACGTGGAAGCAGGCAAGCCACAGTCTTTACAAGTCAAGGCCCATTCTACTAGAGCCCAGGCAGTGTCCTGGGCGAAAACCAAGATGCTGTCACCCGCCGAGATCTGCAGGGGGGCGACATGGTCCTCCATCCACACCTTCTCCAGGTTTTACCGCCTGGATGTTCAGGCTTGGGAGGACACAGCATTTGCAAGGGCAGCCTCCCACCCGGTTCGGGAATAGCTTTTATACATCCCATTGGTCCTGAGTCCATCTGCTACACGCTAGGAAATGGAGAAATTACTTACCTGATAATTTTGTTTTCCTTAGTGTAGAGAGATGGACTCAGCATCCCACCCACGGCTGCCGTTACTCATGGAATTCTCGGGGGACATCCTGGGAGCGAGTGATTCAAGGGTAAGCAGTGCTTTCCTTCATCTAGGGCACCCATCCTACCGGGTGTCGATGTTTCTCGGTTGAGGGCACTGGCGATCTCCAGCTATAGCCAATTCAACCAGTTTAAATTAAGCAGGTTAACCAAGTTATAAAGTTAATCAAGTTATTCAAGTTATAAAAGTTAGTCAAGTTATTCAAATTAGTCAGTCACACATACATCCACAATGCTTTTCAAGGAGAATACTGAAGAGCTGCACTTCCTGCAGGGGTATATGTACTAGGGCTGACGTCAGATTGAAATCTGATCAGTCTCCAACTGCTGTCAGGAGTACACTATACCCATTGGTCCTGAGTCCATCTGTCTACACTAAGGAAAACGAAATTATCAGGTAAGTAATTTCTCCATTTTCCACATGCAGCTTTCTGAATTGTATCGCATATATCCTATGACTTAATTATGATTTATATTCGAAATTCTTATAGCTGAAACCTACTTACAATGTAAATATTTAAAAAGTAACCTTCTAAACTACTGAAATTTAAATGGTTAATTTTATTTTATCTTTATAAACTGTAATTTCATAACCATGCGTAAAGCATTGAAAACCAGTATAAATACACAGAAAATGATAAATCAGAATTGTTTAAAAGATAAATACACGAAAAAGCTGTTTGCAGCTGGGGAGGGAGAAGCTCTGTCATGCTTGTGCGCTCTCCAGGATGGCCAGTAGCAGCACAGCCTGACCCATCAAAGAGAACTGTGCAGCATGTTGGGAAAGGGGAACCCAGAAGTTGGCCAGGGGCCCCCTTGAGTGGATCCATGGCTCGTGCCAGTAGTTAAGTTAAATGAATAAAAAGTAATACTTATGCAGTCATTTAAGCAGTTAATATTTTACATCCATAAAACCTACAAGTATACTTAGTATTTTAGCTGACCAACTGCTTTTTAAGTTGATGTAATAAATGGGATAGGATTAGCGCAGTGGTTTAATTTGGCATTAGCACACATTTTCTGTATGCTAAAATTACTTCCGATTCAAGAAGGGTTTCAGCACACACAAAATGTGCTTAGTGGGAAGTAAAATAAAAAAAAATAAAAAAAGAGCTAATTTTTGCACACTTTGAATGTTAGTGCACACTAATCATCTTAGTGCATATTATAATCATCTGCATATGACGTTACTACTCATGCAGGAAAGTGTGCTAAAAGTTAACTCACTTTTTACTTCAGTTTTAGCTCTGAAACTTCTGCCCCTGATATGAAATTTGAACTTCCATTTACTTCTACTGGAAGTAAATGGAAGTTAAAAAAAAAAATCAAAAAAAAAAAATCACTCACCAACAACCCTGGGGTTTCCAATTTTGTGACCCTATGGACTCGGAATCCCCAGTTTGTTGACCCACTGACCCAGGACCCTTGTATGTGGACAGCTAAGGTCTGGAACCCCTCTACCCTTAGCAACTTTAAAAATGGTGCTGGTTCAGCTGAAGTCATTGATCTCGGCTGAACTGATGCCATTTTATTAAATGGCTGGCAGGGCAGAAAGGATAAATCATTCTACAGGTAACTATGTAATGGGATATGTAAGCTGCCTAGATTTGAGGTGGAGGATCAGTGAGTGTGTGGGAGGTGTAAGGTGGGGGGCTTTGGGGGATATATGAGTGGGTAGGGGAGTTAGGTGAATGGGAGGTAGCGAGTCTGAAGTTCTCTTGTCCGTGGGCAAAGTCTCTTTGCCTCAGGAGGTGTCTGGGCACTCGGGAGTGGATCAGAGTGTCTGATTTTTTATTTTTTTTTTTTTAATTCAGTGGTTAGAGATGTGAGTTAAGTTTAACTTCCATCTCTAATTATTGAAATTTAAAATGGAAGGAAAATTAACTTCAAAGATAACTTTACTTCTGGCTTAGCACACAATTTTAATTATTCTGCTCTATGCATTTTATTTGCTTATACATCAAAAGTAAAGTGAAGATTTACCATGGTAGCAAAAAAGATCAGTGCTAAAACTCCATGGATGATTCTAGACAATCTTTCAGCCAATATTTTAGCTAATATCTTCACATCTATATTCAAAAAGGAGATCGGTCTATAGGAGTACTATCCCTACCTTCTTTAGGTAATACCAGCCACCCACATAGAGGGTGCTAAATTCCCTCCCTCTAGAAGCTCATTATATGCCTTTCTTAAGGGACCCACTAGCTGTGCCACAATTTCTTGTAGAAATGTGCAGTATAGCCATCTAAGCCCTTCACTTTATCTACTTTGACATTTTGTATCGCTATAGAAATTCAATGTTCTGCAATCATCGCCTCCAGTTGAGCCTGCTGTTCTATTGATATAGACTGTAAATCTGTCCTCTTTACCTATTCATCTATTTCCCTCTCCCTAATTGTCTCTTCTTTTGCATACAGATCTTGTTAGAAATCCCTAAATCACTTAAAAATATTTTCAGGATCATACAATAACTCTTCCCCCCCCCCCCTCCCTTGTATGGTAACAATCTGCTGCTGGGTTGCCCTTTTCCTCAATTTTAAAGCAGCTTAGAAGCTTAGAAGCCTTGTTTCCAAATTCCTAAAACGTCAGCTACACCAACTGCATCTGATGACTGATTACATACAGAGAAAGAGCCCTAATTTTTCCCTGTTCTTGCTTGAGCTTCTTTAATACCCGCGAGGACCCCGTCAACTTATGGGAGAGCACCAATTGCCAGAATGAATTATACAGGAGAGAGAATTGTTCTGCTGTCTTTTTTTCTAGTTGCTGCCCACTCTATCAATTTTCCCCTAATGACCGCTTTAAGAGCATCCCACACTATGCTAGATGATATATTTCCAACATCATTAAACTGCAAGTATTCCTCAATATCCTTCTCAATTGCCCCATCACCTGCTCATCCTGTAAGAGTGCCTCATTCAATTTCCAATATTTCAAATCCAAAACACAGATTGTCTTCATAACTTAAGTCAAATAGGCTCGTGGTCTGTCAAGACCATGGCTTCTTTATCTGCCTGGACTTAGCTGTTCCATAGGGTGGCATCTAAGAGGAAAAAAAATCTATTCTGGAGTAGGATGAGCGTGGGATAGAAAAAGCTCAGAGGCTCTCCATCCATCCACCACTCCTAATGTTCTCATTAAAGACTTCAATTTCAGCCAATGTCTATTCATTGTGAGACCTGATCACGCTGAATTGTCTAAGGTGGGTTGGAGCTTAAGATTAAGGTCCCCCCCCATCAATATTTTCCCACGTGCAAATAGTACCAACTCCTCTACAATATTATCATAAAAAGGTCCCTGTAAGTATTAGGCATGTATATATTCACCAATGTGTATTTGGATCCTTCCAATGAAATATTCAAAAACAGATGTCTCCCCTCTATCCCGCATAAATTCAAACATCTGCACCACAATTTATGAAAAATGATCCCCACCCTACTTCCTAGCCTTTATGCAATTGGAGGCGAAAAAGTCTTGAAGGTAGCCTTACGAAGGAGTAGCCTTTCGTCCCTCTCAGGTGGGTCTCATGCATAAAGAGATCAGCTCTGATTCTCTTCACTTCTTGAAAAAGCAACTGCTGTTTCCTGGGGATGTTCAGTCCACAGATGTTTAGAGACATAATACGATCAACGGCCATATACTTTACTAAGCACAACTCTCAAATCCCACAAAGTCGCTCCTCTCTCCTCTTGTGTCATAAAATCCCTCTCACCTCTTTCCCATCCTGCCCCCTCCCTACTCCCTCAACAGACCTTCAAGAGCTCCCATCTCCCCAATCAACATCACCTCTGTCCTTCCTGTCCAACAGAGATGCCTCCCTGTGGAAGAATAATGTCCTGACCAGGACTGCTGGAAAGCTCTTTGTCAGCCAGCCATACTGGAGGACAGCACAGCAAAATAAATAAAAAACAAGATTTTTTCTTCTTTTTCCTTCTCCCTTCTTCCTCTTTTTTAAGGAGTTCATGCTCTCACTTGCTCTTCAACTGTCATCCTTTATCTCACAAAACTAAAAGTCCCAAAATATACAAGTACTCAAGATTCTGTAGTAACCTCTGCAATGGATCTCACTTGCATCGCCATTCTGCCTGAAGTCATGCATTCACATGATGCTTTGAAGCCTGTGGCACCTGCTGCCGCATAGAAAAGTCACACTTGACATCCCGGGAGAAAGAAGCTTTAGTCTTTATATACGATATGCCAGACTGGAGCAGACCAAGGGTCCATCAAGCCCAGCATCCTGTTTCCAACAGTGACCAATCCAAGTCACAAGTACCTGGCAAGTACCCAAACATTAAATAGATCTCAAGCTACTATTCCTTATTGATTAATAGTAGTTTATGGATTTTTCCTCTATGAACTTATCCTTGCCATCATTTGTTGCCATTGATTGCTCAGAAGATAGTCCTTCCTCAGCATCTTGCACTGTACAGGCCCTGTAGTTCGTTCCACCAACAGTAAAAGTCAAACCAAAAGGTAATAGCCATTGGTATCGGACATTGGCTCCACTCAATTTGGCAGTACAGTTTTTCAACTCCATTTGTCTGTGCAAAGTCGTCAAGGCCAGATCCTGATAAATTTCTATTTTATGCCCTTTTCAGACCAAATGCCCCAGTGATCTTGCCTTATTAGTCAGTCTTTCCTTGATTGGGAAGTCTCGCAAGTACAGCACAATAACTCTTGGCAAATTATTTCACTGGGGACCCAGGGCCCTATGTGCGCACTCTATTACAGTGGATAGGGTCTCCTCAGTTACCTGCTCTCCAGCTGACAGCAGAGCTTTACATATTTTCAGGGCCATCTCTCGGCAGTCTTCATAAGCCTCAGACTTGGGTAGGCACTGAATCTGGATATTATTTCTGTGGGACCTATTCTCTAGGTCTTCAAGTTTGTCCATTATCTCCATGTTAGCCTCCTCTAGCAACTGCTTGGCTTTTTTGACTCCCTCCAGGCTGTCTAAATGCTCGTCAAGTCTGTGCTTCTCATCATCAACTCTGCCTCCTATTTCTTTGACATCACTTTTTAAACGAATGATTAAATCAAGGATTTCTTCTTTAATGGAGGCTTTGTCTGCTCTCACCTGCTGGAATCAAGTTTTCATTTCATCTCTGCTCACTCCTGCAAACTCCTTCTGTGTGCGCTTCTTGTCTACCACCTCCTCCAAGTCTGAGAAGGCCTGCTCCTGCTCCCTCACTGGATGCTGCTTCTCCCACGCTTTGGGCCTGCCTCTCCCAGCGATTTATTTTGCCATGCTCCTGCAAGATTTAGCATTGCCTTGGCCTTGTTAGAACTCGTGTCTTCCCACTAATGGTAGCTAATTTTGGCACTTTCAAAAATTTTTGATCAGAACTGTACTCTCCAATATGTTTTAAATTAGCTACTTGCTAACTTCTTGGAGTGCCCCTATTCTAGGGATGTGCATTTGTTTCATTCGTTTAATTCGTTTCATTCATTTCATTCGTTTCCCATTAGATGTTAATTAGATGTGCATTCGTTTCATACGTTTTATATTACATACTTGTATAGGAAACGGATGAAACGAATGTACATCCCTACCCTATTCCCTTTGTCTGAGAGAGTAAATAACTGATTTACATTTACCTGTTCAAGTCCTTTCATGATTTTGTAGATCTATATCATATCCCCCCACCTCAGCTATCTCTTCTCCAAGCTAAATAGCCCTAACCTCTTTAGCCTTTCCTCATAGGGGAGCTGCTTCATGCCCTTTATCATTTTGGTTTCCTTCTCTATTTTTTCTAATGCAGCTATATCTTTTTTGAGATGTGGTGACCAGAATTGCACACAGTATTCAAGGTGCAATCTCACCATGGAATGATAAAGACATTATGACATCCACCATTTTATTCGCCATTCCCTTGCCAATAATTCCTAACATTCTTTTTACTTTTTTGACCGCCACAGCACACTGAGCTGACAATTTCAGTGTATTATCCACTATGATGCCTAGATCTCTTTCCAAGGTGGTAACTCCTAATATAGAATCTAACATCATCTAACTATAGCAAGGGTTATTTTTCCCTATATCCATCACCTTACACTTGTCTACATTAAATTTCATCTGCTATTTGGATGCCCAATCTTCCAGCCTCACAAGGTTCTCCTGCAGTTTATCATAATTTTATTTTATTTTTTTATGTTATGCTTTTCAGCTCTCTGCTTGAGATTTAATTACTCTGCATAATTTTGTCAGCCGCAAATTTGATCACCTCACTTGACGTACCCCTTTCCGGATCATTTATAAATATATTAAAAAGCACCGGTTCAAGTACAGAGCCCTTTTTCCACTGTGAAAACAGATCATTTAATACTGCTTTCTGTTTTCTGTCTTTTAACCAGTTTGTAATCCACAAAAGGACATCGCCTCCTACCCCATGACTTTTTAGTTTTCTTAGAAGCCTCTCATGAGGGACTTTGTCGAATGCTTTTTGAAAATCCAAATTCACCACATCTACCGGTTCAACTTTATCCATATGTTTATTCACTCCTTCAAAAAAAAAAGTAGGAGATTTGTGAGGCAATACGTACAAACCAGGTAAAAACCATGCTGGCTGTGTCCCATTAAACCATGTCTAACTGTTCTGTGATTATTACAAAGAATAAAGTTTCCATGATTTTTCCAGCACTGAAGTCAGGCTCACCAGTCTATATTTTCCCAGATTATCCCTGGAGCCCTTTTTAAATATCGGGGTCACATTGGCCACCTTCCAGTCTTCAGGTAGAACAGATGATTTTAATTATAGGTTACAAATTATTTGGTAATAGGTCTGAAATTTCAATTTTTAGTTCTTTCAGAACTCTGGGATGTATACCATCTGGTCCAGGTGATTTTCTACTGTTCAGTTTGTCAATCTGGCCTACTACATCTTCCAGGTTCATCATGATTTGGTTCAGTTCATCTGAATCATCACCCTTGAAAACCGTCTCTGGAACAGGTATCTCCCCAACATCCTCATCAGTAAACTCCGAAGCATAGAACTTGTTTAGTCTTTCCGCAATGGCTTTATCTTCCCTAAGTGCTCCTTTAACCCCTCTATCATCTAACAGTCCAGCTGACTCCCTCGCATGCTTTCTACTTCGGATATATTTTTTAAAAATGTTATTATGAGGTTTTGCCTCTACAGCTATCTTCTTTCAAATTCTCTCTTAAAGGCTGATGCACATTTTTAGTGCGTCGCTATTGCGTCCAAACTTGGCACCCTCTTTTTCAACGCACATCCACCTTTCCTGGATGCACGATGCAGTAGGCAAATTATATATCGAGCAAAAAGGAAGAGCTAGGAATAAATTGTGCGTCAGCATGTCCATGGCATCGGGCGTCCAGAAGATGTGGCTGTGTGCAGATTAGGAAAATGGATGCTCAATTAATGGGGATGATACTAAGTAGGAGGAACCACAGAAAAACAGTATTTTGGGCTTTTGTGGATTTTTTTGAGACTGCTTTGAATGTGTAAAGACTTAACACAATCCCTGGAATGGCATTAAGTTTTCCATGTTAAAATGTGCGTATAGGGTGCACAGTGAGGTTTTGCTTTGGGGGTAATAGCTAATAGCCTTATCTAAATGGCATTTACTTGTGATGAGTGCTATTAGCTACGCGCTGGTTTGTATGTGCATTTTGGGAGCGGTAATCCCCTTATTACATCAGGTGTTAGCCTAGCGCATCCAAAACGCGCATCCAATCGCTGGTTAAGCTGTACGCTAGCCTGAGCGTACGATATTGCATCGGCCTGTTAGTCTGTCTTATCAGTGTCTTACATTTAACTTGCCAATGCTTATGCTTTATCTTATTTTCTGATGGATCCTTCTTCCAATTTTTGAATGAAGCTCTTTTGGCTAAAGTAGCCTCTTTCACCTCACTTTTTAACCATGCCGGTAATCATTTGGCCTTTCTTCCACTTTTCTTAATGCATGGAATACATCTGGACTGCCCTTCTAAAATGGTATTTTTTAACAATGTCCATGTCTGTTGTACACTCATAACCTTTGTAGCTGCACCTTTCAGGGTTTTTTTTTTTGGGGGGGGGGGGGGGTGAACTATTTTTCTCATTTTCAGTTTCCCTTTTGAAAGTTCAGTGCTTCAGCTGTGGATTTACTTACTGTCCCCCTTCCAGTCATTAATTCAAATGTGATCACATTACAAAAAATCCACAAAAGCCCAACGACCTTTGTGCGCCCCTACAGCCCCTAAGGACTCCTTCACACTCAATCACTTTTCCCGCTCAGTTAATTCTCAATTAAGTGCTCCATCCCTCTCAGTTATCACTTCCCGCAGAGACTAGCCTCATCCAGCCATCATCGACTTTCCTTCGTCTTCTTTATTCTTTGGGGCCTCAACTACGATCATGTTCCCTATCCCCATCATCAAAAATCTCTACAATAACCGAAAAAAACGTTCTGACTCTACACTCCCCCAACTTAAGCGTCTGATACCAATTATGACATCCCCTTTAACTCAATTCCTTGGGCTCTCCTTATTCTCACTAACACTCTTTAATGCCCAATCAATGTCGAAAAAAACACACTTAACTATCTCCTGGATTCACAACCGGATATATGTACTATCACAGAAACCTGGTTGAAACCCACAGACCTAGCTCTTATAAATCAACTACCTCTCCATCTCTTTATCTATTCAATACCTAGACCTAAAAAAAGAGGAGGGGGACTCTGCTCAGCTGCAAAAAAAGAGCGGAGACTATCCCTACAGATCACGATACATACCTCCCGTCTGGAGGTTGCCCTCTTTAGCTCAAAACTGCTCCAAATTTGTCTAATTTATGCTCTGCCCGACATCCTAGATTCGGATCCATCTCCACTCATTGAGCTCATTGCCAAACACATCAAAAATGACACCCCAGCAGTCATCTTGGGAGACTTTAACCTTCACACCGATGCGATCCCCCTATCTTCCAACTGCGAAATGCTACTATCCTCCTTCAAGGCTATGGGATTCTTACAAATCGTTAAAAGTCCCACATACAAAGCGGGGCACACACTGGACCTTATATTCATAAATTCCGGCCTTACACTATCTTCCCCACCTCTTTGCTCCCCTGTCTCATGGTCAGACCATCTAATGATCACAGCAGATTTCTGTATCAATGACAACCCTGTGTCACCAATCACCAAAACCACAATTCATTACAGGAACTCTTGCTCCATGATAGACCTTACCTCCCATCTTTCATCGGAACTCACTAACCTTGACCTTTCCGACGCAGAAACAGCCATCTCTACATGGCACAGCATCACAAACAAGGTGGCAGAAAAACTATGCCCCTTAAAAACTAAAGAGCTTGACCCATCCTTTAAAAACAAAAAACCATGGTTCACTCAAGAACTAAAAAACATCAAACTAGAACTGAGAAAAAAAGAACACACATGGCGAAAGAGACCATCTAACATTACTCTAAATGAGTGCAAAACCCTCATGCACAGCTACAGAAACAACATCCTTCGCACAAAGAGAGATTATTATGCACACAAAATTCACAATTTTGCCTTTGATGCCAAAGCACTGTTCTCATATGTATCAGAGCTCATAAAACCCACTTCACCAGTTATCTCTGACGACCAAGCTCAATCCAGATGCTCTAAACTTGCACAATTCTTCGAAAACAAAATCCTCAAGCTAATAGCACCTCTGGCTACGTGTAATATAGAACCGCCCCCTCTCTACTCTCCCCCCTTCAGCCAGAAAGCAAACCTAGAATCCTTCGAACTCACTTCCTCACTCAAAATTGAATCGATTCTCAAAAAGATGAAACCTTCCACTCATCCGATAGATGCCATTCCATCTAAATTACTACTCACCATCCCAAACATCATTGCGAAGCCCTTAGCAGAGATCATCAACCACTCGCTAACACAAGGACTTGTACCAGACACGCTGAAACTAGCCACTCTCAAACCTCTCCTCAAGAAACCCAACCTGAACCCTGCAGACCTGGCCAATTTCCGCCCCATCGCTAACCTACCTTTTGTCGCCAAACTTATTGAGAGAATAGTTAACAAACAATTGTCGGAATTCCTAGAAGACCACAAGATTCTCACAACAGCCCAATTCGGATTCCGCAAATCCCTCAGCACGGAATCCCTCTTAATCTCATTGACGGACAGAGTCCTCTCCGGCTTGGAGAAAAAGACCCCCTATCTCTTGGCACTTCTTGATATATCTGCAGCTTTCGACACTGTAAAGCATTCTATCCTCATCAACCGGCTCTCAGACATAGGCATCTCAGGATCAGCCCTTGAATGGTTCAGATCATTCCTTAACAATAGGACATACAAGGTCAGAATAAGCAACAAGGAATCACTCCCGGTCAAGTCCACTCTTGGAGTCCCACAAGGATCCTCCCTCTCCCCAACCCTGTTTAACATTTATCTTCTCCCACTATGTCATCTGCTCTCATACACTTCATATATGTGCTCTCACACACTTTATATACGCCGACGACGTCCAGATCCTGTTGCCTATCACTGAATCTATCCAACACCATCAATTTCTGGAACAATTGTCTACAGTCCATAAATTCCCTCCTCACTAGCCTTAACTTAGTTCTCAATACTGCAAAAACGGAACTTATGCTGATCACCCTGGATGACAATTGTCAGGCTGCCAACAATCTAATCACAGCGCTAATGATCTCCTCCATTCACGTAAGAGACCTTGGCGTTACTATCGACAATAGGCTGAATCTCCAAAAATTAGTCACAAACACTACGAAAGAATGTTTTCACAAGCTACAATTATTGAAAAAGCTAAAACCTCTCCTCCACTTTCAGGACTTTAGAACAGTCCTCCAAACTATTCTATTTTCAAAAATTGACTATTGCAACTCTCTGCTAATTGGCCTCCCAGCTATCACCACCAAACCATTACAAATGCTGCAGAACTCGGCTGCCAGGATCCTAACCAACTCTAGTAGAGGAGAACACATCACACCTATTCTAAAGAACCTACACTGGCTCCCTATTAAATGTAGAATAATATTCAAAGTACTAACCATAACCCACAAGACCATTCATTCCCAAACTTCGCTAAATCTAAGTGACCCACTTCGTCCCCACGCATCATCGAGACCAGTCAGAACCAGCTACTTAGGCACCTTATATGCACCTCCAGCCAAGTCATCGCTCAAGAAACGTGCATTCTCGACTGCCAGCCCCTCTCACTGGAATGCTCTCCCCACAGACCTTCGGCTAGAAACTTGTAGTCGGATGTTCAAAAAGAAGCTCAAAACTTGGCTTTTCACAAAAGCCTTCACTTAAAGGTCTCTTCCTCAGGGTCAGATTCACGCATTTCATAACCCAATATGCGAGATGTCCGACGCCGTAACCATTTAATCTTATAAGTTAATTTCATTATTTCCCCGCTAGCTGTATGTTATTATACATTCAAGCTTTTCAAGTCTGCTGTAAATCCAAGTTTGTTGATTGTTTGTTTATATTTATTTATATTTTGTATATTTATACTTATATTTATAATAATTTTATTTTATTTTAAGTCGTTCACTGCTTTATCTATAAGTTCATACGAAGTTAGCCCTGTTACCTGTACCCTCTTGTTTGATGTAATTTCCAACTTCGGTTCTTTGTAAACCGACGTGATATGTACTAGTACAGGAACATCGGTATATAAAAGCCTTAAATAAATAAATAAATATTATGATCACTATTGCCAAGCGGCCTCACCATCATTACCTCTGTCACCAAATCCTGTGCTCCACTGAGAATAAGATCTAAAATTGCTCCCTCTCTCATTGGTTCCCAAACCAATTGCTCTATAAAACTGTCATTTATTCCATCCAGGAACTGTATCTCTCTAGCATGTCCTGATCTTACATTTACCCAGTCAATATTGGGATAATTGAAATCTCCCATTATTAGTGCATTGCTAATTCGGTTAGCTTCCTTAAGTTCTCTTAGCATTTCACTGTCCGTCTCATAATTTTGGCCAGGTGGACGGTAGTATATTCCTAACACTATATCTTCCCCAACACACAAGTGATTTCTACCCATAAAGAATCAATTGTGCATTTAGTTTCTTGCAGGATCTTTATCCTGTTGGACTCTATGCCATCCCGGACATAAAGTGCCACACCGCCTCCCGGGTGCTCCACTCTATCATTGCGATATAATTTGTACCCTGGTTTAGCACTATCCCATTGGTTATCCTCCTTCCATCAGGTCTCTGAGATGCCAGTTAAGTCTGTCATCATTCACTGCTATACACCCTCTCTATAGCTTCCATCTTCAAAGTTGTGTTTTTTATTTGTATTAACATTCAGCTTTTCAGTTAACAGGGATAATTTGAAATCTTTTAGCTCAGGTGATTCTTTAGTTATAGGCACATGTCATCTGACCTCAGGATTGGTCTGTAATGATGAGACTAGTAAAATCCCCAGATAGCTGGGAATGAAGGCTCATGGCATCAGAATGCCAGCAGTGGGTCCAATTTGAGCTGGAAGAAAAAGAGGAGGAATTATAGGGCCAGAAAATAAAAGGAATATTTTCAATAATATTCCTGTTAAGTGAAATGTTGCATATTTTTTCATTCATTCTAGTTATATTAAGCATTAAGATTAAAGGGGAAAAATCACTTAAATATGCTTTTTCAATATTTTAGGGTTAATATTTGATTAATGGCATTTTCTGATATGCAGAAGACATATTTATGTTACCCAAAATATTATGACTATGCAATACTGTAGAAAATACATTGGATTAAATGTCTTCCTGATTATTTTTGTGTTTACATTTGTTTACGCCAGTGAATGAACTTAGATATAAAGGAAGCAAATACAGGGCATACAGGTAGGTAGTTAGAATTGTAGAAAATATGTTTGTGATATTTTTAAACAGATGAAGCAAATCCCAGAAATGAGCAAGAACAGGCTGCGCTTTTTTCTCTCCAACAGTTTCATCTTTTCTGTTTTGGTTCAGATTTCTTGTCATAAGTTTTTATAACCTCTAGATAATGCTTCTACTCTCTCTTTCTCTAGGATCCTCTTGTACATTTGTCAGAAGATATGATAGCAAGAGCATACAACATTTTTTCCATCATGTTTCAGTATGCCGTTGATATATTAACCTGGGAGAAAGAAAATGAATTACCGCTAGGTTTAGAGTGTATGTAAGTATTTATAACAGTCTTGGCTTTCTAAATTCATTTCATCAATGCAAAGTGCCTCCTGCCCATCACTCTATTTCTCTGTCTGTCCATCCATACTTGCTTATTGGGAGTCCTCTCTGAACTGATTTACCTGAAATTTGGTGAGTAGGTCTGTTCCTGAGGTGGGAGCACCCTCTAAGATTTCAGCCAAATTAGTACATAAAGAGAGTGCTGATACATATTGGAGAGCAAGGCCAATCTGAGAAACAAGTGGAAACAGCTGCTTGACCCACTAGGTTGGTACATTTGTTGGCTGGTTAAGTACAGCTCCACCAAAGCCATAGATGTCCCAATGGTCACAAATTGTGCAGAGAAACACAGAATAGTTCAGCCCTGCTAACTACGCCATGAATGGAACTATTTTATACTTCTTACTACTTTTTGTAAACATTTACCAACTAAAAGACTAAGAAATGTTCCAACTTTGCAGTAGGCTACAAACATAAATTTATTTAGCAAAGTTGGAAGCTGCGTACTTCTGTTTAGTTCCACAGTTCATATGACTTAAGATCTGCTTAGTAAGTGAAAGTAAGGGTTGGCATGCTAGGCAAGTGGTGTTTTCACACAAGGCTGCTAACACGTTTTTCACTTTTAAGGTAGGCATAAGGAATACAAACCTTGTTATAAATACTTGAGGGCAGAATTGATTTTCCTTTGTTGTCTGTTAGGATGAGAGAACACACTGAAGTGGTTTTGAACCTGTGGTAATAAAAATTGTGCTAACTTTTAGGGTACATTTTCTTTACTTACATGCTAAACAAGCTAACTCCTGATGTGGCAAGCAAATGGTAGACAAATGCATCAGACGTTTAAAAAAAACCCAACAAAAAAACACATTAAAATGAAAGGGGTAGTAAAATTGAAAAGTGTGCTAACTTTGGTGCTGTTTCAACTTAAAAGGAAATTGCTTTCTGGTTCAGCTTGGGCCCCCAAGCCAGAAGGGTTCTGCCATGGGACCCCCACATTTAACAGCCCACCCATTCAGTAATTTCCTCCCACCTCCATGGCTGGCAGGGAAGACAAGAGTTAGTTAGTGGATGGCAGTCCCAGATGCAGGGCTCCTTCTGGCTTAGGTCGAATTTTCCAAAGTATGCTTGAAAATCCCAAAATCCAAACTCCTCCATAACTCAGCCCCAAGGAGCACCTTCACTCAGTCTGGTAAACTTGCACATAAACAGCATAAATTTGCCCACATAGCGGGTGAGCAATTTTTGTAAAAGGCCACTTCTGTGTGTAAAAGTATTTTACTATCAAACGCAGGAGAAATGCCCCCCCCCCCCCCCCCGCATCTGGAGCCAGTTTTAAAGCACTGTGTAAAAAAATCCCTTCCCAACTCCAAATACAATGCTTAATTTCTGGAATAGCTATTTTTTTTTCTTAATGTTGCTGCATAATTATAATGAAACATGTCTCTTACATTTTAAAAAATCAGTTTCCTTTTATATTATTAGTGTTATAGCCTATCGCTCGGATTTTAAAAGGCCTGCTTGCGCAAATCCCAGGGTTTACACGCGTGGCCGGGCCTTGTGTGTGCCAGATGAATTTTCAAAAGGGCCCGGCCACGCGAGTAAACCCCAGAATACGCACCAGTGCCGGACCTCTTCAAAGGGGCGGGCCATGGGGCATGTTCTGGGAGAGGCGGGGGGGGCGGAGGCTGGCCAGGTCAGCGGCCATTAGCTGCTGTCCCAGGGAAGTGTGTGCCTGCAGTTGGCTGGCGCATGTAAATTACTTCTGCTCCCAAGGAGCAGCAAGTAATAAAATAAAAAAAAAAGGCAATGTAGGTTAGTTTTAGGGGATGGGGAGGAGAGGGGAAGGAGAAGGAAGGTTAGGCAGGGGGTTAGGGAAGTTCCCTCCCAGTCCGCTTCTTAATTGGAGTGGACTGGGAGGGAACTGGGAAAGGCCTGATTGGGTCACCTTGTGGAGTTTGCATAAATTTGCTGCCCGCAAATGTGCGCATGGATTATAAAATCTGGCATGCAAGTGCGCACGGCCACCCAATTTTACAACTTGCGTGCTTATGTTACAAAATCGGCACGTCCATGTGCGCGCATGTTATAAAATCTACCGCATGGCTGTCTCAGCATAGTTCTACCCTGCTTACGGGCCGATACAGTACAGTGTGCGTCCAACCCGCCGAACCTAATAGCGCCCTCAATATGCAAATGCATGTTGATGGCCCTATTAGGTATTCCCGCGCGATTCAGAAAACAAAATGTGCAGCCAAGTCACACATTTTGCTTTCAGAAATTAGCGCCTACCCAAAGGTCGGCGCTAATTTCTCCGGGCACCGGGAAAGTGCACAGAAAAGCAGTAAAAACTGCTTTTCTGTGCACCCTCCGACTTAATATCATGGCGATATTAAGTCAGAGGTCCCGAAGGGTAAAAAAAAGTAAATTAAATAAATAAATTAAAAAAAAAAAATTTTGAAGTCGGCCCGCGGCTGTCCGGTCGAAAACCGGAAGCTCAATTTTGCCGGTGTCCGGTTTCTGAGCCCATGGCTGTCAGTGGGCTCGAGAACAGACGACGCGCTAGTGTCCCTAGCTCCTCCTCCTTTTGCCTGTTTTTACTGCCGGGCCTCATTTAAATACAGAATCGTGCGCACGCCGAGAGAGCGGGCGTTCGCCTGCTCTCCCATGGACTTTACTGAATCGGCCCGTTAGTGTGCAGAATGCTTTCTTCCGGTAAGATCAATTTCTGTTAAGATGAGATAATTTCTCTTCTTGCTTCTGTAGTAAAAAGATCACCTGCAATTTCTTCCCTTGGTATCCTTAGATATTTTTATTTTGTAATTCTCCCATTTATGTCTTTGCTGTGACAAATGGTCCTGGCTTAGAAAATGAGCATGCATAAATACTTGTATCCCTTTTTAATTTGGTGACATTTTTGTACTTTTTCCCTTCAGACTCTTCATAAGAATCTCATCAGCATGTAGAATAAATGTACTACTTTTTGCAAATTACATCTTATTATACTCCTTAGGAAAAAAAAGCCTTCATTTACTAATTCTGTTTATGAAACTACAGGACTGACTAAATGCTAGTATATTACACCTTAAATACAAGCAAACAAGTTAATGTTCATAGTAACAGAAATACATTAGATGAATTTTTAAAGCTAGCTATGAGGACTAAGGATCTTGAATCAGTTACCATTTTTAAATATCTTGCCATCTGGTTTGATCAGACTATTAGCTTTGATTATGCTATCAGGTTGGTTTAATTGTTTAAAAAATAGAGGAAAAAAGTGAAGGTAACGAATGTGGAACAAAATGCAGGTCAAGTGCAGTACAGTTAGTATACAGTAAAATTGCTCTTAATACTCAAATCTACATATGCATTATGCAATTGTTGTGTTCTACTCTTAGTATGTTATATTCTAACTCTCCAGTCTCCCATGCCTAGTTGAAAACCTTCAGCAAATATAAGTAAACATAATGGAGCCCAATCTTTGCAAGTGTGACCTGATGAGGGCCATATGCAATAGGAGGAAGACTTGTTTTTTTGCTTTGTTTAATGCATGAAAATATATATGTAAACTCTTGATATTTATTGACCTTGTACACCTATTACCTGCTTGTAATCTGTTGGTCTCTTTCCTAAGGGCCGATACAGTACAGTGCTCTCCGATGGAGCGCACTGTTAACCCTCCATTGGACGTGCGTTTTCGACGAGCTAGCGTTACCCCTTATTCAGTAAGGGGCTGAAAACGCGTGTTCACCCCCCCCCCCCCCCCCGAACCTAATAGCGCCCGCAACATGCAAATGCATGTTGATGGCCCTATTAGGTATTCCTGCGCGATTCAGAAAGGAAAATGTGCAGCCAAGCCGCACATTTTAGTTTCAGAAATTAGCGTCTACCCAATGGTAGGTGCTAATTTCTTCGGGCACTGGGAAAGTGCACAGAAAAGCAGTAAAAACTGCTTTTCTGTGCACCCTCCGACTTAATATCATGGCGATATTAAGTTGGAGGCCCCGAAAGTTACCAAAAGTTTAAAAAAAAATAAATAAAAATTTGAAGTCGGCCCGCGGGTCGAAAACTGGACGCTCAATTTTGCTGGCGTCCGGTTTCCGAACCCGTGGCTGTCAGCGGGCTCGAGAACAGATGCCTGCAAAATTGAGCATCGGCTGTCAAACCCGCTGAGAGCCGCTGCTCCATCCAAAAGGAGGCGCTAGGGACGTGCTAGTGTCCCTAGCGCCTCCTTTTACCTGTTTTTACCGCTGAGCCTAATTTGCATACAGAATCGCGTGCACAGGAGAGTGGCCTGTGCGCGTTCGCCTGCTCTCCCGCGGACTTTACTGTATCGGCCCGCTAGTTAGTGTTCAAGTACTATCTCACTCAGCGTACAGTAACATCTCTTTATTCTCTGCCCCAAGATGCATCACTTATCTGCATTAAACATGATCTGGCATGTCTCTCCGCACATTCACTAAGTTATTTGTATCCTTCTGAACAATCAAAGAGCTATGCTATATGTTTACAATGCAGATAGCCAGGAAGGAGTAGAAAACAGGGGTGATCTAGCGAAGCTCAAGCATGGTGTAAGGTCTAGGAGCTGAGATTTAATGCTAAAAAAAAAATGCAGAATAATGCATTTAGAATGCAAAAATTCAATGGAAATGTACAGTAATGGAGGAGAAATTCTTCTAAGCACAAAGGAAGTGCAGGATCTGAGGGTAATTGTATCTGATGATCTTAAGGTGGCCAAACAAGTGAATAAAGCAACAGTAAAAGCCAGAAAGATCTTGCTACATAGGGAGAGAGATGGTGAGCAGAAAATGGGAGGTGATATTGCCCCTGTATAGGTTACTGGTGAGACCTCACTTAGAATACGGTGTACACTTCTGGAGACCACACTTTCAAAAGGATATAAACAGGATGGAGTTGGTCCAGAGATGGTTACTAAAATAGTCAGTGGTCTTTGTTCTAAAGCATATGGGGATAACTTAAAGATCTAAACATGTATACCCTAGAGCAGTGGTCCCCAACCTTTTTTGCATCATGGATCAGTTTCATGCAAGACAAATTTTCCACGGACCGGGGGAGGGTTGTCACACACATAACAAAACACAAGCAAGTGCATATTGTTTAATTTAATTATTACATTTATAATGTAAATGTGACTCACCATAATGCAGAATCAGTGGAGCACTGAGCTTGTTTCCCTGCAATGAGACGATCCCATCTAGGGGTGATGGGAGACAGTGACACCCGAAGTGTGTTCCTTATGTCCAGTCTACTCCGTAATCTTGTTTTGGTTGCTGTGACTGCAGAAAACCCCATTTCAGATAGATAGGATGTTGGAAATGGAAGCAGGGTTTTCAGTGCTTTTATGGCGAACTCAGGATATTCCGCCTTGACTTTAATCCAGAACGTTTGGAGATTTGAAGTCTTAAACATACTTTTAAGGCCTCCATCATTTGCGATCTCAAGCAGTTGATCTTCTTCCAGCATGGACAAGGTGGATTCACCAGGCTTGTTCACAAATGGGTCCTTCCTAGTTTGTGGGTCTTTTGTTGTTGGAAAGTATCACTCAAACTCTTCTAAAAGCTGAGATAGGTGATTGTGCAGCAGTTGGGAGAATGAATGCCCAGGCTTGGTCTCTTCCAAAATCCCTGCTAATGTTTGAAATATGTCAGATATCCCTATTTTCACTCGCTGTCCCCACAATTCCAGCTTGGCTTTGAATGCTGCTACCTTATCTGCCAACTTGAAGACAGTGGTCATTCTCCCCTAAAGTGACAGATTAAGTTCATTGAGCAAGTTGAATATGTCACACAAGTAAGCAAGTTTTGTGACCCCCTTCTGTACTACTGAAATGTGCTGCAAGTGGTGATTGTTTTTCTAAAAGAAATCTATGAAGCGGCTCTCATAACTCAAAAACTCTGGCCAGTGATCTACCTTTACAAAGCCATCTCACTTCTGTGTGTAAGAGAAGACGTTTGTGCTCCGCATCCATCTTCTCATAGAGCTGCTTCAACAGACGTGCGTTACGGGCATGTATTTTGATGTGATTAATAACTTTAATCACATCTTGCAAAACGCTGTTAAGTTCAGGTGACATTTTTCAGCTAGCTAGCATTTCTCTATGGATGACACAGTGCATAGGCTCACATTCAGACGAAACCTCTTTGACCCGAGCAGTTAAACCAGAAAGCCGTCCATTCATGGCAGCCGCTCCGTCCGTGCGTACACAGACACAAAATGGCCAGTTTAGTTTTCCCGATATGTAATCATCCAAAGACTTGAATAGTTCTGCACCTGTGGTGTTGGTTGGCAACAATAATGCACGTAACATATCCTCATGCACATCCTCCTGAAAAATATATTGCACAAAAACAAATATTATTGCCTTATCAACATCCGTAGACCCATCAATCTGGATTGCGTTCCATGGTGACACATTAATCCTCTCTAACAATTATACCTCAATGCCCACTGCTATTTCATCAATTCGTCTAGTTATGGTGCTAGTCAAAAGAGGAACCTGTGCTACCTTTTTAACTGCAGTCTCTCCTAAAAGTTCACGACAAATGTTCTTCGCGGCAGGCAGGATTAACTCTTCACCAATAGTGAAGGGCTTCTTAGCCTTGGCAATGCGGTTAGCCACTAAGAATGATGCTCTCAGTGCAGACACATTTGATGATGCGGTGGCCTTTAATAATTGCTTCTCTCCTTCGTGTTCACATTTTTTTTCTTTAAAAAAACAAAGGCTTGTCTTTTGATGTAGGGTCTCTAAGTGGTGAAACAGTTTTGAAGGCTTTGGCTTCGTCACCACATATTAGACAGAGCGGGCTTGGGCCATGTGCATCACCTGTTGCGATAGACCCATAACTTATGTAGGACTCCTGGTATTTTCTTTTAAACGTAGCTCACTTTTTTTTTTTTTTTGGCAGTCTTGGGGCCTTCTGTCTCATCATTAGGTCTTTTCCCCCTTTTCAAAGAAGCTCTTCAGCAGTGTTTGCTTTTTACTCTTTTTATAAGCCTTATAAGTGGGTTAGCAGCTAACCATTAGCTTGTGAGCTTAATTTATCGGTACATGGAAAAAATCGTGACTGAGTGTGCAAGTGCAGAAACGAGGCACAGATGGAAGTTGTCACCCTGCAGACTGCAATAGTCAAGAAAACGGAAATAAAATAAAAATGAAAACGTTTTTATTCTTTCTGTGCGGCCCGGTACCAAATGATCCCCGGCCCGATTCTGGTCCGCAGTCTGGTAATTGGGAACCCCTGCCCTAGAGGAAAGGCAATATAGGGGAGATATGATAGAGAGAGTCAAATATCTCAAAGGTTTCCATGCACAGGTGGTGAGCCTTTTTCAATGGAAAGGAGGCTCTAGAACCAAGGGGTTAATGAGATGAGGATGAGAGGATGGTGGATGAATGGAACAGACTCTCAGAGGTGGAGGAGACAAGAAAGCATAAGATAAATACAGGGATCTCTAAGGAAGTGATGAGAATTCCAGTGCTCAGTTAATTATACATATGAGCAGAGTGGATGGGCCATACACTCTTTTTCTGCCATCATGTTTCTCTGTTAAAGTATGACATAGTTAGGGTTATCTGTTTAAAATGCAAATATTGCTTGTCTCATCCCAGATTATTGTGAAAAATATTAGATAGAGGTTCATTGACAGATCATTGTGGAACTCCACTTGTTATCTTTTGACTGTAATATGTACTATTAACTGTGAACTCCTCTTGCATCTGCTATCACTTAGCCCAATAAGGTCTACTTACCTTCAATGCTGTATCATTCATGGGATTCTAATGGGGGCAAACAATCCCTCCAAGCCCAAAGTTCTCACATGTGGTGTGCTCCAGGGCTCAATCCTCTCCCAGATCCTTTTCAGTATTTACATATGCCCTGTCTATAACCTCATTCAGTCCTTCAGCATTGAATACCATCTTTTTGCAGATGACATTCAAATCTGCATCAAAATTGGGTCAGACAAGCTTTTGAAGGGGGGAGGTCACATGATGTGCTGCTGAGAGCTAGATGTGCCGAAGAGTAGCTTCCCCGGCTTACCTTTTCTTTCATAAGTTTCTTCTCTCTCTCAAATTTTGTTGAAATTTTACTGTTCAACATGTCGAAAAAGTTGATGTGGGTGGAAAACTCAGCCACACCTCGGCAACAGACTAAAAAATCAGCAGTTGATACGGACTGCGTCTCGGAGGAATCTGGCTCGGACAAGGATTGCCTGACCCTCCCTACCTTGACTGAGCACACTGCGACGCTGCAGAAAATATTCGATAACTTTTCCCAGCAACTTACCCAGAATATAGTCTTGAAATTGGTGGTGATAGTAGAAAAAGTGGCATCTCTGGTCTCTTTGGTGCAGGACAACTCGGCGCAGCTGGGAGAGACTGTTACCTGGGTCAAGGAGCTTGAGATGTCATTGACACTCAAAAGTTGAAGCCCTGGAAAGGAAGTACGAGACTTTGGTAGAAAAGACTGATGATATGGAGAATCAAGGACGGTGGAAAAATCTTAGTAGTGGGCCTGCCTGAAATTGTAGAAGGTAAAGATCCGGTGGAATTTTTCTCAAAATGGCTGCCAGAGGTCCTGGGGATCGAAACGCGTAAAGGCCATATGAAGACTGAGAGGGCTTATCGGGCCTTGGCAGTTCTGCCACCACTAGGAGGTAGGCCGCATGCATTCAAATGCATAGTTATGCAGACAAAGCTAAGATCTTGGCGAATGCTCAGTTACAACCATCTATAATGTATGATGCACACAAGGTCCTATTTTTCCAGATTTTTCACTGCTTGTGCAATGGAAATGGGGCAGTGTTTTGGAGGTGAAGTGGGGCCTGCGGGCTTTAAGAGTATTCATATGCATTGCTATATTCCGCTAGGCTTAAAGTTAATCCAGTGGGCTACCCACCACTATATTTTGATACAGTTGATGTGGCCAAGGACTTTCTGTTGAAGGAGAATATTGGGTCAGAAGGGGCCCAAGGTGGATCGCAGCTATGCTGAGAGATGTGAGCAGGAGAGAAAATTACATTTTCTGGGGGAGGGGTGCAGAAGGCATGAGGTGGTACTGGTTTTTACAGTATATCTTGGATCCCCTCTTGATTGACTTTTTTTTTTTAATTTTGTATATTTGGTTTGGCTTTTTTTTTTTTTTTGTGCATTTTTATTATGTTGAGTGCCAGTGTAGTGGTTTTACTCTGTTGCCGTCTTTTGTACTCAGCTGGATTTGGGAGCTGTACGACAAAGTGACTTGTTCTTGTTATACTTTGAGACGGACCTGGTGAGGCAAATTTTATTTGGAATTCTACCAGTTATCTTTTGGAACTTTATTTTCTTCAGACACTCTGCATTGGCAGCACAGTCATCTCTCCAGTTTCCACTGCAGTGGATGCGCAACATGTTCTAGACATTTATATTTGGATTTCTTGTGTGCAGACTTTTTTCTTACTGTTTTTGATATATACTTTTTTTTATGGCTTTGGTGCTACATAGCTTTCTTGAGGGCCCTTTTTCCCCCTCAGGGGATACTAGGTGGAGTAGTTGGTTCTTTCCAGAGGTAAACTAATTTTGGTCTGGTTTTCTTCTTATTGTCTGTATTTTCTATGCTGTGATTGCATTTTGGCACCTAAGCCTTTTGTGTTGTGGGTTATTCCTATCTTGGCTTTGGAAGAAAGGGTGGGTTGGGGGGGGGGGGGTTCTGAGGTTAGCTGGAGTAGGGCGGGCAAGGTGGGGGGCTAGCATGAGGGCGGGTCTCGAGAGATGGGTAGTTCTCAGGGGAATGGGGAAGTTTGGGTGGGTGTGATAGTTATGGGCTGGTTGTTTTTTGGGGGATTTTCAGAGTATCACAGATAATAGGGCTTCTTGGGGTGATCCGGGATGTCTGTTGGGAGTGGAGGAGTTAATGGATTTTTACTGCTTTCGGCACTTCCTATTTTTTTGTTTATGGCTGAGATCAGAATTTTATCCTTAAATGCCAGAGGGATCTCAACACCAGTGTAAAGAACCAGTTTCTTTGGCAGAAGGGAGCTAATATTGCTTTTTTTACAGGAAACACATTTGGTGACTAGTGAACATGACAAACTAAAATGCGCTTGAGTAGGTCAGGTGCATGCAGCTGCCTTCTCTTCTAGAAGCAGGGTAGGGGGAGGGGGTCTGTGTGCTTATACATAAGAACCTTCCATTACAGGTTCTTCCATTACATGATTCTTGCTGCAACTTAGATGACCACTTTGTGATTTTTGGAATGTAGTTTATTTATATGGGAGATCACTCACACTAATAAATGTGTATGGCCTTAATGTGGGGCAGCTGGCATTTTATAATATACTGCAGGAGTCCTTGGTTTCAATTGCTATGGACTGAGTGTGTTGGGGGGGGGGGGGGGGGGGGAGGGGGATTGGAATGTCTGTCTTAGTCCGGATGTGGACAGGTCAGGCACTCATAAGGTGCAGGATGGTAGTGGGAAAGGGCTTAGAGATCTGATACAGACTTTTAACCTTGTGGACATCTGGAGGACATAGAATCCCAGTAGTACGGACTACACTTATTTTTCTCCCAGGTTCCTAATTTACTTTCGAATAGATTTCTTTTTATGCAGTGGGGGTTTTGTTAGTTCAGTCTTTAAACCTGACATACTAGGGTGCACTGTCTCTGATCACCATGCTATCTCTTTGTCTTTCCCTGTAGGAGGGGATGGGAGTCACAAAAGATGAGGCTTAATATGTCTCTCCTGGGGCGGTCTGATTTTTGGGATGGGGTTTGGAAAGTAATGGAGGAGTTTGAGATTCATAACACTTTGGATGTCTTTAATCCCACCCATCGCTGTGAATCCTTGACGGCGGTGCTCCGTTGTTATATCATATCTTACTCTAGCCATATTAACAAACACAGGAAAGTGAAGCGAGACGATTTGGAACGACAGGTTAAGGTATTGGAGAGTAAACATAAGGCAGATTGTTCTAATGTCAATTATTGTAAATTGACCCTGCTTCGAGATCGGCTTAAGGGTTTACAGGTGGATGATATTGAAAAGACTATGAAGTTTTTGAAGCAGAGATATTATGACATGGCAACAAGGTGGGTTCCCTGTTAGCTAAAGCCATACGGTCAAGTAAACAGAGCTGTTTAATATTTGAGATTAAGGATGGTCAGGGGAATATTAAACATCTGCCGCAAAATGTCTATGCATTATTGCTTCCCATTTTGAGGGCTTTTACAAGGCTGCCCCCAAGCCCAATAGTCAAGAGGTATTGGACTTCCTGCCTCCTTTGGGGTTGCCTCAAGTAACTGGGGATGATGTTGCGTGGCTCTCTACTGAGATCTCCACGTTGGAAGTGACAAAGGCCTTGAAGGTGTTAATGGGGGGTGGGAAGGGGAAGAGTCCGGGCCCGGATGGGTATCCCCTGGAATTTTATAAGGCTTTCGCAGAGGAGCTAGTCCCGAAATTGGGGGAACTCTTTAATTATCTTCGCTCTCCAGGGGCCAGAGTTGGGGCTCTCATGGAGGCATTGATAATGCTGATATATAAAGTTGATAGGGACCCACTTGACTGTTCTTCTTCTTATCCCATAACTCTTATGAACGTGGATATTAAGATCTTGGCTAAAATCCTGCAGTGGGAGCAGAGAGGAGGCTGGAAACTACAGACCAGTTAGCCTCACTTCGGTGGTGGGAAAAGTAATGGAGTCATTGCAGAAAGAAAGAATAGTGAACTATCTACAGTCAGAAGAATTTCTGGACCAGAAGCAGTATGGATTCACCAGGGGAAGGTCCTGTCAGACAAATCTGATTGACTTTTTTGATTGGGTGATTAGGGAATCTGATCGAGGAAGAGCGCTTGATATCATCTACTTGGATTTCAGCAAAGCTTTTGATACGGTTCCACACAGGAGGCTTGTGAATAAAATGAGACACTTAGGAGTGAGTGCCAAGGTGATGGCCTGGATTGCAAACTGGGTAACGGACAGAAGACAATGTGTGATGGTAAATGGTACTTACTCTGAAGAGAGAGCGGTGTTAAGTGGAGTGCCGCAAGGATCAATGTTGGGACCGGTCCTGTTCAATATTTTTGTGAATGACATTGCGGACGGAATAGAAGTTAAGGATTGTCTTTTTGCAGATGATACTAAGACCTGCAACAGAGTGGACACGCCGGAAGGAGTGGAGAGAATGAGACAGGATTTAAGGAAGCTGGAAGAGTGGTCAAAGATATGGCAGCTGAGATTCAATGCCAAGAAGTGCAGAGTCATGCATATGGGGTGTGGAAATCCGAAAGAACTGTATTTGATGGGGGGTGAAGGGCTGATGTGCACAGAGCAGGAGAGAGACCTTGGAGTGATAGTGTCTAACGATCTGAAGTCGTTGAAACAATGTGACAAGGCGATAGCTAAAGCCAGAAGAATGCTGGCCTGCATAGAGAGAGGAATATCTAGAATGAGAAAGGAATGATGATCCCTTTGTACAGGGCCTTGATGAGACCTCACCTGGAGTACTGTGTTCAGTTCTGGAGACTGTATCTCCAAAAGACAAAGGCAGGATGGAGGCGGTCCAGAGAGGGGTGATCAAAAAGGTGGATGGTCTACATTATATGACTTGAGAGATTGAAGAACCTAAATATGTATACCCTGGAGGAGAGGAGAAGCAGGGGTGATATGATACAGACTTTCAGATTCTTGAAAGGTTTTAATGATCCATGGTCAACAACAAACCTTTTCCGTTGGAAACAAATCAGTAGAACTAGGGGGTCATGATTTGAAACTCCAGGGAGGAAGACTTAGAACCAATGTCAGGAAGTATTTCTTCATGGAGAAGGTGGTGGATGCCTGGAATGCCCTTCCAAAGGAAGTGGTGAAGACTAGAACTGTGAAGGATTTCAAAGGGTAATGGGATAATCAATGTGGATCCATAAAGGCTAGAGGATGGGAATGAAGAGAAGAGCCATGGGGGTGGATTGCTGGAATGGTGGCTACTACCCGGTGATTACTACCCTTACTCAGTAAGCCTTTACACGGTTAATGCAACTCCAACATTGCTCTCTGCTTTAACGGCAAGGGGAAATGTGGAAAAGAGGGTTTGCAGTCGGACAACAACCAACAAGGACTGAATTACGCAGTCTGTGTAAACAAATAAGTGTAGGGGTAGCTTGCCTGTTGCGGCAGTTACTACCCTAAACCAATTAAGCCTGATACTTCACTTTGAATGCATATTCAGAGTTGCTCCCTGCTTCAATGGCAGGGGGGAAAGTGGAAAAGAGTATTTACATTCAGACAACATCCAACAAGGCATTGATCTGTGCAGTCTGGGTAAACATGCATCGGGATAACTTGTTTGATGCGGAGGTTATTACACTTAACCATTCAGCCTTATGATTCACCTTCGATGCAACTCCCAACATTACTCTCTACATGAATGGCAGGGGGTGGCGGGAAATTCGAATCAAACAGTTACCAACAAGGGCCCTGAACTTGGTGGTCGGTGAAACAGATAAATATGGGAAAATAATTGTGGGAGCTTGCTTGGCAGACTGGATGGGCCGATTGGTTTTTTTCTGCCGTCATTTCTATGTTTCTATGTAAGTTGCGTCTTGAAGTCATTCCTGTACTTGTTCACTCCGATCAGATGGGGTTTATTAAAGGGAGGCTTTCTATGAATAACACAAGGCGCTTGTTTAATATACTGCTCCGTGCTAGACAGAAGTGGGTGTTTGGTGCAGTTATTTCAACGGATGTGGACAAAGCATTTGATAGGGTCTTTTGGCCTTATATTTTTTCGTATAATATAGGTAATCACATTATGAGACATTCATAAATCTCAAACAAAAAAAAACCCAAATAAACAAACATCTCAATATATCTCTCATGTGAACTATAATGTGGGGGGTCCTGACTTAACCATAAATTTCACATTATTTCAAACTATAAGGGAGTGATTTCTATTTATGTTTGAACCGATGTTTCTGACTGATTGGTAATCATTCCTAGACTAGTGTTATCCCTTAAAAAATTCTCCAGGTGGCCTTATATTTTTGACTCTGGAACAGTTTGGGATTTCCTGGGAATGGGGTGATTTCTCCCTGTTTTGCTATTGAGCAGGGAACCAGGCAGGGTTGCCCCTGTCTCCGTTGCTTTTTGATCTTGTTGTGGAGCCGTTGACGCAAGCAATTAGACAGTCCCGGGAGATAGAGGGTGTAACATGTAAGGGTGTAACTCATAAAATATTATTATATGTGGCTGACGCATTGGTATATGTGACCAATTTATCCCATTCTCTGCCAGCTTTAATGACACTGATTAAACAGTTTGGAGAACTTTCTGGCTACTTAATTAACTTTCAAAAGTTTGAACTGATGTTTTTGGGGCCTGAACGGCGGATAGCGGGTTTTCGGTATCTAGGTATTTGGATTTTGAGGGAATACACTAGGTTATATGGGGATAATTGTTTTAATTTTTTAAAAAAATAGGGTTGAATCTGAGAAGGTGGTCTTCTCTTCCTATTTCTCTTTTAGGGAGGATTAATCTAATTAAGATGGCGATCCTGCTGAGATTGATTTGACCTTTTATGCATCTACCGTGATTTACCAGTGCTAGCTTTATAGATTCTAAGGGGGGACCTTTCTAGCTTTATTTGGCAGGGGAAGCAGCCTAGATTGAAAAATGATATTCTGGTGAAGCCTCGGGAGGCTGGTGGGCTTGGGCTCTCCAATTTTCAGTGGTATTACTGGGCTTGTCGATTGTCTTGTCTTCGGGTTTGGTTGGGGATGGATGAGGAGCAGGCCTGGATATCACTGGAAGAAGATGGGGCAAGAGGGTGTAGTTTGGCCTTACTGTTGCACATGCTGACCTCATCCAGTTCTTATTGACGGGTGGTTCGTGGGAATCCTATAATAGTCCACACACTTAATTTGGAGGGTGGTTCATTGTTCTCTTTGTCTTCAGGCCTCTAACTGGTCTTATTTAACTTCCCTGATATGTAACAGACATCTATCATTACATACATTTTGTCCTGATATAGCTTCTTGGGTGGCGGGGGGTTGAGGTTTCTTGGCCAATTGGCGGATGATGGCCGTGTTAAACCCTTTACGGAATTAGTGGAGGATTTTCATATACCACTTAAGACTCATTGTTTATATTTTTGTTTATGCAGATGTCTCTGCTATAATTAGGGTCAACCCGGGGGTTTAGGGAGGGTATCAGTATTGATGGCCTTCTTTTGTTGTAAGCAGTCAGAACATCTCCATCGCCGTCTATATAAGATCATCCGAACCACTCTCTGTGAAAAAGGTACTACACCAAAGCTTATTCAGTTATGGAATGAGGATATGGATGTTTTGGATAGTATGGATTGGAAATCTAATTGGAAAGTTTCCTGACAAATAACTTTGTTATAAGGGGCAGGAGATGAAATATAAATTATTGAATAGACTTTATTGTACTCCAATTTTTTTATGCTAAGTTTAGAAACGTTAGTTCTGCCTGCTGGAGGGGGTGTGGTTCCCTAGGTACTTTCTACCACTTGTGGTGGGAGTGCCCAGCTGTGCAAGTGTTCTGGGATTGGGTGGCGGATAGTATATCTGCTGTATGTGGACAGGAGGTGCGGGTGGACCCTGCTTATTTTGTTGGGGCGATGGGCTACTTGATGGGAAATGCATGGCTGTAGGAAGATGGTGGTTCATCTGCACTACATAGCTCATTTGACGGTGGCCCATCAATGAAAGAGTTCCCCCACTACTATCTGTTGGGAATCTAAGCTATTGGATACCGCTGTTATGGAAAAGCTTATTTTCTCTTTAAAAAAACAGAGAAATATCAAGATATTTGGGGGCCATACTGGAGGTGGCGGGAGAGTGGATAGTTGGTCTACTTTGGATTTGATTTTATGTAAGAGAGGATATTTTTCTTTATAATGCTTGTCGTATCACCTGGGGTGTTTTTTTTTTCTCTATGTATTCATGTGTTGTTCAGTTTGGAAAAGTTATAAAGAGTTAAAAAAAAAAAAAAAAAATTGGGTCAGACCAATCTTCCTCTATTGCTAATTTCTGTAATTCTCTTGCAGTAGTAACTCAAAGGCTTAGTGACCAGAAGCTCAAATTGAGCTCTGGATCAGCCATCAACGTCATCTTTTATGAATCCCAACTTCCCTGTCAGGTATCCCATTACATCCCAAAGAGTTAGTACGAAGCCTAGGGGGTTCAACTTGATCAGAACCTCAGCATGGAAACATTTTTTATTTAGAATATTTTTAACCTGCATGCATATAACAAATAACATGCATAAAAGTGTAGCACATATGAACAGATATCAGACATTTCTATGAAACCCCCCCCCCCCCCAGAATCAAAGCCATTTATATTGTCTGAAAGACTGTGAGCAACCTAAAAGATGAGGGGACTGTCCAGAATTCAGCATTGATTAGCTCGGCACAATACACTAGAGGGGACCCATAGGCTCAGTCAGACAGCTCAAAAGCCTTTTTAAATAACACGGGGGGGCTGATGCAATACTGCCTGGAGCAGGCCGTTAATAGCTGAGTGCAGGTAAAAGAAGTACAGAGAAGCAGAAAAAACTGCTTTTCTGTACTTAAGTAAAAAAAAAAAAACAAAAACCTCGGCAGACCGAGTTATGAAGACCAATGCCGGTAAACTCGGCCATTCTCATTACTGGCAGATGGCCGCGGCGGGATCGTGTTAGCAAGGAGGCACTAAAGTTGCGGGCAGTTAATACCACAAGCAACTTGCTAGGCAGACTGGATGGACCATTTGCTCTTTTTCTGCCAACATTTACTATGTTGTTTTATATTAAATGTCAATAAATAAAATAATAGTTAAATGCCAGGTGTCACATGTCTTGCTGTAATCACTAGACCACAGTACCAGCTTTCCTTGAAGGTATCTCTTCAAAATGAATGTGTCTCTTCTGCGGCTGAGTGTTTTTAATACTTAATCATGAAGCAAGTTTTAACTGCTAAAATTAATAGTGGATTACACTGATAATTAGTAATTATAAATAGCACTCTTCATGCTTTCTTTTATAGGGAAAAGAGTGATACTTTTTACTGCATGCTTTTTAATGATGAAGTTCATACATACGAGCAAGTTATTTTCACTCTTCAGAAAGCTGTTAACTGCAGCCAGAAAGAAGCCATTGGTTTTGCAACAACTGTGGATGGAGATGTAAGTAGCCTCTAGGTCTGAGTTTTGTATTAAATTTGTTACTCATGTATCAAGTAAGTTTAGGTTAAATTGTTTGTTTATGCAAATTGTTAACTCGCGGATCTAAAAAATTTTAAATTATTTTTCTTTTTCTACACAACTTCTCTCCTTGTATCTTTTCCAGCCATCTGTTTGAGGTCTGAATAACCTGTAGTTTACCCCCACCCCCATCAGCAGCAGCACATAATTGACATGCCAGATGCCCAAGAGTACATGAAGCTGCCTAGATAAGGGGACCCATTGTGGTGCCCTTGGAAACTTATTAGTCTTTAATTGGTATTATATTTCTTCTGCCTTCCCTACACTTGGGCCATAAGCTTTAGATATTTTGTGCTTGAGTATGGGTTTCTGTGCCTCCAGGTTGCTGCAGTAGTGCTTCTGAGTTATGAAGCAGAGCTGTAGGTCTTTATGTGGAGTAAAACATTTTTGTAGTGTGTTGATGATGATACTTTGCCAGGGGTATAGAACACAGGTACTTGAGTACTGCAAGCTGGTTTGGATTGTAAATTAATCAAATTTGAAAATCCATTTCTTGGATTGTTTTATTTTTTTATGGCTATTTTATTATAAACTGCTTAGAATTGTAGATAATGTGGTATATAAATATTTAAATAAATAAATATACATGTGTGCAGATGACCTACCTGAATGCTATGGAAATTTTGATTAATCCCAACAAGTGGGTTATGCACCTCTGCTAGCAGATGGCGAAGGAGCAAAAGCTGATGTCACAGCTAAAAAGTCTCGCCCCGACATGAGCCCACCAGTATTCTTCGTCTCCAGCAGATGGTGGACATGCATTTCCTTTCGGGGGAGATTGCCTGTGAGTTAAAAAAAAAAAAAAAAAAAAAAAGTTGGAAAAGAAATATTGGAAAGATGAGATGTGTGTAGCACTGCTTCCCTCTTGAGGTGATACCGTGCAGTCCCTCCCTCAGTAGAGAGCCTTCAGTTCGGTACCCTTGACTGCCGTGGACCAAAATTCCAATTAGTGGTTGCAGGCCGAGAGAGGCTTGGCGGTGAAGGCTTTAGGCGCCCCCCCCCCCCCAAGGAGCTGGGACACATTCCTGCTCTTAGCCATGGAGGGATGAGCCCAGGTAAGTTTTTTTGACTTTAAGAAAAAAAGACAGCAGGAAGTTATTGATCTGGAATGGAGTGTGC
This sequence comes from Rhinatrema bivittatum, assembly GCF_901001135.1. Taxonomy (NCBI): domain Eukaryota; kingdom Metazoa; phylum Chordata; class Amphibia; order Gymnophiona; family Rhinatrematidae; genus Rhinatrema; species Rhinatrema bivittatum. The sequence continues at coordinate 58,548,640 of NC_042617.1, forward strand.
CAGAGGCATCTTTTAAAGGGGAATGCGTCTTGGGTTTATACCCCTTGGATCCGCAGGCCAGAGAGCAATTGCATTTCCCTAGGGTGGATGCTTTATTGTGTTCTGTCATGAAACGTACCACCATCCTGATAGAGGGAGGTGCGGCACTGAAAGATGCTCAGGATAGGAAGATTGAGGATATCCTGAAGCAAGCCTTTGAGGCACTGGCAAAGAACTGGCAAATTGCTTTTTGTTGGGCCTTGGTAGCTCGGGTTATCTTGCATCTTTGTCAAGAATGTGGTGGCACTGGGTTCGCTCTTGGACCTATGACAGAACCGGAAGCCACCTTCTTGGCTGATGCAGGCTGTGACTGGCCAGGTGGCAGCTGTGGCTGCGCAGCTGGTCTGCAGATACTATTTTAAAGTCCAATCTTACTAGCTGCCCTTCAAAGGCTGACTTTTGTTTGGCAGTGAGTTGGAAAAAATGGCAAGTAAATGGGGAGGGACCCTGGTCCCTCGTTTGCCAGATGACAAGTAACCCATTGCCTAGTCTTTTCAGGCGACTGGCTGTTCCTGAAGCTACCGGCGTTTTTGGCCTTATGGGGAGGTTCTTCGCAGAGATCCTGTCCCTTCTGCAGGTCTCAGAACTTTTGCCCCCAAGGTCCTCGAAAGGATGCTGGCTCCGGAGGTGGAGTTCCTCAATCTTCCCAGTGAAAGTTTGTAGGCTCACCTATTGGTGCAGGAGATAAGTGAGTGCCTATCCTGGTATTAACACAAGTGTGTCCAGATTACTTCTGATAAATGGGTTCTCAAAGTGATTCGGAACAAGTATTCTCTAGAATTTCTTCATGTTCCTCCGGATGCCTTCAAGGTCTCATCATGCAACTCCCCTCAGAAGAGGGTAGAAGTGGAAGCAACATTGCAGCGGCTATTGAATCTGAAAGCAGAGATTCACGTTCCTGAATTGCAGCGAAATATGGGACGACATTCCATTTATTTTGTCGTGCCCAAGAAGGAAGAGCCGTTTCAGCCCATACTGGTTCTCAAGGGCATTAACCATCATCTACGAGTCACATTTCAGGATGGAAATGGTGTGCTCTTTCATAATGGCTTTCCAAGCAGGGGAGTACCTCACGTCTCTGGATCTGACGGAGGCATATCTGCATATTCCCATCCGGCAGGAACATCAGCAGTTCCTACGTTTCCTATCCTGGATCATCATTACCAGTTTCAGACCTTGCCTTTTGGACTAGCCACAGCATCAAGGGCCTTTTCCAAGCTCATGGTGGTGATAGCAGTAGCCCTTCGCAAGGAGGGCATTCTGGTTCATCCCTATCTGGATTCTAGCCAAGATATTGGAAGAGTGTCTTTGTGCTTCCCTCAGGATGGTTTCCTTGCTACAGGAATAGGCTGAGTGGTGAATCTGGCCAAGATCAATCTGCAGCTAGCTTAGACCCTGGAGTATCTCATGGTTTGATTCGATACAAGGTAGGGCAGAGTGTTTCTGCCAGAGTCTCGGATCCACAGGTTGATTCTGCGAGTTCGATCCCTGAGGAATTCTGTCCGACCCTGTGGTCTTATCTAGAAGTCCTGGGGTTGATGGCTGCCGCATTAGAAGTAGTACCCTGGGTGAGGGTATGCACCCTCTTCAGCACGCCTTGCTCTCCCGATGGAGTCCGCAGTTGCAGAACTATGTGGTGAGGCTGCATCCTCTGTTAGAGGTAAGATCCCAGTTGGACTGGAAATTACACACAGACCATCTCAGGAAGGGAATTTCCCAGATGATGCTGGATTGGTTGGTACTCATGACATATGTGAGCCTCGGGGACTCACTGTCGGGGGTTGGTGGGGCAAGGGTGCTGGAATGCAGCAGAATGGCAGTGAAACAGCAACAGACTGGAGGCAGGAGCTTGGTTGGTGTGCCTCCAGTTTGCTGAGCAGCTAGAGGCTCGAGCAATCCGGATAATAACAGACAAGGCGACAACTGTGGCTTACATCAGTTAGGGTGGAACCAAGAGTCAACAGATATCAGAGGAGATAGATGCGCTCATGGTGTGTACGGAGCAGCATCTCCTAAGCATATCTGCCTCCCACATTGACTCAGCAGGAGAAACTTGGACCCAGGAGGATGGGAGCTGGCAGATGAGACCTTTCTGCTCCTGATGAACTGCTGGGGCCTACCGGATCTAGATGTGTTTTCAACCTTCAGTAATGTGAAAGTTCCATGCTTCTTCAGTCATGGGCAGGACCCAAAAGTAATAAGAATCAACTAACTTGTTCAAGAGTGGCCACGCGGCGCCCTTCTCTGTGTTTTCACCCTGGTCTCTGATAGGCTGATCCAGAAGATTGTAAGTCAAGCCAACACTGTTCTTTTAGTGGCTCTAGATTGAGCTTGAAGGCTGTGGTATGCTAATCTCCAGAGACTTCTGGTGGGCAGTCCCCTCAGGCTAACATCTTGGATGATCTATTAAGTCAGGGGCCAATTCTGCACGAGGATCCAGGTCGATTCTGTCTTATGGTTTGGCCATTGAAAAGGCTCTGTTGTTGAAGCAGGGTTTTTTGCCTGTGGTAATTTCCACTCTTCTTTGGGCCCAGAATTTTCTACTTCTCTAGCCTATGTTAGAGTTTGGAGGGTCTTTGAGGCCTGAGTGAGGTCCTCAGCTGCTCAAACTGGATATTCTGTTGATTTTGGAATTTTTACAAGACTGCTTGCTTAAGGGTTTGGCACATCTTAAAGTTTCAAGTTGCAGTCCTGGCTTGTTATAGAGGAAGAGGCAATGAAGGGTGTTTGTTTTCCCATCCAGATGTGTCTGTTTTCTGCAGGAGTTAATTATCTTTGCCCCCCTGTTGCAGCTTCCAGTGCCTCTATGGGGACCTTAACTTGGTCTTCGAGTTTTTGGCAGGTCTGATCTTTCGATTTCTGCATACTCTTTCTTTGTGGCTGCTTACCTTGAAGACAGTTTTTCTAGTAGCAGTCTATTCAGTATTTTGGGTCTCTGAGCTGCAGGCTCTTTCCTTCTGTGAGCCTTTTCTCCGTGTGACTCCAAGTGCAGTTCAACTTCGGACTTTGCCCTCCTTTTTGCCCAAAGTGGTTTCAGGCTTTCATTTGAATCAGTCCATTTCTCTGCCTGCCTTGGACAGGAACAGGCAGACAATTGCCTTTTGCATTCTTTTGATGTCCGGCATCATTTGCTGCAATACTTGAACATGACTACGACTGTTCAGAAGTCTGATTTCCTGTTTGTGCTGCATTGTGGAGGTAAGCAGGGAGCACCAGTGATATGGGCAACGATTGCCCGCTGGGTTAAGGAAGTCATTACAGCAGTCTGAGTGGCTGCTGAGGTTGCTTTATTGAAACAGATTAGACCACATTCCACGAGGGCTCAGGTGGAATCGTAGGCAGAACTTAATTCGATTGTTATCACCTGCTGAAATTTGCTGAGTGGCAACATGGTCATTTTTACACATCTTCTCCAAGCATTACCGTTTGGATGCTAGAGCTAGGGAGGATGCTGAATTCACGCAGCCCCCCACCCTTAGCAAGATTAGCTTTGGTATATCCCACTTGAATGTTAAGAAAGGAGAAATTACTACTTACCTGATAATTTCCTTTCCTTTTGTGAAAGGTTGGTCAATCCGAGACCTGCCCACGGCTGCTGGTGTTTGAATTTGTGGTTAGTCTTTCTTAGGGCAAGCTGTTCAGAGTATGATTCTTGCTTTTTGTTGACAACTGGTAAGTGCCTTCTCTAGCCCTTAGTTTGCTAGGTATGTTCCTTCTTTTGGCTGAGCTCAGTGTTCCTGTTAGTTGAGAAACATGAATGGTGGCCTGTTACTAATAATGTTCAAGTATAATCAGTTTTGTCCACAGTTTGGCTTTCCAGAGAATACTGGCAGGCTGTTGTTGGGGCGGGACTCTATAGCTGGGACGTCAGCTTTTGCTCAGTCTCCATCTGCTGGCAGAGATGCATAACCCACTCAGGACTGACCTACCTTTCACTAAAGGAAAGGAAATTCAGGTAAGTAGTCATTTCCCCATTTTGTGGATATTCTGAAAACCATACCAGTCTGCAGCTCTGTTAGTTACAGCTTTCCTAATTGCTGTTTGTGGTTTTCTTTAAGGGGCGTAGATCAGTTCGCTATGGGGATTTTCAGTATTGTGAACAAGCCAAATCTGTAATAGTGGTAAGTATTTGCATCTTTTCCCTAAGTCGTCCATAGTAGAAGACAACCCTAAAAAATTCTACCAAAAATCTACTAGTGATGACTCAAGCTTAAAGTGCTGGTATTACTGTGCAGCTCTAGTACCTGTGCCACCAGATTTATCCCTCCACCGCTACCCCACATTTGCTCTTTTTTTTGTTTTTCTTCGCATCATTTCTGGCCTTTTCCTGTTTCACCTCCTTTCTGACCTCTGTCCCCTCTTCCACGTTATTTCTCTTTCCTCCTCCTCTTCCCTTTTTCCATTTACTTTCCTCCTCTTCTATTTTCCTTTCTCCGTATTGATGATACTAATTTTATGCAGCTTGACAGGAGGCTGCTCTGTGATACAGCAGCTTCTTGCTCTTTGCAGCCTGTCAGTAAGGGGTTGCCATGGGCTGCTGTAGTGGCAGTGGTTCTTTCTGTGGCAGAATCTCACTTTCAAAGCTGCTAAGGCTGCTCATATTTAGCAAGTTTGCACCCAGTATTCTTAAAGGCCAACTGAAGTAATATAGAGCCATTTATTTAGTCACCTGATACCAGTCAGAGTATGTTTGTACAGTGCTGCGTATGTCATCTACAGCGCTTTAGAAATGTTTAGTAGTAGTAAAGAATGGACCTTGAAATTGTTTTTTCGAATTAAAAATAGTTTCATTTCTATATGTAGCTAGAATTATCCAGCAAAGATGGAAGTTATTTCTAATAAAGAGGTAGAGGGTATTGGCACTTGATGCAGTTTTTCCTTCCTTGTCAATGACAGTTTATGTGGGATAATAATAAACATAGGCACACAAAAAGGGTGGAGAAAATAGCACACACACACATAATAGCAAATGAAACAGGGACTAATGCGTGGCAGACACAAAGCCCTGTTTTTGGTGAAATCTGTGGCTGTATCAGAGCCGCTCGTGAGTGAAAAACAATTTTTATAACGGATAGTTCCAATGGGTGCTAGCTAATATTACCACGGGTTGGAGGGGGAAAACCACCAAGGCTGAGAGAGAGAGAGTGTACAATCTTTAAATCACGGAGCTCAGTGAGGAAACCGGAAAAACTTGTGACTGAAAAGAACTACTACTGACTTTGCCTTCGTATGTTTGGCTGTCCAGACCTTTTTTGATTATAAAGTTTCTAAAATTTGGGGTCGCTAGTTCTTCTTTTCAGTCACAAAACAGTGAATATAGGCTCTCTTATTACATTTAGCCACTTATTTTCGGTTGGTTCCACTTGAATCTTCTGACATAAGAGTATTTACATGTCTGGTCCCCCTGACGCAGCCCGATGCGAAACAAGGCCGTGTCGGGGCCCTTGTTTCAACATTGTGAATTGTAAATTAGTTAACTAATGTACATCACTGTTGTGAAGGCATTTCCAATAAACGTTTGTGTTTTCTGAGATATATTGATCAGAGCTTTATGTCTGCCACGCATTAGTCCCTGTTGCATTTGATGATGATAAACATGCCAGATGGACTCAGGACCAATGGGTTATGTGCTCCCCTGCTAGCAGATGGAGACTGAGTCAGGTTTCAAAGCTGATGTCACCCTAGATATACTCCTGCAGTGACCTCAATCATCCAGAATCTCCTTCTCCTAGCAGATGTGGATGCTATCTCCACACCAGCAGCGGTGTTTAGCAGGATGGCAGCACTAGTTCAAAGGAGAAATTTACCTTGAAATTGAAAGGAAGATCGAGCCCCACTCTTCTGCGGTGATACCTAAGGGTCCCTCCTTCAGTTGAGAATTCCTGAGGTGATTTCTGAGATGACTCAGAGATATGCCTTGGTCTGGTAGCCGGCTCCCGGCATGGACTTTGCTGCTGAAGCAGCTGAAAGGCAGAGGGTGCAGAAGCAGAGTGCAGCGGTGATGGCCTAAGTCCTCTTCCCCTCCCCGCAGCCAGAGACCATCTCGGTATTCAGCCAGTAAGGGCTGAGACCAGGTAAGTAGAGAAGAACTCCTCCGATCCAGAGACGTGGAAGGGCTTTAAGTCTTTCCTCCGGTCTCCTTGCTTGGTGCGCTGTACCGACATCGTTCCTGATTCCGTTCGGGCGAGGGAAGGGGGTTTCCAAGCAGGTTGAGCAGCTTCCTGACGGGCTTGGTCCTGCTTCAGGCTCGGTGGATTCTCCATGTGGCGATTCATGGTGGCGCATCCTGTGTGTGGTTTGGTGTGGCACCGTTTTCCTCTCTTCGTAGTTATGCATGGTGCGGGTCTGCCTTCCGGGCGCCTAACGTGTACGTAAGTACGTGCATAGCTGCACGCATAAGCGCATGCGTGCTTTAGCGCACATCCGGCCACTTAGATCTATGAGCGCTGAGGTGAGTCTGTGCGCGCTCGAGAGGCATTAGCTGGCTAAACGCACCAGCTACAGAGGTTATTGCCCTAGCAGCAAAGAAGCTCAGGTGACACTCCCTTTGTCGGCACTGTGAGGAGGCCCAGGGATGGCTGGATTCTCAGAACTTTTCCAAGTCTGGCCCATCTCAGTCAGGACCTTCAAACCTTTGTTCAAGCACATTCTGCCTCTGCCTGGGATGAACCCCAGCTGGGAAGGGCTCGCCCTCCCTGCCTTGTCAGCATGCCTCAGGACATGCCTTGCCTCACCATGGGTATCCCTGACAGGTGATCCAGACATCATATACGGGGATTCAGTGGAGGACGGGGAAATTCCTCAAGGCCTGGAGGCATATCGGACCATGCTTTGATTTTTCCACAGAGATGAATTTCTGGCCCTAGTCGCCAAGACCCTGAAGACTGAAAGTTCCGGGCACGGACCCTATGTCAGAGCCAAAGAACCCCATCCTGGTGTGTCTACGGAAAGCCTCTTGCTATTTCCTGATGCTGGAATCCATCCAGGATTGACCTGGAATGGGACGCCCCAGAGACAAGTTTTAAAGGAGGTCATGCCTTGGAGGCTTTGTACCCTCTGGATCCAGCAGTCAAGCAACGCCTGCATTTCCCAAAAGTGGACGCCCTGGTCTGTACCGACTCGAAGCGAACAACTATCCCTGTAGAAGGGAGGAGCAGCTTTGAAGGATGCTCATGATAGGCGGTTGGAATCCATCTTTAAGCAAGCCTTTGATGTGACAGCAATGACACTGCAGATCACTTCCTGTAGTGCCCTGGTGGCTCGTTCGTGTCTGTTTCTCTCTTGAGAGAGGCAGATAGCTCAGGGGTGCATGCCGGAGAAGCAGTCTAACCCATCACGCCTTCCTGGTGGACACAAGCTCTGACCTAGTGCGCACCTTAGCCAGAGGAGTAGCCTCAGTGGTGGCAGCCAGAAGACAGCTATTGTTGCGAAATTGGGCAGCGGACGTAACTCCTAAGGTGAACCTCCTAAAGATGCCCTTTAAGGGATCACTCCTATTCGAAAGTGAATTGGAGAAGCTAGCCAGTAAGTGGGGTGAATCTTCAGTGCCCTGACTACCAGAAGATAAGAAAAGAAGTCACAGTGCCTCTCACCCATGAGGGGCCGGACCAGGGGGTCCCAGCACTTCCAGCCCTGCAGAAACTCGTCATTTCAGTCATCTCGGCCCTCGGGAAGGTCTTGGTCCTTTCGGAACTGACAATCAAAAAGAGGAACAGGTTCATGCTCAGAATTGACCCAAACTTCCCAATGAAGTTGATCTGACCCATCCACAGGACAAGGAGATAAAAGAGGGACAGTCGACTCCCCTAACAGCGGTGGGTCGAGATCACATTGGACAAATGGGTACTGGACATAATACGAAAAGGTTAAGCTCTGGAATTTCACAGCATTCCTTGGGACATGTTCATGATGTCACCTTGCCACTCCCAGCACAAGAAACTGGCAGTGGAATCCACACAGAAAAGGCTCCTCAGTCTGAGGGGTATAACTCTGGTACCTACACCCCAAGTAAATATGGGGCATAATTCTATCTATTTCATCGTGCCCAAGAAAAGAGGGTTCATTCCGACCCATCCTAGATCTCAAGTGTCAACCGTCATCTGCAGATAATTCACTTCCGCATGGAAACTCTTCACTCCGTCATAATAGCATTGCAGCCGGGAGAGTTCCTAACCTCCCTGGACCTCTCGGAGGCCTACCTTCATATTCTAATCCGTCAAGACCACCAGCGTTTTCTGCGCTTTGTGGTATTGGACCGTCATTACCAGTTCCGAGCATTGCCCTTCGGCCTGGCAAGCGCCCCCAGAACATTCTCCAAAATTATGTTGGTCGTGGAGGCGGCACTGAGGAAAGAAGGGATACTAGTGCACCTTGGACGACTGGCTGATCTCGGCAAAGTCATTGGAAGAGAGTCTCCATGTGACCAGCAGGGTCAGTTCTCTCCTACAGGAACTCGGGTGAGTCGTGAACATAGACAAGAGTAGCCTCAAGCCCTCCCAGTCCTTAGCCTGGGGTCCGATTCGACACAAAGCAGGATAAGGTCTTCCTCCCTCCCTCGAAGAGAGGGAAACTAATGGACCAAGTGCGTCTGAACACAATGCACCCCAGGGTGTGGGACTATCTCCAAGTTCTTGGCCTCATGGCGTCAACCCTGGAAGTAGTACCTTGGACAAGGGCATATATGTGGCCTCTCCAACACGCCCTACTATCACACTGTAACCCACTGTCTCAAGACTACTCCATTTGCCTCCACCTATCGATGGACATATGCTCTTGGCTCCAGTGGTGGCTACAGGAAGTTCACCTAAGCAAGGGTGTAAGCCTGTCCCTATTGAGCTGGATCATCCTCAAGATAGATGCGAGCCTCTGAGGGTGGGGAGCTCACTGACAGGAACTGATAACCCAGGGGCGATGGACCGAGGAAGAGGCGAACTGGGATAAACCAGCTGGAAGCTTGAGCGGTCAGATTAGCATGCTTTGCAGTTCAGCCACAGGCTCCAAGGGCAAGCAATTCATGTGATGTCTGACAACGCAACAATGGTTGCCTACATCAACCGCCAGGGAGGAACCAAAAGCCACGAAGTGTCTCTGGAAATAAACCTCCTTATGGAATGGGCGGAGCTAAACCTACAAGGGATCTCGGCCTCCCACTCGCTGAAAAAGACAAGGCAGAGCAGAATTTCTCAGCAGGGAAAGCCTGGATCTGGGGGAATGGACATTGTCAACCAGAACCTTCCAGCTCCTAGTAGATCGCTGGGGCCTCCCATCCTTCGACCTTCTGGCTGCATCTCACAATGTGAAGGCTCCCTGGTTCTTCAGTCGCAGACAAGACCAGTGCTCCCAAGTGATCGACGCACTCATCCAGACCTGGCCAGAGGAGGACTTACTGTACAACATCCCTCCGTGGCCTCTACTGGGCAAGATCATCTGCAAGTTCAAACACCACAGAGGACTAGTCCTTCTGGTGGCCCTGGATTGGCCCAGATGCCCGTGGTATACAGACATACAGAGGCTTCTCGTAGAGAGTCCCCTTTGCCTCCCCCCGCACAGAGACCTTCTCCAACAAGGTCCGATTTTTCTTGAAGATCCAACACTATTCTCTCTTACAGTCTGGCCCTTAGAGGGCTCGCCTGATAAAGCGTAGATATTCGGTGCTCTGCGCACGGACGTTCGCAACGTCCATGGCATACATACGGATCTGGAGAATATTTGAGGCCTGGTGCGAGGAGCGCAGGGTGTCCCTGCAAATGGCCAAGATCACCATGATCCTGGAATTTTTACAGGATGGCCTGAACAAAGGATTGTCCCTCAACTCCCTGAAGGTCCAGGTGGCAGCCCTCCTGCTTCAGGGCCGAGGTGAATGAAACCCGTCTGTTAGCGCATCTGGACTTGGCCCATTTCCTAAAAAGGGTTAAACAATTCCCACCACCCTTAAAGTGGATGGTCCTCCTAAGGAACCTCAATCTAGTATTGGACTTCTGGCAGGGCCTTCCTTCTGACCACTGCACAATCTGTCGCTTCGCTTATTAACATTTATTAACATATTCTTGGTGGCGATAAGCTCGGTTCATCACATCTCTGAGCTACAGACGCTGTCTTGGGAACCATTCCTTCGATTTACTCCAGGAACAGTACAACTTTGCACTGTCTCAGAGTTTCACCTGAGCCAATCCTTCTCCTTACTGTCCCTGGATAGACTTAAGGACACATAAGACTACTGCCTTCTTTGCCATCTTATTTATTTATTTTGTTTTATACATCTAAATGTCTGTATCTGGAACGTTCAGAGCCAGTGTTTAAGACAGATCACTTGTTCTTCACAGGGGAAAGAAACAGGGCGAAGTGGCTTCGTGAGCTACCATAGCTCGCTGGATCAAGAAAGTAATCAAGGGAGCTTACGTAGCTAAACTGTCTCCCGCCGATATCTGTCGAACAGCGATGTAGTCCTCCTTACACACTTTCTCCAGATTCTACCACCTGGACATCCAGATCTGAGAGAACGCAGCCTTTGTGAGGATGGTGCTAACCGGACTGCGGGCAGCATCCTTCCCTGTTCAGGAGTAGCTTTTGTACATCCCATTGGTCCTGATTCCATCTGGCTACACGCTAGGAAATGGAGAAATTACTTACCTGATAATTTCATTTTCTTTAGTGTAGACAGATGGACTCAGCATCCCGCCCATGGCTGCCCATGAAGGGTACCAAGAAATCGCCCATGAAGCGAATTTCGATCCCATGAGAGTGCAAGTAAGCTGTTGCCCTGTCCCCCAGATCAGGGCATCTATAGTGTTGCTAGGATCCAGTGCTTTCGTGGTTGAGTACAGTTATGGTCTCCAGTTTTTTTAACCAAGTTTTAATCAAGTATTAAGTTGTATCCAAGTTCAAATTACATTTTTCTATAATATGTCCATAATGACTTTGGAAGAGAAAACTGAATGGCTGAGGTCACTGCGGAAGGATATCTAGGGTGACATCAGCTTTGAAACCTGACTCCATCTCCATCTGCTAGCAGGGGAGCACATAACCCATTGTTCCTGAGTCCATCTGTCTACACTAAGGAAAATGAAATTATCAGGTAAGTAATTTCTCTATTTTATGACCCTGATCAACTTGAGTGTTTTTTTTTTGCAAAATAGAGAAATGCTCACAACTGAGTATTGCCTATATTAATTTTGATATGAGCGTAATGGATAATGCCATACTTTTGATATATTTCTGCCTTGCTTTGTTTCCTTTAATATATCTCCCCTCCAAATACATGGTTTGTTAATTAGGAATGTTTCCTTTGTAACTAGTCTGTATTTTCTGAATGTCATGCTTTCTTTGACTTGTAATTTAAAGTTTGATAAACATAATTAAACATAACCCTCAGCTTGGCTAATTCATGCCTGCTTGTCAATGGAGAAAGCACATTTGCTTACCTGTAAACAGAGTTCTCTGTAGATAGCAGGACAAATTGGCCTACCCACCCACCTCCCTGGAGAGATGAATACCTCGCTAAAGCTTAAGCTCTGGAAGAGACTGAGGGACTTATGAGGCAACGTGCATGTGAGAGCACTCCCATGCATGCTCAGTAAAGTTTACTGACCTCTGAGAGCTGGGTCTGTATTAGCACCATCAGATGACTTTACTCATGTGTAATGGCTAATTCATTCTGCTGTCTGTGGAGAATGGTGGTTATAAGTAAGCAAGCTTGCTTTACTCTAGATCTGGGGTGGAAGTGCATCTCTCTGGCAGGCCAAATATTTGAGTGTGAGACTTTTAGATGCTGTAAACAAAGGCAGAACAAGTTGGGTCAGAATGATTCCTGGTGTATATTACGGTTAGGGCAGCTGGTGGAATTGAGTAATTGAAAAGGAGGAGTGCTGCAAATGCAGATGGACCAGCATTAAGGGTTTGTTGTATGATAGCTGTAAGTTAAACTTTTGGGTTTTAAGAGTAAAATACATATTTGTGTATGACATCCTCATAACAGCAACTCAGTGTTTTCATATAGCAACTCTTTTTCAGTCAAACCATTTTTTCCCTCCTTGTTTCTTTTTAAGAGAAATACCAGTCGCCAGCCCAAACCCTTGAAGGTGCAGGTTATGCACTCATCAGTTGTTGCCCACCAAACCTTTGGCTTGAAGCTCCTGACTTGGCTTAGCCAGGTTATTGGATACTCAGGTAGGTTAATTAATACATTGAATTTGACTACTAGACAAGACTGCATTCAAAAGTAGCAACATTTAATGTGTACATTAATAGAAGAGATACTAGCCTGCAAATCCTCATGGTGTAAGCAAACATTGGCAGCTTTAACTACAATACAAGATAATGGAGCAACAAAGTCTGGTTTTAAAGATTAGTACTATCCAACGTTGTTTAAGAATTTTGTTGTCCAAATTACTAGGATTTCACTTTCTCTTTTTGACTCTTCATATTTAAGGAGACATAAAGGAGGGTTTTGATAGGCATATCTACCAAGCCATATTCACCATTCTGTGCACCAGTACCTTTTAAAGTACGGATAATTGCTTAAGAATACATTTTGAGAGGTTTTTCAGGGCAGGAAGTAGGACAATGAAAAGCACATATATCTTTTATAAAGCCAAATCCTAAGAAGCTTAGTGGACAAAAATGAAAGATCTAGGAATAAAGATAAGTAAGAGAAACAAAACAAAAGCAACATTGAATTTGAGAAGCTTAGGGAAGAACTGCCACATTTTTTTTGTTTTTTGTGTATTGATTTTAAAATGCAGTACAGATTCATAATATAGAGCTTGACAGCCTACATATTAATATAAAATACTTAAGCTTCAGTGAATGCTGCAGTGACATGTAAATTCTTTGAACAATGAACTGTATCTGTGAAGATTAACTCTAATGTATCACAAGAAAAAATTAATAAAATCAATTTGTTTCTCTTGTTTTCTATTCATTTCTGATGCCTTATAACTACTTTTCTATTAAGTGGCATATGTTGTCTGAAATTCCTTTCCCCTCTACCCTCCCCTTCTCCTGCTAAGATATGAACATTCCAGGATAGCTGGAAGAGAAGTAAAAATAAATAGGGAAGAACAACCTATACGTGCTTGATTTCTAATAGTAGAAACCAATGAAGAGTCAGGAACCGTGCCCATGCCTCCCCAAACTATAGTCCTTTCCCACTTTGCCATTGAAGCAGTGACTCTGAAGTTGGGGAAATGTTTGGGTAACCTTCCCTCATTTCTGAGGTAAGTTTCTTTTCAAGTGAGTCACCCAGACCATTTGAAATGGATTCCTGGGGAAGTTTATCTGGGAAATTCCAGTGTAGGGCCATTGTAGATCTGATTTACCAGCAGAATAGCTGGCATTTTTTTGTTTTTTTATAGGGACTTAGTCCTCCGTGGAGCTTAGCAAAATCACTGCTGGGTCCATAGGCAATAGCAAACCAACTATTTCATGTACACATTAGATCATGTGGCAATTGCAGAACATCTCCTCCATATATGAAAAAAGGTGGAGATATCTGTCATCTGCCTCAGGCAGTGTGGTGCATAATACCATCTGAAAGTGATTTTGCTGCTAGTGCATAAATAAAATGTCTCTGCTAGAGTCTGTCAAAAATATGGGCCTTAGCTTTGCTCCAATAGAGAATAACCCACATTAGCTTCCCAGGCTTTCTGAAATATGGTGGTATTATTATCCAAGGAATTCACATTGACTGGGGTGACTAGGCAGGGATGTCCTGTCTCCCTCTTTCTATGGCCCTAGTCATTGAACGCTTAGCAGCGCTAATCTAGGTGAAATCCAGATATTACAGGTAATAAGGATGGGCAGGAGCCCAAATTTGTTCTGTTTGTGCATGATGTGCCCCTATTTATCCAGCAACATACTGAATCTTTGGAGGCCCTAGAGAAGAATCTAATGTATTACGGAAACATTTCTGGACTTAAAATTCATTTCAGCAAATCGGTCATTTTACCTCCTAACATCAACATCCTGTTACAAAGCAAAATACAAGAAAAATCTTACAAGTGAAGCAATAGCTCACTGAAATACTTAGGCATTAATATGTCTAGCAACCTGGAAGACCTATTTTCCTTGAATTATAAACCTTTAAGCACTATTCAGTAGGATCTCAGAATGGGTCTTCCCTTCCACATTTCATGGTTCAGAAGAATAGAAGTAGAAGAATAGGGTAGAAGTACTGCTCTGTTTACACCTTTTTCTAGGTCTGGTATTGTATATTATTGGTCTGGTTCCTTGCTAATTGTTTGCTTTAAGATTCAGTATACCTGCATTTCTCTTATTGTATAGCTGTCCTTAATAATCTGTTTAATATTGGCACATAAGTGCTGAGGGATCATTTAATAGATAAAGGACTAGAAAGTTCCTTAAGGTGTTCAGTTATAACCAGATTGGGTGTGGCAAACTCAGAGGTTTGGGGGAAGCTAACTAGTGAACCGACTGAACAATACAGACTGCTTAGTGCACAGCCCAAGAGAGGAATCTTCTGTTCCAGTGCAGATAAGCCTGTGTTAAAATTGAAATTATTATATAGTAGAGTTTCTGTGCATAAAGAGAACTGTGTTTTCATTATTCCTTCTACTAGTGCTGTGATTCATAGTCTCTGTGCTCTGTGTAAAAAGAAACTGCTGTCTCACTATCCCTTCTTTTTCTAGAGCTCTGATTCATATTCCCTGTACGTACCAGGATCAGTCCAGACGGTGGGTTATGTCCCCCGTCCAGCAGATGGAGTCAGAACAGAGCTCGAGAGTGTCACCTCATAGGCTAGCGCACCCTCTGCTGGAGCTCTGTATCTTTCTGACTCCAGCAGATGTGAGTTGGAGAAATCAGTGCTTCCCCAGGGTGACAGGTTTTCGTATTTTCTTCTTACTCTCTTGAGTTCTTCCTGTCATTTTCTTCTTTAACAAGTTTGGATCAAGGTAGTTTAAAAAAAAAAAAAAAAAAAAGTTAAAAAGTTAAATTTCTGTCAAGTTAATTTTTGAGGAGGCGTGCCTTTCGAAGTCTGTTCTCCCTCCTCCTGCAGTCTGCTACTTACGCTTTAGGGTAAGTGGGACTTTGGTTGTGTTTTTGCTTTTCAGCTGTTGTCAGCCGGTGGAGCCGGCTCCTGCGCTCCTTGACTGACGGTCCCGCGGCCCGGCACATCTTTCTCGGGCCTGGGCGCGCCGGCAGGGTTTTCTTCCCACCGGTGCCTGAGGACTGTTTGGGCGGGTTGTGCAGGCCCCTTCGGCCCCCCCGCGGTGCGAGTTCTTTCGGCCCCCCCCCGAGGCGTTTCTTTGTCGCGGCTGGCGATGCCGCGTTTCTCCCGCTGTGAGACCTGCGGCGAGCAGGCCTCTCGTTTGTCGAGGGAGGGGGTTTGCCCGCGCTGCCTTCCCGAGGAGGAAGGCGCCGCGCACGGCTCAGGCTCGCTCCTGGCGCCCCCCTCCCCGCAGCCCGGGAAGCGTGGGCCGGCCATTTCCTCGCCGAGGGCGGGAATGGCGGCCATTTTGGATGGAGATCCTGGCGCGGCAAACGCCCAGGAGGAGAATGCTGCACTTCGGAGCGGCCCTCGCCTGCAGCGTAGCCCCGAGGAGGGCCTGCCGAATCGCCTACCTCAGGAGGCCCCTGCGTCTGGCGCTCCGCCCGGTCTGCCGTTTTTTTCGCCGGATTTTATTTTAAAAATGCACATGGCATATTTACAGGGCCTGGCAGATCCGGGGGGTGACACAGCTGGACCTCCTCCCCCCAAGATCCCTAAGCTAGCGTTACCGCCCTCCGGGTCTCCGATTCCGGCTGCGGCAGTTCCAGGGACCTCTGCTTTGCCATCCCAGCCTAGAGCTGTGGGAGCGGCTTCCACAACGGCATTTGATCCCTCGGACCCTCTGGATCCGTCGCACGCGGATAGCCAACCGGAAGGCGACGACCCGCGCGCCCTACGTATCTTCCATAAAGAGGAACTGCAGGATCTTCTTCAGCAGACTCTTCAGGAGCTGGATTTGGATCCGCCGCCGGACCCTCCGGCACCTGTGGCCCCGGCGGTTGCGACATGCTCCAAGAAAGGGGATCCAGTCCTGGCTGCCCTCAGACCTCGGGCGAAGGCTTTTCCGGTCCATGAGTCTTTTCTACAGCTGCTTACTGGAGAATGGGACGCCCCCGAGGCGTCATTGAGGGTCACCCGGGCCATGGAAAAATTGTATCCGTTGCCGGAGGATTTTTTAGATCTGGTCCGGTTTCCTAAGGTGGACTCCGCGGTTTCAGCAGTGACGAAGAGGACGACGATCCCGGTCACTGGCGGTACGGCCCTACGAGACACGCAGGACCGCAAGCTGGAAACGTTCCTCAAAAGAGTGTTTGAAGTTTCTGCCTTAGGCATGCGTGCCGTCATGTGTACTTCGTTGACTCAGAGGACTAGTCTGCTCTGGGTTCAGCAGCTCCTGACGACCCAGCAGTTGCCTCCGGATGAAGCCGCTCAGGCCGACAGCCTAGAATCTGCCATTGCATACGGGGCGGATGCAATGGCAGATTGGTCTGCGGATGCCTCTTCTAAGTCGAGTCTAGGATCGCTTCCTTTTCGGGGGAAGTTTCTCTTTGGCAATGATCTGGATGAAATCATCAAGTCTCTGGGAGAGAACTCGGTGCATCGTCTGCCCGAAGATAGACAGCGACCCTACCGGGCGTTTGCCTCCACCAGGACCAGAGCTAGGGCACAGCGACGTTACAGGTCGTATCGTCAGTCGGGCCCTCGCGCAGCCCCCAGCAGACCACAGCCGTGGTCTCGTTCCTTTCGCGGGCGGAGGCCCGCGAGAGAGGGCTCGGGGCAGGGGAATCCCCCCGCCAAAGCCACCCAATGATGCCAGGGCAGCCCACTCCTCCAGCCCGCCCATCGGGGGTCGACTCACGGAATTCTTCGAGGAGTGGGCGAATATTACTTCAGACCAGTGGGTCCTGGACACCATCCAGCACGGTTACGCCTTGGAGTTTGTCCGTCCGCCACGGGACAAGTTCCTTTTCTCCCCATGCGGCTCCGATCTCAAGAGAATGGCGGTTCAACAGACTCTAGACCGACTTCAGGATATAGAGGCTATTGTGCCCGTCCCCTTCGCCGAGGTGGGCTTGGGGCATTATTCCATCTACTTCGTCGTTCCCAAGAAGGACGGATCGTTCCGGCCCATACTGGATCTGAAGGAGGTCAACCGGTCGTTGCGGGTCAGCCGTTTTCGCATGGAAACACTGCGGTCGGTAATTGCCGCAGTGCACCGGGGGGAGTTCCTGGCTTCCTTGGACCTGACGGAGGCGTATCTCCACATCCCGATACATCCGGACCACAGGCGTTACCTTCGCTTCAAGATTCTCGGACAGCATTTTCAGTTTCGGGCCCTACCCTTCGGACTTGCGACAGCTCCTCGGACCTTCACCAAGATCATGGTGGTGGCGGCGGCGGCCCTTCGAAAGGAGGGTATTCTAGTGCATCCCTACCTGGACGACTGGCTGGTACGGGCAAAGTCGTTCTCGCATGGCCAGGCCTCGGTGGCCAGGGTCTTAGCGGTACTTCGCTCCCTGGGCTGGGTTGTGAATCTACACAAGAGTTCCCTTGTTCCGTCTCAACGATTGGATTTCCTGGGTGCGACCTTCGACACCCAGCTCGGTATGGTGTTTCTGCGTTCAGACAAGGCCCTCTCCCTGAGGGAGCACATACGTCAGTTCGCGGCCTTGGCGGAACCCACCGCTTGGAATTATCTGCAGCTCCTGGGAGTGATGGCCTCCACTATCGACATGGTGCCCTGGGCATTCGCACACCTGCGTCCCCTGCAGGCGTCCCTGCTTTCCCGTTGGAAACCGGTATCGCAGGAGTATCAGGTGATCCTGCCGCAAACGGCTCGGGACAGCCTGGAGTGGTGGTTGGTTCCGGCTCACTTGGCTCGCGGCGTTTCGCTCGAAGTCCCCACTTGGGTGGTGGTGACCACGGATGCCAGTCTCGCGGGTTGGGGCGCAGTCTGCGACCGCAGCGCCACACAGGGGGGCTGTGGACCCCGGAGGAGTCTCGGTGGCCGATCAATTGGCTGGAGACCAGGGCAGTACGTCTAGCGCTCCAACGTTTTCTGCCTCTGGTTCGGAACAGGGAAGTGCGGATTCTCTCAGACAACGCGACCACCGTGGCTTACATCAATCGTCAGGGCGGAACGAGAAGCGAGCACGTCTCCGCCGAAACCACACTCCTGATGGCATGGGCAGAACTCCATCTCGGCCGGCTCGCGGCCTCTCACATAGCGGGGATGGACAACATCCAAGCGGACTACCTCAGTCGGCAGCGGCTGGACCCTGGCGAGTGGTCTCTCTCCGACGCAATGAAGCTACTAGTTCACCGCTGGGGGACTCCACGGCTGGATTTGATGGCGACAGCTCTCAACACCAAGGCCCCGCGCTTCTTCAGTCGCAGAAGGGAGCGCGGCGCGGAGGGAGTAGATGCTCTAGTACGTCCGTGGCCGGAGGACCAGTTGCTCTATGTCTTTCCACCCTGGCCCCTAGTGGGCAAGGTCATTCGCAGGATAGAGAACCACATGGGTCCCGTGATTCTCGTGGCTCCGGAATGGGCCCGACGGCCCTGGTTCGCGGACCTACTACTCCTAGCACTGGACGGACCCATTTGTCTGGGGCACCTTCCACGGTTCCTGCACCAGGGCCTGGTATATTTCGACCAGGCAGAACTCTTTTGTCTTGCGGCATGGTTTTTGAGCGGCGCCGCCTCCGCCGCAGAGGCTACCCGGAGGCGGTGATTTCGACGATGCTCAAGGCCCGCAAACCTTCCACTTCCGTGGCCTACGTTCGAGTGTGGAAGGTCTTCGAGTCCTGGTGTGCCAGTCATGACGTCCGATCCACGGAGGCGACGGTTTCAATAATCCTTCAGTTCTTACAGGATGGACTGGATAAGGGCCTTGCTTTTAACTCCCTCAGGGTACAAGTGGCGGCCTTGAATGTCTTGGTACGGACCACGACCTCCCTCCTTCTACAACCGGACGTCGCTCGATTCTTGAAAGGAGTTCGGCATCTACGGCCTCCGGTTAGGGATCCCTGCCCATCATGGAGTCTTAATCTAGTGCTCCCGTCCCTGTCGGGTGCTCCATTCGAACCTCTCCAGGGGGCTACTCTTAAGGATCTCACTATGAAGACAGTCTTCCTCGTAGCGATATGCTCCGCCCGTCGTATCTCGGAGCTGCAAGCGCTATCTTGCAGGGAGCCCTACCTGCGTATATCGGATGCCGGGATCTCGCTCCGTACAGTGCCATCCTTCCTGCTGAAGGTGGTTTCTTCTTTCCATCTGAACCAGACGATTGAGCTCCCGGCATTCTCCCCAGAGGAGTCTCGTGTTCTTCGACCCTTGGACGTGAAGCGGGTACTCCTCCATTACTTGCAGGTTACCAATGACTTCCGGGTCTCCGATCATCTGTTTGTCCTCTGGTCGGGACCTAAGAAGGGCGCCGCCGCGTCGAAGACGACCATTGCCCGATGGATCAGGGATGCCATCTCGGCGGCCTACATTGGTTCTGGTCGGGACCCGCCTAGGAGCGTCCGGGCTCATTCTACTCGCTCGCAAGCGACGTCCTGGGCGGAGTCTCGTTCCGTCTCTCCACAGGAGATCTGCCGGGCGGCGACATGGAAGTCTCTGCATACGTTCGCCAGGCACTATCGGTTGCACCTGGCACCTTCGAACCCTGGTCACTTTGGGGATCAGGTTCTCCGAGCAGGGCTCTCAGAGGCCCACCCGGTTTAGGGAAGCTTGGGTACATCCCACCGTCTGGACTGATCCTGGTACGTACAGGGAAAAGAAAATTATTCCTTACCTGCTAATTTTCGTTCCTGTAGTACCATGGATCAGTCCAGACGCCCACCACACTGGGATTGTGAGCTCCTGCTCGGGTTTTCGCTGTCTGACTGTCTCTTTCTGTTCTCTGTATCTCATCTACATGTTTTCGTTCGGGGTTTACAGCTCCTCACAAGTTGACTGTTGCGACCTGGTTGCAGGTCGTCCCTGTTATGGTTCTTGATGTTTTCACTTACGTCAGGTTGTTTTTCTTGATCCAACTTGTTTTTTACCTTGCTATTTTCGGCTTTGTTATGCATGATACTGAGCTCCAGCAGAGGGTGCGCTAGCCTATGAGGTGACACTCTCGAGCTCTGTTCTGACTCCATCTGCTGGACGGGGGACATAACCCACCGTCTGGACTGATCCATGGTACTACAGGAACGAAAATTAGCAGGTAAGGAATAATTTTCTTATCTGTGCTCTCTCTGGGGGAAAAAAAAATAACTAAAAAAAAAAACCTGCTGTGTGTTCTTTCACTATTCCTTCTAACAGTGCTCTGTGCTCCATTATATCTGGGCTCTCTGGGTAGAAGTACTGCTCTGTTTATACTTTTCTCTAGGTCTGGTATTGTATATTGTTGGTCTGGTTCCTTGCTAATTGTTTGCTTTAAGATTCAGTATACCTGCATTTCTCTTATTGTATAGCTGTCCTTAATAATCTGTTTAATATTGGCACACAAATGCTGAGGGATCATTTAATAGATAAAGGACTATTAAAGTTCCAGGAAGTGTCCTGCTCTACCCAGCTTGTCCCAGGTTAAACTGTTTGAAGTGTTACCAGAAAAGAGAAAAAAACCCCAATGCATGCAGAATTTCAAGATCCATAACCGAAAGAAAAAGCTAATTGAGATGGATAACTCTGTCATCAGTGGCACAACTGCAAAAGGAAAGAGTGAAGTGAATACCGGTAACAAATCTCAACTAAAGTCTCATAAGGAGTCCAGGAAAAGCAATAACCTTAAAGAGAGAACCTGGAAAGCTATGACCACAAATGCTCATAGTTTGGGAAATAGAGTCCCAGATTTGCAGGCCCTAATAACAGAGGCAAAACTGGACATTGTTGCTATCACAGAGACATGATTCACAGAATCTCATGATTGGGATACAGCAATACCAGGCTATAACTTGTTAAGGAAGGACAGAGTGGATAGAAAAGGGGGAGGTGTGGCTCTTTATGTCAGAAACAATATCCAAGCATCTGAGCTGCAAGGAAGAAGCACTATGGGTCGACCTAAAAAAAGATGACGGAGCGTCCATTTATATTGGAGTGGTTTACAGGCCTCCAAACCAAAAGGAAGAGCTGGACAGAGATCTGGTTGAAGACATCCATAAGATAGGTAAGAAGGGAGAAGTGGTGATCATTGGTGAATTTAATATGCCGGATGTAGACTGGAAAATCCCATCTGCAGAATCTAAAAATAGTAGAGCGATAATGGATGCCATGCAAGTAACTTTGTTCAAACAAATGGTAATGGAACCCACGAGAGAAGGAACTATACTCAACTTAGTGCTCACTAATGGAGATAATGTCTCTGTCCAGGTGGGCGCCCACCTCAGCACCAGCGATCATCAAACGGGTATGGTTTAATATCACTAAAAGAATATGGAAAAGAAGCACAAAGACCCGAGTTTTACAGTTCAAAAACACGGACTTTGAGGAAATGGGGAAGTACCTAGAGGAAGAACTAAAAGGATGGGAGAACGAGAGAGATGTGGATCAGCAGTGGACCAATCTAAAAGGAGCAATCACCAAGGCAACTACTCTATATGTTAGAAATGTAAAGAAAAGCAAAAGAAAATTGAAACCTCTATGGTTCTCAAAGGAGGTGGCTGACAAAATTAAAGCTAAAAGAACAGCATTCAAGAAATATAAAAGATCCCAAAGGGAGGAGCACAAAGAGGAATATTTGATTCAACTGAGGGAGACAAAGAAATTAATCAAGTCGGCAAAAAATCAAGCGGAAGAGAGGATTGCCAAGGAGATAAAAAATGGTGACAAAACATTTTTCAGTTACATCAGCGAAAAGAGAAAAGTTCAAAGTTGTATAGTGAAATTGAAAGGTGGAAATGATCAATGTGTGGAGAGAGACGAAGAAATGGCAGAAATATTAAAGGAATACTTCA
Organism: Rhinatrema bivittatum; assembly: GCF_901001135.1. Lineage (NCBI taxonomy): Eukaryota > Metazoa > Chordata > Amphibia > Gymnophiona > Rhinatrematidae > Rhinatrema > Rhinatrema bivittatum. The sequence continues at coordinate 58,570,630 of NC_042617.1, forward strand.
GTTTTGTGTTCACTAAAGAAGACCCTGGAGAAGGACCATCTCTACACAGCAAGAAACTGGAGGGAAGTGGAATAGATGAAAATCCTTTTACAGTAGAAAACGTATGGTAAAAGCTAAAGAATCTGAAAGTGGACAAAGCCATGGAGCCTGATGGGATTCATCCAAGGATACTGAGGGAGCTCAGAGATGTGCTGGCAGGTCCGCTGTGTGACCTGTTCAATAGATCCCTAGAAACGGGAGTGGTGCCGAGTGATTGGAGAAGAGTGGTGGTGGTCCTGCTTCACAAGAGTGGGAACAGAGAGGAGGCTGGTAAATACAGACCGGTTAGCCTCACTTCGGTGGTGGGAAAAGTAATGGAGTCACTGTTGAAAGAGAGAATAGTGAACTATCTACAGACCGGAGAATTGATGGACCAGAGGCAGCATGGATTCACCAGGGGAAGATCCTGTCAGACAAATCTGATTGACTTTTTTGACTGGGTAATCAAGGAATTGGATCAAAGAAGAGCACTCGATGTCATCTACTTGGATTTCAGCAAAGCTTTTGATACGGTTCTGCACAGGAGACTGGTGAATAAAACGAGAAGCTTAGGAGTGAGTGCCGAGGTGGTGACCTAGATTGCAAACTGGTTGACGGACAGAAGACAATGTGTGATGGTAAATGGAACTTTCTCTGAAGAGAGAGCGGTTTTAAGTGGTGTACCGCAAGGATCGGTGTTGGGACCGGTCCTGTTCAATATCTTTGTGAGCGACATTGCGGACGGGATAGAAGGTAAGGTTTGTCTTTTTGCGGATGACACTAAGATCTGCAACAGAGTGGACACGCCGGAAGGAGTGGAGAGAATGAGACTGGATTTAAGGAAACTGGAAGAGTGGTCGAAGATATGGCAGCTGAGATTCAATGCCAAGAAGTGCAAAGTTATGCATATGGGGAGTGGAAATCCGAATGAACTGTATTCGATGGGGGGGGGAGGGGGGAGGGGGAAAGGCTGATGTGCACAGAGTAGGAGAGAGACCTTGGGGTGATAGTGTCTAATGATATGAAGTCTGCGAAACAATGCGACAAGGCGATAGCAAAAGCCAGAAGAATGCTGGGCTGCATAGAGAGAGGAATATCGAGTAAGAAAAGGGAAGTGATTATCTCCTTGTACAGGTCCTTGGTGAGGCCTCAACTGGAGTACTGTGTTCAGTTCTGGAGACAGTATCTCCGAAGGGACCAGGACAGGATGGAGGCGGTCCAGAGAAGGGCGACCAGGAAGGTGGAGGGTCTTCATCAGATGACATACGAGGAGAGATTGAAGAATCTAAATATGTACACCCTGGAGGAAAGGAGGAGCAGGGATGATATGATTCAGACTTTCAGATACTTGAAAAACTTTAACGATCCAAAGACAACGACAAACCTTTTCCGTCAGAAAAAATCAGCAGAACCAGAGGTCATGAGCTGAGGCTCCAGGGAGGAAGACTAAGAACCAATGTCAGGAAGTATTTCTTCACGGAGAGGGTGGTGGATGCCTGGAATGCCCTTCCAGACCAAGTGGTGAAGTCTAAAACTGTGAAGGACTTCAAAGGGGCATGGGATAAACACTGTGGATCCATCAAGTCTAGATGGGGAGAGGAGGCAGCAAAACACTGCACGGAGTGGCAGTAGCCACAGAGGCATTCACGGAGCGGGATGCCAGTGGTTGGTATTCCACCTTCACGGAGCGGAAGGATGGAGGGCTGCCATCTCCAAAAGCAAAACAAACCCCCCGCCAAAAAAAAAACAGGGGTGGGTAAGAGTATGGGGCAAGGGTGTGGCCTGCTTATTGCAGCGGTTGTTACCCCTAATTGAGCTGGATGTTCACTTGGATGCAGATCCGGCGCTGCTCTCTACATTGGTAGTGGGGTGGAAGGGAATTAGGGCTGGAGGGTACTGGAAGCTAATAGTAACAGGTGGGAGAGAGAAAAAGAAAAAAAAAAAAAAAGGATAAAGTGCGTAGCTTGCTGGGCAGACTGGATGGGCCGTTTGGTCTTCTTCTGCTGTCATTTCTATGTTTCTATAATAGCATCTGTGAAAATGAACATTATTCCGAGACTTGTTTTATGTTTTCCATGCTACCAATTTACATTCTAAACAAATTCTTCCAGGATCCTAACGAATGTGTGTATCTGTTTATTTAGAGAGGCAAGAAGCCTAGGGTAGCTAGATTTGTACTCTTCTCAAGAATAAAGGAAGGGGGGGGGGGGGTGTGCCGTATCAAGATTTTTGTCTATATTGCTAGGCAAATTGATTAAAAGGGATCCTTGATTGGAGTAAGAATGGTGCAGACAACAATGGATTAGCATGGAAAGAAGGGTATTGACCTCTCTGTGGGTCAAGGTGAATCGTCCTCCAGTGAAAGCCAGATTGCAAACATGGCAAGACTTGGAGTTAAGATTGCATTTTAACAATACTCCTGTCATCAATGACAACCCAAAATTACTCAGGGTATTCCCTAAGAGTATGTTGGATTTATGGATGGAAGCGGTCTTGAAAAGAGCAGGGCAGTTTTTCAGAATGGGAATTTTGGTAGTACCTAGCAAGATAATGGGCAGAGATGGACCCATCTCCATCCTCGTTTTCAAAAGTGCTTTTATAAGCCACATTATATTAGGAGCCTGACAGGTTTTGAGAATATTTTAAAAGAAGCAAAACAAAGGATTGCTATTTAGGATTTGTTTCATTTTACTCACTAATTCAAGTAGTAACTGCTGGTATTAAGTGCCTAAAGCTAGGAACTTTTAAAAAGTGAAATTTGACGTATTGTAGTTTTCAGATAGAAACAAACGGTTTGAGACATTTTTAGTGACCCTCATTTTCAGTTTTTATTGTATTTTCCCTGGGAATTTCAATTATATATCAAAAGTAATCAGTAAAAAAAATTACTTTGTTACAGCAAACAGAAAAATCAGTGGTTTTGTTTTGTCATAACATTGAAATTCCCAGGGAAAATAACATGAAAACTGAAAATGAAGGTCTCTAGACGTTTTATAACAATTTCCTTGTAATGAATAAATATTGGGAGTTTCCGCTCCTCTCAACCAGTTTAAAGATTTTACCAACTATACTCCTATAACCAGGATTAAAGAATTTGGTGAGAAGGCTGTCAAGTGATTAGAGATTACCTTGACCTACCCTTTTCCCAATCTTTTAAATGCTGTGCTACCAAGCAGTGTTCTCTGACAGGGGAATAGTACAGAGAAGAAACAAAGAACCTGTACTTGACAATAACTCACTGCTCTCTCACCCTTTATCCCTCACTCCCTTTGAATGTAACACACCTTTCTCCCAGTGATGTTTTTCTGTCATACCATCCTGAGGAGATAGTCAACTTCTATTGGACCATGGTGCTAATGGCCTTCATTTTCACCTATCCAGAAAGTTTTGTTGTTTTTATCCTCCCCATACGTAATCTAGCCATTACAGTGACAGTCCTCAGCCAGGGCCTTGGACTGTAGCTCCCACTGTAACCTAATAAGCTTGAACCAAGGGGCTGAGATTCCTCTCCAGGGGCTGTGAATATTCTCTCTGCAGCATCCCCAGCCTTGGCTGGCGCAAGAATGGCAATATAACTGCCTGACAGTACAAAACTATAAAATCGTGCTTTCCTAGCGTATAGCAGATGGACTCAGGACCAATGGCTATAGTGTACTCCTGTTAGCAGTTGGAGACGGATCAGATTTCAATCTGACGTCAGCCCCTAGTACATACACCCCTGCAGGAAGTGCAGCTCTTCAGTATTTTCCATCTCCACAGTAGTTAGGGACTATCTGCACGCTCTCAGAGCGTTAGACCAAATTTAAAGAAGAAAACCAAATTTTTAAAGAAGAAACCTACCTGAAGACGAGCCCTGCTCTCCTGCAGTGATACCCTCGGGTCCCTGCCCCAGTTGAGATTCCCGAGGTGATTTCCGTGGTTCCTCGGAGGTGAGCCTCGGTCCGGCGGCCGATTCGCGGCGAGGACCTAGCCCCCGAAGTCTCGGGCGCGGCTGAGAGGCAGCCGCTGCCTCAGCTTGCCATCCCGGGCCCAGGTACTTAGGAGGATCCTAAACAGAATACCCTGCTGGAGGGCATTCGGCAGACTTCCCGCCATTTCCCTCTGCTACAAGCAGCACAACTAATTGACCTGGAATGGAATGCCCTGGAACCCCAATTCAAAGGGGGACGAGCCTTGGAAACCATGTACCCCCTGGACCCGGCAACCAAGGATCTCCTTGCATGCCCAAGAGATGATGCCATGCTCTGCGCGATAGCTAAGCGCACCACTATCCCAGTGGAGGGAGGGGCAGCCCTCAAGGACGCACACGACCGACGTCTGGAGTCTATCCTTAAACAAGCCTTTGACGTAGCCGCCATGTCTTTACAAATTGCGGCCTGCTGTACCGTGGTGACACGTGCCTGCTTATCCCAGACCAGAAACAACACTCCGGGAGAAGTCATGGAACCAGCAGTGTCCTTCCTTGTGGACGCAGCTTCGGACCTAGTGCGCACAGCGGCCAGAGGAGTATCATCTATGGTGGCGGCCAGGAGGCAACTCTGGCTCCGAAGCTGGTCGGCCGACACAGCTTCCAAAACACGCCTCCCTAGAATGCCCTTCAAAGGCTCTCTACTGTTCGGCAGCGAACTGGAGAAACTAGCAAACAAATGGGGCGAGTCCCCATTGCCACGCCTGCCGGAGGATAAGACGAAGAGAACACAACGATCCGCCCCCAGATCCTCCAGGGGCAGAAGTTCTCAGCGCTTCACTCCTTACAGAAGCAACTACCAAATGCCCCACCCCACGGGCAGGAACAGTCCTTTTGGAACAAGCTCAGCAAGAGAGGAACTGGCTCGGGTACAGGCTCCAGCCGCACCCCACAGTGAGATTCAGCCAACCCGTCCGAGGGAAGAAGCCATAGGGGGCAGACTAGCCCTATTCTACCGCAGATGGGTCGAGATAACTTCGGACAAGTGGGTCCTAGCCATCATTCGGGAGGGGTACTACCTAGATTTTCTACGACACCCCCCCCCCTGACAAATTCGTGGAATCTCCCTGCCACGACTTCATAAAAAGGGCGGCAGTGGAAGCTACACTGTCCAGACTACTGACCCTCGAGGCCATAACCCCAGTGCCTCCACAGGAAATACAAACTGGTCACTATTCCATTTATTTTATCGTCCCCAAGAAAGAGGGAACATTCAGGCCCATCCTGGATCTCAAGTCGGTCAACCGACACCTGCGGATTCCCCGCTTCCGCATGGAAACTCTACGATCAGTGATAAGGGCGGTGCAACCGGGAGAGTTCCTCACTTCCCTGGATCTTTCGGAGGCCTACCTTCACATCCCAATTCATCAGGAACACCAGCGTTATCTGCGCTTCAAAGTCCTGGACCGCCATTACCAGTTCCGGGCACTACCCTTTGGGTTAGCCACAGCACCCCGGACGTTCATCAAGGTCATAGTGGTGGTGGCGGCAGCACTGAGGAAGAAAGGAGTCCTAGTACATCCCTACCTAGACGATTGGCTGTTCAGGGCGAAATCACCAGAGGAAAGCCTCCAGGCAACCAGCAGAGTCATTGCGCTGCTGGAGAGCCTAGGATGGGTAGTCAACACAAACAAAAGTTCACTACAGCCCTCTCAGTCAGGAAGACAGTCAGCCTGACCCCCACAAGAAGATCAAAGCTGGGGAACCGACTGCAAATATTACTTGAACGATCCTCGTCCCACAGCATGGGATTACCTACAAGTACTCAGGCTGATGGCGTCCACTCTGGAAGTTGTGCCATGGGCGCGAGCCCACATGAGGCCACTACAGCGCTCACTCTTATCGCGGTGGAATCCACGGTCCCAGAACTACACCGTGCGTCTATCACTCCCAGGCAGATTCCGGACCCAGTTGCGGGGGTGGTTACAAACTAGCCACATGACTCCGGGGATCAAGACTATCCGCTCCAACCTGGACCCTGCTCACCACAGTCGCCAGTCTACGAGGATGGGGAGCACACTGCGAGGAATTAACCGCCCAAGGACAGTGGAAGGCAGAAGAGGTGGGATGGAACATCAATCTCCTAGAAGCGCGGGCAGTCAGACTTGCCTGCCTGCGGTTCGCTCACAGACTTCGGGACAAAGTGGTCAGAGTAATGTTGGACAACGCCACAACCGTAGCCTACATCAACCGACAGGGGGGAACCAGAAGCCAACAGGTGTTCCTGGAAATAGATCCTCTGATGGCATGGGCGGAAGCAAACCTCCAGGAGATTTCCGCCGTCCACATCGCCGGGAAAGACAACATCGCGGCAGACTATCTCAGCAGGGAAAGCCTGGATCCAGGAGGATGGAAGCTGTCGTCCACAGCCTTCCAGATGATAGTGAGAAGATGGGGAACCCCGGACATGGACCTTCTGGCAAACAGATCCAACGCCCAGGTGCCCAGATACTTCAGTCGCAGGCGGGATCCGCAGGCCCAAGGGATTGATGCCTTGGCTCAGACCTGGCCCCCGGGGACCCTGCTATAGGCTTCCTGCCGTGGCCCCTATTAGGCACAATCATTCACAAGATACAGCTTCACAGGGGCCTAGTTCTTCTGGTGGCCCCAGATTGGCCAAGAAGACCGTGGTACGCAGACATGAGAAGACTGCGTACCACACAGGGACTTGCTACAACAAGGTCCTATCCTTCACGAGAACCCAGCTCAATTCTCTCTTACGGTCTGGCCATTGAGAGGGCCCGCCTGAGAAAGAGCGGATACTCAGGGGCTGTAATCGACACCCTCCTCAGAGCACGCAAGTTCTCCACATCGTTAACCTACATAAGGATTTGGAGAGTCTTTGAAGCATGGTGCGAAGACCACGACGTCAAACTAAGCGCATCTAAGGTTCCCGTGATCCTAGAATTCTTACAGAATGGACTACAGAAGGGGCTGTCTCTCAACTCCATCAAGGTACAGGTAGCCGCATTGTCATGCTACGGCTCCAAGAGTGAGGGTGACAGCATAGCCTCTCACCCAGACGTGTCACGCTTCCTGAAAGGAGTCAAACACATCCGCCCACCACTAACGTGGCCGGTGCCCCTATGGAACCTCAACCTTGTTTTGGACTTCCTAGCGGGAACCTCATTCAGACCTCTCCGAGGCCTGTCGCTCCGCATGCTAACCTTAAAGACTGTGTTCTTACTGGAGGTTTGTTCAGCCCGCTGCGTCTCGGAGCTACAAGCACTGTCCTGCCGCGAGCTGTTTCTCAGACTCACCCCGAAAGCCATCCAACTATGCACGGTTCCCTCATTTCTTCCCAAAGTGGTCTCTCACTTCCATCTTAACCAGACCATCTCACTACCATCGGCAGATGACTTGAAGAATTCGGAATTAGCCCGTAGTCTCCGCCACCTCAATGTCGGCAAACTCTTATCCAGATACCTGGAGATGTCGGAACCCATATGAAAAACGGACTACCTTTTCGTTCTTCACAGCGGAAAGAGACAAGGGGAAGCAGCCTTGCGGGTGACCATAGCCTGCTGGATCAAGGAAGTTATCAAGGCGGCCTACGTAGAGGCAGGCAAGCCACCGCCTCTACAAGTCAAGGCCCACTCTACCAGAGCCCAGGCGGTATCCTGGGCAGAAACCAGGATGCTGTCACCCGCAGAAATCTGCAGGGCAGCGACATGGTCCTCCATCCATATCTTCTCCAGATTCTACCGTCTGAATGTTCAGGCTCGGGAGGATACGGCATTCGCGAGGGCAGTACTAAGCGGGTCCCAGGCAGCCTCCCACCCGGTTTGGGAATAGCTTTTATGCATCCCATTGGTCCTGAGTCCATCTGCTACATGCTAGGAAATGGAGAAATTACTTACCTGATAATTTTGTTTTCCTTAGTGTAGTCAGATGGACTCAGCATCCCACCCTCGGCTGCCGTCACGCAGAGATTATCAAATGTTTCAAGGGTAAGACATGTTTTCATTTACCTAGGGCATCCACCCTGCCTGGTGTCAATGCTTTCTGGTTGAGTACACTGGCAGTCTCCAGCTATAGTCAATCAACCAATCCAAGTTAATCAAATTACTTAAGTTAATCAAGTTATTCAAGTTATAACATTTAACCAAGTTATGAAGTTATGCAAGTTAATCGAGTAATCAATCAGTCAGTCACACATATATCCACAATGCTTTTCGAGGAGAATACTGAAGAGCTGCACTTCCTGCAGGGGTATATGTACTAGGGGCTGACGTCAGATTGAAATCTGATCCGTCTCCAATTGCTAACAGGAGTACACTATACCCATTGGTCCTGAGTCCATCTGTCTACACTAAGGAAAATGAAATTATCAGGTAAGTAATTTCTCCATTAACTTACCTCATGTTGGCTTTTGGGACTCTGCTCTAAACCATTTGATTTGTAAGGTTTGAGTATGGATCCTAATCAATAATAGAAATAGATTATGATGCTAGATGAGGATTGTGGGGGCCATGTTGTCTGTCCAAATTACTTCTTATTGCAGTGCCGTAGAGTCTTATGATCTCGGGCTTTTGTTAACTTCTTTATAGAATTATCAAGATAGTTGAAAATTTGATTCTAACAAAATGCCCACTGTGGTAAATGTGAGAATAATAGTCACTTAAACTTTAGATGAAAATTAACTCCAGTTGAATAGCATCATAGACTTTTACAAGTAAGTGAGGCATTTGCTAGGTCTTGGAAATATAAGACCTGTGTAGTTCGTTCTCAGCCCTAATTTATTTCTAAAACACTAATACCTTTTCAGTGTATTGTCTAAAAAATCTGTTTCTATTATCAAGCAGATATAGAACATTTACTTGGTGATTTTCATATTGGCAGGTGTATGTATTCTGTTTGTTAAGCAATTTTATTTTTCAGTGCAGTTTGTTTTTATGTAGAAGATGTAAATGCATATATGCTTATGCCTTTTTGTAAGTATAATTGTTTAGCAGATGTCTTTGTTGTGTGATATATTTGCATCTTTATATGTACATTTTTAAAGACACTGATGTTTTTGTGCACATACATTTTGTAAATGTGCATAATAAATAAATTCTTAGTTAATGAAAACTGAATACAAAACAGTGTTGGTGTGATTATTTTAAAATATTTCTCGAAGTGTGATGTAGTAAGTAATGAGAGGCTACCCATGATAATGACTTTGGTAGACATGCATATATGCATGGAGAAGTCCATTAACTATTATTAATCAAGTTGTCTTAGGGACTGGCCTCTGCTATTACTAGCATCAGTTGCATGGGGATCATCTTAGTGTTTGGGTACTTGCCAGGTTCTTGTGGCCTGGTTTGGCCTCTGTTGGAAAGAGGATTCTGACTCAGCTGGGCTATTGGGGGTGGAACCATTGCCCCGGAGGGCTGGAAGTGCACCTCTGACGTCACCAGGGAGGAGTAGGAATGGCTTTAAGCTTGGCCCTTCCTGCGGCACGTAGCTGGGCTCAGGAAACTACCATTTACCTTTGAAGAAGCTTGCCTGTTTCAAATTCCCCATTTCTGCGAAGGGGTTTTGCTGCTTTAACTTTCTTTACTGCCTCTTCTGACTCAGCTGGGCTATTGGGGGCGGAACCTTTGCCCCGGAGGGCTGGACGTGCACCTCTTACGTCACCAGGGAGGAGTAGGAAGGACTTTAAATCCAGCCCATCCTGCGGCACGTAGCATGGCAATTTCTTATGTTCTTATGAATTGCACTGGTAGCTTTCTTCAGACAGATTATGAATGACATGTTACAAAAAATATATATACAATTTTCAAACATCTGTTAAAATATGCAGGTAGCAATGAGAAATACTGACATGAGTGTGAATTTATGTTGGATGAATTTATTCAGCTAATCGTGACATCCAAGCCATCACTTTTTAGAGTTGGAATGAGATTGGCAGCATCAAAAATCTCTTTTCACCCATGCTGCCCAATGGTATAGTGCTCAACTTTTTACCAGGGTGAGCCACAAGATTTCTCCCTCATTCTGGGAAAGGATGCCCAAATGAGTGAAGTGGTTGAGGTTTACAATAGCCTGATTGCTGCTGTTTCAAAAACAACTTTCTTTTGAAATTCTTTCTGTAAGCAAAGTAGTATGATTTCAGTATGCTCTGCTAGTCAGGGAACATCATTTCCTGAATGGAACTAAATGTGCATTTGCCATTTGATCCTTGCTCTTGAGATTCCATCTTTTTCACTTGTGCATTATTGCAAGAATAGGTAGAGTGGCTTGCAACTACAATTGATAATTTTCAAGAGATACCCTTCACAACTGTAAAAATACCAATGATGGTTTTCTTCATTCCAAGGTTGCCTCTAGGAATCTGATGTATTAATCTTTTTCCATAGAGACATAATTCGGGGAGGGGGGGAGGAGGAGTTGGAATTGTTTTAGTGAATCAAGCCCTAGAAGTTCTATATTGATGCACAGGACGAAGGTATAGCCTCATTGAGGCACCAAGTGATCCAAAATGGTATAAATCTCCAAAAGGAAGTCCTTTTGGCACAGTTGAAGCCAGCATGAGCAGTAGCAGAGAGATTGAGATAATATTTAACATGAGTGAGTGAGGTGCATTCTTGTGGTGTGTTCAAAACAAACCCATTTGGAGACAACTGCCCTGAGTAAAATGTTGCAATTTTGTTTCAGCAGAGAATCACTCTTTCCGCATAGCCTCCCATACCCAGTACAGATGCGCTCAAGATAGCCAAAGTATAATGCATAGCCAGAAAGTATAATGATTTCAGCAAATTCCAAATACCAATAGATTCTTAACATGCAAATGGTCCTAAACATGCTGTCAGTGTAGCTCTATAAAATGTCTTATTAACTGATAGATGAAGGGTTGAAGGATCCAAGGAATTGTATCTTGAACTTTGTCATGCAGCTTCTTGACTGTCCTTTCCTTTGTCATATTTTCAAAATGTATTCTTGCTGAAACTCAACATTTTTATTAATATGTCAAGCAACAGATAATTTTGTCAACTATAGTTTCCTTTTTCAGTTATACCAATATGGATATATGACAATGATTATCTCAAAAACAAATTGTTAAAGGAAAAGCCCTTTTTGTTTGCTCAGTCCCAAAAACATGAAACAAACATGGAAGATAAAATTCTCTCTGAGTTTAGGTCTTCTGTCTGAGTGGTTTGAGCAAAGAAAGGAAACTTGAAAGCATTCTGAAACCTTGCCTTCTAACTTAGTGTGTTTTCATTAAATACTGATTAGTCTTAACATTTTTTAATGAATGAATGAAGCATGTGTTTCCATGTCAGATTTTCTTTTTCTTCTTCAAGATGGTCTTAGACGAATATTGTGCAAAGTTGGGTTACAAGAAGGACCAGATGGTGAAAATTCTTCCCTGGTAGATAAACTGATGCTGTGTGACTCAAAGTTATGGAAAGGTGAGGATTATTTTTTTGTCTTCCATTTTGACTACCAGTAATTATTACTTTAATAAGCTTGGTCCCTTGTTAGCTAAGGAAAGAGAGAAAAAGAAGCCTCTTCTTAAGTTGGAATGCTTCAGTGATCATCTAGTATCTGCATGAATATACCATTACATAAAGGCAATGCTGCTTTTCTCTTGCTTGGTGTGGATATTGTACTTCCATCATTGGCTTGGCGAGCAGAGCTCACACCTTCTCTTAAATCAGTTTTGCAACCTTTTCATACCCAAGGCATGCCTACATTAAGAAACATGTTGTGTGGCACACCAGCCTCCATGGAGCAGGCAGTACGGACATGGAGAGGACTAATCTAGTTAAGAGAAAAGCCAGGGAAGCACTGAAAGCCTCACCAGGCTCTCTTTCAAATGTTTAAACAAAGGGAGAGATGAGGCAGAGATCCACATGAACCCTTCACAAAGGGAGAAGTCTGTGTGATGCAGGCAAGCAGCTCAGTTAGTTACCTTGACTGCTGATGTGACTGCTAGATCTCCTCCAGTGTGCTGTTTCCAACTCTGAGTTAGTCATATCCAGTGCTCGATTCATGCTCTCACCGTCTTACTCAGCCTAGGGATAAGACAAAAGCTGGAAGGACTTAAAGGAGGAGACTTAGGAAGGGAAGATGGGTGCTGTGTGCAATTTGTGAGCCACACCAAGCAGGCCAGCTATTGATGTCCTGAATTCTGTCCTTTACTTCACGGGTCCCCAACCACCGGTCCGCAGACCAGGACCGGGCCGTTGGGGGTTTTTTGCCAGTCCGCGGCGCCGCCAAGCACCGGCTGGTGTGTCACGTGTTCCCGGTCTCTCCCGCTGCTCTTCCTTCCCTGCTGCCGTTGCCGCCGGGCTATCAGCACGCTCAAGCCCAGTGGGAACGGCAGCGGTGCTAGAAGAAGCTGTGGCACCTGCAGCTGGCCGTTTCTCCTTCCCGCGCCTGCCCCCCCGTGACCCGGAACAGGAAGTGATACACAGAGCGGTGCGCGGGAAGGAGAAAGGCTGTGCCGCGTGGAAAAGTAGCAGTGGCGGCAGCAGCATCGGCCTCCGAGCAATCAAAGCAGACGGTAATCGGGAAAGGAGAGAGCAGCATGAGCCTCCCGCGGCCGATGGGATTCTTCTTTCTTGGCCTGCGGGGGCTGGAGGAGGCGGCTGCTGCAGCTACCATTTGTGCTCGGGGGGGGGGGGGGGAGGAAGTGAGTGAAAGAGAGAAGCCGCCAGCCAGCCTGCCTGTGTGTGATTGAGAGAAACTGGTCAGAGAGCTGATGTGTGTGTATGTGAGAGACAATGAAAGTGACTGCTCAGGGAGATGACTGATGTGTATGTGAGAGTGTGAGATATTAGTCAGGGAGATGACTGGTGTGTGTGAGAGAGAGAGAGAAAAAGCATGGAAGTGAGTAGTCTGGGTATGTGAGAAAGCATGGGCGTAAGAAGCCTGGTGTTGGGTGTGTGTGTGTGTGAAAGCATGGGAGTGAGAAGCCTGATTATGTGTGAGAGAGCATGGGAGTGGGAAGCCTGTGTGTGTGTGTGTGCATGCATGAGAGAGAGAGAGACTGGTTGGTAAGGTGACAGTGTGTGTGAGAGAAAGAGACTGGTGTGTGTGAATGTGTGAGAGAGAATGTGATTCAGGGAATGAGAAGCCTGTGCACGTGGAGAGTGAGCATGGAAATGAGACTGGTGTGTGTGTAACAGAGAGAAAGTGATTATGGGAATGAGAAGCCTGTGCATGTGAAGAGTGAGCATGGGAGTGAGAAACCTGGGTGTGTGTGACACACATCATGGGAGTGAGAAGCCTGTATATCTGAAAGAGAACATGGGAGTGGGAAGCCTGTGTGTGTATGAGAGAGATCAGGTGACTGGTGTGTGTGTGTGTGTGAGAGAGAGAGAAAGAAAGTGATTATGGGAATGAGAAGCCTGTGCATGTGGAAAGAACAAGCATGAGAGTGAGAGACTAGTGAGTGTGTGTGTGTGTGTGTGAGAGAGACAGAGAAAGTGATTATGAGAGTGAGAAGCCCATATATGTAAGTAGAACACTGAAGTGGGAAGCCTGTGTGTCTGTATGGCATGAGAGAAACTGTTCAGGAAGGTGACTGGTGTGTGTGTGTGTGCCAAAGACTGTTTGGGAGATGATTGGTGTGTGAGAGACAGAAACTGGTCATGGAGGCATGACTGGTATGGTGTGTGTGTGAGAGACATGGGCACTAAGGAAGAGGACCATGAGTATAGAGCTTAGCTTCTACTGCTGCTTCTGGAGTGTGCCACGGCCTGCATGGAAGGGGGGAGTAAGAGAGCTGCTGGAGGGGATAAGTAAAGCTGGCTTTTTAAGTTTATTTTTTTTGATTGACTGCCATTTTAATTATGTGATGTCTGCTTTTTTGAAATATTTTATTGGTGTTTGGAGAATGTTTAATAGTTTTTATGAGTTTTTAATTGTTGGATGCTATTCTGTTCATAGCTGTTTTGAAACATTTATTCTGCTTATTGGTATAGTTTTACCATTATTTCTGTGGTAGGATCTATAGCTGCTTGCTAGTTCTGTTTTCCTAATAAGAGGTGTATTGGTTTTTAGGGCCTGATTTAATATTTGTAGTGTTGCCTTTTCATAGATAGGGTTGCTCCTGTTTGAGTGTATTCTATAATACAAGTGTAACTGTGTGTGGATTAGTTTATGTGCATTACTACAGATCCTGGGAGTATGTTAGGTCGGTTCTGTGTCAGTTACCGAGATGAGATATTTTACTAGCATGTAAGCGTTTGTATCGGCCTTATTTGTTGTGTTTTCTCAAGAGGACATGCATTGGTGGTAAACTGCTGTCTTTTCATAAGTAGGGCTATTGAGCCTGGAAGTAGGAGGAGTTTGAGTTGCTGTTACTGAGATGACACCAGAACCAGAATATCTTTTTTGTAGGGTGAGTTGTATGGAGAATGTCATAATTCTGCTTTACATCCATTATTGTGGGTCAGGGGGGTTTCCGTGGATGCAAACTGAACTTTTACATCTAGCCCCGTGACGATCATGGGTCAGTGTGTCATGCATATGAGAACCTATGGTGAGTTGAGTCACATTCACATTATAAATGTCATAATTAAATAAGTGTGCACTAAAAAAAATCCAACCCCCTCCATAACCCCGCCCCCATATGATCAGAGCCCCACCCCGCCCTGCCGGGCCATGGAAAAATGGTCTTGCTTGAAGCCGGTTCCTGGTGCAAAAAAGGTTGGGGACCACTGCTTTACTTGGCACATTCCGGATCTCATGTAGCTAGGAAGAAGAGGCATGCATTTTTGTAAGACCCCCAGCAGTGGCTCTTAAATGTATAGGAGCTCCTTTCTGAGAACGTGTGTTTTGTTTCTGTGAGATGCTGAGAGTCCAGCTGCTGGCCAGGATTTGAGTATCAGGAAGTGGTAACTTCTGTGGCACATCTGATTAAGTCTGAAGTCATCTATACTGGTTGGGAAACACTGTCTTAAACTGCGTTCCCTGTACGTACCAGGATCAGTCCAGACCCCGCTGGGTTGTGTCTCCCTTCCAGCAGAGGGAGTCGGAGAGAAAAACTGAAAAGGCACCCCTCTTAACCTGGTGTGCCACCTGTGAATGCTCAGTATTTTCTCTGACTCTCAGCAGAAGGGTTGACACCTGCGGTCCTGATTTTTCAATTTCTTCAAATTTAGGTACATATTTTTTTTTTACAGAGTTCTAAAGCTCTGGATGCTTTAGTTAACACCTTTGGCTACAGCAAGTTGGTTGTATAAAAAAAAAGCTCAGTGCGGTTTTATTTTCCCAGGCTTTTCACTCAGCAGGTAGAGGTAAGGCAGGGGCTGGCAGCTCTAAAAGCCTTGTTCCCGGAGGGCAATCTCTCTCTGGAGGGGGATTAACCAGTGGGCCGGTCCCTCCCCTCCGCACCCCGAGACTAGTTTCCTCGGGTGCAGCAGTGTTCCGGAAGGCCGCGAGTTGGCAGGGTATTGTAAGTTCTTCATTTTTCTTTCCTACCACACTGTTTGGAAACTCTCCCTCCCCCCCCCCCCCGGGATGTCACGAGGGCTATCGTGTTCAGCATGTGGGGAGGCGGGCTTGCGCCTCTCGCGGGACGGGGTTTGCGCCCGCTGCCTCCCCGGGGGGGAGGACTCGTCTGGGGGAGATTTTGGGCCCATTTTGCCACGAGGAGTGGAACGGCGATTGCGGCCGGGTCCACCGCAGGTGCGTGCGGGAACAGCGGCCATTTTGTCGGAGCCCTGCCTGCCGGCTAGGGGAGAGGATTCTCCAATTTCTCCTCCCAGTCTGAGTCCCGTTCGACCGTGCGATCCGGGGCTCGCCCCCTCGGGGAGCCCGGTCCTCCTCCCCCCCCTCCTCCTCCTCCTCCTCCTCCACCTATTGGATCCCTTAAAGGGCCTGTCAGTTTTTTCTTTAAAATGTATTTTACTTATGCATAAGGCTTTTTTGGAGGCGGAAGCTCATCAGCAGTGTAGATTGCGCGGCGGGACATGTCTCTGGATGCCCTTTCGGCCCCTGGGGAGGCTCCGGATCCTTCTCCCTTGGGATCTTTTCTGGATCCTCTCCTCCAAAACCTAGATGGGGGTGTTGAGTCCGCTTCCGTAGAGGGGGACGACCCCTGGGTTTCTCGGCTATTTCGCCGGGAGGAGTTGGATCCCTTGATCCCTATGTCCTGGAGGAACTGGAAGTGGAGACACCAGTCCCCAGTTTGGAGTCAGTTAGGGGGAAACCAGTACTCTCGGGGCTGCGTGCCCTGCCCCAAACTTTTCCTTTCCACCCAATGCTTAAGCAGTTGGTCACTCGGGAGTGGGAATCTCCGAACGCGACCCTGCGGGTGGGACGGGCGATGGACAAACTCTACCCTTTACCCGAGGAAGCCTTGGATATCCTCAGGATTCCCAAGGTGGACGCGTCTGTTACTGTGATCTCCAAGCGGACCACCATTCCTATTACGGGAGCGATGGCTCTTAAGGACTTACAAGATAGGTGGCTAGAGGTCCTCCTCAAACGCATTTTTGAGGTGTCAGCGCTCTGTGTTCGAGCGGCGGTCTGCAGTAGCCTCATGCAGCGAGCGACCCTTGGGTGGGTCCAGCAAATGCTCACATCACAGGTATTGCCGCCAGAGGAAGCAGATCAGGCGAATAGGATGGAGTCCGCAATAGCTTACACAGCGGGTGCATTATATGATCTGTGGCGGGCATCTTCACGCAATATGGCCACTGCAGTTTCGGCTAAACGGCTTCTCTGGCTCTGGAATTGGTCCACAGACGTTTCTTCCAAAACTCAGTTGGGTAATCTTCCTTTTAAGGGAAAATTGTTGTTTGGGGAGGAACTTGACGCCCTTATTAAATCTCTTGGGGAGAATAAGGTTTATAAATTGCCAGAAGACAAGCCTAAGTCTTCCAGGCCCTTTGGGGCAGCGCGTTACCGTTTCCGAGGACAGCGCAGATTTCG
Organism: Rhinatrema bivittatum; assembly: GCF_901001135.1. Lineage (NCBI taxonomy): Eukaryota > Metazoa > Chordata > Amphibia > Gymnophiona > Rhinatrematidae > Rhinatrema > Rhinatrema bivittatum. The sequence goes on from NC_042617.1 coordinate 58,587,491, forward strand.
GCAGTTGCGGCCGCCTGCTTTTCCTGCCCGACAAACAGCCTCAGAGAGCTCAGTCTTGGCCTACTTCCTTTTGTGGTCGGAGACCATTTCGGGAGGGAGGCTTTCAAGGGGCCACCGGAGGTAAGCAGTCCCAGTAAAGGTGTTCCGACCTTCTCCCCGGTTCCAGTGGTGGGAGGTCGTCTCTCCCTGTTTCTCGGAGTGGGTCAGGATCACGTCGGACCAGTGGGTCCTCAATATCATCGCACATGGTTACGAGTTGGATTTTGCCCACCCGTTAAGGGACCTTTTTCTGATTTCTCCCGCCGGCTCTCTGACCAAGCAAGAGGTAGTCGGGCAAACCCTGAGTCACTTGAAATCCCTGGGGGCTATTGTTCCGGTCCTTCCAGAAGAGTGCAGGGCCGGCAGGTACTCATGTATTTCGTAGTCCCGAAGAAGGAGGGGTCCTTCCGGCCAATATTGGATCTCAAGGCAGTCAACCGAGCACTTCAGGTTCCTCGATTTCGCATGGAGACTCTACGGTCGGTCATTGCGGCCATCCACTCAGGAGAATATTTGGCCTCTTTGGATCTGACTGAGGCATATCTTGACATCGGAATACGCAAGTGCCATCAGCGGTTTCTCCGGTTCATGGTCCTGGGGGAGCATTATAAGTTTCAAGCTCTTCCATTCGACTTAGCGACAGCGTCTCGGGTCTTCACCAAGGTAATGGTAGTCTTAGCAGCGGCCCTCCGGCAGGAGGGGATTTTGGTTCACCCATATCTGGACAATTGGCTCATTTGGGCCAAATTGGAGAGCCTCTGTCAGGAAGCAGTGAGCAAGGTTCTACTTCAGTTCCAGTCCCTTGGTTGGGTGGTCAACTTTGCTAAGAGCCAGTTGGTACCATCTCAGGTTCTCAACTTCCTGGGAGCACGCTCTGACACCTCGATAGGCAAAGTCTTCCTCACTCAGGAGAGGAGGCTCAAGTTAGTGGCACAGATCCGGCGGCTCATGTCCTTACCCCTGCCTCCTCCTTGCCCAAGGTGGTATCGGCTTTTCATGTCAATCAGACAGTGGAGTTACCGGCCTTTCCAAATTTGGATCCGACTTCTGCGATAGATAAGGATCTGCATAAGTTGGATGTGCGCTGGGTTCTCCTTCGCTATCTAGAGGTGACCAATGCTTTTCGATTATCGGATCATTTGTCTTATTGTCTGGTCCTAGACGGGGACACAAAGCATCCAAAGCTATGGTTGCTAGGTGGTTGAAGGAGGCCATTTTCTCCACTTATCTTTGCGCAGGGCGTGCCATACCAGATGGCTTGAAAGCGCACTCTACCAGGTCTCTGGCCTCTTGGGCGAGAGCCAGTCGGTCTCACTGCAGGAGATTTGAGAGCAGCCACTTGGAAATCCTTGCATACTTTTGCGAAATATTATCGTGATGACGTCCGGGATCTGGAGGTCGACTGTTTTGGCAGCAGTGTTCTTCGTGCGGGACTCTCCAGATCCCACCCCAATTAGGGCAGCTCTGGTACATCCCAGCGGTCTGGACTGATCCTGGTACATACAGGGAAAGGAAAATTGGTTCTTACCTGCTAATTTTCGTTCCTGTAGTACCAAGGATCAGTCCAGATGCCCGCCCTTGGGTTTTTTTTGGAGAGTCCGTTTTTCTATATGTTTTCTTCCTTCTTACCTCGGCAAAGTTCTTTACAGGCATGGGAAGGAATCTTCTTGATGGATATGTTATGCGGCGGTACGGTTTGTTTAGTTTACCGCGCGTATTGTTGTAGCCACTGGTTGTTATGTTCTGGGATTTGTTCTCCTCTATTGGTTATTTTGCTTTGATATCGTATATACTGAGGGGATCGCAGGTGGCACACCAGGTTAAGAGGGGTGCCTTTTCAGTTTTTTTTCTCTGACTCCCTCTGCTGGAAGGGAGACACAACCCAGCGGTCTGGACTGATCCTTGGTACTACAGGAACGAAAATTAGCAGGTAAGAACCAGTTTTCCTGTCCATGTGCTTTACTAGTTAAAATGCTGGAGGTATTGAAGAGTATAGTACTCTTATGGTTTAAAAGAAAAAACTTTATTTTTTTTTTTAAACAGGAGCTCGAAGTGTATATCATCAGTTGTTCATGAGTAGTCTTTTGATGGACTTGAAATATAAGAAACGCTTTGCTATCCGTTTTTCAAAAGTAAGTAACATTCTTATGAATCTAAATTACATGAGCCATGAAAATAGGTATTTTATCCAGCATTGACATTGTGTTCAATTTTTCGATAGAGGATTTTGCTCTATTTCTTTAGCACTTAGAGAAAGCAGAGGGGGAATGATGAAGAGAATTTTGAAGAATATTACTAATGGAATATTAAGACAAATTCCACCTTTCTGACCCCATCTGTAAAGAGGCATCATATATTGCCTAGATTATTTTCTAATGTATAATTTTCAATATACGAGTCAGTATTCTTTAGCTAGTAGTGTAATTGCACTGCTGCCTTGGTATCTAGTTTTTCCTTCTATAATCTGGGTTTTTCTCTTTTTGGGTATTATCTGGTTCCCCTTTGTTCAGGAGAATGTCTTCTCTTTCCATTAAAAAGGAAATGATGATGCATAGGGGGTTTATGCCATTGCATAGTTAACTTTAATGTCAGTATGAGGGAAATTCAATAAAATGAAACAATCAAAGTTTGGGTCGGTGTGGATTAGAGGTGAACTTCCCACTTGTTGTTTAGAACTACCAGCAGTTGCAGAAAGATTTTATGGAGGATGATCACGAACGAACAGTGTCGGTGACTGCTTTGTCTGTCCAACTCTTCACTGTACCTACTCTGGTGAGTAGAAGCTTGCTATTTTTTTTTTTTACTGATAGCTGGCACTCCTTGCCTCTTTTTGCCTTCCTCTTAATAGAACTATGAGCGATTGCAGAATGATTATGTGAAAGATGACCACGACAGAGAGTTCTCAGTCACTGAACTTTCGGTACAGATATTCACAGTGCCTTCACTCGTAAGTACTTAGCTGTCATAAAATTATCAGTCATATTATTTATCATGATTGAGGCTAAAGTCTTGATTTTTGGCTTATTATATGGAGTAAAATTAAAAATTGCAGCCTGTATCAAAACTTTAATATCGCCGTAGTCCTTTTACTAATTGTTACTGCTTGTTTTTAATTTGTTTTCTAATGGTTTTAATTGTTCTATATGTTCCATGTAAACCGCCATCCAGGCGATAGTTAATCAGTTCCTTGTAAACCGGAGTGATATGTATATTATACAGGAACTTCCGGTATATAAAAGCCAAAAATAAATAAATAAATAAGTCTTGTTATTCCTGGATCTGTTTGCTTAAAGAACAGTTGTCTTTGGGAACTGTGGAAGATCCCAGTTACATAAAATTAGGCAAACTGAACACTTTTTTTTCTTCAAAATTTCAGGTTAGTGTAAATATACAATGCAGAGTTTTAATATTCATATGGAGGTATTTTACTTCCAAAGTATATGGAAAAAACTCTAAATGTCAGAGGATGAAAGTATTGAACTTCAAAATATTTTTACTTTAATTTAGATTTTTTTTTTTTTATTTGCAATTTATTAAATTTCTTACATTCATTATACATGAAATTAAAAGAAAATAATATGTTACATCACATATCATAATTTAACCTAACAATACAGGAAATCTCTTGTAACAAACTATACAGACCCCATTATCTGGGTGGGAGCCTTTTTCTAGAATAACAATAAAGGTAAATATGACCCATTCATATTTCAGCGAGATTCATCACTTTGCTTATATCAAACTTAACTCTAAATAGGGCTGTAACCAGTTAGCCACTTTTATCTTGAAGAAAATTTTCCAAGTGCCCTGGGTCAACGAAAACAAACTTATTTTTTTGATATAAAATCATACATTTACAGGGGTACTTTAAAAAGAATGTGGCTCCAAGAGCCAGTACTCTCTGTTTCATTTCCAAAAATTGTTTCCTTCTGTGTTGGGTTGCCCTTGACACGTCAGGAAACATTTGGATCATTTGCCCACAAAAAGCAATGTTTTTATTTAGAAAATACTTTTGTAGAACCAGATTTTTCTGGCTCTCTAATGCAAATACCACCACTAGGGTTGATCTTATCTGGATATTATCCACCGAAGCCTCTAAGAAAGATGTCAAATTGGGGCTTTCTGGTTGGAGTATATCCATTTCACCATCATTCTTTGCGAGATTTTTTTTCACATTTGATACATAGTACAAATTAGAGGTAATTATTTCCTCAGAAATGCCCAAAATTTCTTTTGAGTATTTCTTGAACAATTCTTTAGCAGACAATAATCTGGTTATGGGAAAATTCAATATACGAAGATTTTTTTTTCTCAGTACATTATCTATATTTTCCATTTGTCTATATATCATTAATGTATCCTTCATAAATGCTGAACCTGACGCTTGAATAGTGGCTACTTGTGCGGTTACAACCTCACCAGTTGCCTCTAAATTTTTTAGTCTTTTTTCATGATCCTCTAGGGCTCTCTTAGTATCTGTAGAAAAAGCAGTGGCTAAATTCATGGATTGGACTAATCTCCTATCCATGTTGGTGACAGCCCTCCATATATCAGTTAGGGAAATGTTTTCAGGTTCAGGTAGGCTTGATCCCAAATTCGGGAGGGGTCCTTTAATTTAGATTTTATTAGTCACTTCCAAAATGTAAGAATTCTTCCAAATTTAGATGCATAGAGAATTTCAAACCTTTTGAAGTGTAATTGAACCATAAATGGAAAGAGTTTCTGTTTAATAGTGGGGGCATTGCATAGAAAAAAAATCCATTTTAATAGCATTTTAGTTCCTGTTGTGCATGTCTGGTATATGTTTACAGATCATAGGAAGAAACAAGCACAACTTAAAAGTAAAACATCACTTCATTGGCCTGGGGCAGAAAGGCATAATGTATCCGCTTTTCTCTATAGAGGAGAACTTCTGTGGCCATCAGAATCAATGTACACCATCTTATGTCAGAGAATCCACTACAGCTAGTGGAACGCTGGACTGACATTCAGAATTCTTTGGTCCTCCAGATGAATCTAAAATGTATGTTGTTCCCCGTTGATGATGATCTTACTGTTGTCCAGTTATTTTTCACACCAGAGGCACCAGTAAGTAAAATCATGAAATATGATGATTTGTAAAAATTTAACCAAATTGGCTTAAAGAAACAGTCTTCCATTTTTAGTAATTTTTTTAATTGCAAAGTAGAAACACAAGTATGAAGAATGTAGCTTTAAATGTGCTTGTTTCTTGGTTTCATTGCTTTCAGTTTATTTCAAATCATAAAAAAATATGAAAAAAATATTTTAGGACAAAACAGACTTGGGATAAAAACATTTGTACTATTAATTTGTACATAAAAATGATTTTTATCTATTTCTCTACTTTTCAGACATTTGTACTATCTCTGGTTTGTTTTTCTAGTGTTCTGTCAAGCAGAATATGGGAATAAAGTTTAAATCAGCATGAAGCGGGAGAGGTGCACCATTTTTCTTGCTCCTTCAGCTGAATTATTGGATGCTTGTGCTTTTGCTAGCATTTCTGCTTTAAGCAAAGTTACATTTTCTAATCAATATTTCCTTGTGTATAACATTTTATTGATAATTATTTTAAACAGTATTAATCTAGCTAACCAAAAGTTGCTTAGGCACACAGCATATAACTCTGCAAGCCGCTCATTGGACAGCACCTCCCTCACCTATTGACCTGTGTCAATAATTTAGAGCCTGATTCAAATTGTCATGACTAATGTGTGAGGATATATACACTGGGAAATCATATTTTCTGATCTTACTTTCAATTTTTAAAAATGTCTGACATGGTGTTTTTGGACTAGTGCACACCAGAGTTTTTCTCCCAGGTGATTTTTTGACCGTGCATAGGCTCAGCAGAAAACTTCACCTTTTATGTTTGAGAAGCTGAGGGGAGGGGAGTCCGAGACCAACCATGATATCAGGAAAGAGGAAGTCAACTAAAAGCTCTTAAGGTATAACAGGTCCATCGCACCACCTCTAAAACACGTGTACATAACATATACTCTAAAACAACACTGATATGTAACAGTGAAGGAATTAAATCTACAGGTACAAGGCCCATAATCACTTTTGCTGGCCAAACACTGAAAAGGACGTTCTCTAGTACTGATCTTGAACAAGCAGGAATTGCCCTTGTTAGCTACTTTTGGTCTCCCTTCTCTGTGGCTCAGGACTCATTACTTCCTCTGTGCATCTGTGTACCTCACTGGTAGGCTCCAATATGTGCTGAAGCTTCCCATAGGACCACTTTTCAAAAGAGTTTTACCATAAAACCAGAATGGGAAAATAAGTTTTTCATATTGAGGCTAGAAATGATGGCTTAATCCTTTATTCCAGTGCTGTTATGCAGTTGGTTTCTATTGGTAACATGAAATTTTAAATATACTTGTAGGCTCGGATGCTGATAACAGATGAAAATCTTATTACCATTATTATCAAGACATTTATGGACCATCTAAGGCATCGGGATATCCAGGGCAGGTTTCAGTTTGAACGCTATACAGCCCTGCAAGCATTCAAATTCAGGAGGGTTCAAAGCCTCATTTTGGATCTCAAGTAAGTACACTAATAAAAGATTAAACAAAACAAAAAAAAAGTGCACGACTTAAACTGTTTAAAAAAAAAATTGTCATTTTATGGCTTGTAACGTAGTTGACTGAATCCAGTTCTTGTAATTTTAAATCACCATCATTGTTGACACGGTTTAGTTAAAAGTGGTTCCAGTTTTCATTTTCAATATTAATGCCTAATATTGAATCACTGATTCAATTGAACTACCTGCTCCATAGTAGAGAAGGACTAGTACTTGTTAGGTTTATTCAGGGCATGATTTTTGTTTTTAATTTTGAACAGTAAAGCTTGAATAAGACACAGATTTTTAGTTGATTCCTGGCAGCACATAGATATAAAGTGGCATAAGTGACCAAAAGGTAGTCTTGAACTCTTTATCATCACTTCTGTTTAACCATTGGAATACTCTGCCTTCACGTATTGAAAGGATTGTAAGGAAGCATGCACTGCTACTGTTATAAGTAAATGGAGGTGTTCAGTTTCCAGTGACACCAATCCAGCTTTGTTCACAGGCATTAAATTCAGGCTTATTCATCTGAGTTACCACTGACAAAACAGTAATATACCAATCGCTGCCAAGGCAATATTGATGAGTGTTTCAGGGTCCCTCCTACAAATGGAGGCTGTAATTATTGATTGCTTTCAGCTCTTGCAGGCCCCTGTGCAAAAGCCTAAAACCTTATGTTGGCCTTGAACCTGAGATTCCATGTGCTCATCGTTGAGCCAATGGGGAACACTTGAAAACATTTCTATTTAAATGAATTTATTAATGAAGTTTTACTGTATTTGCAGGTATGTGCTGATTAGCAAACCAACTGAATGGTCTGATGATTTAAGACTCAAATTTCTTGAGGGTTTTGATGTCTTTTAGAGTTGCTAAAATGTATGCAGGTATGTAAATCTTAAACTATGACTGTTACAGTAATAATTTGGAATTTAATAGTTCTGTTTGTCCACAGTGCATTCCAAAGAGTAGTTCAATAATTCAGAAACATACAACCATGTTTGGGATAGAAAGTCTGGCAATCAGTTTTGGTGTCTATATGGCACTAGGAAGAGGGAAGAATGTTATCCAAGTATAGCTGAAGAGACAAAGTTAAATATCCATGCCCTTATTTACACAGTCAGTGGGAGAGCAGGATTTGAACTCTGATCTCTGGAGAACACCTTGTTTGTAGTTCAGGACTCTAAGCACTAGACCTATGTTTCCCAACTCAGTTCTAGTCACATACTTAATCTGTTTTTCAGGGCATCAAAATATCCATAATTGTGTATACAAATTTATCACCATGCATATTTAGTTTTGAGTGGGTAATCCTCCTTCTTCCCTGTCCCTCTTCAATCTGGATTTTCTTCCCCTTCTACTTAATTCTCCCACCCCACTACCAAAAATCCAGATTATCCTTTTCCATCCCCTTCATTTTTTTCTTTTTACTCTCTCCCTCTCCTACACGAATAACTGAGTTCCTTTTTCTCCCACACAAAAAAGAACCAAATGAATTATACAGGAAGGTCCTCACTTTTATGTTGCTCAAATTGTGAAGTTTGGGATTTAAGTTAATAAAAATTTTGTACCCCACTCTGGACCTCCAGTAGAGGTTTCATTTTCCAACATGGATTGAAGCTCTGGACTGGTGGCATGGGGTGTTTGTCTGCAATCAGAGCCTGGCTGGAAGAAGCTGTGAGAGCAAAGGTAATTTCTCACAGGACAAGCAGGATGGTAGTCCTCACATATGGGTGACATCACAGGATGGAGCCCAATCACGGAACACTTTTGTAAAAATTTCTAGAACTTTGACCACCTACTGGGCATGCCCAGGATGGCACTAACCCTGCAACCAGCAGGGGGTCCCCCATCAGTCTTCTTTTTTTCCGCACAGCAGTAGCCACGTGGGTTAAGGAGCTCTTAGAGATTCCTGATAGGAATTTTCCTCACAGAATTACTTCAAACTTTAATACTCCACAGGGGTCCCCCTCTTGAATTTTTTACTTCCGCGGTACTCTGGTAAGTTTTTACCTGATTCCGGTCGATTCCCGTCGTTTGGCCCTTGCGGCCTACTGGCCATCGACCGCACCGCGGCTCAATTTTTTCAAAGGCCATGGCGTTGGGGTTCCTTTGGTGCCCTGACTGCACTCGCACCAAGTCCATCACAGACCCCCATAAAGTCTGTGTTATGTGCTTAGTGTGTGAGCATGATGGTCCTGACTTGCACCAAATGTGCCTTAATGACACCAAAAGGTCGCAAAGCCAGAATGGAGAAGATGGAACTTCTCTTTCGGTCTCAAACTCCAATGCCCTCCATAGTCTCGACATCATCTGAACCGGCACCGTCCATGTCGCGCCAGTATCAGGCAACTGCCGGTGACCGTCCAGCGTTGACGACTTCCCGGCCATTGACTACCTCTGCTCCCCCTCAGGATCTAGGGGATCATAGAGAGATACATCGTCATCGACACTGAAAGCCTCGGACCATTGACGAAGGCAAATCATCGACCTTGCCATCATCCGAGCCGCCATGGAAGAAACCCCGTCCAGAAAAGGCATCGACCCTTTCTGAAACCGGGTCACTGAGGCAACCCTCACCCGGACGGGTAATGGGAGCCGCGACTCCGCCTTTAACCGTGGTCCCTCCGGCTACGCCTCTGCCGCCTTCTCCCCTTCCGGAACCGGGGCTGATTGCTCCAGGTCTCCGTGAAGAGCTGGACCGAATGGTTCAGGAGGCCATCGACAAGGCGATGCACAGATTCCAGGTTCCTCCGATGCCGAAACCGGTGCCGATTGTGGAACCGACCACCAATCCCATTCCGGCAGCATTGGCACCGCTGCTCTCGAGGATAGAAGCGCTTATAGCCGCATTTCCATCGATGGATCCGGGGTCACTGATGGCTCCGGTGCCCTCTCCACTTGCTCTGTCATCGGGAGGAGAAACACCATTACTTCTTCCTTCATCGGGAGTCATGCCAATGCCTCAACCATCGACGTCATCGATACTGTTGCTGTCATCGGTGCCGCTGATCCATCCATCGGTGCCTCCCATAATTCCCTCGATGCCTTTGGAGCCTAGACCGGGACCTTCGGGAATACCTTCCTCCCGTCCCTCTCAGGTGCCCAGAGGGACCAATGCTGTTCCTTATGACGCCTGGAACGACGATTCGTCCCCGGACACTGATGATTTACCATCTCCACCCTCTCCTACCAAAAGCAGGAAGCGTTCTCCCCCAGAGGACTTGTCCTTCATCAATTTTGTGAAGAAAATGTCTGGTTCCCTTTCAACTACAGACTGAGCAAGACGATAGACATAAGATGATGGAGCTGTTACAATTTCTGGATGCTCCCAAAGAAATCACCTCCATCCCTATCCATCAAGTTCTTTTGGATCTTCTCAAAAAGAATTGGGAACACCCTAGTTCAGTAATACCAGTCAACCGCAAAGCAGATACCACATACTTGGTCCAATCAGCTCTAGGGTTCCAAAAACCTCAGTTGGATCACCAGTCCGTGGTTGTTGATTCTGCCCAAAAGAAGGCAAGGTGTTCAAAGCCCCATTCTTCCTTCCCTCCAGGCAAGGAACAGAAATCCCTGGAAGACACGCCGACCAATGCATCCAGGAATCAGTGCTTATCTCTCGGATAGCCTCTTACCAACTTTATATGACCCAGTACAATAGGGGTCACCGATGGCTCCGGTGCCCTCTCCACTTGCTCTGTCATTGGGAGGAGAAACACTGTTCCATCTTCCTCCATCGGGTGTCATGCCGATGCCTCAAATATCGACGTCATCAATACCGTTGCTGTCATCGGTGTCGCCGATCCGTCCATCGATGCCCTCGATGCCTTCATCGGTGCCTCCCATAACTCCCTCGAGTTATGGGAGGCACTGGACTTTGCAATTCAGGACTTTGCAAATACAGGACTTTGCAGAGTCCCTGCCTCAGCAATTCCAGGAGCAGCTACAAACCCTGGTCCACAAAGGTTTTGAAGCGGGGAAACATGAAATAAGGTCCTCTTATGACATCTTCGACACCGCTTCCAGGGTTTCGGCAGCAGCTATTTCTGCAAGAAGATGGACCTGGCTTAAGTCTTCTGACTTACGTCCCGAAGTCCAAGACAGATTGTCCGATGTGTCTTGCATTGGAGACAGTCTGTTTGGTGAACAGATTCAACAAACAGTGGTGCAGCTCAAGGATCATCATGAGGCTCTTCGCCAACTTTTCCGATGCCTTCTGACTATTTGCCAAACAACCATTCAGGAAGGACTCTAAAAAGTCGTTCTATCGTCAAAAGAAGTCCTACCCACCACCATCTAGAGGTCGCTCCACGAAGCCTTTCCAGAAGGCCCAGTCCTGACAACCTCGTAAGCAAAAACCTCAAGCAGCTCCTCAACCGGGCCCTGCTTCCGGTTTTTGACTCCTGCATAGAGAGCAGCAGCCAACTTCCACTGCCGCATGTACCAGTGGGAGGTCGATTGTGTCATTTCAACTTTCTCTCCAACCCACCGGATTCCCCATCTCGGTTGACTTGGGGAACATCAGACCACTCACTACTCCTGGACCAGGAGGTCTCCCTCCTTCTTCAATCCAGAGCAATCGAACCAGTGCCCCACTTCCAACAGGGCCTTGGATTCTATTCCCGGTACTTTTTAATCCCCAAAAAGTCAGGCGGCGTTCATCCAATTCAGGACCTGCGTGCTCTCAACAAGTACCTCCAACGAGAAAAGTTCAAGATGGTAACCTTGGGTTCCCTCCTTCCTCTTCTGCAAAGGGAAGACTGGCTCTGCTCTCTAGACCTCCAGGATGCTTACACACACATTGCGATAACTCCATCTCATTGCAGATTTCTAAGGTTCCTGGTAGGCCCAAAGCACTATCAATAACTGAGTGCTCCCATTCGGCCTAATATCTGTTCCACGAGTCTTCACCAAGGATCTCGTAGTAGTAGCAGCCTTCCTCAGGACCCAATGTGTTCACGTCTACCCCTATCTCGACGACTGGTTGATCAGGGCTCCCACTCAACAAGCTGCTCTGACGTTCCTACGTCTTACCTTAAACACTCTGATCTCTCTAGGATTTCTCATCAATTACACAAAATCCTGCTTAGTCCCATCTCAAACTTTGTCATTCATAGGGGCAGACTTGGACACCTTCAAAGCAAAGGCATTTCTGCCTCGAGAACATGCTCTCACTCTCACTTCTCTCGCACACCAACTGCAATCTCGACAACGCTCAACTGCACGCCATTTCCTCATTTTACTGGGACCCATGGCATCCTCAGTGCATGTTACCCCAGTGGTCCGCTTGGCCATGAGAGTCATGTAGTGGACTCAAGTCACAATGGACTCAATCCATTCAACCACTATCAACCATTGTCCAAATCACCAACCCACTTCATCAGTCTCTAGCTTGGTGGAAAAATCAGACCAATCTCCTTCAAGGCCTACCTTTCCAGACTCCAGATCCTCAAATAACCCTTACCACCGATGCTTCCAACCTCGGCTGGGGAGCACATGTTGCCAATTTACAAACTCAAAGGTCTTGGTCTCCAGAGGAAGCCAAACACCAAATCAATTTTCTGGAGCTACGAGCAATCAGATATGCTCTCAGGGTGTTTCAGGATCACCTTTCCCACCAGGTCATCCTGATTCAGACAGATAACCAGGTGGCCATGTGGTACATCTACAAGGAGGGAGGGACAGGTTCCTTCCGCCTGTGTCAAAAGCTGCAGAGATATGGGCAGAGGCCCTTTCCCACTCGATGTACCTCAGGGCTACTTACTTGCCGGAAGTGGACAATGTGTTAGTGGACAGGCTGAGTCGCACTTTTCAGCCGCACGAGTGGTCTCTCAACCCCACAGTAGCAAACTCAATATTCCAACATTGGGGTTACCCTCACATAGACCTCTTTGTGTCACCTCAAAACTGCAAAGTAGAAAACATTTGCTCGCTCACTCGCAGCCAACATTCACTACCAAGAGACACATTCTCCCTCTCATGGGCCACCGGTCTCCTCTATGTATTCCCTCCACTTCCACTTCTCTCAAAGACTCTTGTGAAGCTACGTCGGGACAAGGGAACCATGATCCTGATAGCCCCTTACTGGCCGCGCCAAGTGTGGTTTCCGATTCTTCAGGACCTCTCCATTCGCAGGCACATTCCCCTGGGGAAGGACCCGCTTCTGATCACTCAGAACGACGGGTGCCTACGCCACCCCAATCTTCAGGCCTTGTCCCTGACTGCCTGGATGTTGAAAGTTTAATTCTTCAACTGCTCAACCTTTCGGAGCCAGTTTCCCGTGTCCTGATTGCTTCACAGAAGCCTTCCACGAGAAAATCTTATTTTTACAAATGGAACAGGTTTAAGTCATGGTGTTCCTCACTGTCCCTTGATCCTTTCACTTGTTCCACCACGAAGTTTCTGGACTGCCTCTGGCACCTATCAATCAGGACTAAAAACTTCTTCCATCAGGATGCATGTCAGTGCGGTAGCCGCCTTCCATAAAGGTGTTGGGGATGTTCCCATTTCAGTACAACCCCTTGTAACTCGATTTTTGAAGGGCTTGCTCCACCTCAAACCTCCACTGCGCCCTCCGGCCCCTTCTTGGGACCTTAACTTAGTTTTGGGTTGGCTCATGAAACCACTATTCGAGCCTCTCCAATCCTGTGATCTTCTTTATCTCACATGGAAAGTGATTTTTCTTCTGGCAATCACATCTACTCGCAGAGTTAGTGAGTTGTAGGCTCTAGTTACCTACCCGCCTTACACTAGACTTGCACAACCGGGTAGTACTCCGTACTCACCCTAGGTTTTTGCCTAACGTAGTATCGGAGTTTCACATTAATCAATCCATCATACTACCTACCTTCTTTCCCAGGCCCCATTCTAATCCAGGAGAACAGGCTCTGCATACCCTTGACTGTAAACGGGCTCTAGCTTTCTATCTAGACCGTACAACCGCCCACAGGAAAAGCACTCAAATGTTTTGTTTCTTTCCATTCTACCAGATTGGGGCAACCTGTGGGTAAGCAGACTCTCTGCTCCTGGTTAGCGGACTGCATATCCTTTTGTTATCAGCTAGCAGGCATTCCACTTCAAGACCGTGTGAAAGCACACTCTATCAGGGCCATGGCAACTTCAGTAGCGCACCTACGGTCGGTGCCGCTTCCTGATATTTGTAGGGCTGCTACCTGGAGTTCTCTCCATACCTTTACAGCCCATTATTGTTTGGACAAGGCTGGAAGACAAGATTCCATCTTCGGCCAGTCTGTCTTGCGCAACCTTTTTGCAACTTCATGTACCAACACCCTTCCGCCTGCCCGTTAGGGTTCAGGATGCCCTCTACCAAATTCCACCCCAGTTGTTGTGCCGGTTGGACGTCTTGGGTACATTTGGTGCATATCTCGGACATCCTCAGCTTGGTACTCACCCATATGTGAGGACTACCATCCTGCTTGTCCTGTGAGAAAGCAAATATTGCTTACCTCTGTAACAGGTGTTCTCACAGGACAGCAGGATGTTAGTCCTCACGAAACCCGCCCGACACCCCGCGGTGTTGGGTTCGTTACGTTTTCTTATTTTATTTTTTGGCACTTACTATAGCTTTTAAACAAGACTGAAGGGGACCCCTGCTGGTTGCAGGGTTAGTGCCATCTTGGGCATGCCCAGTAGCTGCCAGTCAAAGTTCTGGAAACTTTGACAAAAGTGTACCGTGACTGGGCTCCATCCTGTGATGTCACCCATATGTGAGGACTAACATCCTGCTGTCCTGTGAGAGCACCTATTACAGGTAAGCAACATTTGCTTTCTCCTGCTGCTTCCCGCTACCCAAGGGCTATGGGATGGAGTGGAGAAGGATCAATTGAAAAAAGACTGAGGCTCGTGGCAGGAATAGAGAGACTCAGGCTGACCATGAGAAGAGCTTTGGGGGCATTGCTGATTGGCTTCCGCTGTTGCCAAAGTAGGATAAAATAATGTCTCCTATGAAAATGACAGCATTTACGCTAGCCTAACAGTTATTTTCCTAGCGTGTAGCCAGATGGACTCAGGACCAATGGGTTTATGCTCCCTTGCCAGCAGATGGAGACGGAGTCAGATTTCAAAGCTGAAGTCACCCTAGATACACACCCCTGCATTGACCTCAGCCCTTCAGTATTTCCCCGTCTCCAGCAGATGCGGACATGCTTTCCCAATGGGGATCGCTTTACCTTTTGGAAGAAGAAATTCTACTTTTAAATTGGAGAAAAGATTGAGTGCAGCTCTCCTGCGGTGATACCTAAAGACCCCTCCCCCAGTTGAGAATTCCTGAGGTGATTTCTGAGATCCTTCAGAAGTGTGCCTTGGTCTGGTAGCCGGTTCCCAGCGTGGACCTTGCTGCTAAAGCAGCTGAAAGCAGTGGGTGCAGGAAGCCAAGCACGACGGTGACAACCAACGCCCTCTCCCACCTATAGCTGGAGATTGTTTCTGTACTCAGCCAGTAAGCGCTGAACCCAGGTAAATAAAAAAAAATAAAAAATAGAAGAGGGTTTCCTCCCGATTCAGAGACATTGGAGGGGTTTCAGTAAGACTTCCTCTGGTCTCCTTGCTCAGCGCGCCATACCAACATCATTCTTAATCCCGTTGGGGTAAGGGGGAAGTGGGATGTTGAGCGGCCCCGCTTTAGGCTTGGTCAGCACACTGTGTGGTAGGCCATGGCGGCGCTGCCAACTTGCACGTGTTTTTGTGCCTGTATTGCCCACCATAGAGCTTCAGTAGGTGCACAACTTAAGCACAGAATACAAGTAAAGCCGGGTGCACAGGCTGTGCGTGCACCTTGCTGCGGCCCATGTAGGTGCTCGAAATCTGTACGCATAAAACTTTAAGTGCGAGAGCCGTCTGAATACCCAGTTACCGTTGCCAATGGCTCTGGCAGCAAAGAAACATAACTACCTTTCTCTCTATACTGCTTGTCATATTAGGGCTGCACAGTCTGACCTAGATTCTTGCTTATGTCCGCATTGTGAGGAAGCCCAGGGAGAGTTGGCCTCCATGGACTTTGCTAAGCCTGGGTCAGCCACAGCTTTAACCAGAAGTACCCTGGATCTGAGTAACCCTGGGACTAGGTCATCCATGGAGAAGGAAATTTAGCAGCACCTACCCCATGTCTTGTCCATGTATTTCAACCAGATTGTAAGCTCTATGGAGAAGGGTCTGTCTCTGTATTACATATCTATACAGCACTGCATATACCTAGTAGCATTACAGAAATATTAAGTACTAATAGCAGTACTAGTAAGTGACAATGATTTATGTAGGCAAAATATGTCCTTCACTTGGGTTAAGACTTGAAGACGGTTATCTTCTCTTCTGAATGAAAGCAAAATTAAGAGAGGTAATTATTTTAAAAACTTAGCAGATAACCTGAAAAGAAAACCTTGATAGAGAGCCCTGGCAGGGGCCATAGTCTCAAGTATGCTCAGCAACAGATTAGATGCTGAAGTGCCAAAAACCTATATAGGGAGCTAGAAGGTGCACAAGAAAGTGTTACCCATGGCAAACTGCTGAAGAAAAATCTGTATGCTGCGCAGAAAAGAAGAAATATGAAACACTGTGGAGACTTGAGAATTACCACAATACCTAGGAGGATTTCTAAAAATTTCCTGGAACACACTGGAAGAATGTTCAAGTCAGCACCGAGCAAGGATGTCACCCATCAGTGTGTGACTGGTGACTCTCCTTGCCTTCAGAAAATATAAATATTTTACTTAATAAAAAGTTTTCCAACCTTGTTTGTCTCTGTACAGGAAGTCCTCGCACTTAAGTCACAACTGGTTTCTGAAAACTGTTTTTTAAGTCGAAATGACTTGTCAAAATGACTTAAGTCAAAATCAATTTTTTCATAGGAAAAAGTGTTATATGGGATTAGTCTCAACATCAAGGCTAAACCCAGTTTTCATCAAATGGAGAAATTACTTACCTGATAATGTTGTTTTCTTTACTGTAGACAGATGGACTCGGGAACAATGGATTTATGCTCCCCTGCTAGCAGATGGAGACTGAATCAGGTTTCAAAGCCAACATCACCCTAGATACACCCCTGCAGTGACCTCAGCCCTTCAGTATTCTCTTAAAAAGCCACTGTGGACATACTATCGAAAAAACTTGATTAAAAACTGATAACAGTAAATGTACTCAACTAAATGTAAACACTGAACCCCAAAAGATTATAGATACACTGATCTAGGGACTGGATGACGGCTTACCCATAATCTCTTGGAATCGATATCCACTCCACGGGCGAATCCTTGGCACCATTCTTGGGCAGTTGTGGGCGGGATGCTGAGTCCATCTGTCTACACTAAGGAAAACAAAATTATCAGGTAAGTAGTTTCTCCATTTCCTAGCGTATAGCCAAATGGACCCAGGACCAATGGGATGTACAAAAGTTACTCCCGATTGGGGCGGGAGGCTGCCCTTAGTCTGGTTAACATCGCCCTTGAAAAGATTGCGTCCTTCCAGGACTGAACATGCAGGCGGATAGAACCTGCAGAAGGTGTGCAAGGAGGACCATGTTGCCGCTAGGCAGATGTCAACGGGAGACAGCAGTCTAGCTTCTGCCAATGAGACTGCCTGAGCCCTTGTGGAATGAGCTTTAACCTGAAGGGTTAATGACTTTCCTGCCACCATATAGGCTCCTGTGACCCCCTCCTTAATCCAGCGAGCTATGGTAGTCTGCGAAGCTGGTTCACCCTGCTTCCTTCCAACGTGAAGGACAAACCGGTGGTCCATCTTTCTGACCAGTTCTGAAACTTCCAGATAGCATAAGAACATGCTATACTGGGTCAGACCAAGGGTCCATCAAGCCCAGCATCCTGTTTCCAACAGTGGCCAATCCAGGCCATAAGAACCTAGCAATTACCCAAAAACTAAGTCTCTTCCATGTTACTGTTGCTAGTAATAGCAGTGACTATTTCTAAGTCAATTTAACTAATAGCAGGTAAGGGACTTCTCCTCCAAGAACTTATCCAATCCTTTTTTAAACACAGCTACACTAACTGCACTAACCACATCCTCTGGCAACAAATTCCAGAGTTTAATTGTGCGTTGAGTGAAGAAGAACTTTCTCCGATTCGTTTTAAATGTGCCACATGCTAACTTCATGGAGTGCTCCCTTTCTGTTGTCTGAAAGAGTAAATAACCGATTCACATCTACCCGTTCTAGACCTCTCATGATTTTAAACACTTCTATCATATCCCCCCCTCAGCCGGATGTAAATAGTAAAATGATTTCACTACTGCAGAAATTTGAGGACCAAATAACTCCATCAAACCAACTTCCCAGGCTGCGAACTGAATCTTGAAATGGGATATCAGTCGTTTCCTTCAGCTGAAAATCAGCAGACTGACCTCATAGAAACATAGAAATGACGGCAGAAAAGGACCAAATGGACCATCCATTCTGCCCAGCAAGCTTATGGTAGTATCTCTACTGCGCCATGCTTATCAGTTTCCCACACTGTAAAAGTCAGGGCCCCTGTTGGTTGTTGTTTGAATCCAATTCCCCATTATGCCTTGCCATTGAAGCAGAGAGCAACATTTGAATTGCTTCAAAGTATCAGTCTTAATGGTTAAGGGTAGTAACAGCTGCATTGGCAAATTACCCCATACTTGTTTCCCCAGACTGTAAAAGTGGGGGCCCTCATTGGTTGCTGACAAGTCCAATTACCCTTTTTCCCCTGCTGTTGAAGCAGAGAGCAATGATGGAGTTGCATCAACAGTATCGAGGCTTTTTGGTTAAGGGTAGTAACCGCCACACCAGCAAGATACTCCATACACACTCTTCTTCATTTATTTATTTATTTGTTTATTTGCATTCTTTCAATATACCGATGCTCAAGACAAGGGTCTTATCGTACCGGTTTACAATAAAATAGGGGGATAAACCCGTTAAACCAGTTAACACTGAAAGTGAAAGTTACATTACAACAGGGAATGTATAACAAGGCTTTTTTTTGAAGAAAAGTAAAGGGATAGATTAACAATTTCTAATTGGAGAGCAGCGCATGTAAGTAGAAAGCAGTTGTGTACATGGTAAAATTATATACAATATATACTATATTTACAGTGGAGTCGATTAGGCGAGTTACAAGAGAGCATAATTAGCCGGAAAACAGTTCCTTTGTGAGGCGAAAAAAACAGACGCTACTGAGGGGTGTTGGACCGTGTGGGTTACCAGATAGTTTCTTCAAGGAAATGCTTGGGCGAACAGCCAGGTTTTTAACTTTTTTCTAAATGTGAAATGACAACGTTCCTGGCGAAGATCTGGCAGGAGATTGTTCCAGTTATGCGGACCAGCAGTTGATAGCGCTCGTTTTTCAATTGTGTTGTGTATAACTGATTTGTTAGGAGGAGTCTGTAGGGAGTCTCTGTATGCCGATCTGGTTGGTCTTGCTGAGGAGTGAAGTTTGAGGGGTATGGTGAGATGATTGCTGAAATATGGTTTTGTGTATGATGGTCAGAGTCTTGAAGAGGATTCTGTAGTGGATGGGTAGCCAGTGAAGTATTTTAAGAATCGGTGTGATGTGGACCATGCGGCGAGAGTTTGTGAGGATCCTGGCTGCAGAGTTCTGCAGCATCTGAAGAGGTTTGTTAGATGAGGCCGGAAGACCAAGCAGAAGCGCATTACAATAATCAATCTTCGAGAATAGTATGGCCTGAAGGACTGAGCGGTAGTCATGGAAATGTAATAGGGGTCTTAACTGTTTTAGGACCTATAGTTTATAAAAGCCTTCTTTGGTGGTGGTGTTGATGAATTTTTTAAGGTTCACTCTGGAGTCTAGGATGGCTCCAAGGTCTCTTACTTGATTTACTAGAGGTGTAATTGTGGTGTTGGCTAGTAGGTTATTATCATTGGGGGAGATGACCAGCAGTTCAGTCTTGGACGTGTTGGGGACAAGGCTGAGGCTCATTTCCATTCTTTAGTCTTTATAGATCCACAGTGTTTATCTCATGCCTATTTGAATTCTTCCACTGTTTTGGTTTTCACCACCACCCTCTCTGAAGGAATATTTTCTGATGTTGCTTTTGAGACTTCCTCCCTGGAGTTTCATTTCGTGATTATTAGTTACACTGGTTTCTTTCCAATGGAAAAGGTTTGACGTTTTATACATCATTAAAACCTTTCAGGTATCTGAAGGTCTGTTTCATATCACCCCTGCGCCTCCTCTCTTCCAGGGAATACATATTCATATCCTTCAGGCTCTCCTCATAGGTTTTCTGTTACTGACGCCACACCATTTTGGTAGCCCTTCTATAGACTGCCTCCATCCTGTCTCTATCCCTTTTGAGATAAGGGCTCCATTTTCTTACTGGTTATTCCACTCGCTATGCAGCTCAGCATTCTTCTGGCTTTAGCTATTGTCTTGTCACATTGGTTCGCCATCTTCAGATCGCCAGAGACTATCACCCCAAGATCTTACTCTTGGTCCATGAACATCAGCCTCCCCCCCCCCCCCCCCCCCAAATCACATACAGCTCTTCTGGATTACCACATCCCAGATACACTCATGACTCTGCACTTTTTGGCATTGCATCCCAGCTGCCAAATCTTCGACCACTCTTCAAGCTTTCGTAAATCACTTCTCATTCTCTACTCCTTCATGTGTTTCCACTCTATTGCAGATCCCAGTCATGTGACTCCGTGAACTATGTTGCTGTAATAGCAATTATGTCTATTGCTTCCACCATTAGAGCCTGCAGGTCTGGGATTTTATTGCCCAGACTACGAGCATTTGTGCTCATAGCTTTCCAGATTCTCTCCTTCAGGTTACTGCTCTTCTTGGACTTCTTTTGTGCCTTATTCAGATGACTTATCTTTTTCACCCATTTTTTGAAGATGTCGGGGTGACATTCCAATTTCCTTCTGCCACCTCCATCTTCTAGTTTAAATGCTTATAGCATAGGATTTGAATTTATCATTTAGGATCTTTTTTCCTCCACAGACCTATATAAGCTATCTTTTACATAGAGCCTTTTACTGTTCCATATGAGGCCCCAGTTCCCAGTATATCCAAAACCTTTTTCCTTATACCAAGTTTTGAGCCATTCATTGACGTTATCTATATGGCTTAGC
Organism: Rhinatrema bivittatum; assembly: GCF_901001135.1. Classification (NCBI taxonomy): domain Eukaryota; kingdom Metazoa; phylum Chordata; class Amphibia; order Gymnophiona; family Rhinatrematidae; genus Rhinatrema; species Rhinatrema bivittatum. Next base: position 58,608,214 of record NC_042617.1, read on the forward strand.
CTCTCCTTCCCTTTTCCGTGAACAGGTAACACTTTTGAAAAGGCAATAGTCTTCATCATGTGACTAATCTGCTTCACCAGAGTCCGGAAATTTCTCTGTACCACTTGGATGTTTCTAGTAAGGTCTTTGGTTCCCAGATGGATGATGATATCAACTTGAGTCCTTACTTTTTTCTTTGATTGCATTAACTATCAGAATAGCATTTCTACCAGCTGATGATCCTGGAAGGCTTTTAACTATAGTGTTGCCCTCGAAAAGAGTTCCCAAATTAGTGCCTCTAATGACTGAGTCACCCAGCACAATGAGCCTTTTCTTATGGCTTTTGGTTGAATTACAGAATTTCTACGTGCATGGGGTTTCTTCTTTTCTTTCAGATACTACTTCAGTCTCCATTACTAGAGCATCTTCATTATCCAATGTAGAGAAGGCATTATGAACTTGTCACTTGAGAGACTGGGTATCTCCACATCACAGGTCTTATTCTACCAGAGCCCACTGTAATCCTCCCTAGTTTATTTGCAGGGTTTCTGATTTTTCAAGTTAAGACTTAATTTCTGATCAAAGAACCAATTCACCACTGCTTCTAGCCCAGACATAATGTTGGATAAAACTTTTGTTAAAATTCCTTTCCAGCAAACAAAAAATTTGATTATATTGTCTTTGAAAGTATAACTTTGGCATGTTAATTTCATTATTCCACATAGTGGTGTTATGTAGAGATTAAATAAGTGAGGGAAAAGCACAGCCTCTTGAGGCACATGGCATGACATATATATTCCAAGCATATGAGCCAGATTCAATACCTGACCTCCACCGTAACACCTTAAACTGGCTAACCAAGCATTTGTGATTAATTATGTCAAAAGCTGCAAAGTTAAAAAAAAAAAAATCAAAAAAAAAATCACAACTGTCTCAACCTCAATCCCAATCGATATAAATCAACCAATAAGGGTCTTAATGCTACTACACTTCGGAAACCCTAATTGATAAATATCCAGTATTTGCCACTTAGCCGTAAATTCTAATAATTGAGCTGATGTTTCCTTTCCAGTACCTTACCTGGAAAAGGCAAATTAGATACTGGACAGTCATTTTTCTGGTCACTTGCAGGAGTGGTTCTATGAGGCAGTGAGGTGGCCACCTCAGGCAGCAGAATTTTGGAGTTGCAAAAAGTGCCCTCCAAAACACTCCTTTGGTGGCCACCTCACCTTCGGTCAACAAAATAATAGATACCTGCAGGGGCCAAAGTAAAGGAAGAGATGTGATGGGCCACTGATGGTGGCCAAGAAAGAAAAGAAGAGGCCACAAGCTGCCAGCGGCAACCAAAGTAAGGGAAGAGAGACCGCCTAGTTCGCTACATTGTGTATAAGCGGTATATAAAAAGCTAATAAATAAGGGAAGAGAGACTGCAGGCCACCACTGGAGCTGGCTAAAGAAAACAGAGACCTGTGCAAGCTGCTGGTGGCGGCTGAGAAAGAAAAGAGGAGGCTGCTGCAGGAGCCTAGACTGCAGCATCCAAAGTAAGAGAAGAGAGGCTGTGGGCTGCTGCTGGAGCCCAGGCCCAGCAGCACCTGAAGTAAGAGAAAAGAGGCTGCGGACCCCTGCTGGAGCACAGGCTGGCAGCAGCCAAAGAAAATGAACAGACACTGCTGGCCACTGATGGCGGCTTAGAAAGAAAAGAAGAGGCCATCAATTGCCACTGGAGCCCAGACCAGCATCAGCCAAAGAAAATAGTGACGTGGGCTGCTGATGGTGGCTGAAAAAGGAAAAAAAAAAAGGTCGCGGCCCACCATCAGGCCAGCAACTGTTGAAGAACGAGAAATGACACAATTATGTGACAGAGAGTGAGTCTATTTGTGTATGTATGTGTGGGTGTGGGGCAGCCTGCTTGTGTGTGTGTGTGTGTATGTGTGTGAGGGACAGGCAGCCTGCTTGTGTGTGTGAGAGAGAAGGAAGCCTGTGTTTGTATGTGAGAGTGGGAGGAAGGATACAATTTTTGTACCCCTTTATCTCCAGCTAAACCATGCAATCTTAGGATGATGGTAAATCAAACGTTCCCAGGTATGGAGAGCAGGGTTTTTTTGTTTGTTTTTTTTAATCCTTATTAGTTTTAATTATTGGGTGGTGTTTGATATCTCTCTCAAACACCAAAATATTTTTTCAAAACTCTAAATTTTAAAAAAGTGTGTTTTCAATTATTTAATATTCTATTCATCTGCTGTTTTAAGTATTCGTTTGTTTAGTATTGTTTTACTATTATGTTTTTTATTTCTTGGTTTTATTGTTTGATATTTTGTTGAAGAATAGTAATGCTTCTGTTTTTTGTATACAATGTCTGCTTGTTGAGTTTTCCAGTTCAGTTTTGTCTGTATGTCTCTATTTAAACTTTGTGTATTTATTCTGTATTTGAGGGTTTGTCTTTGTTCTGCCTGTGTCAGACCAAGGTGTGGTCTGACACAGGAGGTGTATTGATGTTTTCGGGCTTGGTATAAATATTGTGGTGTTGCCTTTTTATGGGTAGAGTTGTTACTGTTTGAGAGCTGGCAATTAGTGCTGTTTTGGTATGGGAGTTTTACTATATTGTAATTGTGATTTAATTTATGTGTGACTTTCTACCTGATGCATGTCACAATAGGCCTAATACCATATCAATTTAAATCCTTTTTACTTTTTTTCAGGGTTTTCTGATTGGCATCACAGCAGTGCATGTAAATACAGTAAACATGATGTGATATATGTACTTCAGAAGCTGTACTTTCAATATCTTTTTCAAGCAAAATCTTATTACAAATGCATAATTTGTAAGTGTGTGTGGGGTGTGACTGGGGATGCAAGGCTGTAAGTTTTGCCTAGGATGTGCAATGCCCTTGTACCAGCCCTAGCTACACTGGCTCCATGTGGAAAAGCAGAATTCTATCTGTAGCTGTGCCTTCATGAGCCAGGCTCTCCCCAGTCTCAGCTGTAGCAGTGATGTGTATAGTCTTGGCCGCAGCTTAATTTTTTTTTTTTTTTTGTCTTAAACCCTGTAGAAAGCAGGCAGTATGGATCACTTCTAGTTCCCCACGCAGGAATAGGTAGGCAGAGCAGAGCCTAGGAAACCATAACTGTAGTACGCAGAGAGAATGTGCTAGAGTAGGGGAGGCTCTGTGAAGTGGAGGCAAGCTACTGTAATAGAAAGGGAGAGGGTGGTATGGCCTTAATTATGCTGAGAAAGGGACTTCCGGCGATGACATAGAGGCGCCGGCAGCACGGCTTTTGAGCTCCGGAGTCCCGCTCCCTGCCTCTGCGGAAAAACCCCATAAAATCTCGGCGAAACACTCCCAAATTTACTTGCCAACTTTCTGGGGACGGGCTACAGCGGTTCCGATCTGCGTGGGGGATGCGGCAGAGGAATCTTCGCAAGACTGCAGTGCGACGACCTTGCTGCTCCAAGATGGCGGCGGCCCCATCTTCCCCAGCGGGCGCGAAAGTTTTGGAAGCGGTGTCGGAGGACGCGCTGTTGCAGATTTCCCAGAGTGTGACTGCGGCTCTGGATGCCCGGCTTATCCGCATACAATCTACGATGGAGGATCTTAAGGCGGCTGTGGAGGGCCAGTCTAAGCGCCTAGATGAGGCGGAACAAGTTATCTCCGATCATGGGGATCGGATGGCGGCGGCCGAGCGCCACGTGGCTGAGCTGCAATCACAGCAAAAAGAGCTGTTAGACAAGGTAGAAGATTTGGAGGATCGTGGGCGCCGAAATAATCTCAAGATAGTGGGGCTTCCTGAGGCAGTAAAAGACACAGCTTCTGGACTGGATTGAGAATTGGCTCCCTGCCCATCTAGGTTGGCCTTACCCCCCGGGGAGCTAAAATGTGAGAGGGTCCACCGGGTTGGGCCCGTGCGAGACGGGGCGCCCAGACCCCGACCGGTGATGGCGCGCGGATCTTGAATTGGGAGCACAAGACTAAACTCTTGCGAGCCTTTAAGCAAAAGGATCTTGTGGAATACAACAATCACAAGATTTTATTATTTAATGATTTTTCCGCCTCTACTGCTGCAAAAAGGAAACTGATGACGCCAGCTTGCTCGGAGCTCTACAGGAGGGGTATCAAATTTGGTTTGCTGTACCCTGCTAAACTCTGTGTGTAACATAATAACAAAGTCCTCTTTTTTAATACTAAGGAGGAAGCTGATGGATTCCTTGCTAGTCTACCTGGGGCAGCCGGTGATTGAACAAGCTAGGGCGCCCATAGGATTCACGCCTTCTTCTTTTTTTTTTTTTCCACCGCTGTGGTTTTGTGAGCTGGCCGACCCCTCTCCATGGAGGGGGGGGGGGGGGGTTGAAGATTCTTTGGTGGCTTCTTCAAGATGGTGTGACTTTTATCATTGGCTCTACTTTGCCGGCTGACAGTCTGGTGTTTTCTTACGAAGGACATAAAGCAACCTTATTTTTCTCCCTTTCTTTTTGCTAATAAGGCCCGAGTGCCCATGGATGTTATTTGATTCTTGTATTTGGTTACATTGATTTGATGTTAGGGTGTGTGTTCTGTTGCACTGACCATGTTTCACTAACTATGTTGGCTGGGGGTTCGCGGGGTGGGAGCGGGACGGAGGGGGGTATGCTTGTCCTACTGGAACGATCGGTGGGTGAGATGCCTCTGTACCTCCTTGAGCGGTTTTGGGTATGTGTGGGGTGTGTGTGTGGATGTGCTTGTGGGGCCAGGGGGAGGCATTGTGTGGGGGGAAGGCTGGGAGGGCTGGGACAGTTGGGAGATGGGGGGGTTGGGTCCAGGGACCGAGGTGCTATAACTCTCCTGTTGTTTTTCATATCTCCTTGTGGTCTAGGCTGGGGGGCCATGGGGGGAGGTGGCGTATGTTCCTAGAGCCCACTGGTTGGGCTCCCATACATTTTGTGCGGGGCGCCATGGCGAAGGTTAGAGTAACTACCATGAATGTAGATGGGATACACTCCCCAGTTAAGCGGAAAAAACTTTTAACTATGTTCAGTCGCATGCATTCCCAAGTTGTTTTTCTCCAGGAGACACACTTGAACGATGCGGAACATCGTAAACTTAAGCGGGAGTGGGTGGGTCAATGCATATATTCTTCTTACACCTCTCGCAAGAGGGGAGTGGCTATCCTCTTTCATAAAAACCTGCCCTTCCGCCTCATTAGAACTTGTCATGATACAGAGGGTCGGTATGTGATTGCAGCTGGGGTCCTAGGTCACCAAAAGATAGCTTTTTGTAATGTTTACGGGCCCAATGTTTTTTCTCAGGACTTTTTTTCGTCCCTGGCGGGCTTGCTCACAGAGTTTCTGGATTATGTGTTGGTGGTTGGGGGAGACCTCAATGTAGTAGCGGATAACCTTCTGGATCGAAAACCGCCCAGGACAGACGCTGCCCGGGGCCGTTCTTTGGGAGTTCACTTTTTATGTGATGAACTTCAACTGTTAGAGGTGTGGAGGGTTCTTCACCCTGGTGAACTTGATTTTACATTCTATTCTCATCCCCATCAGGTCTACTCCCGTTTGGACTACCTGCTGGTGTCTGAGAAGTGGTTTGCCAGGGTGGAGGAGGCGTCTATAGGCGTACGATCGGTTTCCGATCATGCCCCGGTGTCCGTCTTGTTGCGGAGTGGTACGGGAGAGCGGTCCCCGTTTTTGTGGCGTATGCGCCCGGACTTGTACCACGATAAGCAGTTTCGTGAATACTTACAAAGGTGCTGGAAGGAGTATGTCAAGCATAATTCTACCCCAGATATTTCTGCGGCGACCTTGTGGGAGGCCGGGAAAGCGGTGATGCGCGGGAAAATCATTGCGTATGTGGTTAAGACGAACCGTCAACGGAATGCAGAAATAATCCGCCTTACGCAGGTCCTTAAAAGTGCCCAACAGAGACACGTGGTTGATATGACCCCGGAGGTTAAGGGACAGGTTGACCAGGCGCGAGCTACGCTGAATTCTTTGCTCCATCAACGGGCGTCCAAATCACTCAAATATTTTCAATACCAACTTCATACATAGAAACATAGAAACATAGAAATGACGGCAGAAGAAGACCAAACGGCCCATCCAGTCTGCCCAGCAAGCTTCACACGTTTTTTTCTCTCATATTTATCTGTTTCTCTTAGCTCTTGGTTCTATTTCCCTTCCACCCCCACCATTGAAATATCTAGCTTGATTAGTTAGGGGTAGTAGGGGTAGTAACCGCCGCAATAAGCAAGCTACACCCATGCTTATTTGTTTTACCCAGACTATGTTATACAGTCCTTATTGGTTGTTTTTCTTCTCCCCTGCTGTTGAAGCAGGGAGCTATGCTGGAAATGCGTGATGTATCAGTCTTCTCCCATGCCGTTGAAGCAGAGAGCCATGCTGGATATGCATCGAAAGTGAAGTATCGGACACAATTGGTTTGGGGTAGTAACCGCCGTAACAAGCCAGCTACTCCCCACTTTGTGAGTGCGAACCCTTTTTTCTTCTCCCCTGCCGTGGAAGCAGAGAACTATGCTGTATATGCATTGAAGGTGAAGCATCAGGCTTATTTGGTTTGGGGTAGTAACCGCCGTAACAAGCCAGCTACTCCCCTCTTTGTGAGTGTAAATCCATTTTTCCACATTTCCTCTTGCTGTTGAAGCTTAGAGCGATGTTGGAGTCACAGTAAGCATGTGTATGTTTATTGAATAAGGGTATTGTCTCCAGGCAGTAGCCGTCATTCTGGCTAGTCACCCACTCTTCATTGGCGGCCTCTTGACTTTATGGATCCACAGTGTTTATCCCACGCCCCTTTGAAGTCCTTCACAGTTCTGGTCTTCACCACATCCTCCGGAAGGGCATTCCAGGCGTCCACCACCCTCTCCGTGAAGAAATACTTCCTGACATTGGTTCTGAATCTTCCTCCCTGGAGCTTCAAATCGTGACCCCTGGTTCTGCTGATTTTTTTCCTATGGAACAGGTTTGTCGTTGTCTTTGGATCATTAAAACCTTTCAAGTATCTGAAAGTCTGTATCATATCACCTCTGCTCCTCCTTTCCTCCAGGGTGTACATATTTAGATTCTTCAATCTCTCCTCGTACGTCATGCGATGAAGATCCTCCACCTTCTTGGTCGCCCTTCTCTGTACCGCTTCCATCTTGTCTTTGTCTTTTTGTAGATACGGTCTCCAGAACTGAACACAGTACTCCAGGTGAGGCCTCACCAAGGACCTGTACAAGGGAATAATCACTTCCCTTTTCTTACTCGATATTCCTCTCTCTATGCAGCCCAGCATTCTTCTGGCTTTAGCTATCGCCTTGTCGCATTGTTTCGCAGACTTCATATCATTAGATACTATCACCCCAAGGTCCCTCTCCTGCTCCGTGCACATCAGCTTTTCCCCCCCCATCGAATACAGTTCATTCGGATTTCCACTCCCCATATGCATGACTTTGCACTTCTTGGCATTGAATCTGAGCTGCCATATCTTCGACCACTCTTCCAGTTTCCTTAGATCCCGTCTCATTCTCTCCACTCCTTCCGGCGTGTCCACTCTGTTGCTGATCTTTGTGTCATCCGCAAAAAGACAAACCTTACCTTCTATCCCGTCCGCAATGTCGCTCACAAAGATATTGAACAGGACCGGTCCCAACACCGATCCTTGCGGTACACCACTTAAAACCGCTCTCTCTTCAGAGAAGGTTCCATTTACCATCACACATTGTCTTCTGTCCGTCAGCCAATTTGCAATCCAGGTCACCACCTCGGCCCTCACTCCTAAGCTTCTCGTTTTATTCACCAGTCTCCTGTGTGGAACCGTATCAAAAGCTTTGCTGAAATCCAAGTATATGATATCAAGCGCTCTTCCTCGATCCAATTCCTTGGTTACCCAGTCAAAAAAGTTAATCAGATTTGTCTGACAGGATCTCCCCCTGGTGAATCCATGTTGCCTCTGGTCCATCAATTCTCCGGACTGTAGATAGTTCACTATTCTCTCTTTCAGCAGTGACTCCATTACTTTTCCCACCACCGAAGTGAGGCTAACCGGTCTGTAGTTGCCAGCCTCCTCCCTGTTCCCACTCTTGTGAAGCGGGACCACCACCGCTCTTCTCCAATCACTCGGCACCACTCCCGTTTCTAGGGATCTATTGAACAGGTCACACAGCGGAGCTGCCAGAACATCTTTGAGCTCCCTCAATATCCTTGGATGAATCCCATCAGGCCCCAATGGTAATAAATATATAAATAAATATGGTAATCGGGCCGGTCGACTCTTGGCCCACTTGGTTCGCCCTCGGGGTCAGAGGCAGGTCATAGTTAGTATTAAAGACAGTCGGGGCGAACGTCGAACGTCCCCTGGAGATATTGAGGCTAGGTTTCTTGAATATTATCGCCAGCTGTATGCGGAACGTCGTAGTGATCCGCTGGTTCGGGAGGCTTTCTTCCAATCGACTGAATGGCCGAGGGTGACTCCAGCTCAGTTGGCAGCTCTTAACACTCCCATTACTGATCCGGAGGTGCATCGGGCTATTCATGCTCTCCAGTTGGGCAAGGCTGCGGGGTCGGACGGACTCGGCTCCGAGTTCTATAAAATTTTAAAATTTCATTTGCTTTCCCCACTTGTGGCTTTCTATAATACATTATTGGTGGAGGGGGGCCTCTCCCCTGCGCTTAATCACTCGGTTATTGTGGTTCTTCCCAAGCCGGGAAAGGACCCGGAGGAGGTGGGGGCTTACAGACCTATCTCCCTGATAAATGTTGATGTTAAGTTATTCGCGGCTATTTTGGCTGCTAGACTTAGTGGTCTTCTTCCCACACTCTTTCACGACGATCAAACTGGTTTTGTACGGGGCAGACATGGGGTTCGGAATGTGCGCCGCCTGATGGCCTCTCTTAGTTATTCTGCTGGTGCGGACGCGGCTGTTCTGAGTCTTGACGCAGAGAAGGCCTTCGACTCATTGTCTTGGGAATTTCTCTTTTGGGTGTTACGGCAATATGGCTTTGAGGGGGCTTTTGTGAAGTGGGCGGAGGTTCTATATAGCAACCCAAGTGCTAGTATTTTATTGAATGGGACAGTGACCCCGCCGTTTGACTTACATTGTGGAGTCCGTCAGGCTTTCCCCCTTTCTCCCTTACTTTTTGTTTTAGCGCTGGAACCACTGGCTATTCGGTTGAGGGAGGAGCCACAGATATGGGGATTGCGGGTGGGCCAACAATCCCTTCGTACTGCTCTTTTTGCGGACGATATTTTGCTTTTTGTTGGCAAACCGCAAGCAAGCGTTCCCGTTATTATTAATCTTTTTGACCAATTTCGGGAGGTGGCGGGTCTATGTATTAACTTTGGGAAGTCGGAGGCGTTGGCCTTGAATCCTCAGCTGCAATCTTCATGGGTGGGCACTTTTCCACTTAGATGGGCGCCAGCTAAGCTGAAATACTTAAGTATTTGGATTCCGAGGGATCTACGGCTCTTATATGAATTGAATGTTACTAGCCTATTGGAGCGGATCCGCTCACAGCTGGAGGCTTGGGCCTCGCTTCCCTTGTCCCATTTTGGTCGCTGCGCTCTTATCAAAATGATCATTGCTCCCAAGATCTTGTATGTCTTGTCCATGGTTCCTTGTTGGATACGGGATAGGGACTTAAAAAGGTTGTACGCGGCCCTCCAGCACTTTATATGGCGGGGACGGAAAGCTCGTCTTAGTTACCAGACTATGACTTACTCTCGGGATCAGGGGGGATGTGGCCTGCCTGACTTCCGCTTGTACAACGCGGCATGCCAGCTGCGCTTCATAGGGGAATGGCTTACGGGGGACTATAAATTCTGCGTGCGGGGGCTGATCTCCGGCATGGCTGCCCCTTGGTCACCCCTGAGTCTTATCCAATCTAGTGCTGGGGAGCGGCGTGGGCTTGCATACCCTAGGGTTCTGCTATCTCCGTGCATTGCGGCTTGGCGATGGTTACGGGGGCAGCGGGGATTAGATGGGGTGGTTTCCCTCCTAGTGCCCCTGACTGGTAATGTGGGCTTTTTGCCGGGACGGGACTGTGGGGCTCTGTTTCATAAGTGGGCGTCTAAAGGGGCGATGTTTGCCTTTCACTTTTATGACACTGACACTCATACACTGCTGGACTTTGCTACCTTGGCTCGCACTTATCGATTACAGACTCATCAGTTTTTTGCGTATCTGCAAACCAGGCACTATTTAACCTCTTTTCACTGGACGTCGGACAGGGTGGGCCTAGAGTGCTTCTATGCTAACAAGGTCTTTGACACGGCCTACCTCACCAATACCATCGCGAAGTGGGCTACGCTTGGCAGATCGTGGCGCTCAAACCCACGCCTTGCTGTGTTGGCAGACAAATGGACTGCTACTTTTGGAGAACCCATTACTGCGCAATACTTGGCGAAATGTTTTGAAGCGGTGCATCGCCAGCTACCTGACATTGGAATGCGGGAGGTGCAGTTTCGCATCCTTCAGCGGATCTACTGTGACGATGTGCGACGCTTTAGGATGGGGAGTACTGACTCTCCTCTCTGTATTAAATGTGGCCAAGAGGAGGGCACTTTGGTGCATAGACTGTATTCTTGTCCCACTCTTCACTCTTTCTGGGCCACGGTGATGGGCGTGATTTCCCAGTGCACTGGAGCACCGCCGCCCATAATGGGGAAGTTTCTTCTTTCCAGTCCTCAAGCCTGTACTGCTGTCGTCAGCCGATCCAAGGACCGCTTTGGACGTATTGCGGCTATGCTGGCATGCCGCACCATATTGTCTGGATGGGCGACACCTGTGATGGCCCCCACTTCAGCAGAGTGGTTTCAGCGCGTGGCCTTGGTTTTGCAGATGGAATGTTTGGATTTTTTGAAAGGCCACCGTAAGACTGATAAACTGTATGGGGCTTGTTGGACTCAGTGTGTTTCATTGTTGCCGACCTCAGTCCAGGTCGGCCTGCGGGAGAGTGGGTATACTAATGATTGGATTGATACTATGGTCTCTGGGGGGACGGGGTTGGGAAGGGGGAGGGGTGGCCCAGTATGACTGTAGTGTGAATGGGATGGGTGGGGGGTACGTGGTTGGGTGGAAGGGGGAGGGGGTGAGGTGGTATATTTAGACTTAAGAAAAGGGCAGAGCGCATCTACTGGCCTGGACGGCTACTGTTATTAAGGTTTGTCTTGCCTCTTTGCTGTATTTCCCTCCTTGTGAGGGGTTGATTGTTACTACTTTATGTTTTTCCTTGGCTGGTTGGTTGTGTTTTGCCAATAAAAAATTATTCTGACAAAAAAAAAAAAAAAGAAAGGGAGAGGGTGAACCAAAAGGAGGTACCTGTGTAGTGTTGTTGAGGCTTTTTTCTGAGGTGGCTGGGTTGAGCTTTGAGAATGGTAGCTTGCTGTGGAAGAACCAGTGAGTCTCCTGCAGATTGAGGATGCCAAAAAGTGCTGAGATTGGGAAAGGGAGGGGGTTGCTGCAGGTGAGGAAGGGCTAGCAACAAGATCAACTTTTACAGTTGTGCTCTTAAGTTTACATGCCCCTGGCAGAGTTTGTAAAACGTGTAGCATTTTAAGAAAACATGAGTGATCAGACAAAACACGTCTTTTATTTTTAATGTTTCAAATTAAACTATTATGCATCACAGAACAGCACAATCATTGAACTATAGCAATAAGGGAGATAATGAAATGGTCCTATTCAAAAGTTTGCATACCCTTGAATGTCAACTCAAGTTGACACACAGGTTGAGATGGCAATGGACGGGTAAGTATCTACACCTGTGCCTTGTTTGATAGTAATTAGTGTCTGTGTATGAATAGTCAATGAGTTTCTTAGCTCTTCAGAAACCCTTGTGCATTTCATCCTGGGCTGCACTGACTTTGGTGGATACTGAAGCATGGGGAAAGCAAAAGGACTGTCAAAGGATCTGCGAGCAAAAGTAGTTCAACTTTATAAATCAGGAAAAGGATATAAAAAGATATCCAAAGATGTGAAAATGTCAATCAGTACTGTTCAAACTCTGATCAAGAAGTGGAAAATTATGAGTTTTGTTAATATCAAGGGTAGGCTAAGAAAGATTTCAGATACAACTGTCAGGAAAATTTGTTGGGATGCAAAGAAAAACCCACAAGCAACATCTACTGAAATTCGGGCTTCTCTAAAACAAAGTGGTGTGGGTGTTTCAGTATGCACAATAAGGAGATACTTGAACAAAAATTGGCTGCATGGTAGAGTTGCCAGAAAAGCCATTGCTGCACCAATGCCACAAAACAGCCCACTTGAAATATACTAAACAGCACCTAGAGAAGCCTCCAACTTCTGGAACAAAATAATTTGGAGTGATGAGACCAAAATTGAACTTAATGGTCACAAGCATAAATGCTATGAAGAGAGAAGCTTCTCTAATGTGAAACATTGAGGTGGATCTTGCTATTTTTTTTTGGGGGGGGGGGGGTGAGCTCCAAGGGCATAGGGAGTTTAGTCAAAATTGATAGCAAGATGAATGTAGCATTTTATCAGAAAACAGTGGAGGAGAATTTGCATTCATCAGCCAGGAAGCTGCGCAGGGGGCACACTTGAACTTTCTATATGACAATGACCGAAACATAAGGCCAAGTCGACCCTTCAGCAGCTCCAGCAGAAGAAAGTGAAGGTTCTGGAGTGGCCATTTATGTATTTATTTAAAAGGTTTTTTATACTGGTATTTGTGGGTATATCATATCGGTTTACAGAGAACTTAACAAATACAGAGAACAGGGAGGGGGAAACGGGAGCAACAGAGAAACCAGGGGAGGGAAGTGGGGGAACAAATAAGCGAACCTTATGAATTAATAGCAGGATAATAGGAGGTAGCTAAAATACCAGAGATATTAGTACAATATAACACAAGATAAACTTGCTGTCAGGCAGCCCTGTCTAATAAACCCTCCTCCTTGGATTAGTTATTTCTTGTTTCCAGGCAGATTTTGGGACCTGTCCCTGAGGAGATTAAGTTGTTTTCAGCCAAAGGTTCCCCATCCTGTTTATGGAAAAAGACAGTCAGACCTTAAGAGGGGCCTCTGTGAAATACAGGGATCCAAGATGGCGGCATGCTAAGAGTCGGAGCTGAGTGGCGTCCTGCTTTTTCTCCTGAAAACTGCTAATTTCTAGAAATGCCACCTAAAAGGAAGAGGAAGGTCAGGGTTTACCCCTCGACTCCCCCTCCGATATCGATTTTACAGCAGGAGATCACACGGTTTCTTACCTCTTCAACCATTGATCCAGGAGTCGAGGAGCCCTTGGAGCGGGGAACTGAGAGAGCGCTTTCCATTCCGGAGGAGACTACCCTGAGTCCAGAGCAGAGAGCAGTTCCGACGCAAGGGACAGGGCTGGTGTTTCAACCCGACGCACTGGTTGTGGGGATTTCTTCCGGGTTACAGGCAGAGACGCCAGCGCTGACCGCAGCCTTACAGGCAACATTAACAAGCTCAGTCATCCTGGATGAAACGAGACCCAGCGTGGGAATTACAGAAATCGGACGGGGAGAAGGGGCAGTTGGAGTAAGTCCAGTGAGTTTAAGCCTGCCAATACTGCAAGAACTTACCCCATCGTTTAAGCCCCTGAAAATCCCAGACTGCCCTGAAGTTGTGACTATGACTGCGCTTTGGGACTTGATGATGGGAGTAGCGTCAGCAGTAAATCATCTAAGCGAGAAAGTGGAGACATTGGCTTCTCAAAGCTCCCAAAATTCGACTGAATTTCAAAAGAAACTTGATCAAGTTTCTAGGAAAATTGTGACACTGGAGGAGAAGGAACAAGAAAATTTAAAATTTAAAGCAGCAGTGGTTAAAGATAACCAATCTATTGCCAGGAGAGTGGAAACAGAGAACGCTTCCGGACATTTAAACATAAGGATCTTAAATTTTCCTCGGGTACTGGGTGAAAACCCTTATATTTCCTTAAAAAGATTCATGATAGAGGTCCTGTGTTTTGATGAAGGAAATTTACCTGCAGTTAATAAATGTTATTTTCTGTCTAAAGCAATTTCAACATCAAAATAGAGTTAATATCCAGGAAAATTTAACTCAATTCTTAGAAGATTCCGCAATAGAAGTCCTAGATAGAGTTACTTTACTGGTATCATTGATATCGATTATGGATGTTCAGTCTATTATGAAAAAGTATTTCAATAAGTTTTCAACTGTTTTCCTTAATGAAAATGTCGATCACCTAGGGCAGGCGCAGGGAGTTTCTAGCCCTATGCCAACAGGTTATTGCATTGGGTTATACCTTTAAAGTTAAATTTCCTTGTAAATGTTTCTTAAAGAAAGGAGCTGAAGTCAATATATTTTTCACTCCCGAGCAATTGAAACGTTTTCTCTTATTGAAAACTCCTATTACATCATCACCCATAACTATATAATGTAAATGGTTTTGCTATGTGCTTGCCTTTATTTGCTAAAAATTTTTCTCTGTTTAAAGTCACTCTCAATAATTTTCGGATCCCAAACCTTAGCCAATGGTTATTTATATATTGATTTATAGTTTAAGAAGAATGGAGGTATTTGAATTATGTTCTTTTTTTTTCCTTTATTATTTTTTTCTCTTTCCCATCCTATCTGATTTTCTGTATTTGCAAAATTGAAGATTTTGTAAACTAACAACTGAAAAATAAAGAATTAAAAAAAAAAAGAGGGGCCTCTGTACACAGCTGACCGCTTAGAGTTTTCAGCGGTAGAGCGGCTCGGGTCGGTCTGATTTTAAATGCAGTTGCGTTCAGTATCCACCTGACAGTCAAGTGATTCCTGATTTCGGCGGCAATCACCAGAAATGAAACCATTCAATGTCTTTATTCAGACCACCAGGGGTAACTGATTTCAATTGAAATATCCACTTCTGCTCGCATTGTCTCAATGTCTGTACACGATTCCCGCCTCTCCAATGCTGATTGATGATTTCCAAAACAGTCCATTTTATCATGTTTAAATTCCTTAAAATGAGCGACTAGAGGTTCCTCAACTCGATTGGTGTTAATGCAACATTTATGTTCAGTGAGACGGATCTTAATTTTTCTTTTTGTCATGCCCACGTAAATCAATGGGCATAGACGGCGTGAGTTGAGTGACAGGAAGATTCAGGTAATGTGATGATTTTCCCCGATGTTGTAGCGATGTGGGTCTGAGAGGACTTTAAAGGACAAAACTTACATTTGTCACAAGCTTGAACAGGTTCCTTGTTCAATGTGGGTTTAGAACAATTTGTGCGCACAACATGGTCTCGAATATTTTTACCCCGGGAGTATGCAATCCGCAGGGGTTGGTTGAATGAAGGGTGAATTTGCTGAATGATCTTCCAATGCTCCCTCATGGCTCTGCTGATAGGCGCCGATAGAAGGGTGTGTTTTAGCACCATGGTTTGTGGGTTCGATCCCGGCTCAGGATTTTTTGGCAAAAATAAAAATGCTCTATTTGAATAAAGTGCTCGCCGGTAAGCTTTTTTGATACATTGTGTCGGATAGCCACGTTGTAAAAAACGACTGGCCATGTCTTTCGCTTGGACTTTAAAATCATCTTGATCCGTGCACAATCTCCTCAATCTGAGGAACTGACCCACAGGGAGATTGGTCTTGAAACTGGTCGGATGAAAGCTATCGAATCGAAGCAGATTTACGATCATTTGGTTTCCGGTATATGGTGGTGACAAGGGTGGTATCTTTTTTCTTAATCATTATATCTAGGTAGGCTATTTGGTCATGATGATACTCCATAGTGAATTTCAAACAAGGATCCAGGCTATTCAGCCATGTATGGAACTCTTGTAACATGGACAGGGACCCTTCCCAAATAACAAAGACGTCATCGATATAACGTTTCCAACATTTTAGATGAGATGTCCAGTGACAATTTTCTATGTGTAAGGCCTCAAATCTGGCCACAAAAATATTTGCCACGTCAGGGGCCATGGCAGCTCCCATGGCTGTTCCTCGAATTTGTAAATAAAAGTCCCCGTCGAACATAAAGTAATTCTTGCTTAATGTGAAATCAAGAAGTTCAATGATATAAATGATGGGAATCCTTTTTGGATATGAGTGTAATTTTAATGCTTCTGAGACTGCAACAAGTGCCTGGTCCTGGGGAATAACCGTATAGAGGGATTCGATGTCAAATGTAACTAGTAAACACTCTTCTGATAATTGTACAGTATCAAGAAACTGCAGCATGCTCGTGCTCTCTTTAACATACGAAGTGGATTTAGAAACACAGGGCTGGAGAATCTTATCTAAGAAAATTGAAATAGGTTCTAATACAGATTCATTTGCTGACACTATTGGACGTCCCGGGGGGGTCACGAAGTGTTTTATGATTTTTGGATTTCAATTATCCCAATATTGACTGGGTAAATGTAACATCAGGACTTGCTAGAGACATAAAGTTCCTGGATGTAATAAATGATTGCTTCATGGAGCAATTGGTTCAGGAACCAACAAGAGAGGGAGCTATTTTAGATTTAATTCTTAGTGGAACGCAAGATTTGGTGAGAGAAGTAACGGTAGTGGGGCCACTTGGCAACAGTGATCATAACATGATCAAATTTAAACTAATAACTGGAAGGGGGACAATAAGTAAATCTGCAGCTCTGACACTAAATTTTAAAAGGGAAACTTTGATAAAATGAGGAAAATAGTTAGAAAAAAACTGAAAGGTGCAGCTGCAAAGGTTAAAAGTGTTCAACAGGCTTGGACATTGTTTAAAAATACAATCCTAGAGGCGCAGTCCATATGTATTCCACGCATTAAGACAGGTGGAAGGAAGGCAAAACGATTACTGTCATGGTTAAATGGTGAGGTGAAAGAGGTTATTTTAGCCAAAAAAAAATCCTTCAAAAATTGGAAGAAGGATCCATCTGAAGAAAATAGGAAAAAACATAAGCATTGTCAAGGTAAGTGTAAAACATTGATAAGACAGGCGAAGAGAGAATTTGAAATGAAGTTGGCCATAGAGGCAAAAACTCATAATAAAAACTTTTAAAAATATATCCAAAGCAAGAAACCTGTGAGGGAGTCGGTTGGACCATTAGATGACAGAGGGATTAAAGGGGCTCTTAGGGAAGAATAAGGCCATTGCAGAAAGACTAAATGAATTCTTTGCCTCCGTGTTTACTAATGAGGATGTTGGGGAGATACCAGTTCCGGAGATGGTTTTCAGGGGTGATGAGTCTGACGAACTGAACGAAATCACTGTGAACCTGGAAGATGTAGTAGGCCAGATTGACAAACTAAAGAGTAGCAAATCACCTGGACCGGATGGTGTGCATCCTAGGGTTCTGAAGGAACTAAAAAATGAAATTTCTGATCTTTTAGTTAAAATTTGTAACTCATCATTAAAATCATCCATTGTACCTGAAGACTGGAGGGTGGCCAATGTAACCCCAATATTTAAAAAAGGCTCCAGGGGCGATCCGGGTAACTATAGACCAGAGAGCCTGACTTCAGTGCCGGGAAAAATAGTGGAAACTATTCTCAAGATCAAAATCGTAGAGCATATAGAAAGACATGATTTAATGGGACACAGTCAACATGGATTTACCCAAGGAAAGTCTTACCTAACAAACCTGCTTCATTTTTTTGAAGGGGTTAATAAACATGTGGATAAAGGTGAACCGGTAGATGTAGTGTATTTGGATTTTCAGAAGGCGTTTGACAAAGTCCCTCATGAGAGGCTTCTACGAAAACTAAAAAGTCATGGGATAGGAGGTGATGTCCTTTCGTGGATTACAAATTGGTTAAAAGACAGGATTCAGAGAGTAGGATTAAATAGTCAATTTTCTCAGTGGAAAAGGGTAAACAGTAGAGTGCCTCAGGGATCTCTACTTCGACCGGTGCTTTTCAATAAATATCTCTACTTCGACCGGTGCTTTTCAATAAATGATTAGTGATCATCCCATAAAGACTTTGTCTTTATGGGATGATCACTAATCTCTTAACCCGTCTCATTTTATTTATATGTTGTTAATTTCTGATCTGCCTACTTCCTGGCTACTACAGCCCCCAAGTTCTATGTCCCTGTTATATGTAACTTTGCTTGCTTCAGCCTTCTTGTTCGGTTACACTTGTTATTCCCTAGTTCCATGTAAACCGGTCTGATGTGAATTTTATTCATGAAGTCCGGTATAGAAATATATACTAAATAAATAAAATAAATATAAATGATCTGGAAAGGAATACGATGAGTGAGGTTATCAAATTTGCGGAAGATACAAAATTATTCAGAGTAGTTAAATCACAAGCAGACTGTGATACATTACAGGAGGATATTGCAAGACTGGAAGATTGGGCATCCAAATGGCAGATGAAATTTAATGTGGACAAGTGCAAGGTGTTGCATATAGGGAAAAATAACCCTTGCTGTAGTTACACAATGTTAGGTTCCATATTAGGAGCTACCACCTAGGAAAAAGATCTAGGCATCATAGTGGATAATACTTTAAAATCATCGGCTCAGTGTGCTGCAGCTGTCAAAAAAGCAAATAGAATGTTAGGAATTATTAGGAAGGGAATGGTTAATAGAATGGAAAATGTCATAATGCCTCTGTATCGCTCCATGGTGAGGCTGCACCTTGAATACTGTGTACAATTCTGGTCGCCGCATCTCAAAAAAAGATATAGTTGTGATGGAGAAGGGCAACCAAAATGATAAAGGGGATGGAACAGCTCCCCTATGAGGAAAGGCTGAAGAGGTTAGGGCTTGTTCAGCTTGGAGAAGAGGTCTTTAAGATTATGAGAGGTCTTGAACGAGTAGATGTGACTCGGATATTTACACTTTAGAATAATAGAAGGACTAGGGGGCATTCCATGAAGTTAGCAAGTAGCACATTTAATACTAATCGGAGAAAATTCTTTTTCACTCAACGCACAGTAAAGCTCTGGAATTTGTTGCCAGAGGATATGGTTAGTGCAGTTAGTGTAGCTGGGTTCAAAAAAGGTTTGGATAAGTTCTTGGAGGAGAAGTCCATTAATGGCTTATAAATCAATTTTACTTAGGGAATAGCCACTGCTATTAATTGCATCAGTAGCATGGGATCTTCTTAGTGTTTGGGTAATTGCCAGGTTCTTGTGGCCTGGTTTTGGCCTCTGTTGGAAACAGGATGCTGGGCTTGATGGACCCTTGGTCTGACCCAGCATGGCAATTTCTTATGTTCTTATGATAAAAGCAAAACCAAAATATAAGTAAAATCAAAGAATGGGGCTACAAACATCTGTCCTTGGATCTTTGTTTATTAATATATATTTTATCCCAGGACAAGCAGGATGCTAGTCCTCACATATGGGTGACGTCACTGATGGATCCCTATTGCGGGAAAACTTTCTGTCAAAGTTTCTAGAAACTTTTGACTGGCACTCTGAGCATGCCCAGCATGCCATGATATTCTCTGCCACAGGGGTCTCTCTTCAGTCTTCGTTTTTCTGCACTGCTTTAAGCATCACGGAGATAGGAGTCCAGTGAGTTTCCTCACAGATTTACTGACTGAAAAGTCATTCATTTTTCAAAATATGTTTCTCCCGTAAGGGTCTTCTCTCATATTTCCACCGGCTGGTGAGAAATTGTAGTCTCGTTTTTACTTTTAAGTAAAAACTTTCTCTCTCAAATTTTTTCCCTCTTTTCATCAACGGCTGTTGGTGAAAAGATGGCCTCGGGATTTAAAAAAATGTCCGATGTGTAACTAGAATATGTCCATAACAGACCCACACCTTGAGTGTATTCTCTGTTTAGGGGACAAACATGATGTTTCATCCTGCCCTCAGTGTGCAGAGATGACTCCCAAAGGAAGAAAACTTAGACAGGAGAAAATGGAACACCTCTTTCTCCTTCAACTTCTTCCTTCTCCTTCAACATCGACGAAATCATCCCCAGCAGGAGTTTCCAAAAAAGGTTTGCTCAAAAAAGTCGTCTCGAGGGATCGGGAGATCAAGCATCACCATCGACTTCGATGACATCGATAAGGTCAGTGGTCGAGCATAGGCCTAAACATGGGCACCGACATCGACACACACTGACGTCAGAGTTGATCCTCTCCTCAGGAGAACAGACTGCTAAACGGCAAAAGGATCAGGAAACTCCGCTACCAGCATCATCGATCGAACCTATACAAGGATAGAAGGAGGTATTAACACCCACACTGCCATCGCATACAGCGACTCCATCTACCCCAGCTGTATCGCAGGAATTGTCAAATTTTATAAGACAGGCGGTGATCCAGGCCTTGAAGGAACAGACGCCTATTCCAGCGACCGTGCCGATGCTGGCGATGATGCCGGTGACGTCACCGATGCTGGTATTGATGCCAATGTCTTTGACCTCGCTAATACCGATCACCATGCTGATACCGATGACCCTGTTGATGCTGGCACCGATGCTGATGTTCACAATTGCACTGATGCCAGGGACTAAATCGATAACAACTACGGTGACTTCGAAGCATCCACCGAAGACAACAACCCCATCTTTGGTTCCGAAGCAGTCACCATTGGTGCCACTCCTTACTGGGGATCCAGGACACCCAGAGTCAGCACTATACCAGATCTTAATGAAAAAATATCAGGATCTGCTCGATTCTCTTCCCTCTAATCTACAAGAAGAGCATATTGAGGAGTCACCTCTTGAAGATCCATTGCCAGGACCTTCAGGAATTCCACCACCACCTAAAACTTCAACAACTTCACCACAAGTTCAAGAATATGATACTTGGAGTGATACACAATCAGATACTTCATCTGAAGATTTTATGTCGGATCCATCTCCAGCAGATCCACGAAAGAAATCTCCCCCAGAAGATTTTTGCTTCACAACTTTTGTCCAGGAAATGGCTGACACCATTCCATTCAAATTAGTCACAGAGCAGGATGCTAGACAGCAAACCCTGGAGGTACTTCAATTTGTAGACCCTCCAAAGCAAGTGGTAGCTATACCAGTGCATGATGTTCTCCTAGAATTACAACATCGTATTTGGGAACATCCCTGCTCGGTGCCAGCTGTCAACAAACGAATGGACAGTACATATTTAGTGCAGTCTGCTCCTGGCTATCAAATGTCGCAGCTCCCTCTCCAGTCAGCAGTGGTGGAGTCTGCACAGAAAAATTCCAAAAGAATTAGACCACATTCCTCAAATCCCCCAGGTAAAGATCACAGGTTTTTAGATTCCCTGGGCCGGAAAGTCTACCAAGGGGCCATGTTAAATTCGAGAATCTCTTCATACCAACTTTACAGGACCCAATATCAAAGAGATTTGTGGAAACAAATGCAAGAGTTTATTCCATCTGTTCCATCTCAATATCAAGAGGCAGCCCAAGCCATCATCCACAAGGGACTGGAGGCAGGCAAACATGAGGTCCGGTCGGCCTATGTCGGGTTTGAGATAGCTTCCAGGGTGGCTGCCTCGAGAATCAGTGCCAGGAGATAGGCATGGCTTAAAGCCTCGGACCTCAGGCCTGAGGTCCAAGATAAATTAGTAGATCTGCCATGCCCGGGAGATAATCTTTTTGGATCCAAAGTCCAGGATGCAGTTACTCAATTAAAAGAACATACTGTAACCCTGAGACAACTTTCCTCGATTCCACAGGATCCCCCTACGCACCGTGGGCGTAGGCCCCAACGGAAAGAAACTAGAAGACCTTTTTATAGACAAAGGAGATACTACTCTCCTTCATCTAGGACCGGCCTTCTAGAACACAACAAAGGCCTTAGCCCAGACAACCTAGGGCAGCTAGGCCTCAACCTCCGCCACAGACAGGTCCTGCTGCTGGCTTTTGAAACCATTCCCAGAGAACACAGCTACCTCTCCAACCCTCAGCCACAACTTCCGGTAGGAGGCCGAGTATCTTGGTTTTACAACAATTGGATACCCATACAACAGACCAATGGGTACTTGCAATAGTATCTTGAGGTTACCAACTCAATTTCCTCTCAATTCCAACAGATTCTCCTCCGAGACCTCTTTCTCTCAGCGAAAATCACATACTCCAGTTGCAAGTAGAATTATCCACCCTTCTGAAGGCCAGGGCTGTAGAGCCAGTGCCCCGGACTCAGCAGGGCAGAGGATTCTACTCCTGGTATTTCCTCATTCCAAAGAAAACCGGAGGCCTACGTCCCATCCTAGACCTCAGAAATCTCAACAAATTTCTAAAAGAAAAGTTCAAGATGGTTTCGCTAGGCACCATGCTTCCACTTCTTCAAACAGGAGACTGGCTTTGTTCTCTGGATCTTCAAGACGCTTATGCTCACATTTCAATATACCCTCCTCATCGCAAGTATCTGCGCTTCATGGTGGGTCATCAACATTTCCAATACAGAGTACTGCCATTCGGACTTGCCTCTGCTCCCAGAGTATTCACCAAATGTCTGGCAGTAATAGCAGCACACTTGCACAAGGAAAGTGTCCATGTCTTTCCCTAATTAGACGACTGGCTCATCAGAAGTCAATCTCAACAAGGAGCTCTGGCTTCTCTCAGTCGAACGATTACTCTACTTCACTCCATGGGCTTTCTCATCAATTATCAAAAGTCCCATCTCACTCCATCTCACCTGCTTCAATTCATAGGAGCAGAATTGAACACTGTCCTCTCAAAGGCCTTTCTACCAGAGGATCGAGCAGAAACACTTTCCCTACTAGCAAACTCGATTCATTCAAAGAAACAAGCAACAGCTCATCAGTTTCTCATTTTACTAGGCCATATGGCCTCCACAGTTCATGTCACTCCTATGGCAAGGCTAGCCATGAGGGTAACCCAATGGACTTTAAGATCACAATGGATCCAAGCCATTCAGCCACTGTCCTCTCCAATTCAAGTAACCCACCAGCTACTTTCATCTCTCCTTTGGTGGGCGAACAAGGACAATTTGCGCAAGGGCCTACCCTTCCAACAACCAGTCCCACAGATAATGTTAACTACAGATGCATCCACCTTGGGTTGGGGAGCTCACATAGATACTCTCCAAACCCAAGGTACTTGGACGAAACTCGAAGCAACATTTCAAATCAATTTTCTGGAACTTCGAGCTATACGTTATGCTCTGCATGCATTCAAGGACTGCCTTTCTCACAAGACTGTTCTCATCCAAACGGACAGCACAGTTGCCATGTGGTACATCAACAAACAAGGAGGTACGGGCTCGTATCTCCTTTGTCAAGAAGCTGCACAGATTTGAGGCTGGGCCCTGAACCACTCAATGTCATCAGGGCCACTTATCTGGCAGGCATTCACAATGTAGTGGCAGATCGACTCAGTCGTCAATTCCAACAACACGAGTGATCCCTGGATCCCTCAGCAGCGACCAGGATATTTCAACCTTGGGGACAACCAACGATAGACCTCTTTGCGTCACATCTGAATCACAAAGTGGACAGATTCTGTTCTCTACACAAACAGAAAAACCAGCCAGCCAAGGATGCATTTGCTTGCCCTTGGAACTCAGGTCTTCTATACGCGTATCCTCCGAATCCGCTCATAACCAAAACTCTAGTGAAGCTACAACAGGACAAGGGGTCCATGATACTCATAGCCCCGTATTGGCCTTGACAAGTATGGATTCCCACACTTCTAGACCTCTCGATCAGGGATCCAATTCGCCTGGGAGTAGCTCCCACTCTCATAACTCAGGATCAGGGTCGGTTGCGCCATCCAAACCTTCAATCCCTATCCCTGACAGCATGGATGTTGAAAGCTTGATCTTACAACCACTCAGTCTTTCAACCAATGTATCTCAAGTGCTTATAGCTTCACGTAAACCTTCAACACGTAATAACTATTCTTCAAAATGGAAAAGGTTTACTTTGTGGTGCAGGCAAAAGAGTATTGATCCTTTCGCCTGCCCCATAACGTCTCTATTAGACTACTTATACCATCTTTCAGACTCTGGTCTCCAGACTTCATCTGTAAGAGTGCATTTAAGTGCAATCTCAGCTTACCATAACAAGATGGGAGATGCACCAATATCCATACAACCTCTTGTCAGCAGGTTTATGAGAGGTTTAACTCAACTTAAACCACAAATTCGGCCACCAGTCACAGAATGGGACCTGAATCTGGTCTTAACAAGACTCATGCGTTCTCCTTTCGAACCCATGAATTCCTATGATGTTAAATTTCGCACATGGAAGACTATCTTCCTCATAGCCATTAGATCAGCTAGAAGGGTTAGTGAGTTACAAGCACTTGTCACGTACTCACCTTATACAAAATTCCTACATGACAGTGGTTCTCCGTACACATCCAAAATTCCTTCCAAAGGTAGTCATAGAATTCCACTTGAACCAATCCATAGTTTTACCCACATTCTTTCCAAGACCTCATTCTCACCAAGGAGAACGGGCCTTACATACCTTGGACTGTAAGCATGCGCTAGCATTTTACTTAGACCGCACTGCAGTCCACAGGAAATCCACTCAGCTCTTTGTATCTTACGATCCAAACAAACCGGGTAAAGCAGTGGGTAAACATACTCTATCCAACTGGTTTGCAGATTGCATACAGTTTTGCTATGAAAAAGCAGGCCTTCCTCTCCAAGGGCGAGTAAAGGCACATTCAGTAAGGGCAATGTCAACCTCAGTAGCACACTATCGTTCAGTGCCAATCCTTGACATATGTAAACAGCAACATGGAGTTCCCTTCACACCTTTGCAGCTCTTTACTGTTTGGACAAACAGGGACGACAAGATTCAGCCTATGGACAATCTGTCTTAAAGAACTTGTTTCCAGTTTAATCCCAACTCCTTCTACATCCAACCTGCTGTGATCTTCGGCTGACTTATTTTCAACAACAATACTTCACTGTTGCTTCACCACAAAATGACTCAGCCTCTAGCTTGCTAATTTATTTATTTATTTATAACTTTTTATATACCGAGGTTCAATTAACAAGATTAATTATCACTTCGGTTTACATTACAACCAGCAAAAAATAACAGACAAAGTCTTGTTTTACAATGAACAGGGTAGAAGTAACCTGGATTAAAACAATGAACAGGGTAGAAATAACCTGGATAAACACAAAATGGGTGAAGCAAGTATAGAGAATTGGGTCTGTATAACTTGGGCGAAAAGCAGGGACATTAAATAGGGGAGGACTATGAAGGCCTCAAGTTGGATAGAGTACTCATGATGCGGATAAAAACCAAGGCTGAAGTGAGTAGTTATGGGAAGGCTTGTTCGAATAACAAAGTCTTAAGTCTCTTCTTAAAGGTGATTGGACATCGTTCCAGCCTCCCTTTTATAATCTAACCTTACTGATGACAATTTTAAATCTTCAATGAAATGGTTTCATGTTTTTCAATGTTCCACTGAGGGGAGCCTGTGTTTTGGTTGTATATATGCAACTTCTGTGTTCAATAATGCATACACAAATTTGTCTACTTGTCTGACCTATGTAAATTAGTTGGCAGGGACAAATAATGGCATATACAACCTGGCTGGATTGACAATCAAAAGTCTCTGGAATATCATATGGTTTAGCCAGATTAGGATTATAAAAGGTCGAAATATTCAGAGAGTGGATGCAGACTGTGCACTACCACATGCCGAATGACTAGTTTTTTGGGGATATACCTCTTCAGATGATGGATAAACTAGGAAGGTAGAAGATGCTAGAAAATCAAACTTAGTTTGCCCTACGAGTGGATCTGTAAGAGCCCTTTTTCTCAGCCCTTTGTGAAACTCTCCAAGATGCACTTCAAAGATATATTGTAATATATACATGCTATAAATCCCCCTGAAGAAGCTGTTTTACTGAAACAGTGGCCTCTGTTGGGGTATCTTGTTGCATACATTATATCAGTGTATACTTTGTGTGTATACCTTTATATGTTGCATTTATGGGCAGCTGTAATGATTTTTATTCCATTGTATGTGTGATTGAGGTGCGTTGAAATTTAATGTATGGTAGGGGTGTGTGTGAAATGTATGGTTTTTGCATTATTGTCTTTCAAATCATTGGACAACTTTGGGCAGTGAGGGTTCTAGTATCTATTGGGATTGTGTTTAAAAAAAAGTTTCTAAGAACCATATGTAATAAGTTATTTCATATTGTCAAACTGACTCATTCCTTTCTACTTTTGTTGGTTTCTTAAATGGATCACATAGCTTTACAAATTATTTTTTAACTCTTTATTTAACAAGTCTTTAGACATGCAACAATAAAGAATTTTCCATTACAGTCCAGAACATATGCGTAGAGAAAAGTAGAAAAGGAGAAAAAAAATATCTATGCTGAGAAATATGGGAAGGAAAGGGACACAAGGGCATGCCAACAGACAATGTAAATACTACCACAAAAAAATCAGAGGTAAATAGATCAATACGATACCATAACTCATACTTATTAAATACATCATTTACAAAATTTGCTTTATAATTATGATGGACCTAACTTATCTTGTACATATCCAAAGTTAAAATAAACACACTCATACTACAACTTAACCCTCAAATCATCACAACCATACCATATATACCCCAGAATCATCACAATCATACCATACTATCATCATTCATAATATAGCTTACATACCATACTATCATCATTCATAATATAGCTTACATTCAACACCCCATAAAACCAATTGCTTACAAATTATTAAGTACATGGTTCAATATTCCCACCTCCCCCCCCAAAAAAAAAAAGTTATGCAGATGCATGAAACTTATGGTATAGACCCCAAACTCTGTCATATTTAAAGTTTTCCCCTTTAAGATCATATCACAATTTCTCAATATCCACTACATCTTGAACTTGGGTTTGCCAGTAATCCATTGCAAAGTTAGAAGGAGCTGTCCAACTAACAGCCTAAATTTCATAGGGACAAGAGACCCATCCCATTTTCTTAGAAGATCCCACTTAAGAGTAACATATACAGAAATGCCAAAGATTTCTACAACTTCCTGTGTAACTTGAGACTATAACTGGTGAACTCCCTGTCAGTTTCACCACATATGTACCCATCTCGCCACAGTCCTTCCAGTATCTAGTATCATAGAAGACATTTTTGAGTAATCTGACCATTTGATCGATACATCTAATACAAATGGAAATGCTGTGTGCTGATGTTCAAATAATTTTCCAAGCTTTTAAGTCCAAAGAAAGACCCAAGTTCTTTTTCCATGTGTCGATAAGAGACTGCAGGGTCATATCTCCAAATTTTCTTAAATGTATACCCTAATATTTTGGAGCAGTGCTCTTAGAAGAGATGTCGAAGTCACTCAAACTCTCCATACTGTCCAGAGGTGGTAACGGTTGTGAATGGTCAAGGCAGGCCCCTCAAAGCTTGCTGTAGTTGTAAATACTGAACTTGAGTAGTGGGATCCAGATCAAAATCCTCACAAAAAGTTTGAAACTCATTATCCTCCCACAATTCATTGACAAAAACAAGACCCTTGTCTCTCCATTCTCTAAAGTGGAAGAGAAGGTACAACCCATGATTATAGGGTTTTCATATTTCAGAGCTATAGGGGTGAAAGCTTTGCAAGCTCGCCCCAAAAATACTTACCTCCAAATTTGCAAAGTATGTGCCAAAATAGGGCTAGCTCTACACACATACTGCCTATTAAGGGAATCATGAAATAGGAAAAGCATGGCCAAATAAACTGCCTCTGCCTGTTTTGTTTTTTGTTTTTTTTTATCATCTGTACAGGAAACTTCAGAGTTACATAACCAATCTTTCATGTAAACCAGTCTAGCCACAAAATATTCTCACAGGTTAAGCAGGGCCATGCCCCCCCCCCCCCCTCCTTCCACTTGTGCAACCAAAGCCAGCTTAGCTTCACTCTGGTGTGTCTGATGCCAAATAAATTTACTGAATAAGCCATGTAGATCGGCTGGAATAGAACAGGAGACATGCTGAAATAAGTATAATAACTTGGGTAGCACATTCATTTTTATCATGTTGATCCTGCCCCCTCTTCCCGCCCCCCACGATAGTTAAGGATCCCCAAACAGATAAGCAGAGATATTATTTTTTTTATCTTGCTGATGTAAACCATAGTTTTTTTGAGTACAAGTTTTTGAAATTTAAGTAACATAAACACCACTATATCTATCTCACACCACTCGAAAGTCAGCTAGGCAATCGGGAATGACCACCCTGATACCAATAGGAAATATTTGACATACAAATTGACTTTAATAGCCCACATGGGCACCATAATAGAGAGAGAAGCCAAAAGAGCTGGGCCAGACACTCAAAGATCTGTTAAGTAAACCAAGACATCTGCTTTTAAAGAAAGCTTTTCTTCCCGTCTGACTAATCAGATACCCTGAATCTGTTATCCTTTAGGGGCAGGAAGATTTACAGGTATTGTTTTTTGATTGATGAACTGTTAGGATTATTTTAAGAGCTGAAGGTCAAAACATTGTGTGCCTGAGAATGTAATTACTTGTGTGGTGGATAATAGGCCAAGTAGAGGTAGAGGACTGTAGACATGTTACAGAGCAGGATATACTAGGATGGGTGGAAGACCTTGGAGAAATACCGTTGGTGGTAGACAAGAGCATGGATGGGAGTGGGGTACACAGAATCCCATTTACAGAAAATGTATGGGAAGAGCTGGGAAAACTGAAAATGAATAAGGTCATGAGGCTGGATGGGGTGCATCCAGGATACTAAGGGAGCTCAAAGAGGTGCCGGCAGGTTCATTGAAAGACCTGTTCAATAGATCCCTGGAAACAGGTGTGATGCCACAAGATTTGAGAAGAGCTGTTGTGGTCCCGCTTCACAAGAGCAGTAGCAGAGAGGAGGCTGGACATTACAGGCCTCACCTCAGTAGTGGGAAAATTTAAAGAGATTCTGCTGAAGGAGATGATAGTGAACTATCTATAGTCTGGTGGGTTGCTGGACCTGAGGCAGCATGTGTTCAGGGGATTTAGATCAAGGAAGAGCACTCAGTGTGATTTATTTGGATTTCAGCAAAGCTTTTGATATAGTCCCACATAGGAGACTTGTGAATAAAATGGGAAGTTTGGATGTCGGCACTAAGGTACTAGAGTGAATTACAAACTGACGACTGACAGGAGACTGTGTGTAATGGTAAATGAAACCTATTCTGAAGCAATTGGTGTTAAGTGGACTGCCTCAAGGATTGCTTTTGGGACCGGTTCTGTTCAATATTTTCATGAGCAATATTGTGGAGGAGTTAGAAGGAAAGGTTTGAGGCAAATCTTAATGCCATCCATAAAAAAGCAGAGTGGACACACCTGAAGGAGTAGAGAGAATGAAAAGCGATTTAAGTAAACTTGAAGAATGGTTTGGTAGCTGAGATTCAATGGCAAGAAGTGCAAAGTCATACGCTGAAATGCAGTAAGCCAAAAGAGCTTTATGTGATGGGGTCAAAAAGCTAATGTGCATGGACTGGGAAAGGGACCTTGGGATGATTGTGTCCGGCGCAGCAAAGGTGGTAGCTAAAGCCAGAAGGATACTGGGCTGCATAGAGAGAAGAGTAACCACCAGGAAAAGGAGGTGATATTGTCCGTGTTACAGGTCCATGGTGAGGCCTCACCTGGAGTACTGTGTTCAGTTCTGGAGACTGTATCTCAATTGGATTGATATAGGATAGAAAAGGTCCAGAGGAAGGTGATCAAAATAGTGGGTCTGTTTTGGAAGAACTATGAGGAGAGGCTGAAGGAGCTAAATATGTATACACTGGAGGAGAAGGGGAGATATGATACAGACTTTCAGATACCTGAAAGGTATTAATGATGCACAAACATCATACTTTTTCCATTGGAAGGGAAACTGTACAACTAGAGGTTACTGTATGAAGCTCTAGGTAGAACAACTCAGAACCAACATCAGGAAATATTTCTTCACAGAGAGGGTGATGGATGCCTGGCAAGCCCACCTGAAAGTAGTGGTGAGGGTAAGAGCAGTAAATGAATTTAAAAGGGCATGGAATAAACATTGCGGATCCCTAAAAGCATGAGGTTGGTAATGAAATAGGGGTAACCTATGTTAACTTTAGGTTTTTGCATGGGAGTAACCTGCACAAAACATCAGCTACAACTCTTAATAGAATGCATGGGGGTAACCTCTTTGAGCATGGCAGTAACTACCTTTAATAGAACACATGGGGGTAATCTGCACGATGTGGAGGTTACTGCCATAAACCACTCGCTGGGCAGACTGGATGGACCATTTGGTCTTTGCTGTCATTGATATGTTATGTTTATTAGTGCCAAGGTTATCTATTTATACATGTAGATTTATGGGAAAGATGAGGGAGATGTTAATGTGCAGTTGGTGAATCAAAAAACGTTTGTGGCTGCATGATTTGATACAGGAGGCAAAATCTGATTTTAATTTAGTTACAGAGACTTGGTTAAAAACAGAGGGTGGGGTTTCCGTTATGTCTAAGGGCTATAACGTAGAGTTTGCTTCATGGGTAGAGAGGAAGAAGTAGGGGACCATTGCAACATTGTTCCTGGAGGAGTGAGTGGTTCAAAGGGTAAATTTAAAAATCATTATCTGTGAATTTATACCTAAATACATTACACCCTTTTAGAGTTAATATTTTGCTGATTTATTGTCCACTAGATGTGCCTCATTCAGTTTGATGACATTATTGAATTGGTAGCTACGATAGCTCTAGATTTTCCTTATATATTAGTGGCAAATGATTTCAATTTGTATACTGATAATTTGGAATCTAGGTTATTAAAAACTTTTGAGGGTTCCTTATTGGATGCTAGATTGACTCCTTTGATTCCTGGCGCAATACATAGGGCAGGTCATGTGTTAGATTTGATTATAGAATCTAATCAATTGGAAGAAGAATGGGGATTAAATTTCTTGGGATCCCATGGGGTACCTTGGAGCGATCGTTTGATATTACTGTTTGATATGTGGCCAGTTATTGGGATGGGCTCTGAGCTGTTAAATAAATTAGGGCGGGGGTCAAATGCGTAGAGGTAGGGTTGATAAGAGTTTGATAGGAGGATGGTGAGTTTGGTAGAAAATTCATTGGGAGAGTCAGCTTCAGATTTGTTACAGCAATGGCAAGAGAGTATAAATTTGATTTTAGATGAGTTGGCACCTTTGAATCCATTGAAATGTAAGTTGGGTTCTAAGAAGAAATGGCATACCAAGGAATTACAGGAGTTGAAGGGAGATTTGGTGTGTAGAAAGAATTTGTAAGATGACACATACTCCATATATACTTCATTTATTATGCATTATTAATGCTGTGCTGATGGAGGTATGGTCCCTAAGGATCTATGTAGAGTGATTATTACTCTGCTGTTGGAGAAGGGTGGGATGGCAGTAACTAATTGTATGTCTCAATATTGAATGATGTACTCTGTAGTTTGGAAAAGATGGTAAGGATTGTTTTAGTGCTGCTAGATTTGAAATCAGTTGTTGCAGAGGTGTTTTGAATGGGGATTAAGGGAAAGGCCCTACAATAGTCTATTTTTTGAGAGGTAAAGTGTATGAAGTATGTATAAATGGTTCCTTTATGGAAATGCAATTTCCCTGTGGTGTTTCCCAGGGTTCTCTGCTTTCACTGATCTTCTTTAACATTTATATGCAGTTCTTGGGAGAACTTATTCATTCACTGAATATACATGAGTATTTGTATGCAGATGATATCCATTTGGTATTCTTTCTAGCAAAGGATGTAAAAAGTTCAGAACAACAGTTTAATGATAAACTAGAAGTGATTGTGGCTTGATTAAAATCTAATGGATTTGTGTTGAACTTGGCTGAGACAGAGGTTCTTATGATTGATAAGGTGGGAAAGATGTTCCCTCCTTGGACATTGAAGACTATGCAGGAGGTAAGAAATCTTGGTGTAATACTAGACTCTAATTTGGAAAGAGAAGAGATGATTTCCAGCATTATTCAGCTTGTGTATGAGATGTTGCGGGTGGTTCGACAATCGAAATCCTTTTTAGATGAGTTTATTTTTAGCAAGGTTGTACAGAGTTTGATTAGTATGTATGTAGTAAATCGCCTAGACCTTTTTGTGTTAGGCGTTTAAGTTTTAATACATGGAAAAAAAAATAGAAATTTACAGACCAATGAGCTAGTTTTATTTTCTTAATATCTTCCTAATTGGATGACATCAACACAACATCCTTTTAATATAATGGTGGTATAATTCTATCCAATACATTTTTATTTATTTGTTGCATTTATCAATCACCTTACTGTTAAAAACATCCAAGGTGTTGTACAACTATATAAAAATACAATATACAAAATACAGTATAACTGATACAGAAATGTATTATGTTATCAACAACCATTATCACATCCCAATAATAGTTAATTCTGCTAGGTCTCCCTGATACTGCTATATAAATCATAGTACGAGCTCTTGCACCATTTTCACAACCCTTAACGGTTACTCATTATGGGATTAATTAAAGATTGCAAATAACCATGTGTTCAGTTTTTTCCAGAATTGCTTTAACTCTATTTTCGCTTTTATATCAAGTGGGAGACTGTTACATAAAACGAGCAGAAGCTTAAAAAGATCTGTTAAACAGTCTCAAATGACTTTTTAGGTGGTACCAATTACACTAGGAGTTTTCCAACCGAATGCAAATTTCCTGTTGCCTCATGCCATTTTAAACTATTTTTCAAGTGTGGTACCATTCCCTCTTACATACTTGATCCTGGCCTTTACAATTTTAAATTTGCATCTTGCCTCTACCAGCAACCAATGTAGTTGCAACAATAGCCTCTACCAGCAACCAATGTAGTTGCAACAATTGCTGGTTCCTTATTGAGCTACCTGTTACAATTCTAGCTGCCACGTTTTGGATGAGTTGCAATTTTCTAGTTGTCTTACGTGGTAGCCCCAAAAAGATGTCATTACAATAGTCTATACGACTCAAAATTAAGGCATGCCTCACTGCACGCAGGGCTTACAGATCTACATAAGGTTTCAGTTGTTTTACCAATTTAAATGAGGCTGGGATTCTTGTAAATCATATGATTTCTTGTAAATTGAGCTCAGAAGAGAGAAATTAAACTTAAGGCTAAACTCATATCTTTTGACCTACATATTAGCATTTCAGCTTGTCAGCAACCTTCAATAATTCCACAGTTGTTCAGTATATATTCACAGTGTTATAGTAGTTTCATAGGGGAAAACCTTTTCAAAGCACCTTATGTCTTCCGATGAAAAAATTGTAACTCCTTCAAAATAGTGAGCACTGATCTGAGAGAGGTAAAGTATATTCAACAAACCATTATCAGGAGAACATAACCAATTAAGGCTTCCCTTAGCTCAAAATCAACATGAAACGAACGCGCTGTCCTCCAACCACCACTGCCGCCAAGTTTTCAGGGCAATGGCAAATCCAGAAGTAACAAATGTCCATCAGGCCTCTGCTGCACACTTCACATTCTGCTCTCGTAGCCACTTCTCTGCTGTTTTTACATTATCTAGAAGGACCGGATTTCCTGCACTTTCAATCATTGTGTACCGCCCATTTAACTGTTGAAGATCCTGCTTAATTCTTTGGAAGGCCCGTCTTACATTTTAAGTTGGCTGAAAAGTCTGAAAAATCATTATACAGTGCACCTGGTAGACCAGATTCAACATTGCTTTGGCCATGTTCATAATCAATTTCTTATTAAACTTGTAAAGTTTAATAAACATGGCCTAAGGATGTCCACCTGTAGCAAAAGCCAGTGCATGAATCCAAACACACCACATTTATTGATTAACTTTCATCCACGTTTATTAACCCTTCAAAAAAAAAAAAAAAAAAAAGCAGATTTGTGAGGCAACGCTTCCCTTGGGTAAATCCATACTGTCTGTATCCTATTAAACCATATCTATCTATATGTTCTGTAATTTTGTTTTTTAGAATAGTTTCCATGATTTTTCCTGGCACTGAAGTCAGGTTCACTGGTCTATAGTTTCCTGGATCATCCCTGGAGCCTTTCAGGAACAATGGATGGTTTTAATGATAGGTTACAAATTACTAGAAAACACTGAAGCCAAGAATTCATTTAGTCTTTCCATGATGGCCTTATTTTACCTGGTGTCCTTTTAAGCCCTTGATCATCTAACAGTCCAACCTTCTCCATTGCAGGCTTCGTGCTTCAGATACATGTTTTTTTAAAGTTTTTAGTATGAGTTTTTGCCTCTATGGCCAACTAGTTTTCAAATTCTCTCTTAGCCAGTCTTAGTGTTGTACATTTAACTTGCCAGTACTTATGCTTCTTCCTATTTTCTTCAGATGGATCCTTCCAATTTTTTAAGGAAGCCTTCTTTTAGAATAAAATAGCCTCTCACTTCACTTTTAATCATGCTGGCAGACATTTGGCCTTCCTTCCACCTTTCTTAATGCATGGACTATATCTGGGCTGTGCTTCTAAAATGGTATTTTTACACAGTGTCCATGCCTGTTGTACAGTCTTAACCTTTATAGCTGGACATTTCAGTTTTTTTCTAAATTCTTCATTTTATCAAAGTCTCCCTTTTGAAAGTTTAGTGCTAGAGCAGTAGATTTAATTATTGTTCCCCTTTCAGTCATTAACCTTTTAGGTACCAATGTTCCACAAGTGGAACATTTTTTCATATACTTTTAATTACTTGCAAATTTTTTAATACCATATTTATACCATATTTGGGTCTAGTTAACTAACATGTAAAAAGGGGCATCAGGAAATAATTCCTTCAATGAGAAAGATCTAAAAGGTTAATTAAAATTGGTTCATGTTATGATCACTAATACCAAGTGGCTTTACCACTGTTACCTCTCTCGCCAAATCCTACGTTTCACTAAGAATTTCTCTTCACTTCTTTTAATGATGCCATTTTAACAGCCTGGAATAGATTGTCCAGCCAAAATTATAGTAGAATCAGTGCTTTCAGACTTAACAAGCAACTTGTCAATCCAATGTTCTGCAGTTGGTCAGGATCAGTATATCCTCGTTTTAATTGAATTCCTATCAGGCAGCCCACTATCAAGATTTGATGAAATCACAATAGATAAAGAAAGACTATAATGATCTGACCAAGGCACTAATTTATGTATTTGGGGCAGGCTTACCCATTTCAAGTTTATACTGAGGGTATGACCCTTCTTATGGGTGGGCACATTGAATAGTTGTTCAAAATCAAGAGCAGCCATCATGCTCATAAAACGTTTGCAATGAGACGGTAATGAAATGGTATCACCGCGTATCTTGAAGTCACAATAATAGAATTATTCAACTCATTATTACTATATACTAGTGCCTCAATGAGGAGAGAAGAGTTTTAAGCAAGCAGACCAGAAGGACAATTTACAGACTCCAATT
Source organism: Rhinatrema bivittatum (assembly GCF_901001135.1). Taxonomy (NCBI): domain Eukaryota; kingdom Metazoa; phylum Chordata; class Amphibia; order Gymnophiona; family Rhinatrematidae; genus Rhinatrema; species Rhinatrema bivittatum. The sequence continues at coordinate 58,643,434 of NC_042617.1, forward strand.
CTCCTGACAGTCGAGAGAAAAATGACATCAAATGGGGGAAGAATATCAAAATCAACTTTTTAATTGTAGCATCCTCTTGAATGCAATTAATATTCTTCCACTTCTTCTGCCCTTCCTTGTTTGCGAGATGATGACATAGATGGGCAGAGTTGGTTTTAATAGCTATTGTTTTTGAGAAGCACAGGTGTCCAACCCTCCATCTCTTAGAAGATCATAAAAATCATTATTTTCTTCTTTATCAATTGTGTATTCACGGACATTCTAATAGTGCTATACTTTGAATATACCTTCCTAATAGACACCCTCAGTACATTTTATTTTCTCCAGTTGGGAGGTCAGGTCTACTTGATAAACCTACATGTTTCCCATAGATATAACTGGAATTGTTGGGTGTATTTTCTCTATGCTTACCAGCAACAATAATGAAAGACAAAAAGGAAAGCTATTCCCAGAAGAGTGATATATATGCAGCAAACAATTATGTCGAAAGTGTATAGAATACTAGGTGTCTTAACAGACTCAACAGCACTGGGTCAATCAAAAGAAATTCAGATTTCACCAATAAAGTATACAAAAGAAATCTAAAGCAGTTACACAAAAACTGCATCTCAGACATACTTTCTGTGCACAAAGGAGGCTTCCTTTGTTGTGCTTCTTCCTTTGTTCATGCCTGACATGCAGCACCCCAGGCGTTCACCCCAGCATCAAATATCCACGCAACCTGGTGACGTCACTGGGGGCGGGATGATGTTAGGTTCAGCATTGGGGTTATCAGGCCAAGCATGAAGAGGTCTGCAAATGACAGGTAGAGACCTTTTAGATGGGAAGCAGGCGCCATAGGTTTCAGCAGCAGTCTTTTTTTTTTTTTAAACCAGTATTCTCTTTTTTTTTTCTTTGCTCTTTTTCCTAAGGAGTGCTGTCTATCTTTCTAACAAGTTGACTGCTTTGTGTCTTTGGGCTGCTTCTGCAGAGTTCCTACTCTTTCTTATCAATCTAACCAGATAGTGTATCCTTTACTTATGTCCAAGCTATTCTGATCTTGGAGGAACATGTCAAAGCCCTGGCAGCATTGTTGGACTATTTAAGGTCAACCTGTATTGAAGAGAGGTGGTGTGTGTTTATTTATTTTTGGACTTTTATATACCGACATTCATGTGAAAATTACATATCTCATCGGTTTACAGAGCAAAACACAAAGTTGCAAGGAGCGTTACATGGAACAGGGTATCATGGAACTGGGAGCAAGGGATAAAAAAACAAAAAAAAAACAAGGTAACTAATAACTGCAAAAATGTGAGCCACCAAATGATTGGGATGACTCTTAAACAATATCAAATCCCGAGAGACATATGAAAATAACATGGCAATGGTAGAAAAAGCCTATACGAAGATCAGCAAGTATGATTAATTTCTAGATAATAAAACAATGTGATTAAATAAACGATGATAATAAGTCCAAAGAGAAGTCAGAGTGTGTGTTCACTCTGTTAGGTTACGAGGTGAACTTCAGTCCATACATTCACACCCCATCATTTAGATATGGACTCCGAATGCAACTGCAGGTTTGGATAGTCCATTTTTCAGAGTCTCTTTGAGGGTTTGAATCCAACTTCAGCCACCTAAGGGCCCATTTTTTCTTTAGGGTTGTCTTTACAAAAAGAATAAGAGATAGGGTAAGGAAAAGAAAACATGAGTTTTAATTCACCAAAAACAGTTTATTGTCCTGTTGATGGAAGTTGTTTCCTTTTTCTTTTATTGAAGATGATTCTTAACTAGGGAGTCCCATCAATGTGACTTGCGATTCACCTTGTCTTCAGAGTTAAGCAAAGTTGCTTACCCATAACAGGTGTACTCTAAAGATGGGAATTGCCAGTCATACATTCTCCTGGAGTTGAACTTTCTTAGCTCTAGAAATGAACTGAGGTATGCAGCAGAAACGTTGGAGCATGAAAACTATAGTGCATACCCATGGAGGTTTCTTAGAATTTTCTGGAAAGCTTTTAAAGCGTTGGATGAGTACCAAGCAGTGACATTTTCCATCAATGTCCAACAATGTAACTGTAATTTCCCTGTCCACATTTATTACTAAATATACAATTTTGCTTTATTTAATATTTGAAATTATGCAAATGCTGCAGAATTTCAGAAACTTTGCTACAAAATCTAGTCCTGACCTACTGCTAAGGCTATGGCAATACAGTTCCCTGCTCAACTTTATTAATTTGCTATTGTTGATTTAAAATTAAATATAAATTCTGAATAGGCTTGCTTGGGTCATCCTGTCACTTTTTTTTTTAAAGAATATCTTCATAAGCACATTTTCATGCATACTTGAAGTCTAGAGCTAACAGCATTTGTTTTTATTTGTTCCTGAAATGTTGCTGGTAGGATCTTAAATTTTTTTTTTCTTTCAGGGGATGGATCCAATAACTCGGCAAGTGAGGCAGCACATTGAAATGGAACCAGAGTGGGAGGCAGCCTTTACACTGCAAATGAAATTAACACATCTCATATCAATGATGCAAGACTGGTGTTCCACAGATGTAAGTATTGTCTGTTTATGTGCATACACGTGTATAGATATATCTTATTGTAAAAAATGTTACTTCAGTTTGATTGAAAGAATGATAAGATATATATGCTGCTAGAAAAACTTTACTCAAACTGGTTTTTAAAGTCTGAGTAGCAGACCTTTAAATTTTATTAGTGTACTCACATTTAGTGATGGCATGAATGTGGTGTTCTAGTTTTGTGTACTGAAAAAACTCGCTTTTAGCTGCATGTAGTTAGTCCTGCTTCATGATGCAATTTTTAACCCTCACTGAAATAGTAATAAACATCCAATTAAATTTTTACTTATATAGTAAGTATACATATTTTTTATAAAACAGATTAACGAACCAACTGACTAAATTTTATTATGAAAAACATGACTGGGACCTCTCCATATCAGACTTCTGTTGTGGATTAACCAAAATAAATACTTTATACTGGCAGGTTAAGAAAAAATCTTTTATTAAATAAAATATTGGGTTTTCTAGGGGAGAATGAGATTACCAGCAAGGAAATTCAGACGCTTTCTCAGAGAGTGGTGGTTACACAATAGGTTAAATCCACTTTACATACCAGTGAGCTAGTTTGTTTTCATAACATTTTCCTAATTGGTTGACATTAACACAACATCATCTTAATAGGATACTATTATAATTTTACCTTGTATATTAATGAGCTGGGATTATTGTAAGTCATGTGATTTCTTGTAAAGTGAGCCCAGAAGGTAGGAACGACATTTAAAGCTTAACTCAACATACTTGGTAACTTTTGGCCTACTTTCTAACATTTCAGCATATTTTGTCTTGTTAGCAACCTTGAATTAGTTTTGCAAGTCTAATCATTTTTAGATTCACAGTACATTGATGACAGCTTCATAGGAAAACATTTTCAAAGCACTCTAATATTCCCTCTTTTGTTATTTAGTATGACAAATTTTGATATTCTAGTTGAGCACATCTGAACTTAAACTTTCTTATGCATACCATGCTATCACAAACTGTCATTACAATTACACATACACTTAAACACCTTACGTTAAGTCCATATTCAATCAGACTTCTAAAAAGAGAGCTCCTTCAGTCTTTGTTTTGTTTATCTAAAACCACCCCAGCAAGTAAAGAAACTTCTTGTTGAGGCTTTACCAGTCTTATTGCTAGTTTTGTTGGTACTTTGCTTTAGTTCGTAGACTCCAAAGTTGGGAATTAAGTAATGCATAAGTTTGTACTAATTGGATGGATTCTGTGGGGTTAGTCAGCATCTTTCACTTGATGAGGATGACTATCTGGATGATAACTGCAAACGGTAGTAATCACGGAAGTGGTGACATAACAATGGATAGAGAAGTTGGAAATGGTCTACTTCAAAGGTGATGAAAGATAATAAAGCTCTTTTGGTAGACACCCTCAGCTCTCATAGTTATTCGTCCATTAACAAAATTTGGAGGTACGTTTGCCATTTCTTTCTTGAGAAGGATTTCTGTGATGTTTGGGCCATCCATACGAATTATATGACTGGGTTAATATGAAGCAGATTGGCAAGATCAGCATAGACGTGGCAATCATGGTTGGATGAAGTGATGTTCAGCAAAACCAGGAAGTTTGGAGGTGCATGATGATTCTTGAAACCAAGGGATGATGAACTTTAGGAGACGTCCACAGGAATATAAGTTGAAAAGTTTGTCTTTTTAAAGTTCCAGAGTTGGCATTGCTAAAACATTGTGATGATTGTTGTCAGTGAGTTCTCCCAAGAGTAAGCGGTTTCGTATCTGTAGAAGTGATTCCAGGCTGATGACAATGGAAGCAGGAATGTAGGGGTCTTCCATCTCTGCCAGCCAACTTCCCTTCAGGATATTCTTATTTAATACAAGAGGCGATCTTTTGTAAAATACCTATTTGCATAAACACAATATGATATACATTTGCATATTGATCAATGTTGATATATTTATAAATCTTTTGCTGAAATTCTAGTATGTAAATTAGAACTTGTTTACATATTACACATTTATTTTTCAATACTGTGCATCTTATAAGAGCAATTTAAAACAAAGGAAGTAATTCAATTTATATGCAATTTTCAGGCATAAATAGGAGCAGGGCTGAGGATCTATTTTGAACACAGCTCTAACTTTTTTTTTTTCTTTTTTGTTCACTGTTTAAAAAACGTAAAGGTTAGTATATGAACCTTTATCCCAGATTCACAGCTTAGTTATCTTTATGCAAAGACATTTGGAGAAAATAGTGTTCATATAGACATAATTTAATTAGAAATCTTAAAGTAAGCAAAGGGAGATTTCTCTTTTGCAAGGTCCATGAAACAAAATTCCTAGGGTAGCAGCCATTTTTGTTCAGCTGCCATCTTACCTAATTATACCCAGTCCAAATATTTTTTTAAATATTTAAACAGGGCTGAACTCATATTCATTAACAGATCACACTGTTTAATAGCCTTTTTTCTTTTTCTTTTTTAATCTAAATAGAGTAAACAACGAAATCATGCATTTGACATAGGAAAAGTAAATAACCTCTACTATTTAAAAATAGAGAAACATTTAATTATTCATTTATCTGCATCACATGCTTCAAATCTCATTATTTGCCTAAATGGAAGAGTGTTTCCATATAACACTGCACATTTAATATGAGAGAAGGAAGAGAAACTCTTAGATGAAATGAGTTAAGAAAAGGTAAACAATTTCTGAAAAGTTAGATCTCAAAATTAATTATGTACACAAATACCCTTATATCTCTGAGATGGCAGTATGTATCAAAATATTTAAAATATTTAGATACTTTCAATTCAATACTTTGTTTTCTTGTAAATTTACTTAGACAATGTCTTACTGTTTTTCTGCTAATGAGGGATATACAGAAAGACTAATCTGTTTTAAAAACTGTTTCAAATCAATTCTGATATTTCTTTTTTTGATTAAGTATATAACATTTAACATGTCTTGAACTTTATTCTCTGCATGCATAAGAATGTTTTCTAACAAAAATAAAAGAAATGTATTGAAGGACGCAGGCTAGTAAAAAAGAAAGATGAGAGAGAAAGTGGTACATTTTTTTTTCTTCATGAAACACAGAAAATGACAGATGCAATAACATAGCAGTTTCATATAGATAAGAAACAGAGCCAGAGGTAAAAATCTGGAGAAAAAAAAAAGTTTACTTTCTTTCTTAGTAAGCATTGTGAAGGTCAACGAATTAAGATACAGGTATTTATGACTTTTATGAATTAAGGACTTATTGCATTAAAAAGGTTTGAGATCCATGACATTCCTTAGGAGGGGGGAGTGAGACATTCCATCTCTTTATCCTTTAAGGAGAAGTGGTGTTTAGCTGTATCTGGACACAAGCAAGAACTAAATTAGCTTTATTTATTTATTTATTTAAGATTTTTATATACCGGCATTCATAATATTTATTTATTTAACATTTTTATATACCGACCTTCATGAAAGAAATTCATATCAGATCGGTTTACAAATAACATGAGGGGAATAACAAAGTCAACCATATAACAAGAAATGAAAGTTACATATAACAAGGGGTAATACAATCACATCATGCTGGTTTACAGTTGAACAAGGTGTGCAAAAAAACATTTATAGATATTAATACTATGCATTTTATCTTCTAAAAAATATCTCCATAGCAGAAAGATTTAATATACTTTAAAGGAAGAAGACTGTTAGCATTATGAGAGTGCAAAATACTTTGAAAGAGTTTAGGAAGTTGTAATCAAAAAGAAATATTTTCACTGGGAAATCTAGAGCAGGGAGCAATGTTCATATTAGTCTGACTCTTGTGCTGGAGATTCAGAGACCTACAGGCCGATACAGTACAGTGTGCTCCGACGGAGCACACTGTTAACCCGCGGTTGGACGCGCGTTTTCGACGCTCTAGCTTTACCCCTTATTCAGTAAGGGGTAATAGCGCGTCCAAAACGTGCGTCCAACCCCCCTGAAACTAATAGCGCCCGCAACATGCAAATGCATGTTGATGGCCCTATTAGTTATTCCCGTGCGATACAGAAAGTAAAATGTGCAGCCAAGCCGCACATTTTACTTTCAGAAATTAGCGCCTACCCAAAGGTAGGCGTTAATTTCTCTCGGCACTGGGAAAGTGCACAGAAAAGCAGTAAAAACTGCTTTTCTGTACACCCTCCAACTTAATATCATGGTAATATTAAGTCAGAGGTCCCAAAAGTTAAAAAAATAAAAAATAAAAATAAATAAATTTTAAATCGACCCATGGCTTGAAAACCGGACGCTTAATTTTGCCGGCGTCCGGTTTCCGAACCCGTGGCTGTCAGGGGGTTTGAGAACCGACGCCTGCAAAATTGAGCGTCGGCTGTCAAGCCCGCTGACAGCCGCCGCTCCTGTCTATAAAGAGGCGCTAAGGCCGCAGGCCCTAATTTGAATAAATTTTTTTTTCTGAATCGCGTGCCCAGGAGAGTGGCCTGTTTGCGCGCCGGGAGAGTGGGCGCTTGCATAAATATATTTATAAGTTTTGTTTTCTCTTCGTATATTTTGTATGACTTTGACTGTTTTATATACCCCCACCGCAGACTTTGGAGGGCACAGGATATAAATACTTTTTAATAAATAAAAATAAGTAAGTTTGAACTGTATGTCATGCTGGAGAAGGAAATTTGAGAACAATGTATAGTAACTGGGACCTCATGGTTCACTTGAACGAGTAGTGTGGCATTTGCTGAACATTTTATTGATGGTTGGGGACTTGGCAGACTGTGATGGGGGAGCAAGGTACATGACTATACAGTTGCATGACCCATGTGACGAGGATCTGCAGATCACAATGGAGAGAAGGAAAGGAAGCACAGCCTGATGAGGAGAGAAAGTTGAGATTCAAGAAATGCAGCACCGAGTGGCTGAAGGGAGCAAGAAAACTAAAGAGCAGTACAGGTTGATGGGTGAGGTAGGATACACGAAAAGCAACACTGGCGGGGGGGGGGGGGGGGAGAAAGATAGCATGGGTTGGGGTGGGGAGGAAGAAGGAATAGGGAAGATGTATTGAAGGAGAGAGGGTTAAAGGTGAAGAGAGAAGGGAGATGGGCAGAAAAGGAAATGGGGGAGAATCAGATTGAGTCTGGGAAGAAAAATAGAGAGAATATAACCCACAGGACCAGTGGGTTATATGGTCTTTTGCTAGCAGATGGGAGACGGAGTCAGATTTCAAAGCTGACGTCACCCTAGATATACCCCTGCAGTGACCTCAGCTCCTCAGTATCTCTGTCTCCTAGCAGATGTTAGTGGGATTGCAGCACAAACAAGAATTGTTACCTTAAATTTAAGAAGATCGAGCCCCGCTCTCTTGCAGTGTTACCTAAAGGTCCCTATCCCAGTTGAGAATCCTGAGGTGATTTCCGAGATCCCTCAGAGGTGTGCCTTGGTCCGGTAGCCGGTTCATGGCGTGGACTTAGCTGCTAAAGCAGCAGGTGTATAGTCGAGCACGGCAGTTAAGGTTAAGCCCTCTCCCCCCGTAGCTAGAGACCGTCCCTGCACTCGGCCAGTAAGTGCCGAAACCAGGTAAGCAGAAAACTTTAATCGCCGGAAGAAGGGCTCCGGTGAGTCTTCTCCGGTCTTTGTGCTTGGCGCGCCATACCGACCCTGTTATTGATCCGGCAAGGAGAAAAGGAGGGTCCTTGAATGGATTGAGCAGCCTTGGATGGGCTAGGTCCCGTTTCGGATCAGTGGTCCAGCCATGTTGTGCGCGGGGGGCTGCGGCGCCATCTTCCCCTCTTTGGCCGTTGGTACACGCAGGATAGGCCGCACCACTTGGGCACCCAACCTAGCCGTGTGCACAACTGCGCACACAACTTCGTGTCTTGCTGCGCACATATCAACACATTACTTGTGCGCACCACATTCCCTGTGTGCACTGGCCACCTAAAGACAGAGGCAATGGCACCGGCAGCAAAGAAGCTCAGATGGCACTCCCTTTGCACAGCCTGCCACGTTAGAGCCGCACAGCCTGACCTGGAGTCTGGCTTGTGTCAACATTGTGAGGAGACCATCCAAGCCTGGTCCTTCACAGTCGGAGGAAGGGTCAGGAACTACCTTTTCAGACAGCTCCCCGGAACCTTGCAACTCCGAGATGGCGTCCTCCCCACGAGAGGGCATTTCAACAATCCTTACTCTGACTCCCCCTGGGAGTAATATGGATCCAGGAGCCGCCTTCTGGTTGGAATTTTTCCAGGGACTACAAGCATTTGTTCAGGCACAGTCTGTTCTGGCCATGACCCAGGTGGAACCCCAGCCCGGGAGCACCTGACCCTCCCAGTCCTGTTCGGGTGCCTCGAGACATGCCTCGCCTCACCAAGAGTTTCCCTGATAGGGACCCAGACACCACAGATGACGATGGAGGCTCACTGGAGGAAGGGGAAATTCCTCCGGACCTGGAACCATACAAAACCATGCTTCACTTCTTCCACAGGGACAAATTGCCAGCCTTGGCCTCCCAGACCCTGAGAACCCTGGGAATTCTGGGCACGGACCCGATAGCAGAACCAAAGAAGAACTCCGTTTTGGTGTCCCTTCGTAAGGCCTCCTGCTATTTCCCAATGCTGGAAGCCATCCAGGAACTGATTGACCTGGAATAGGATGCCCCAGAGGCGAATTTTAAAGGAGGTCGAGCCTTGGAAGCCTTGTATCCTCTGGAACCAGCGACCAAGGAATGCCTGCATTTTCTGAAAGTGGATGCCATGGTCTGCGCCATCTCAAAGTGAACAACCATTCCTGTTGAGGGAGGGCGACATTGAAGGATGCTCAATATAGGCAATTAGAATCAATCCTTAAGCAAGCCTTCGACGCAACAGCAATGACACTGCAGATTGCCTCTTGCTTCACGCTGGAGGCTCACTCCTGCTTGCTTCTCGAGAGAAGCGGATTATTCCGGAACAAATGCCAGAGAAGCAATTGAACCTGCCTCAGCCTTCCTGGTGGATGCAAGCTCGGACCTGGTGCAGACCTCAGCCAGAGGAGAGTAGCCTTGGTAGTGGCGGCAAGAAGGCAATTATGGTTGTGGAACTGGTCTACAGACGCAACTTCTAAGGCTTACCTCACAAGAATGCCCTTTAAGGGATCTCTCCTATTCGGAAGCGAATTAGAGAAGTTAGCCAGCAAGTGGAGTGATTCTCCAGTGCCTCGGCTACCAGAGGACATAGGAAAAAGATCCCAGCGCCCCTCTCCCAGGAGACCTAGGGGCAGAGGATCCCAATGTTTCCGACCCTATAGAAATTTGTCATCCCAGGCACCTTGACCATCCGGGAGGTCTCAGTCCTTTCGGAACAGACAACCCAAGAGAGGAACAGGTCCAGGGACTGGATCGACCCGAGCTTCCCAATGAGGATGGGCCAACCCATCCACAGGAAGAGGAAATAGGGGGTCGACACTCCCTCTTCTACCAATGATGGGTCGAGATCACATCAGACAAATGGGTACTAAACATCATATGAGAAGGCTACTCTCTGGAATTTCACAGAAATTTATGAAATCATCCTGCCATTCCCACCTCAAGAGACTGGCAGTGGAATCCACACTGAGAAGACTACTCAGTCTGAAGGCTATAACTCTGGTGCCTACACCCCAGCAAAATACGGGGCGTTATTCCATCTATTTTATTGTGCCCAAGAAAGAGGGGTCATTCCGACCCATCCTGGACCTCAAGAACATCAACCGTCATCTGTGGATACTACACTTCCGCATGGAAACCATCTGCTCAGTAATAATGGCAGTGCAACCGGGAGAGTTCCTAACCTTCTTGGATCTCTCCGAGGCCTACCTTCACATCCCAGTCCTTCAAAGACCATCACAGTTTTCTGCATTTTGCAGTACAGGACCACCATTACCAGTTCTGGGCACTATCCTTTGGCATGGCAACCGATCCCAGAGCATTCTCCAAAATTATGGTGGTTGTGGCGGCAACACTGAGGAAGGAAGGGATCTTGGTACACCCTTACTTAGACAACTGGCTGATCAGGGTGAAGTCTTTGAAAGAGAGCCTTCAGGTGACCAGCAGAGTAAAGAACCTCTTGCAGGAACTTGGTTGGGTCGTGAAAATGGTCAAGAGCAGTCCTTAGAGTACCTGGGGACCTGTTTCGACACCAAACAGAACAAGGTCTTCCTCCCTCCCCCAAGGAGGGGGAAACTGATGGAACAAGTACGCCAGTTGATGACCACTACGTGCCCCAAAGTATGGGACTACCTTCAGGTACTTGGTCTCATGGCATCAACTCTGGAAGTAATACCATGGGCAAGGGCTCACATGCGGCCACTCCAACGCTGCTTACTGTCACGCTGGAACCCACTGTCCCAAGACTACTTAATTCGCCTCCACCTACCAGCAGAGGTATGCTCTCAGCTTCAGTGGTGGCTACAGGAAAGCCACCTAATCAGAGGAGTAAGCCTATCCCCACCAAACTGGATCGTGCTCACCACAGATGCGAGCCTCTGAGGATGGGGAGCTCATTGTCAGGAGCTGACGGCCCAGGGATAATGGGCCAAGGAAGAGGCGGAATGGAACATAAACCGCCTGGAAGCTCGAGCAGTGAGGCTATGTGCCTGCAGTTCAGCCACAGGCTCCAGGGGCAAGCGGTTCGAGTGATGTCTGACAACGCAACCATGGTTGCCTACATCAACCGCCAGGGAGGAACCTGGAGCCAGCAGCTGTCTCTAGAAATAGACCTCCTCATGGCATGGGCAGAGGTAAACCTACAAAGGATCTCGGCCTCCCATGTCGCAGGGAAGGACAATGTCTCAGTGGACTTCCTCAGCAGAGAAAGCCTGGACCCGGAGGAGTGGACTCTGTTGACCAGAGGCTTCCAACTAATAGTAAATCTCTGGGGCCTCCCAGCCATGGACCTACTGGCCACATCTCTCAATGCCCAAACCTCCAGGTTCTTCAGCCGCAGACAAGAGCCACACTCCCAAGGGAGTGACGCCCTCATCCAAACCTGGCTAGAGGAAGACTTACTGTACGCCTTCCCCCCCATGGCCTCTACTGGGCAAGATCGTCTGCAAGATAGAACACCACAGGAGACTAGTCCTACTAGTGGCCCCGGATTGGCCCAGACACCCATGGTACGCAGACTTGCAAAGACTCCTTATGGGGAGCTTTCTGTGCCTCCCTCCATACAGGGACCTTCTCCAGCAGGGCCCAATCCTTTCTCAAAGATCCGGCTCGATTCTCTCTTATGGTCTGGCCCTTGAGAGGACTCGCTTGAAGAAGCGCAGTTATTCAAAGGCCGTGATCGCCACCCTGCTCCACATGTGGAAGTTCTCAATGTCTCTGGCATACATACGGATCTGGAGGATATTCGAAGCCTGGTGCAAGGACTGTGGGACATCCCTGCGAACTGCCAAGATTCCATGATTCTGGAATTTCTACAGGATGGTATGAAGAAAAGGTTGTCACTCAACTCCCTCAAGGTTCAGGTAGCAGCACTCTCCTGCTTCAGAGCTGAAGTGAACGGAATCTGTCAGCTCATCCGGATTTGGCCCATTCCTAAAAGGGGTTAAGCAACCTCGACCACCCCTAAAGTGGCCGGTTCCCCTATGGAATCTCAATCTGGTGTTGGACTTTCTAGCAGGGTCTTCCTTCAGGCAAATGTGCAGTCTGTCACTATGCCTCTTAGCATTGAAGATGGTATTCCTGGTAGCAATATGCTCAGGTCATCGCATCTCAAAACTACAGGCACTATCCTGTTGGGACCCATTCCTTAGGTTTACACCAGGAACAATACAGCTTCACACCGTCCTCTCCTTCCTACCGAAGGTGGTCTCAGGGTTTCATTTGAATCAGTCCATCTCCCTGCCATCACCGGAGGGACATAAAGACTCAGAAGACTCCCGTCTCCTTCACCATCTAAATGTCGGCAAACTCCTGATATAGAACCTGGAACAATCAGAACCGGTGCGCAAAACGGATTGCTTGTTCGTTCTACACAGCGGGAAGAAATAAGGCGAAGCGGTCTCGCGAGTGACCTTAGCTTGCTGGATCAAGGAAGTAATTAAGGCAGCTTACATAGAGGTAGGGAAGCCTTTGCCCCTGCAGATTAAGGCTCATTCTACTAAGGCCCAGGCAGTATCCTGGGCAGAAGCCAAGCTGCTGTCGCCCGCCGAGATCTGTCAAGCGACACACCTTTTCCAGGTTCTTCCACCTGGATGTCCAGGCTCCAGAAGACGCAGCATTCGCAAGGGCAGTACTTAGTGGGCCTCGGGCAGCCTCCCACCCCGTCCAGGAGTAGCTTTTGTACATCCTACTGGTCCTGAGTCTATCTGGCTACACGCTAGGAAATGGAGAAATTACTTACCTGATAATTTCATTTTCCTTAGTGTAGACAGAAGGACTCAGCATTCCACCCATGGCTGCCCCAGAGAAGCACCCAGAGGTGCCAGGGAAGTGAACCTCAAGATTATACAAATACGTTAAGCCGTTGCCTATCCTTAGTTTAGGACACCCACAGTTCAGCTGGTGCCTGCATTATGTTGGTTGAGTGTACTGGTGGTCTCCAGTTTTTTTAATCAGTTTAACCAAGTTTAATCAGTGTTAATCAAGTTGTTTTAAGCAGTCAAAATATATATGTCCACAATGGCTTTTCGAGGAGAATACTGAGGAGCTGAGGTCACTGCAGAAGTGTATATCTAGGGTATCAGCTTTTAAATCTGACTCCGTCTCCCTTCTGCTAGCAGAAGAGCACACAACTCGCTGGTCCTGAGTCCATTATCAGGTAAGTAATTTCTCCAATAGTAAGAGGTTTAGAGAAGACCAGGGGTAAATGCACTGTAGAAAAGATGTGAGAGAGGCAGAAGAATAGCACCCAGATGGAGGAAAGGTGAGGACTAAAGGAAACAAAAATGAGAAGATTGGAAAGGGAAAAAAGAAAGAGAGAACTAGAATGGAGAAAACCAAACAGACTGAATAAAACCAGACCCACACAAGAGTCTGGAAAATGTTTTGTTTTTTTAATCTTAAACACCATTGACTACTGGTTTTTCCTTCCCCCCTGACTTTCTTGGCTTGCCTCACCTATCCAATTTTATGACTTGTTCACATCACTGCATTTCTTAGGAGAAACCAGGACCTGCTTTGAAGTACTTATAGCATAGTATTCTGCATTGTATGTTCACCAATATAATTAAATACTCTTTTTCCCAGGAAAAGGTCCTGATTGAAGCCTATAAAAAGTGCCTGATTGTGCTGATGCAGTGTCATAGTGGATTTACTGATGGAGAGCAGCCAATCATTCTTAGCATGTCGGGACATTCTGTGGACACCATAAGATACTGTGTTTCTCAGGAGAAAGTTAGCATTCATCTCCCAATTTCACGCCTACTTGCAGGTGGGTGGCCTATGACATTTTAACATTTAAAATAATGCAAATTATTATGTAAAACATGCTAGTTTAAATTGCCATTTTTATTTTTGCTAGGATACAGTTCCAGTTAAAACTGTTTCCTATTGCTATACATTTGGACAGTTATTGCATCTAGCTAATGTTCTTTATTAAATGTTGTCCACTTGAGACACACCTGTCTTACCATTGGGTGTTCTTGTTCCTATAATACAGCTGCACACAGTAATTGAGCATCTTTTTTGCCACTGTACCATCTCATCTGCATACTTGTCAGTTTGTTCCCAGTAGTCATCCATCTGATGGCCATGATGTCGCCACATTGATATGTGCTGTTGTTTTTGCACAAACACTGTCGAGTATAGTGTTTTATATGAAATGTTCCCACGCTGTATAGATGTGATCATGATTTATTCAGTTGGCTTTGGAATTTGCCAGCACTGAACAATGAGTGCTCCTCCTCAGTTTTAGCCCAAGTCAAGTAAAAATAAAAATAAAAATACCAGCCAGCTGTGCAACAGTATGATTGCACAGAACAACAGTGCTGTTGTCAATTTTTGAATTTTTATTTGTTGTCTGACATGTCTGTGTTAGCTACCGCACTATATAGAAATGTATCTGTTGTACTATGCAGCATTCCCCTTCCCCTTCCAGCTTGTGTTTTCTCCTCAAGTTGCTTTGGAATTCAGCCCAGTATACTATGGCTATTGTCATAACCTTACAAATTAACAGATAGGGTGACCCTCCATGAAATCCAGATGACAAAATATCAACTGCTTCCTTGTGTATTCTTAGGTGATTTTATTAAATTAATTTGGTGACTGACTTTGGCTAAACCCAGATTGTACTTATCACAAAAAGTTGCTGTTCGTTAAGGTATGTGCCAGGGTCTGATCTTCTGTAGTGGCTGAATTACAGAAAGTAATGAACTTCTTATAAATGCAGTTCCAAATCCTGAAAACTCCTGAGTTAACTAAGAACTGTTGACACAATGTGCAATTTGTAACAGTATAGTTGCATGTACTAATATATCTATCTATGAGTTTTGCTTAAGGCAGGGTACTGGATTTCTTTAATGATGCTTTTTTTGGTGGGGTGTAGTTTCCATTTACTCCTTTGGACCCCGCATCATGAGCATTTGCCTACTACCCAGATATTTTTCTTTCCTGTATCTCCTCTCAACACACCTAGCTCAGTCATTACAATACTCGTGTGAGGGTCATGCACCAGTTCTCCTTCTGGAAAACTGCGAACCAGCTATTAGGTATCTCCATTGCACAACGCCTGGGATTTCCTTGCCTCAGGGACTGTGAACTCTGCCTCTGCAGATCCACAGCCCCAGCCAGCGGAAGACTTGACTGGGGAATCAAACACGCATCTTCTGGACTGACCACTTAAAGTTTCTTTTATCAAGAATAAGAAAATACTAGGGATGTGAATCGTTTTTTGACAATTTAAAATATCGTCCGATATATTTTAAATCGTCAAAAATCGTTAGGGCCATGATACAATACCAATTCCCCTGATTTATCGTCAAAAAATCGTAAATCGGGGGAAGGGGGAGGGCAGGAAAACCGGCACACTAAAACACCCTAAAACCCACCCCGACCCTTTAAATTAAATCCCCCACCCTCCCGAACCCCCCCCCCAAATGCCTTAAATTACCTGGGGGTCCAGCGGCACACTAAAACACGGCACACTAAAACCCACCCCAACCCTTTAAATTAAATCCCCCCCCCCCCCGAACCCCCCCCCCCCCCCAAATGCCTTAAATTACCTGGGGGTCCGTAGCCTTAAATTACCTCCGTAGCGGCGGTCCGTAGCTAATTCGGGGGAAGGGGGAGAGCAGGAAAAGCGGCACACTAAATCGTGTAGTCTTCAGCCGGCGCCATTTTGCAAAATGGCCGCCGCAAAATGGCGGCGGCCATAGACCAAAACGATTCGACGCAGGAGGTCGTTCCGGACCCCCGCTGGACTTTTGGCAAGTCTTGTGGGGGTCAGGAGGCCCCCCCAAGCTGGCCAAAAGTTCCTGGGGGTCCAGCGGGGGTCCGGGAGCGATTTCCTGCCGCGAATCGTTTTCCATACGGAAAATGGCGCCGGCAGATCGACTGCAGGAGGTCGTTCAGCGAGGGTTCCGGACGATTCGCGGCAGGAAATCGCTCCCGGACCCCCGCTGGACCCCCAGGAACTTTTGGCCAGCTTGGGGGGCCTCCTGACCCCCACAAGACTTGCCAAAAGTCCAGCGGGGGTCCGGAACGACCTCCTGCGTCGAATCGTTTTGGTCTATGGCCGCCGCCATTTTGCGGCAGCCATTTTGCAAAATGGCGCCGGCTGAAGACTACACGATTTAGTGTGCCGCTTTTCCTGCTCTCCCCCTTCCCCCGATTTAGCTACGGACCGCCGCTACGGAGGTAATTTAAGGCTACGGACCCCCAGGTAATTTAAGGCATTTGGGGGGGGGGTTCGGGAGGGTGGGGGATTTCATTTAAAGGGTCGGGGTGGGTTTTAGTGTGCCGTGTTTTAGTGTGCCGCTGGACCCCCAGGTAATTTAAGGCATTTGGGGGGGGTTCGGGAGGGTGGGGGATTTAATTTAAAGGGTCGGGGGTGGGTTTTAGGGGGTTTTAGTGTGCCGGCTCACGATTTTAACGATTTTCACGATACTTTACACACCCAAATGGCAACAATACGATTCCCTCCCCCTCCCAGCCGAAATCGATCGTTAAGACGATCGAGGACACGATTCACATCTCTAGAAAATACCTTTCCTTCTTGTTAGCATTATCATCTTTTCTCCTCCTCCAAAGGTCCCCTTTGCCTTTTATAAAATGGAAAAAAATTAAAGGGCTGTGAAAAAGCCCTAGAAAAGGATTGAAAAACATGTTTTGAATAATTTCTTAAGGATCCTTGTTGTCTTGGCTCCCAGTAGTGGTTGATCGCTGAAAGGACCATGAGACATACTGTAGAACAATTGTCCTTTGTGGCATTCTTGGGCTGTATTCATCTGCATGTACAGGGAAGTTTACTTCTGAAAGCAATGAGTTGAATGTTCACAAATCACATTTCTTCTAGTAGTTTGTTAAAAAAAAAAAAAAAAGTAAACCTTTGTCAAGACTGGAAGTCGCATTACTTTTTTTTTTTTTTTTTTAAATACCTTGAAAACCTATTCCCTGGACGTACCCAGATCAGTCCAGACTCCTGGGTTTTGCCTCCCCTCCAGCAGATGGAGACAGAAAAATTTTAACAGACTCTGTCCTAATCCCCGAGGTGCCACCTACGGTCCATCAGTATTTCTCTGTCTCCAGCAGATAGTGGAGGTGCAAAACCTACAGTCTGTTTAGTGAGGTGTTCTTTTAAAAAAAAAAAAAAAAAAGTGCAATGGCAGTTTAGACAGATCAGTCCAGAGTCCCGATCAATTTTAGGCATACAGGTAATGGAGAGACCGCTCGTTCAGCATTCATTTGGTTTGGATCTGCAGATTAAATTTGTTCTCATGGGTTCAACGGGTTCTGTTCCCTCTTGGGATAAGTGAGCCAGTTCAGCAAAAATGTTATTTGTATATAGTTAATTTTTGATTTTGGGCCTTTCTGCTTTGATACTGATTCATACTGACGGATTGTAGGTGGCACCTCGGGGATCAGAGCAGAGTCTGTTAAAATTTCTCTGTCTCAATCTGCTGGAGGGAGGCAAAACCCAGGAATCTGGACTGATCCGTAGTATTACAGGAACGAAAATTATCAGGTAAGAACCAATTTTCCTTTATGGGGAGGGGGCATGGCTTGAATCTGTTCTGAGAGCAAAGAGGAGCCAATTTAGAGGAAGAATCTGATTTAAATATTCAAAGTGTATTCTTGTATTAGTGGAATTTTCATATGGTCTAGCACAAGTTAAAGTAGTATATGATTACATTGGTTCTGCTTTTTAAATGAATAGGATACATCTGATCTTGTTTCTAGCACATTTTATGATAATATTTTATTTATATGTCTATAATGCTAAATGATGTTCCTCATCTACTTGATTATTTGATGAGGATAATTTGACTCCTGTTTTGATTCTAAGAATAAGTCCCTCCTCATTCATTCCCTTTCCAATTTTACGGCAGAAATTTGTTTTCTGAGTAGTAGCTTTTTCAGGTTCTTTAGTCTGGTGTTTGGCGCATGATGGTTATGAATACATTAACTTTGTAAAGTCCCTCAGAGTTCTTATCTGTTTGAAGATGTACAAATTGCTTTGGTTCTGTTGGTAGAGTAGGGGAAGTGCATATGTTCTGAGGGTTTGTAGTCGGTACCATTGGCTAAAGCAATGCTGAAGGAGCATTGTACACACAAAGTATTCATTACATTTTTTAATATGTACAGATAGAAACTTTGTGAATGTCTGACCCATCCCTAAATTGATTTTAGTGACAGCACTGACTTTGTTCTGTTCCTTTTCTGATTAGGCTTGCATGTCTTACTGAGCAAAAGTGAAGTGGCTTATAGGTTTCCTGAGCAGCTACCTCTGGTAAGTTAACATTTTAAGTAAAGCAAGAAAACTATCTATATACTATTGCTGCTACACTAAGGAAAATGATTAATAATACAATTTTAAGGTATTTGTATTTGCTGTTTATTCATGTAGCTATTTTAAGGCTTATGATGTGAAATACATATAAATGTAATAGTTTGAGCAAATTTGCATATATAAACATGAGAAGTTAATTAATTATAATTTCTGGTTTATTTTCTGGATAAAGCAAAAATTAAAAAGACATTACCTGAAATAAGTTTTTATATACCGCTAACAATAAGACATTTACATGTCCGTCTAGGCGGTTTACAAATATACATACATAAGGTTAAAACAAACTAACACAAATAGGTTTAAACAAAGTAGAAGTCTATCAGTTATAACATAGTTATTGAAGTAATTTTCTTTGTGGACAAGCAGGACAGTAATCAGCCATACAGGTGGGTGGTGGTGCCCAGTGGCGCTGAGATGGCAAAAAGCTCCCTCACAGCTCAGGGGCCGATGCAATAATTCTGCGCAGAAAGCGGGCATTAATTTCTGATCACTAAATGTGTGACTTGGACGCACATTTTTTTTCTTGCATTAGGAGTGAATAGCTAATAGGCTCATTTGCATGTGATGAGCGCTATTAGTTACACTCCGGTTGGACACGGGTTATAGAGGCACTAATCCCCTTATTGCATAAGGGGATTAGTTAGCGCCTCTTCAACCTGCGTCCAACTGCGGGTTAACAGTGTGCTCAGCTGAGCACACTGTATTGCATCGGCCCCAAAGGAGGGCTTTCCAAGAATGCAAAGGGGGTTCCTATGCGAGTCTGCTTAGCCTTTTTTTTCTTCACTCTGGTGAAAAGGACATGATT
Source organism: Rhinatrema bivittatum (assembly GCF_901001135.1). Taxonomy (NCBI): domain Eukaryota; kingdom Metazoa; phylum Chordata; class Amphibia; order Gymnophiona; family Rhinatrematidae; genus Rhinatrema; species Rhinatrema bivittatum. The sequence goes on from NC_042617.1 coordinate 58,662,734, forward strand.
TTGCGCTCTCTTTTCTAAGCTGCTGCTCATATTTTTTCTTGAAGGTATCATTTCATTTTCTTCATTAAGTTTTTTTTTTCATTATTTTGTTTCTTTTTTTATACGTCTCTAATGGCGGGGAGGGAGGAAAAATCGAACGCAACTTAGCATCAGTCCTTTTTGCGGTGGTGGACAAAAACCTGGGGTACAATAGGGTCCTAAATGTACCTACAAAATGTCTCTGATCGATCTTCGTGCCTACGTGTGCTGTTTAGGGTATCTGCGTATGCTGTTTAGGGTATCTCTATCTTTTTGTACGTTACTTGTAAACCGATACGATGTGCAAACGGCTATTGGTATATAAAAACCTTTAAAAAAATTAAAATAAATAGGGTCAACATATGATGTTCTTAATTGCGCTGCCTGCTCCTGAATGTCTCCCAGGGTTTTTTGAGATTCAGAGGTTTGACACCTAGAGCCCAATTTTCAATAGTATGTGTGTAAGTGGGTTTGTGGAGATTTATGCAAGTATTTTATAAAATCTGTGGCAGAAGCCACATGCTTTATAAAATACCTTGTTTTTCTGCTCAGAAAGTACGTGCGTATGGTTAAGTGCAAAGAAGGCAAAACCATCACCGGCATGGTTAAAAGAGGAGGTGAAAGAAGCAATTTTAGCCAAAAGATCTTCATTCAAAAATTGGTAGAAGGATCCAACAGAAGAAAATAGGATAATGCATAAGTGTTGGCAAGTTAAATGTAAGACATTTATTTATTTATTTATTTATTTATTTAATTCTTTTATATACCGACCTTCATGACAGGTGTCATATCAAATCGGTTTACATGTAACAAGGGGGTAAACATTCTTATCAACCATTTAACAGTAAAATAATCAGAGGAAGTAATAAAGTTACATATAACAAGGAGATCGAACTTGGGAAAAGAAGAAAGAGAAGGACAGAGGGATAACCATTGTGATAAAAGGGTATCGCTAAGTAAGTTGTCCAGTAGGCTTGAGATGTGGAGTTCTGAAATTGAATAGATTAAGGGAAAGCTTGGCTAAATAGCCAGGTTTTAAGTCTTTTTCGAAATGTTTGTAGGCAGGGTTCCTGTCTGAGGTCTGGAGGTAAATTGTTCCAAATAGTGGGTCCCGCTATAGAGAATGCTCTTTCTTTGGTTGCGGTGTGGTGTGAAGTTTTGTTAGGAGGTACATGGAGAGATCCTTTATATGATTCTCTGATGGGCCTGGATGAGGAATGAAGTTTGAGGGGGAATTGGAGTTCCAACGGTTGTTGCTTGTGGATCGTTTTGTGGATTATGGTAAGGTATGACATTATGGTATGACATTGATAAGATAGACTAAGAGATAATTTGAAAAGAAGTTGGCCGTAAAGGCAAAAACTCTCAGTAAAAACTTTAAAAAATATATCCAAAGCAGAAAGTCTGTGAGGGGAATCAGTTGGACCGTTAGATGATCGAGTGGTTAAAGGGGCAGTTAGAGAAAATAAGGCCATTGCGGAAAGATTAAATGATTTTTTTTGCTTCAGTGTTTACTGAAGAGGATGTTGGGGAGATGGACTGAACCAAATCACGGTGAACCTAGAAGATATGGTAGGCCTGATTGACAAAATGAAGAGTAGTAGATCACCTGGACTGGATGGTATACACCCCAAGGTTCTCAAAAATGAAATTTTAGACCTGTTAGTAAAAATGTGTAACCTATCATTAAAATCATCCATTGTACCTGAAGCCTGGAGAGGGCTAATATAACCCCAATATTTAAAAAGGGCTCCAGGGGCTATCCGGGAAACTACAGACCAGTTAGCCTGACTTCACTGCCAGGAAAAATAGTGGAAAGTGTTCTAAATATCAAAATCACAGAACATATAGAAAGACATGGTTTAATGGAACAAAGTCAGCATGGTTTTACCCAAGGCAAGTCTTGCCTCACAAATCTGCTTCACTTTTTTGAAAGAGTTAATAAACATGTAGATAAAGGTGAACCGGTAGATGTAGAATAGTTGGATTTTCAGAAGGCGTTTGGCAAACTTCCTCATGAGAGGCTTCTAGGAAAAGTAAAAAAGTCATGGGATAGGTGGTGAAGTCCTTTCTTGGATTACAAACTGGCTAAAAGACAGGAAACATTTTCTTCTGCTTTTCTTCCTATCGGAAAAATGTTTCATTAAAAAATTGACTCAGCATTTCCATTCTGAGCTGCTCTGCATGTTTTGTATTTTGCAGCATATATCAGTGGTGCAGCTTCTGCTTTCCTAGAAGTTTTGTATTTTAAATTCTGCTTTTTCCTCCTTCCTATATGAAGAGAAATATTGCAGAAGCTCTACATCAAACATGTTAATAGAGCTCATGCTGGTTTGTTTGTTTTTTAATTCATTTTGCTGCTTCATAGTTGACCTATTGAAAATCTGCTGCCAAATAAAATAAGCCATAATGAACTTTTTTTTTTTAGCTGATTAGCTGGTAATTAACTCTTTCATCTAACTCTTTCCTCCCCCAGTTAGAAAAAACCTTGTTTAATGTAACTTTACGGTTCTATGCACTTGTTCAATGTTCTGTTTTTACACCCCCTTGTTTCCTGTAAACCGGCATGATGTGATTGTATCACGAATGCCGGTATAGAAAAACTTTAAATAAATAAATAAATAAAATAAATAAACAGAGAGTAGGATTAAATGGACAATTTTCTTAGTGGAAGGGAGTGGGCAATGGAGTGCCTCAGGGATCTGTATTGGGACCCTTACTTTTCAATATATTTATAAATGATCTGGAAAGAAATATGAGTGAGATAATCAAATTTGCAGATGATTCAAAATTGTTCAGAGTAGTTAAATCACAAACAGATTGTGATAAATTACAAGAAGACCTTCTGAGACTGGGCATCCAAATGGCAGATGAAATTTAATGTGGATAAGTGCAAGGTGATGCATATAGGGAAAAATAGCCCATGCTATAGTTACAAAATGTTAGGTTCCATATTAGGAGCTACCACCCAAGAACGAGATCTAGGTGTCATAGTGGATAACATATTGAAATCATCGGTTCAGTGTACTGTGGCAGTCAAAAAAGAAAACAATGTTGGGAATTATTAGAAAGGGGAATGGTGAATAAAATGGAAAATGTAATAATGCCTCTGTATCACACCATGGTGAGACCGCACCTTGAATACTGTGTACAATTCTGGTTGCCGCATTTATTATTATTTTTTTTGTGTAGATTTGTTTATTGACAGTTATATTATTTATTTTATTTATTATTTTTTATATACTGACATTCGATCTGAGATATCACATCGGTTTACATTCAGGTACTGTAGGTATCTCAAAAAAGATATAGTTGCAATGGAGAAGGTATAGAGAAGGGCAACCAAAACGATAAAGGGAATGGAACTGCTCCTCTATGAGGAAAGACTAAAGAGATTCGGACTTTTCAGCTTGGAGAAGAGACGGCTGTGGGGGGATATAATAGAGGTTTAAAATCATGAGAGGTCTTGAATGGGTTAATGTAAATCAGTTATTTACTTTTTTGGATAATAGAAAAACTAGTGGGCACTCCATGAAGTTAGCATGTGGCACATTTAAAACTAATCGGAGAAAGTTCTTTTTCACTCAACGCACAATTAAACTCTGGAATTTGTTGCCAGAGGATGTGGTTAGTGCAGTCAGTTTAGCTGTGTTTAAAAAAGAATTGGATAAGTTCTTGGAGGAGAAGTCCATTACCTGCTATTAATTAAGTTGACTTAGAAAATAGCTACTGCTATTACTAGCAACAGTAACATGGAATAGACTGTTTTTGGGTACTTGCCAGGTACTTATGGCCTGGATTGGCCACTGTTGGAAAAAGGATGCTGGGCTTGATGGACCCTTGGTCTGACCCAGTATGGCTTGTTCTTATGTTCTTAAGTATGCACTTACATTTGTAATGCAAGAAAATGCATACGTTACCATTTTATAAAATTACGGGCATATATTTTACATGTGTAATAATTAACATGTGTGTTTAATAACCCAGATATGTACATGGAGGCATATATTTAATAAAGAATCTGAGAGCACCACATTGAAAATATTTGTTTGTATACTTGCAATCATCAGTTCGCCAACCCCTTCACTGGTTTACCCCGATTACAACCAGTTAACTCAAGCCCTTCAGCACTTATTTATTTATTTATTTGCGAACTTTTCTATACCGTCGCTAAGTCATGTACCATCGCAACGGTTTACAAATAGGCACAAAATAAGGTATATATAGGTAGTTTATCGTACATTCTAACAAGTGCCAGTTAAGAACTGTTACAATATCATTAATAAAATCAAATTTTTGGGTAGTGGTGGATTAGTCCAGGAAAGTTATTTGAGATACTTTTATTTCGGTCTACTTCTTAACTGTATTATGTATTTATAATATTGTAATGTCATTTATTCTTAGCTGTGCTTTTCTGTATTTTCGTTCACTCTCTCCCTCTCTACCCCACTGTTTCTTTTGGAAAGACTTGCTTATACAGCCATGTCTTTAAGGTTTTCTTAAAGGATTTGATATCACTCTGTAACCTGAGTTCAGTGGGCATTGTGTTCCATAGGATGGGCCCAGCCAGTGATAAGGCCCTTTCTCTTACTTGGGTTAGTTTTGCCGATTTTACTGTAGGGATTGTTAGTAGTGCCTTGTTAGCTGAACGAAGGTTCCTTTGTGGGACATGGACTCGTAGGGCTGTATTTAGCCAGTCTGCTTCTTTATCATATATTAATTTGTGTATGGTGCATAAGGCTTTGTACTTTATCCTGTATTTGATCGGTAACCAATGTAGTTCTGCTAAAGTTTGTTATATGGTCCCTTCTTTTTTTTCCTGTTAGTATTCTGGCTTCAGTATTTTGAAGTATTTGGGGTAGTCTTATTGATGAGCTGGGGAGTCCTAGTAAGTGTGCATTGCAGTAATCAGTACTGGAGAAAACAAGTGTTTGTAAAATTGTTCTGAAGTGGGCAGGTGTGAGTAATGGTTTCAATCTTTTAAGGATCATGAGTTTTGCGTAACCTTCCCTTACTTTTAAGGATATGTGTTGTTTTAGATTGCTTTCTGGATCCATTATTACTCCCAGATTTCTCACTTTTTCGGCTAGTTCTATTTTCTAGTTATTTCCTAGAGTTATTGGGGTTTTGACGATTTCAGTATGTCTTCTTTCAAGGTGTAGGAATTCTGTTTTATCAATGTTAATAACCAGTTCCATTTGGTTTAATAGTTGTTTTATTATGTCAAGGTACATGTTTGCTAGCCCTAGTGTTTTTTCAATTGTATCATCTATTGGTAGAATTAACTGAATGTCGTCAGCGTAAATGTAATGAATTATCCCTAGGCCTGCCAGTAGATGTCATAGGGGCAGCATATATATATTAAAGAGGGTGGCAGACAGAGCTGAACCCTGAGGTACTCCGGTTTCGAGTTTAAGTTTTTTTGAAAGAGTGTTTTTTATTTGGACTTGGAAGAACCTATTGCTGAGGTAAGATTTGAACCAGTTAATCGTTTTGTCGCATAATCCAATTTCTTCTAGTCTTTTAAGTAATGTTTGGTGGTTTACCGTATCAAATGCTGCGGATAAGTCTAGCATTATAAGGATGTAGTGTTTGCTGTTATCAAAACCTCTTAAGATGTTGTCAGTTAATGAGAGAAGTAATGTCTCAGTGCTGTAGTGTTTATGGAAATCGTGTTGTGAAGGGTACAGTATGTTATTGTCTAGGTGTTCGGCTAACTTTTTCTGCACTGCTTTCTCTATTAATTTAGCTATTAATGGGAGGTTTGAGACTGGGCGGTAGTTATTGAGAATTAGGGGATCACTGTTTTTCTTTTTGATTATTGGTTTTATGATTGCCCCTTTCAGTTTGTCTGGCATTATTCCTTCTGTTAGTGATAGGTTTATGATATTAGTTAATGTTGGGGCTACTACCTTGGTGATCTTTTTTCTCTCTGTTGTGGGTATAGTATCAATCGTGGGGGGCGGGGTTTGTATTTTTTATCATTGACTCTACTTCTAGTTGTGATATTTCTACAAATGCTGACCATGGGTTAACATCTCTCTTTTGCATTATGATCGCTTGTTTGGTGTTATTTGGGAGCTTATTTCTTAGGTTTGATATTTTATCACTAAAGAATTGGGCTATTTCATTACATTTTGTTTCAGGTATGCTTTGAGGTGATTCTTGCTTGTCTGTTGTAAGATTTGTTACTATAGCGAAGAGGGTCCTTGGGTTATTGGCAAATTTTTCTATTTTGTTACTATAGTATTCTTTTTTAGTATTCAAGATTAGTTGTTTGTAGTAAGCTAGGTGTTTCCTGAATTTATTTAGGTTTTCAATTGTTCGGTTTTTTCTCCAGGTTTTTTCGAATTTTCTGAGTTTTCTTTTTGCATCCTTTATTTTTACATTGTGCCATTGGTTATTTTGTTATGTTTCTTTGATATTTATTTATTTATTTATAACTTTTATATACCGGCATTCGTAAAAAAAACATGTCGGTTTACAGACAACTGAGAAAGGAAATTACAATGATAGATGGAGGAAGGATAGGAAGTTAAAAGGTGACAACTTTACTGTAGATATGTAATGTTTTAATGGGGTTTACCTCATTGGCTATTTTTTTTGTTGATTCTAACCAACGATCTGTAGCTAGGCAACAGTCTGTTGGTGGTATGTTGGTTAGTTCTTCTAATTTGTCCTTTAGTTCCTCGCAGTTTATAGGATGGTCGATATTTAAGTTCTATGGGGATCTGTTTTAGTATGGTCTGAGGGTGAAGAATTTTAATGTTCGATTGAATAAGGAAATGGTCAGACCAGGGGATTTGTGTATAGCTAGTTGCTAGGTGTTCTAGGTATTTATTGTTTATGAAAGTTAGGCTGAGAGAGTGTCCGGCTCTGTGTGTTGGTTTATCTGTAATTAGTGTGAACTCAAGTGCTGTCATGGCATCCATTAAGGTTTGGCAAGTGTTAGATAGGGGATGGGTATCCATGTGTAGATTAAAATCACCTAACACTATAGTTGGTTTTGAGGTATTCAGTTGTGTTGTAAGGAACTCAATCATAGGTGAGATATTTAGATCCAGTAAACTAGGGGGACAGTATATTAGGCATATTTGTATATTGTTGGTATTAAAGATGGCAATTTCATGATTTGGTGGTGGTGTTATTGGGATTGGTTTACATTTCAAGGCTTTTTCGATGATCAGAAGTAAGCCCCCTCCACGTTTGTTTATTCTGGGGACTGAGAAAACCTCATAGTTTTTGTGAGCTATTTGATTTTTTAATACTACATCAGATTTTTTTAACCATGATTCCGTTATTGCAATAAAGTTGGGTTTGTTGTCATACAGTAAATCCGAGATGATTGGGAATTTTTTTGAGATTGATTGTGCATTCACTAGTATAAATGTAAGCATTAGTAGGTTATTTAGAGTTGTTTTGTTCGCTTTGGTGCTTCTTGTTATTTGTATCAGATTGCTATTTTTTTATTGAGTCATGTGCATCTTTTTTACTGTGTTTGGTTCTACTCTTGTCATTCTTGTTGTATTTACCTTTGTTCAGGCAGACCGATATTGGATACTCATACGATTGTTCTCCTTTCATTTCCATGTTTCAGCTTAGCTGCCTTCGTTGTGTGGTTAGGACAGTTGATCTTGGTTTCTTTCAGGTTCGAATGGGCGTCCGAAGGGGCGTACAAAGGGGCCTGCCCCTTCGGTGTGCGACGCCGGCGCGCGGCGCCTCGGAGCCTTCTCTCGCTTTTATTCCTCCCTCTTGGCTGTGCTTCCGGCGTCAGTGACGTCAGCCGCGTCAGCCAAGGGGGAGGAGTCTGCAGGTCTTCTGGTTTCCTCGGGCTCCGGTGCCGCACTGTAAGAGAAGAAACAGGAGGAGGGAGAAAAAAAGACAGAAAAAGAAGAAATGGGTTAGTGAGGTGTAAGGTCGGGTGGGAGAGGAGGAGAGAGGGTGAGGGTCGGGCGGTAGGGGCGAGCGGGAGGGGGGCGAAAATACAGAGAGCCTGTCTGTCTTCGGGCAGGTAGGTCGCAGGTCTTCCGGTGGTGGACTTAACCCAGATATCCCACACAAAAACTGCAAGCAAGAGACAAGTGCAATTTCACTTCTGCGACTAAAAAAAAAGTGTATGGACAGGTTCGGAAATATATGCATTCATATCGCTTACAAAATTGCAACTTGTACATATACTTCTGAGCCCCACCCCGGAACTTCCCTAGACTGCTTTTTTCCCTTAACATGTGTAATACCACAAGTACATACATACTCGTGATGTTTCCAGAATAGCATATATGTGCGTGCACACTGTTTTACATGGATATGCCAGTTTTTACATGCGGAAACCTTTTAAAGAATATGTAGGTTCTCAAATTTCTACAGCAATAAAGAGAAAGCAACCAGCTGCGGGACCGGTATCTAAAGTAAAAAGGTCAGAGACCTCAGAGGTTTCAGCACTGAAAGTACATTAAAAGCAAAAAGTCTGAGAGATTCAGTTGGGCTGAGTAGATAACCGAGGGGCAAAAGGGGTGCTCAGTGAAAACAAGGTGTTAGCAGAAAAATTGAATGAATCCTTTGCCTTGATGGTCTTGGAGGAGGATGTTGGGAGCATACCCACACCTGAAACATTCTTTAATGGTGAAGATTCTGAGCAACTAAAACACGTTTGTGACAATGGAAGATGTAATAGATCAGATTAACAAACTGAACGGTAACAAATCACTGGGATCAGATGGTATCTACCCCAGAGTTCTAAAATAATTTTCTAATCTCTTCCTAGTAATCTGAAACCTATCATTTAACACAACCACAATTCCTGAAGACTGGAAGATGGCCAATGTGATGACGATTTTTAAAAAGAGCTTCAGGGATGATCTGGGAAACTATATACCCTGTGAGTCTGAAATTGGTGCCAGGCAAAATCGTAGAAAAATAAAATCACTGGCCATATTAGATAGACATGGTTTAACAGGGAAGAGTCAACATGGTTTTAGCAAGGGGAAATCTTGTCTTCCAGTTTTTTTAGATTTTTCTGAAGGTGTAAATAAACATGTAGATAATGGTAAACTGGTTGATATAGTGTATTTGGATTTTCAGAAGACATTTAACAAAGTCTCCCATGATAGACACCTTTGGAAACTATTTATGTGGGGAGACAAAAATCCACCTTAGGAAATTGTCATGGGATAGGAGGCAGTGTTCTGTTGTGGATTGGTAACTGGATAAAAGGTTGGAAAAAAGAGGATAGGACTAAATGGTTAGTTTTCCAAATGGAGAAAGGTCATTACTGGAGTACCACAGGGATCTGAACTGTGACCTCTGCTGTTTGATAGATTTGTAAATGATCTGTAAAAAGGAACAAGTGAGGTGATAAGATTTGCAGATGAGACAAAATTATTCAAATTTGTTAAAACAGCAGCGGATTGCCAGGAACTGCAGAAGGACCTTGTGAGACTAGGGCAACTGAATGGCAGATGAAAAAGTGAAAACTGCACATAAAGAAAAATAATCCCAGCTACAGGTTCATGATGCTTGTATTTGTATTGGGAGTCGTTACCCAGGAAAAGGACCTTCAAGTCCCTGTGGACAATATGTTGAAATCCTTGGCTTAGTGCATGGCGGCAGCTAAAAAAGAAAATAGAATGTTAGGAATGATCCAAAAAGGAATGGAGAATAAGAAGAAGAATATCATATTGTCTCTATCAAGCCATGGTGCGACTGCACTCTTAATATTATATGCAATTCTGGTCGCCCCATCTCAAGAAAGACATAGAATTAGAAAAAGTGCAGAGTAGGGAAAAAAAAATGACAAAGTGGATTGCACATCTCTTGTATGCATGCTAGGACTCTTCAGCTTGGAAAAGAGACATCTAGAAGGGGGATATAATAGAAGTTTATAAAATCATGACTGGGATGGAATGGGTAACTAAAGGACAGTTATTTGCCGTTTCAAATAATACTAAAACAAGGGCACACACCATGAAACTAACAACCAACAGATTCAAATCATAGAAAGTACTTTTTCACTCAGCACACTATTAAGCTGTGGAATTTATTGCCAGAGGATGTGGTCAAGCCCACAAAGCACTATGATACTGCTTATTCTCCCAGGACAAGCAGGAATGGTAGTCCTCACATATGGGTGACATCATCGATGGAGCCTTACCACGGAACACTTTTGTCAAAGTTTCTAGAACTTTGACTGACACACTGAGCATGCCTAGCATGGCATTAACCCTGCATTCAGCAGGGGTCCCCCCTCAGTCTCTCTTTTTCCACGCAGCAGTTGCCTCGTGGTCATTAGGAGCTCTGTGAGAATTTCTTACATTTTCCTCACAGATCTTTTTCTCTCAAAACTTTTGAAATTTTTCCCCGTCCTGGGGTCCCCCATCAACTGCCGACCTCTGCTAACGTTCCGGTAAGTTTACCACGTTTGTTGCGACAGTGTTCTTATTGGTGCCCGACGGCCACCGACCGCGCACCACCCCCTTTTTCAACATGGCGACCGGGTTTCGGAAGTGCCCCGAGTGTCCGAGGACTGTGTCCATTACGGACCCTCACGACGTCTGTGTTTTATACTTGGGGCCTTCCCACGATGTCCAATGCTTTACTAGTTGTGCTCAAATGACCCCTAAAGGCCACCGCGCCCGCCTGGCCTCCAGCCAAAACTGCCCCGTGTCAGAAGATTTCTTCATGCCAGACTCCTTCTCCATCAATGTCTCAACAACATCGAGAGACCGGTGACCAGCTGTCATAGGCTTCATCCTGCTCAAAGGCTTCAACATCCTCGGCGCCAAGGAGGACCAGGCCGAGAGAGGTCATTACTGGAGTACCACAGGGATCTGAACTGTGACCTCTGCTGTTTAATAGATTTATAATGATCTGTAAAAAGGAACAAGTGAGGTGATGAGATTTGCAGATGAAATTATTCAAATTTGTTAAAACGGCAGCGGATTGCAAGGAACTGCAGAAGGACTGGCACCCACGCGAATCCTCATCTAGTGCCGGCACCGACAAGCCATCAGCATTGCCCTCGGCTGAGCCACCTTCCAAAATGTCCCGGGGAGAGGAGCCCCCTTCCTCCTTTGGGCCCGGGACACTGAGGCGTTCCCCCACCTACCACGGTGCTGGGTGCTGAGACTCCACAAATTCTTGTGGACCCTCCGGCAATGCCTACTCAGCCTCCAACCCTGGCCGCTGCGTTACCCACACCAGCCTTCCAGGAGGAATTGGACCGGATGATCCAAGAAGCAGTCCTTCAGGCCCTTCGGGGGTTTGTCACCGCCGGCACCGACTCCCACACCAACACCTGATTCAGTTCCTACTATGTTGGCTCCACTCTTCGAACGTTTGGACACCCTGATTGGTGCACTTCCATCGGTGCCTGACCATTGGTGCCTCCACAACCATCAATCCCTCCTCTGGCATCGATCCCAGTTCCTCTGTCTTCAGATGATGAAGAACTGGACCGGGAGCCACCGATGCCAGAGCCGATTCCTGGGCCATCGGGTTTACTCGTACCCCGATGTTCTTCGAAAACACTGCCATCGGTACCACCACCACCGTCCTCTGTGCTGCCTCCACCTATCTCGGTGCCTCAATATTTTCCATTGGTTACACATCCTTATCCAGCTGGACTTGGACTTCTGCCTCCATCTGAAGGCCTGCAGGGTGGAGGAGACCCACCATATGACTCTTGGGGTGATGATTCCTCTGACTCACAAGATTCTGAAGACCTTCTGTCAGAGCCTTCACCCCCAGAAGAAAGATGCCACTCCCCTCCAAAGGACCTACCATTTGCCAGTTTTATAAAGGAGATGTCTGAACCATCCTCTTTAAATTGCAAATGGAGGAGGATGCCAGGCATAAAATGCTGGAGGTGCTTCAGTTCGTGGATGCCCCCAAAGAGGTAATGGCAATTCCGGTCCACAAAGTTCTACTTGACCTCTTACACTGTACCTGGGAACACCCTGGAACAGTGCCACCAGTCAACAGGAAAACTGATGCTACATACCTGGTTCAGTCAGCTCCAGGTTTTCAGAAGAGCCAACTACCCCACCACTCCGTAGTGGTGGAATCTGCCCAGAAAATGGCTAAGAGATCCCGGCCTCACTCTTCTGCTCCTCCTGGCAAAGAGCAGAAGTCCTTGGATGCCTTCGGCCGCAGAGTTTTCCAGGGATCTATGCTGATGGCCCATATAGCAGCCTACCAGCTATACATGACACAATACACCATAAATCTCTGGAAACAAGTTCAAGACTTCTCCAAGACCCTGCCTGAAGAATTCCAGGAAGGATTGTCTACCATCCTCCAGAAGGGACTCGATACTGGAAACACAAGGTTATGGCAGCGTATGATATCTTTGACACTGCCTCCAGAGTATCAGTGACAGGAATAAGCGGCAGGTGTGGGCTTGGCTTAAATCCTCTGACTTAACGCCAGGAAGTCCAGGACAGGTTAGCAGCCCTTCCATGCACAGGGGACAATTTGTTTGAAAAAATTCAAGAGGCAGTGGCGCAACTCAAAGACCACCACGAAACCTTGTGCCAACTGTCCACTGTCCCCTTGGACTTCTCATCTACCACCAAAAGAACATTTCGACAAGAACCTAGAAGACTAACCTATAAACCACACAGGTATTACCCTCCTTCATCCCGGGCTAGACCAACCAGACACTCTCACAGAGGCAGCCTTGTCAGCACAGGCCCCCAAAAGCCCAACCAGCTCCTCAGACTGGTCCTGCATCAGGGTTTGGACTTCCATCTAGAGAGCAGCAGTCAACCCCCCCTTCCAACCACCTTTCCTGTTGGAGGCCGCCTGTGCCACTTTGCCAACAAATGGCACACAATCACCAATGACCAATGGGTCCTTTCTATAGTAGCCCACTGTTACCATCTAAATTTCCTTACACTACCACCAGACTCTCCACCGTGTCCGGTGTGGAGTCTAACCAACCACACTCCACTTCTCGAGGTAGAACTCTCAATCCTCCTGTAGTCCAATGCCGTGGAACTGGTTCCCCGACTATAGCGAGGAAAAGGGTTCTACTCTCGATATTTTCTGATTCCAAAAAAGTCAGGCGGCATACGTCCTATATTGGACCTCCGTGCCCTAAACAAACATCTCTGCAAGGAAAAGTTCAGGATGGTTACCTTAGGCACCATGCTCCCTCTCCTGCAAAAGGGGATATTGGCTCTGCTCTCTAGATCTTCAGGAGGTTTATGCCCATATAGCCTTATCCCCTTCTCATCAAAAATATCTCAGATTCATAGTAGGTCACAGACATTTCCAATATAGGGTGCTGCCGTTCGGCCTGGCATCAGCACCCCGAGTATTTACAAAATGCCTGGCAGTAGTGGCAGCTTACCTAAGACAGCGCAGTATCCATGTCTATCTGTATCTAAACGATTGGCTACTCAGAGGTCCATCCAAGGAGGTAGTACTTCAGTCCCTCCGACTTGCCATACAACTGCTACAGTCCTTGGGTTTTCTTATAAACTATCCCAAATCTCATCTGACTCTGTCACGTACCTTCTCGTTCATCGGAGCAGATCTAAACACCATTCAAGCCAGAGCGTTCCTCTCAAAGGACCAGCATGTACACTGTCAACCTTGGCCAAAGCAGTACAGACTCGCCAAACCACTTCAGCTTGTCACCTGTTAACCTTGCTAGGACACATGGCATCTACAGTTCACATTACCCCAATGGCTTGACTAGCCATGAGAGTAACACAATGGACTTTAAAGTCCCAGTGGTCCCAATCAAACCAAGATCTGTCACAGATTGTCCACGTAACCAGCCAACTTTGCCACTCACTAGCTTGGTGGATACAAGAGTCCAATCTTCAGACAGGACTGCCCTTTCAACCTCCAGATCCTCAGATTACGTTGACTACAGATGATTCCAACCTGGGTTGGGGAGCCCATGTCAACGAACTACAAACCCAGGGAACCTGGACCAGGGCAGAAGCAAACCACCAGATACATTTTCTGGAGCTCCGGGAGATACAGTATGCCCTATTCACATTTCAGGATTGCCTATCCAACAAGGTAATTCTAATTCAAACAGACAACCAGGTAGCGATATGGTATTTCAACAAGCAAGGGGGCACAGGCTCATACCTGCTATGCCAGGAGATGGCGCAGATCTGGGCTTGGGTTCTCTCCCATTCCATGCTGCTGAGAGCAACCTATCTGGCAGGCATAAACAATGCGATGGCAGACCGTCTCAGCCGGACCTTTCATCCCCATGAATGATCCCTAGATTCCACTGTAGTGAACAGAATTTTCCACCAGTGGGGTCGCCAGCACATAGACCTCTTTGCATCAATTCACAACCGCAAAGTAGACAGATTCTACTCTCTACACCGCAGCCGCGAGTCACCACCAATGGATGCCTTTGCCCACTCGTGGAAAACAGGTCTTGTATATGCATACCCTCCTATTCCACTCATCAACAAGACTCTCGTGAATTTACGACAAGACCGGGGCAGCATGATCCTCATAGCCACATACTGGCCACGACAAGTTTGGTTTCCCATCCTACGCGACCTCTCAGACCTGCAACCAATTCACCTGGGCACAGATCCAACTCTAATAACGCAGAACAACGGACTGTTGCATCATCCAAACCTCCACTCCCTGTCTCTGTTGGTATGGATGTTGAAAGATTGATTCTACAATCCCTTAACCTTTCTAACGATGTGTCTCAGGAGCTTCACGGAAGCCTTCTACTAGAAAATCTTATCGTTCAAAGTGGAAAAGATTCTCCTTGTGCACGACAAAGGAAATAGATCCCTTTTCCTGCCCCACAACAAGATTCCTGGACTACCTCTGGCACCTCTCGGAGTCTGGCCTACAGACTTCTTCCATCCAAGTACATATAAGTGCCATAGCTGCTTACCATAAAGGTGTTGGAGATGCCCCAATTTCGGCGCAACCCCTTGTAGGGCACTTTATGAGAGACTTACTCTAACTGAAGCCTCCAATGCATCCCCCAGTTGCGGCATGGGACCTCAATGTTGTGCTAGCACAGCTCATGTGACCTCCGTTCGAGCCCCTACACTCCTGCGAGCTCCGACATCTCACTTAGAAAGTGATCTTTCTAGTTGCTATAACATTGGCTCGCAGAGTCAGTGAGCTACAGGCACTGGTAACATACCCACCTTATACCAAATTTCTCCACGACCGTGTGGTACTCCGCATTCACCCTAAATTTTTGCCAAAGGTAGTTTCTGATTTCCACTTAAATCAGCCATAATACGTCCTACCTTTTCCAAAATCTCACTCACACCCAGGTGAGCGGGCACTGCATTCCTTGGACTGTAAACGTGCGCTCACCTTTTATTTGGACTGCACTACAGCCCAGAGGAAGTCCACCCAACTTTTTGTCTCCTTTGATAAGACCAAACTGGGCGTTCCGATGGGCAAGCAGATCCTTGCACCAGGCCGGCGGACTGTATTACCTTCTGCTACGAACAAGCAGGCCTTCCAATACAGGGACGGGTGAGAGCGCATTCAGTTAGAACCATGGCAGTGTCAATAGCGCACCTCCGTTCCATACCTATTGCTGATATCTGTAGAGCTGCTACTTGGAGCTCTCTTCATACCTTCGCAGCTCATTATTGTCTCGTCAAGGCTGGCAAGCAAGATTCCATCTTTGAGCAGTCTGTACTCTGTAATTTGTTTTCAGTTTAATAACCCAACTTCCTACCTACGACCCACTGTTAAATTCAGGCTGCTCTCATAACCAACAGCACCCCTGTTGTTGTGCCTGTTGCACGTTGTTGGGTGCTGTTTGATTCACTCTGTTCGGGCATCCTGTAGCTCGCTATTCACCCATATGTGAAGACTACCATCCTGCTTGTCTTGAGAGAAAGCAGAGTTGCTTACCTATAACAGGTGTTCTCCCAGGACAGCAGGATGTTAGTCCTCACGAAACCCATTCGCCACCCCGCAGAGTTGGGTTCGCTTACGTTTTATTATTTTATTTTTCGCTTGTACCTTTTGCTACAAACGAGACTGAAGGGGGACCTCTGCTGGATGCAGGGTTAATGCCTTGCTGGGCATGCCCAGTATGACAGTCAAAGTTCTAGAAACTTTGACAAAAGTGTTCCGTGATAGGGCTCCATCGATGATGTCACCCATATGTGAAGATTAACATCCTGCTGTCCTGGGAGTACACCTGTTACAGGTAAGCAACTCTGCTTTCTTCAATCTCATTCCCATTGACTTTTTAACTTTTCCATGATTGTTTTTTTGTATATTTTATTTTTTATTTTACATCACAAAAATATTGAAATAAAAAAAAACCAGTACCCCAAAAATGCAAGGTAAAGCAACCAATTTGGAGAAAGCAAAAGTACATTGTATTGCATTCTCTTATTATACAATTAGGAGAACTGTGTAGATATAGAATCTTGCTTATGCTAAAGATTCTATAATCGCCTATCCCAAAGGTGACAGACGACCTAAAATGAATACCATATCACAAGTATAAAGAAAGGGGTAGGGGTGGTGGATTGAACATTAAGTAATGTGAAGCTTATGATGTTCCAAATTGCTTTTAGCAGTGATTCACGCTCTGAAAGCCACATATTCTACATTTTTAAGGGTTAAGACATTCTTAAACCAGTCCTGCACAGTGATTAGTAGTCTTTTTACAATAATAGAAGCTGGCTCTAGATGCTGAAAACAAACATTGTAACAATACTTTCTTAGATTTTGGGATTTTTTATTTCTCTGATCTGTTCTGTCTCTGGTAAACATTTTTCTCCAGTAACTGTACTGGAATACAATACTTTTATCAGTGTGAGCCAGATATCTCACTTGTATGTACTTATAAAACTAGATTTTGGGAGCATCTTTATCTTTGCAAACCTGTTAATTTCTGTGTCCCATCGTGAAATATGTATTTTATATATGAAATTCTTACATTTCTCCAGCCTGGCATATTAAAAGATTTTAGATAGGACTGTAGTCCCAGAAATAGCTGAACAAGGAGTTGAGAAAAAAATGGCCATAATTCATTATTTTGTCTTAAATCATTTTTGAAGACTTATGAGAGACTTCTAGTTCAACTATTCCTGTACTTGCCTTTTGGTTGTAGATAGCCTAATAAAGGTAGCCTGCAAAAAGGTGTACTTTATACTGATGATTTAACTCTTCTGCTCACATGAAGAAATCTACAAAGACTGGTTTTAAAAGCTATAGTGAGCTCTATGTTCCAGAGTAGTGCTTTGTACATGTATGTTTTATTAATATTAGCCCATATTTTCCTGGTTTTTTTTCAATTGGTCTGTATTTCCTGTTTGCAGAGTGAACTTAGTCCACCTATGTTGATAGAGCATCCACTGCGATGTCTGGTTTTATGCGCTCAAGTACATGCTGGGATGTGGAGAAGAAATGGATTTTCTCTTGTCAATCAAGTAAGTGTTGGTTAATTTAACATCTTAATAACATTCTAACATGTTTTGGTATGTGACGCAAAAAAAAAAATTGCAATAAAAGAGATTGCCTGGGATTTTTATTTATTTTTTTGTCATTGTTCTCCTATATCTCCCTTTTTTAAATTCCCCTCCCTCAGACTTGTCTCTAGGACTTCGTTCTTTTGCTGACCATGAACTGGAAGTGAAGTCACCGCTGATCCTAATCTCCTCAGTGCCATTTGTCTGCCAGCAGCAGTCACTCCTGTAGTGTCAGATGCCATTCCACTTCCCCCAGAAGTCAAAGGCAATACCTGCACAGCTTGCTTGAGCCTTGTCTGCTTTGATGAGCCTGAGTCTCTTCTGCTGCAGTACTATGGTGGAACCTTAGCATTGTCCTTAGGCTTCATTTTAGCTCTGAGATGCCTAACACAAAAAGTCCATCACTGATGGGCAGCATATTCTATACAGCTTTCAGAAGGTCTTTGATCAGTTTCAGTGGAAAGTTTTTCAGATGGGTAAATACTCATAGCATTAAGACTTATCAAACTGTAATTGGTGAATAGCATAAATAAGAATATATTCATTTCCAAAATATAACAGTATGAAGTAGTAACATGCATCACCTCCATTACATGCAAATGTATCTCATGCGTATTCCTTGTGGGTATCCTGAAAATCCAATCTGTTTATGGTTGCCTAATGCTGAAATAACACTTGTAGAAAGACACCTGGCTACTCAAGTCAAAGCCATGCCCATACATAGCATTTTTTTTTGTCTGTATAAGAAAAACTGCTGCTTTATGTAAACTGCTGTTTGAGATTGAAGATTTGAATGTGTTACTATTCTGTCTATATGATTGTCTTTCAGATCTATTATTATCATAATGTGAAATGCAGAAAGGAGATGTTTGACAAAGATATTGTGATGCTGCAGGTAAAAGGAAAATGCATTTACTGAAGACTTAAGAAATGCAGTAATTATTTTTCTAAATAGACATGATTAAAATAATTCCATACCAAGGGAAAAAAGATTTATGGACCAGAAACTGGATTTTTATGTTCATAAACTAAAAAATGCTGTGTACTTAAGGCATGTTGTTAAACTGCAGTATTCTCTGTGAGCAACAAATTAATTATACATATTTATAAATATATATATAGATGCAGACCACATTAATTTGTTTTAATTTTCAAAGATATATTTTTTACCTGAAATAAAAAGCCATATATGTATGGTGTTTTTATGATATGAGATCCGGTCTTAGTGTATTTTCCTTGATGATAATTGATTTTTGGCCATTCATGATTAATAATCCTTCATTAGTGTGTATGGGATTTTTTTTTTTTTAATGGATCGTGAAGGCTTTAACGTTTTTTCCTCTCTTCCATTTTCTCTCTTAGGCTGGTGCATCTATGATGGATCCAAACCATTTTCTGATGATAGTGCTTAGCCGTTTTGAACTTTATCAGATATTTAGCACTCCAGACTACTGGAAGCGATTCAGCACTAAAAACACCAATAAAGTAACGCACAGTTTGTACCTTTTTATTATGATGCATATAAAATTCCTGATGTGTGAACTCAGTAAGACTGATTGAAATGCAAATATAGAAATAAAGATGATACTTTTTTATTGGACTAACAGTTCATTTCTTGATGAGCATTTGCTATTATTCCCTTCCTCAAATGTTTTTTGTTCACCTTTATTTCTGTGCATTCAAGTGGACTAACATGGCAACTGCACTAGTTCATATTGTAATCTGTTGCGTGTGAGTTTGGACTGCAAAAAAGCATGAGTTAAGTAGACATTACATTATATTATATATGTAGGAACCTTTGTTTTCAGTTTTTTTGGTTTTCCCTGGAATTTCTCTATAATAACAAACGAAAAATTGAAGACAATTAATGGAAAAAAGACAACTCACTTTTTTCCACTGATATTTTTTTCCCCATTTTTGTTGTAATAAATACTGAAAAATTCCCAGAGGAAAAAAAAATAAAAACTGAAAACAAAGGTTCCTACATATATGAAATGAATACAGAGGGATAAAGACCATTTGAATAAGTGCAAACATTGATATGCATTTTGCAGTACAGATATTTTGCATTATTCATCTAATATGATGTGCAATGATCATTTTTAAGTTGTTTGTTAGAACAAACTTATGCCTGTAAACAAAATATTTGGCAAATGTAGGGCTTACTAATTTATTTTCCTTTTATGTGGCAGAATCAAGCCAGACTCCAAACATTTTGTTGATCAATTATATTTGAAGGATTGCTCTATAATGTGTAATGTAGGTGAGATCTCAGGTTATGTGTTTGTGGGTATACAGGAAACTGAACCTGTAAAAGTACAAATAAATAGTCAAAGGCTATCTGCCATGCTACTGAATTCACCCAGTCTTATCTATGACCTGCTTGCAAGGAGAGGGGTTGCTAGTAGAACATCTTCATGATTGCACAAAATCAAGGATAAGACATCTCCCTGGTTGTCTCAAACCTGGTGTCTGTAGCTTTCTGCCACACTTGTCACTGGGTCTCATAATCATCAATAGGGGGAGAGCATAGCAGTTCTATAGCTTTCTCTCTAATGTATACTCTAAGACCTACAATATATATGATTGAGGCTTTGTAATAGTCCATCCTCTATATCAGATTAAACGATAAAGCTTAAGCATACTAATGACCAGGATTGGAAGCCACAGTTGATCCTGACAAAGCACTGAGTCAAAGCCATGCTATCTTTTAAATAAATCTGCTTTTATTCAGTGTCAGAGTTCAGTCCATGCAGTCTTACAACACAGAGAAGATATGGTGATTTACATAACCAGAGTATCAGTCCCACTTTCGGTAAAGCATACTTTGTTTCTTCAATTAATAAAGAAACCCCAGAGCAATAAAAAAAAACCCCAAAAAAACAAACAAAAAAAAAAAACAACCCAGCCTTTTATCCCAGGACAAGCAGGATGGTAGTCCTCACATATGGATGACATCATCGATGGAGCCCTATCACGGAAAACTTCTGTCAAAGTTTCTAGAAACTTTTGACTGGCACACTGAGCCCACTGAGCATGCCCAGCATGCCATGATCCCTGCAGCCACAGAGGTCTCCCTTCAGTCTCTTTTTTTTCCGCGCTGCTTTTAGCCTCGCGTTGAAGGAGCTCTGTGAGTTTTTCTCACCATTTTTTCCTAACGGAATAATATTTTCTGTCAGAAAATTCCCCTCTTGGGTCTCCCTTAGACATCCCAATCGGTGAGTACTCTTTGGAGTCTTTTTCCGTTGATTACGGATACTTCAGTATCCGCAGGCCACAGACAGTTACCCAGCCTAAAAGTTTTATAATGGCCACGGGGTTCAAACGATGTCCTAATTGTCCCCAGACAATGTAGATTACAGACTCGCATGACATCTGTGTTCTCTGCCTGGGATCAGGCCATGATGTCCGCGCATGTTCCACCTGCGCCCAGATGACACTGAAGGGCAGGCATGCCCAACTGGATAAAATGGAGGAACCTTTCAAAAAGATTACTCCATCATCATCTTCTGCGTTGTCGCCGAAGAAAATTCCTTCCTCTGTTGAAAAACATCGAGGAAAGAAAATGTCCGATGACCGTCCATCACCGCCCCATCCGGATCTTCCATAGCGTCCTCTTCGATATCCAGCAAAAACCATCGACAGAAACGACGCCATCAACACCGTTCCGACTCCGTTCCATCGGGAGAATCTGTGTCCGCATCAGATTCAAAGGACGTCGAACCAATGAAAAAACGGGTCTGGGTACAAGAGCCGCCATACCCCTCTGTACCTGAGACACCGAGGCGCTCTCCACCAGCATTGGTGTCAGAGACTGTGCCACCACATTCTGCTGTGGAAGTGCCAGTAGCACCAGTCTTACCTTCTCTGCGACAGTGGACCCAATCTCCAGGGAAGAAGTGACTTCCATGATTCAACAGGCAGTCATTGAAGCCTTACAAAAATTTCAACCTCCACCGACACATGCAACCATCGGCACAGACACCGGAGCCAACGATGTTTGCTCCTCTTCTCAAAAGACTCGACACCTTAATCGGTGCCTTCCCAACACCTGCACTGATACCATCGACGGGTCTTCAGATACAAAAGTCCCGTATTCCATCGATGCCATTCCCTGATCCATCGATGTCTTTACAGCCTGGTCCATCGGGTGATGTCGATCATTGGTTCCCATCTGTGCCATTGATGCCTTTCGGATCCCTGTCGATGCCTTTTCTGCCTCCATCGATACCAAAGCAGATTCCAAAGCAACCATCAAAATCTGCATCGATAAAAAAGCGTCCTCTTCCACAGGACCCTTTAGATCCTTCTGGATCCCATTTCCAGCCTCAACACAGTCCTTGGGAGGATGTTGATATTGATGACCTTGCATCTGAACCTTCTCCACCAGAAGAAAGAAGGAAGTCCCCACCAGAGGACCTTTCCTTTCAACACTTCATAAAGGAAATGGCAGATACCATTCCTTTTGAATTACTTGCTGAAGAGGATACCAGACATAAAACCCTTGAAGTCCTCCAATTTGTAGATTCACCAAAAGAAGTCATGGAGATACCCATCCATGAAGTACTCCTGGAACTTCAGCATTGCCTATGGGAGTATCCCTGTTCTGTGCCAGCCATCAATAGGAGAACAGACGCGCAATATACCTGCTTCAACATACACCAGGTTTTCAAAAACCACAGTTGCCACATCATTCATTTGTTGTTGAATTAGCTCAGAAAAAAAGCAAGGAAGCAGAAACCACATTCATCTCCTCCTCCAGGAAAAGAACAAAAATTTCTGGATGGTTTAGGGAGGAAAGTGTTCCAAGGATCCATGCTTGTGTCCCGTATTGCGGCATATCAGTTATATATGATGCAATATCAAAGGAATTTGTGGAAACAAGTTCATGATATAGCGGATACTCTCCCTCAGCAACAGCAAATGTCACTCAATGCTCTTATTGACCAAAGCGCTGGAGTCAGGCAAACATGAAGTACAGGCCGCATATGACTTTTTGAAATATCTGCCCGTCTATCAGCTGCTGGAATTAGTGCACAGAGGTGGGCTTGGCTGAAGGCCTCGGATCTCAGATTAGAAGTCTAAGAAAGGCTGGTGGATCTCCCATGCATGGGAGACAATCTCTTCGGAGAGAAGATCCAAGCCACTGTCTCTCTACTTAAAGATCACCTTGAGACACTCCGCCAGCTATCCAGGTTGCCATCGGACCAGCCATCCTCAGCATGGAAACCCACAAGACGTGATACCAGAAAGCCCTATCAGCCTCATAGGTATTATCCACCTACTTCTTCAACATGCCCTTTCCATCAACCTCAGAAAGGACGTCCACGTCAACCAAAACAGGCAAAAACTCAGCCACCCCCACAAACAGGACCAGCATCTGGTTTTTGAAAGGGATACCAGAGAGCAGCAGCCTCTTCAACAACCCCAAACCCAACTTGCCTGTAGGAGGTCGGCTCCATTACTTCAAACACCAATGGAGTGTCATCACCACAGATCAGTGGGTATTAGCCATCTTGAACAGGGGGTACTGTCTAAAATTCCAAACAGCGTGATAACATCTCAGCTGCAGTCAGATCTCTCCACCCTGCTGACTACCAGGGCTATCGAAACCGTTCTCCAGTCTCAACACAGCAGAGGATTCTACTCCCACTATTTCCTAATTCCAAAGAAAACAGGCTGTCTCCGCCCCATCCTAGACCTCCGCAATCTCAACAAATTTCTTCAAAAAGAAGAATTCTGGATGGTCTCCTTGGGGACCATTCTTCCCTTATTGCAACAAGGAGATTGGCTCTGTTCTCTGGCCCTTCAAGTAGCCTATGCTCACATTCCCATTTCCCCACAACATCGAAAGTATCTATGATTCGTAGTAGGAAAAAGACATTTCCAGTACTGAGTCCTTCCATTTGGACTGGCCTCAGCACCTCGAGTGTTCACAGAATGCCTTGCAGTTGCGGCTGCACATCTCAGAAAAAACAGCATTCATGTTTTTCCCTACCTAGACGACTGCCTCATCAGGAATCCATCCAAACAAGAAGTTCTCGCTGCCTTGAGAAGCACCATATCCCTATTGCATTCCCTGGGATTTCTAATCAACTATCAGAAATCACATTTGAACCCGTCTCAACTCCTCACCTTCATTGGAGCAGACCTCGACACCACAGTCGCAAAAGCTTTTCTTCCAAGCGACCGTGTGAACATCCTAGCAAATCTTGCAAACTCCTTGAGCAAGTGCAACTTCGCCTCTGCCCATCAATTCCTTACACTTCTGGGTCACATGGCATCTACAGTCCACATGACCCCTATGGCAAAGTTAACCATGAGAAGGACTCAATGGACCTTAAAGTCTCAGTGGCTTCAAACTGTTCAGCCACTGTCATCGCTAATACGGGTCACCAATCAGTTACATCTCTCACTTCAATGGTGGACATTCCAACCGGCTTTATGGACCGGGTTACCGTTCCAACTCCTCAAATAACTTTAACCAAAGATGCATCCAACTTGGGATGGGGAGCTCATGTCGTCAACCTTCAGACTCAAGGTACGTGGACTCCGTTAGAACGAAAATGCTAAATCAACTTTTTAGAACTTCGAGTGCTAAGCTATGCTCTTTATGCTTTCAAAGACTGCCTCTCACACAAGACTGTGCTGATACAGACTGACAACACAGTAGCAATGTGGTACATAAACAGGGAGGCACAGGCTCCTATCTGCTGTGTCAAGAAGCAGTGCAGATTTGGGCCTGGGCCCTAGCACACGCCATGCATCTCAGGGCCACTTATCTAGCAGGCATATAAAATGTCCTAGCAGACAATGGTTTCTGGATCCCTGTATAGCGAGCAAAATCTTTCAATGCTGGGGTTGCCCAACTATCGACCTCTTTGCGTCCAAAATGAACCACAAAGTGGAAATGTTCTGCACCCTCCACAGCCGTCGACAAATGTTCCCCAGGGACGCCTTTGCTCGCCCCTGGAACACAGGGCTTTTATACATGTATCCTCCGATTCCACTCATAACTCAGAACCAGGGCAAGTTGCGCCATCAACCTACCAACCCTTGCCCTAACAGCTTGGATGTTGAAAGCTTGATCCTGCAACCACTCAGTCTTTCAACTCAAGTCTCTCAGGTTCTCGTAGCTTCACGAAAGCCTTCCACACGTAAATCTTACCACTCTAAGTGGACTAGATTTAGCGAGTGGTGCCCACAAAAAGGTATTGACCCTTTCTCCTGCCCCACTCATTCTCTATTAGACTATCAGTGTCACCTCTCAGATTCTGGTCTCCACACTTCTTCTGTGTGTGTACACCTAAGTGCCATTGCAGCATACCACAAGGGAGTAAGGGATGCCCCAATTATTGCGCAACCCCTAGTGAGTCGGTTTATGAGGGATTTACTTCAACTTAAGCCTCCCATTCGACCACCAGTTACAGAATGGGACCTGAATGTAGTGCTTGCAAGGCTCATGTGGCCCCCGTTTGAGCCTTTGCATTCCTGTGATGTAAAATTTCTTACATGGAAAGTAATATTCCTAGTAGCCATCACATCTGCTAGAAGGGTCAATGAGGTACAAGCTGTTGTCACATATTCACCCTATACAAGGTTCCTGCATGACCGAGTGGTCCTCCACACTCACCCCAAATTTCTGCCTAAAGTGGAAACGGATTTTCACCTTAACCAATCCATAGTCTTGCCCACTTTCTTTCCAAGGCCTCACGCTCACCAGGGCGAGAGAATTTTGCACACCTTGGACTGTAAATGTGCACTCGCCTTTTACCTAGACCGCACTGCAGTGCATAGGAAATCCACCCAACTCTTTGTTTCTTTTAACAAAAATAAACCAGGAGTTGCAGTGGGCAAACAAAATCTCTCCAACTGGCTAGCAGACTGTATCGCATTCTGCTATGAAAAAGCAGGCCTTCTTCTCCAGGGGCGAGTAAAGGCGCATTCCGGGCTGTGACAACATTCATAGCACACTACTGTTCAGTACCTATCGCAGACATCTGCAAAGCTGTGACTTGGAGTTCTCTACATACATTTGCAGCTCATTACTGCTTGGATAAAGAAGGAAGACAAGACTCTGCCTTTGGAAAATCTGTCTTAAAAAAAAACTATTTCCAGTATAATACCCAACTCCTTCCACAACCACCTTCTGTGATTCAGGCTGCCTTATCTTAGTCAATGACACCTCAGTTGTTATGCCTGTTGCACAAGTTACGTGCCATTGACCTATTTCAAGATGAGTCAGCCTGTAGCTTGCTAATCACCCATATGTGAGGACTACCATCCTGCTTGTCCTGGGATAAAGCAGAGTTGCTTACCTGTAACAGGTGTTATCCCAGGACAGCAGGATGTAGTCCTCAAGAAACCCATCCTCCACCCCGCGGAGTTGGAACTGTTGCCGTTTTATTGTTTTATTTTTTCGCTCGCACTTATTGCTACAAACAAGACTGAAGGAAGACCCCTGTGGCTGCAGGGATCATGGCGTGCTGGGCATGCTCAGTGTGCCAGTCAAAGGTTTCTAGAAACTTTGACAGAAGTTTTCCGTGATAGGGCTCCATCGATGTCACCCATATGTGAGGACTACATCCTGCTGTCCTGGGATAACACCTGTTACAGGTAAGCAACTCTGCTTTCTCCTTGCATGTGTGTGCAGTTCATAAACTTAGGGACTCTGCTCATGTCCAGATGTTGACATATTCCCTTGTTCAGTATTCAAACATACAGGTCTTTAATCCTGGTTTACCTTAATTCTTCGCTAACTAGGACCCTGTCTTTAGACATATTCTTACAGTCCATAAACATTTGATCCTTTAAAAGTACAGGAACACAACTGACATTTAATTTCTGACAGCTTTCCTTTTCTTTTTAACTCATTGCTTGTCTTGGCCCAGTTTCCATTAAGGTATATCTTTTTCTCTTCCAAAAAAAAAAAAAAAATTAGCCTTAGATCAGCTACAACCAACCAGTCCTTGAAGATACAATCATTTTGGATTTTCATCAATGAGTGGCAGTTTTCAGTTCTTTGAAGTCCAGATGCATAACTTCTCACTGTATGTGAATATTGCCTCTTAAGGAGACAGGCAAACAATCCTTAAACGATTTACATTAGTGCAGTTTCTTAGTCCAGCAGCTTTTCAACTTGCCTTACCATGTTTCCTAGCCTTATTTCTCACAGAACTCCACTTCCACTCACTCACAGACCCAAATTTGCTAAAGTATAATCAAGTAAAAGAAAGAAAAACCCCAATTTTTACTAATAACACAAGCAATTTAGCTCTAGATCTGTAGTATCTGTGAGTAATGGCTCTGGCTTCTCCTCTGAAATCTCTTCCATTATCCTGTTTTGGTAGACTGTGCTGGCTCCTTTCCGCAGCATCTACTCTCCTTCTTGTTACTTGCAGAAGGCTGCCTCATTTATTTCACCTGTGAGCTTTCTGCTACTGCAAGTGTAGGTGACCCCACCCTGCACTAACTCCTTCCTAATCAGATCCTCCCAGAAGCTGGCTTATAGGGCACCTGGGAATTGTAGTTCTTGGGCAGCCATCTTAACCTAATCCTACTTTTTAATTGAAATGGTTCCTATCCAGGGGTCTTAAAGATTTTACCTTTTCTTTTGGCTCAGGGACTAGAGAGACACACCTGGTGATTCCTCACACATTGTTAAATAATTGTTAAATGATCATTAAATGATTCTTTAGCTTACTTAAGCAGGAAAATCACTGTGTTTGTGTGGTTTACCCAGCCAAAAATGAATTTTATTTATTTATTTATTTAGAGCTTTTCTATACCGGCATTCATGATACAATCATATGCCGGTTTACAGTTAACACGGGTGCAATAACCTTGTACATTTAACAAGTGCAGAGGAAACAAAAAACAAAAAAAAAACAGAAAAAGTTACAATATAACAAGGTTGCTGGAACTGGGGGAGGAAGGAGACAAGAATAAACGTATCTTTACAGAAGTAAATTATTTACATTGTGCAGTACGGTCTCTTAATGGATATTAGTGACTCAGACTCGGGAAAGGCTTGTTTAAATAACCAAGTCTTAAGCCTTTTTCTGAATGTTAATAAGCATGGTTCCAGTCTGAGATCAGGTGGTAAGGTATTCCAAAGAGAGGGCCCGCTGTAGAAAAAGCCTGATCTCTGAGTGCTAGGTGGTGTGTGGATTTAGTTGGGGTGACAAGCAGGGATCCTCTGTAGGCAACACATCCCTGTTCATTTCTCTTCACAAGTATGGTTTGGTTTGTTATTAGTTCTCTCTCATTTCCGCTTTTATTTTCTCTTACTCAGGTTCCCTTGAAGAGACCCTCAGATACCCTTTGGTCTTATTCTTCTTATCTTTCCTCTATTCCCAACTCTTCTGCACATCATCTTATTTCCTCCACTCTAATGGATCCAAGCACAATTAATTGGATCGATCACTTGTTGTGACCTTTATTACTATGTAATTCAAATTGTTTACCTGGTTATTCATCTCTCTGACTGTTACCTAGAGTTTCTTAGACATTCATGGTTCCATGTACCGCCTACAGGCAAGTTTTTGTTCATTGTAAACCGGTTTGATTTGCATCTAATGCAAGAAGATCGGTATATAAAAACTAACAATAAATAAATAAATGAATAGGCTTCTCTGATGGTTCTGGATGATGTGTGTAGTCTGAGAGGGATTTGGAGGTTAAGAGGGGCTTGGGAATTTATGGATGATGGTGATGGACTTGTGTAGAATTCTGAAGTGTATTGGTAGCCAGTATAAATTTTTTTAGAATGGGAGAGATGTGGTCTCTTCTTCTGGAATTTGTCAGGATTCTAGCTGCCGCATTCTGGAGCATCTGAAGGGGTTTGATGGATGAGGACGGGAGACCTAGCAAGATAGAGTTGCAATAATCTATCTTGGAGAATATTACGGCTTGTAGGACTGTTCTGAAGTCTTAAAAGTGAAGGAGTGGTTTCATTCTTTTTAGTACCTGCAGCTTGTAGAAGCAGTTCTTGGTTGTATTGTTAATAAATGTTTTTAAATTCAGGCGGTTGTCTATTATTACTCCTAGGTCTCTAGCTTGGGTAACAATGGTGTTAGCTAGAGCACTTTGTGGGGAATTACTGTTTTCCGGGGAGATGAGAAGGAGCTCTGTTTTAGCTGAGTTTAGAATCAGGTTTAAGTTTGCGAGGAGTCAGTTGATCTCTCGGAGGCAGTTTTCCCAGTGTTTGAGTGTTTTAGTGATAGATCCTTTGATAAATAAAGCTCTGGAATTTGTTGCCAGAGGATGTGGTTAGTGCAGTTAGTGTAGCTGGGTTCAAAAAAGGTTTGGATAAGTTCTTGGAGGAGAAGTCCATTAATGGCTATTAATCAATTTTACTTAGGGAATAGCCACTGCTATTAATTGCATCAGTAGCATGGGATCTTCTTAGTGTTTGGGTAATTGCCAGGTTCTTGTGGCCTGGTTTTGGCCTCTGTTGGAAACAGGATGCTGGGCTTGATGGACCCTTGGTCTGACCCAGCATGGCAATTTCTTATGTTCTTATGGGGATCAGAATTTGCACGTCGTCGGCGTATAGGAAATGTTTTAGTTGAAGGTTATTTAACAGTTGGCATAGAGGAAGAAGGTATATGTTGAAGAGAGTTGGGGACAGGGAGGAACCTTGAGGAACTCCTAGTGAGGAACTGAAGCGGGGGGATTCTTTATTATTGATTCTAACTTTGTAACCTCTGTTACAGAGGAATGTTTTGAACCACGTGTTTTCCAGTGTTCGATAGGTGGTTGAGGAGGATGGCATGATTTACAGTGTCGAAAGCCGCCAACAGGTCCAGGAGAATTAGAAAGAATGATTGTCCTTTGTCCAAGCCCATGATGAGGTGGTCTTTTAGCGATAAGAGAAGGGTTTCAGTGCTTAAAGCCATATTCCCAACCTGTGCACAGATGGGAAGAATTCTTTGAAATTTAGAGTCGAGGAACTTTTGAATTGTTTTAGTAGCTCCAGATTGTCCAAAGAGGCCTTGGTATGTGGATCTGATGCGACTTCCCATTCGACCATCCGCTTCATCTTCCAGATGTCCGGGGACTCTGGGTTCAAGGTTCAAATACCATGGAAGATCCATCTACCTTTTATTTTGCAGTTTAAGATAGCCAGCTATATTCAGTAGTGCAGCTGCACTACTGAATATTCTTCCGTCTAAATTTGCTATCCAGACTGTGACTGAATATGGACATCGCCTAATACAAAAGTATGCTCAAAGCATAGTATAATCCAAGTTAATTAGTACAAAATACAAAAAATTAAAACAAGACAATAACATAATCCAGTATGATGGATAAAATAATTTTTTTCAGCATAATCAGTCCTGGGAAATAACTTTTATTGAATGGTTGTCTTATTGTTTAACAGGGGCAAAGTTAATGTTTCAGTGAATATGGGGTCTGCATATGACCTTTTTATGTTTTGGACAACAGGTTTGTATTAGTTTTAGTTCTAGGCATTGCTCTGGTATGTTGTATTACAATATTCTGTAACTGAATTTTGTTCTGGAGATTTTATTTTATGTACTTTTTCACTGTCAGTTCTCACAGTAAAATAAAATTTAAAACAATATTTTATGCAGTTCATGATAAAATGGAACCACTGTTCATAAGATATGTGATCCAGGATTGTTTTTCTTTTCAAATCTTATAAAAAGTATCTTAAAGCTATTGGAATATTTTTTGCATTCTGAAATAATATACTGATTTTTTTCCTTTCTATTAATCTTTCAACAGGATATTGTTCAGCAGAATAACACCCTTATTGAAGAAATGCTTCACCTTATCATAATGATCGTTGGTAAGTTGCTTCTAGTATCTTTATTACACAACATATGAAAACGTAAGAAATACTTCAGCATGATCCTCTCCAAAGTAAGCTGTTCTGGAATGCTTCCAGTGGATATATCGACTATTTTATAATTTTATAAGCTCTGTAAGTTCCTCTTACAAAGCTAATTTCCTTTATATTTAGAGTGTTTCTTCTGGGATTCATCTTCCTAACTGTCTTCCAACCTAATCTCTGTCTACAGGCTTTATCAGAGTTGCATTGGAATTTCAGGACTCCTTAATATGGCTTAGTGGTGATATAGAGCAGTGGTTCCCAACCCTGACTTGGAGATGCAGCTAACTGGTCTGATTATCAGGAATATGCATGAGATTTGCATACCAGTGGGTCTCCAGTCTCATATAACGTTTCATTACAGAAATCCAGACTAGTTAGGTGTGCCTCCAGAACAGAGTTGGGAAACACTGACTTTAGAGCAATGTTTTCGGATATTTTAGATTGTTCTACATTTTCCTTTGTAATGCTGTAGCCACCTCCATAGATAAGGTTGCATTAGCTATTTTTAAATTACATACAATGTCCAAGAATTTGTTATATCAAACCAGATATCCTGATCCCTCCCAGTTTGAGAACCGCTGATTTAGAGTACCATGAATGGAGTTCTAGTGCTCACGTACCCAAAGTACAGAAATAATCATTTGTCAAGTTTACTTCCTAAAGTCACGTAGTGCAGTAAAACTGCACTACATAACAGCAGGGGAGCACTTCAACTCATCTAGTTAAGTTTAAGCGTTGCACTTGTTTTTAAACTTTCTGCTAATTATTTCAGTAAAACAAATTAAGATCCATTTTATAGTTTACACTGATGTGACAGGTACTTACCTTGAGTTTCAGTGCAAATTCTCTTTTAAATACTGTATGCCTGACCCGTAGATTTAAATGGGATAGATTGAAAAGTTGCAAGCTGACTCCACAGAAGAGTAGAGATGATGGCACCCCCATCAACTGAATGCTAGTATTTTTGTCTGTTTGGTCACAGCATTAAAATAAGCATCTTCTAAATTATGAATTCTCGTAAAAATGGTTGCAAGTTGCTTTATTTTTTTTGTTTTCTTACAATTTTTATTAATTACAGGAGAAAGATTTAGTCCTGGAATTGGGCATATAAATCCTGATAGTGAAATTAAGCGTGAGATTATCCATCAGTTGTGCATCAGACCTATGGCCCATAGTGAATTAGTCAAGGCACTGCCAGAGGATGTAAGTATATAAACATAGTAACATAGTAAATAACTGCAGAAAAAGACCTATTTGGTCCATCTAGTCTGTCCAGCAAGATTAAGGTATTAACTGCCACTCTGTGCAGGTTACCCCATGTAGAAAAGTTGCACTTAAAGTTAACATAGATTACCTTGTTTGTTCATTTCTATCTTCTAGCCATTAAGGGATCCTCTGTGTTTATCTCATTCCATTTTAAATTCTATTCCCTGTACATACACAGATCAGTCCAGACTCCTGGGTTTTGCCTCCCTTCCAGTAGATAGAGACAGAGAAAGGTTCACAGGCACTGCTTCTTAACCCGGTGTGCCACCTGCAGCTCCTCAATATTTCTCTGACTCCAGCAGATGGAGGTGGTGCAAAACCTGCAGTTCTGACCAAAAAAAACATTTTTGAAAGGGACAGGAGTTTTCTCTTAAGAGTTCTGGTTTTTAGAAGAGCATTGTGCCTCCCAGGAGCTTGGTAGGTCCTGGTGGGACCATCCCTCCTGGTAGCAGGCTGGAGCGAGCAGAGGTTGGGGAACCCAAACATTGCTCGGGCTGACGCACCGGGGGTGACAGCCAGTGGTCTGGCTCCCTCCCAGCACAATTTCTTTTGAGCTTCTGCCATTCCACAGGGAAGTATAGCCTGTCTGTTTTGTTCTTGTCATTTAAAGTTGTTTGAAAAAAAAAAAAAGAGAGAGCAAACAGGGGAGAGATGGGCCCGGCTGTGCTTTCTGCTCTTCCGGGTGTCAGATGTTTCCTGATCGGCAGAGAGTGGCAAAGGCAGGTCCTGGAGGTTAGTTTGCTTTGAATCTCTGCGTCAGCCCAGCAGTTTCCTTGGGGATTCGATCATGAGGCGTCCCAGCTGCTGCCTTGCCTGTGGGGAGGTTTCCTCATGACCTTCGCGGGCTGGCCTGTGTTCTCGATGCCTCCCTAGTGGGGAGGGCTCGTCAAGGGGATCTGCGGAGGCACTTTCCCAGCGGTGAGAGTCACGTCTAGTTTGCTCCTGCTGCCGAGGCCAACCTGTTCCCGTTGAATGCGGGAATGGTGGCCATTTTGGATTCTCTCGCATGCATGGAGAGACCAGCTGGGGGAGGTGAATTCCCACAACTCTATAGCCGGCAAATTCTAGTCCTGAGGGGCACTTGGGGGGGAATGGGAGGGGCTGGGAGAGGGGGACCAAGATCCCTCGGGGGGTGAGCTTGTCCCCCCCCCCCCTTTTCACTGGAGTTTATTTTATTGATACATCAGGCCTTTTTCCTCCAGAACTTTGCCTCCCTGTAGAGCCCCCCAAGAAGAAGCCCGCTGTATCTGATTCTGCAGGGGCCAAAAGGATCCACACTGTATCAGAGCTCCTACCAGGCGTGGTCATGCGGCGATGGACCTAGATCCGGAGTTACCCTCTGCTGATCCTCCAGAGGGACCTCTGCTTGCGGCAGTGCAGGATCCAGGGGAGGAAGACCCTGGAACGATGCCTCCCCTAGAGGGGGACGATCCCCAGAGTACTGTGCTTTTTTCAGAGGGAGGAGCTGGCCCCTCTTATCCCACATGTCTTAGAGGAGCTGGGATTGCCCTACCACAAGTGGAGCAGGACCAGGACTTGGTGGATCCAGTCATGGCTGGTCTGTGAGACCCAGCCATTACCTTCCCATTCCACAGGATGGTGAAGCAGTTAATCGTCAGGGAGTGGGATACTCCAGAGATTGGTCTGAAGATCAGCAGGGCCATAGAAAAATTGCATCCACTGCCCGAATAGGTGCTAGAGCTGCTTAAAGTGCCTAAGGTTGATGCCTCAGTGTCCGCGGTTACGAAGAGGACTGCTATCCCGGTGGCCAGGGCGACGGCTTTGAAGGACCTTCAAGACAGAAAACTTGAGATGTATCTGGAGCAGATTTTTTAAGGTGTCCGCTCTGGGCATCAGAGCATCAGTGTGTAGCAGCTTTATGCTCCACGCCAGCTTACGATGGGTACAGCAATTAGAGTGCTAAGGATCTATTGTCCAAGGAATTGGAGCACTTGGAGGCAGCGGTTGCCTATGGGGCAGATGCCTTATATGATCTTGTGTACACTTCTTCGAGAACCCATGGTATCTGTTGTCTCGGCCAGGAGACTTCCATGGCTGCAGAACTGGTCAGCGGACGTTTCATGATAGGCACAGTTGGGAGCTCTCCCCTTCAAGGGCAAGTTTCTCTTTGGTGATGACTTGGAACAGCTCATCAAGCACTTGGGGGAGAATAAAGTGCACAAGTTGCCAGAAGACAGGCCTAAAGGAGCCAAGGGTTTCCACCCACTTTGTTTGCATTTTCGGAACCAACAGTGTCCACCAGAGCAGAGCTCCGAGCACAGGCCACAGAGGCAGGCTTCAGGGAGATCTCAGTCCTGGTCCCAGTCCTTTCGGAACTGGCAGGCCAACCACAACAGCTCAGGCCAAGGGCCTAGTGGACCCAAATATTATCAATGAGAAATGGCCGACCCGCTCCTCCGTGCCAGCTATCGGAGGTCAGTTGACCTTTTTTGCGAGGAGTGGGTCAAGATCACATCGGACCAGTGGGTTCTAAGCATGATAGAAAGGGGTTACGATTTAGAATTTGTTCACCGTCTAAGAAGTCTGTTCATGGTGTCCCCGTGTGCTTCCCCGGCAAAGAGGATTGTCGTGCAACAGACTGTCCGCAGGCTGCGAATGCTGGGGGCCATTGTTCCCGGCCCCCGTTAGGAACAGGGGACGGGACGTTATTCCATCTATTTTGTGGTACCAAAAAAGGAGGGATCGTTCCGGCCCATATTGGATTTGCAGAAGGTAAACGTGGCTCTCAAGATTCCCATTTTCCGGATGGAAACTTTCTGGTCAGTTATAGCGGCCATGTGAAGCGGGGAATTTCTAGCATCCTTGGACCTGATGGAGACCTATTTACACACTGGAGTACACCGAGATCAGCAAAGATACCTCAGGTTCATGATCATAAGCATTTTCAATTTTGCACTATGCCCTTCGGTCTAGCCATGGCTCCACAATCGTTCACCAAGTTGATGGTAGTGGTGGCGACAGCGCTCAGGAAGCAGGGTGTCCTGGTACATCCGTATCTGGATGACCGGCTCATCCGGTGAAGGCAGTGGACCTGGTCATGGACTGCTTGAGATCCCTGGGCTGGTTGATCAACCTAGCCAAGAGCCACCTGACCCCTTCTCAGGTCCTGGAATTTTTGGGAGCACTCTTCGACACCCGTATAAGGAAAGTTTTCCTCATGGAGGAGCGAATCTGAAAATTGCAGTCGCAGGTTTGGAACTTCTTGGAGACCTGGGTTCCCAGGTCTGGGATTATTTACAGGTCCTTGGCTCCATGGCCTCAACTTTGGAATTGGTTCCCTGGGTGTTTGCTCATATGAGACCTCTTCAGAGGACACTGCTTTCTCGGTGAGACCCGAAGTCAGAGCAGTTTCATCTTCCTCTACCACTTACCGAATCTGCCATGTCCGGTCTCTTGTGGTGGCTTGCATGGGACCATTTGACCCGAGGAGTGGACCTCTAGGTGCCACAGTGGGTGGTGGTCACTACCAACTACCCCTGGTCCACTTCTGGTTGGGGAGCTGTGTGTCGGTTCTAAGTGGTGCAGGGCCAATGGTCATCAGAAGAAGCGTCTTGCTCCATCAGTCTATTAGAAATAAGAGCTGTGTGGCTAGCACTTCAGGCCTTTCCTCCCGCTCTTGACTAATCGGGCAGTCCGAGTCCTCTCGGACAATGTGACGACAGTGGCCTACATCAAGCGGTGGCAAGGGAAGTGGAGGTATTGATGTCTTAGGTGGAACAGAGTCTCGCTTTGTTAGCAGCGTTGCACATAGCGTGTTCTGTCAATGTGCAGGCAGATTTTCTGACTCCAGAGAATGGGAGCTGTCGGACAAAGCGATGACCCTTAACTCAAACAAGTGGGGCAAGCCTCACCTGGATCTCATGGCAACCAACAAGAATGCCATGGCACCATGCTTCTTCAGTCACAGAAGGGAGTTCAGGGTGGAAGGGGTGGATGCCCTAGTTCTGCCATGGCCTCATGAGGTTCTGATTTATGTGTTTCTGCCCTGGTCTCTGGTGGGCAAGGTTCTAAGAAGAATAGCGGTCACCCAGGAAGAGTGATTCTCGTGGCCCCAGAGTGGCCTCGACGCCCTTGGTTTGCAGATCTAGTCAATCTCACAGTGGATGGACCCCTGAGGCTGGGCCATCTACAAAATCTTCTAAGGCAGGGCCCTATATTTTTTGATCAAGCAGATCGCTTTTGTCTATCGGCTTGGCTTTTGAAAGGAGGCAATTAAGGAAGAAAGGATATCCAGATGATATTTCTACTTTTCTCTGAGCTCGCAAGACACCTACCTCCCTGGCGTATGTCAAAGTGTGAAGGGTCTTTGAGTCTTGGTGTGTGGAGCGGGATATTGCCCCTCAGAGAGTGTCGATGCCCGCAGATCTTAGCCTGTCCTTCAATTCCCTGAGGGTTCAGGTGTTGGTCCTAGGTGTTTTATAGACAAGGTTGAAGGAACATCCTTGGCTGCGCCTCCGGACGTCGTGCATTTCCTCCGAGAAGCAAAACATTGCCCCCTACTTGCAAGATTTGCCCCTCTTGGAGCCTCAGTCTCGTTCTCAAGAGCTTATGTGCAGCACCTTTTGAACCACTTAAAAGGGCTATCATAAAAGGTCTCACTTTGAAGGTGGTTTTCCTGGTGGCTATTTGTTCAGCTAGGCAAGTATCGGAAATTCAAGCCCTATCTTGCAGGGAACATGTCTACGAATTTCGGACTTCGGAGTATCATTGTGGATGGTTCCCTCCTTTTTGCCGAAGGTCATTTCGGCATTTCATTTGAGTCAGTCTGTGGAAGTTCTGGCCTTCCCAAATCTGGAGGCTGGTACGCGTCGTGCCAAGGAGTTATGACGTCTAGATGTCAGGAGAACCTTATTGTGATATCTGGAAATCACTAACAGCTTTAGATTGTCTGATCACTTTTTTGTGCTATGGAGTGGGGCCAAAAAGGATCAGAAAGCTTTAAAGGCCACGATTGTGAGTTGGTTAAAGGGAGGCGATCAGTTCCGCTTATATATGTTGCAGTTGTCCTATCCCGGAGGGATTAAGGGCTCATTCTACCCATTACCAGGCGACTTCCTGAGCGGAATGTCATTTGGTGTAGCCACAAGAGATTTGCAGGGCAGCTACTTGTAAGTCTTTGCATACCTTTGCCAAACACTACCAGTTGGATGTTCAAACCTCTGACGTCGGTACTTTCAGTGAATGTATCCTTCGAGCGGGACTCCCGCAGTCCCATCTCAATTAGAGAAGCTTTGGTACATCCCAGGAGTCTGGACTGATCTGAGTACATACAGGGAAAGGAAAATTGGTTCTTACCTGCTAATTTTCGTTCCTGTAGTACCACAGATCAGTCCAGAGTCCCGCCCGGGAAAAGAGAGAGCATTATGGAGAGTCCGCTTGATCTGATTTTTTCCTTAATATTTGAAATCTTCTGAATGAATGGCATAGGTTTCTCTTTGAATCTGTTTTGACAGTTTTTCCTCTTTCCTATGCTCGTTCTGGGAAATTTATAGAGGTAGATAGTTTGAAGTTTTGGATTTTCAAATTCTGCTTGGGTACCGATTTAATACTGAGGAGCTACAGGTGGCACACTGGATTAAGAGGTGGTGCCTGCGAAACTTTCTCTGTCTCCATCTGCTAGAAGGGAGGCAAAACCCAGGAGTCTGGACTGATCTGTGGTACTACAGGAATGAAAATTAGCAGGTAAGAACCAATTTTCTTTTACCATTTGTCTTCACTACCTCTTCCAGGAAGGCACTCCATGCATTCCTACCTTTTACATAAAGAAATATTTCTTGACATTCCTGAATCTTACCCCCATGGAGTTTCATATTATGGCCCCTGATTCTACTCTTTCTTTCTATCGGAAAGCTTTGATCCTTGTGCATCATTAATACTATTCAAGTATTTAAATGACTGTATTATATCTCCCTGTCTCTCCTCCTCCAGTGTATACATATTTAGGTCTTTCAGTCTTCTCTCACAAGTCTTTCAGTGCAAATCCTATACCATTTTGGTTACCTTTCTCTGGACCACATCCATCCTGTCTGTCCTTTTTGAAATATATAGTCTGAGCACATTCCAGGTGAGGCCTCACCAGTGATCTGTACAGAGGCATATCACCTCCTTCCTGTTCATATCTCAGAGCAGTCCAGACAAGTGGGTTTTGCATACCTACCAGCAGATGGAGTCAGAGAGCAAACATTTTTTTTTAAACTGCTACATAAAATAGTGCCACCTGGAGTCCCTCAGTATTTCTCTAATTCCAGCGGATAGTAGAGGTGAAAATCCTGCAGTGTGGAGAATTAGATTAAAAAAAAAAAGACAGAGCAGGATTCTTGTGTGAGCTCCCTGAGGTGTTAGGCAACTTTGTGGGCCATCCCTTAGGTGGAGCAGGGCAAGCAGAGGGTTGGTATCCCTAGTTTATCTCAGCCTGACGTCAAGGAGGGGACTGAAAACCAGTGGTTCTGGCTCCCTCTGTCCCCTGGAGGTCAATGAGGTGACTGAAAGGTGGTGTTTCTGGCTTCCTCCTTCCCCTTGAACTGCCCTCACTGGCCCTCCGACGTCTGAATCACCATCAGGAAAGTATTCCCTTTTTTCTAGGGGGTATTTTTGCAGGCCTGTCTTCTAAAAAAAAAAAAAAAAAAAAAAGTGCAGATGCTGATTGGCTGGTTGTGAAACAGCCAGGGGAGGAGAAGGAGAGCGAGTGGTCAAGGTCTACTGGGCACCCAGGGCAGGGGGGACTTTAGTGTGGCCAGTTGGCAGGCAGCTTTCCGTTGAGCATGAGGTGCATCTGGCTCGGCGAGCACAAAGCGCAATCTTAATAGTGGCTTTGGGATGCGGCAAGTGCTGCAAGGCCGGCAGGGCAAGGTGTATGTTCCTAAAGTGTGCCTTAGGCAGGTGTGCGCATAATGGCGGCCGTGGGACGCAGCAAGGGTTGCAAGACCTGTAAGAGAGGTGCATGTGTCTAAAGTATGCCTCAGGAGAAAAAGCTCATGGAGCAGACGCTAAGAAGCATGGGGTAAAACTGTCACCTGATAGGCAGGCCCGGGGTGACCAGGTGTGCACACCGTGTATTTGTTTGGGGCGGCACATCTGGGAGGGTGGTGGCAGCAGGAGAGGCCGCTGGGCCGCAGAAGAGCTCAACTTGGTGGCAGCAGCAGGAGAGGCTGTGGGGCGGCGAAGACAATCCGCCAAAGCAAGGCCGCCATGAGAGCCCGTCCCTGTGTTGGCAAAGAAGACCCACCGAAGCAAAGCTGCCATGGGAGTCTGTCCCTATGGAGATGAAGAAATCGTTCTGTTGGCCGAAGCAAGACTGCCAAGGGAGCCCATCTCCATGGCAGCGAAGAAGGGATTTGGTGGTGCGTGTGTGTGAGGATGGGAGCCTGAGTGTGTGAGTGAGAGCTTGTGTGTGTAAGTGAGTCTGTGAGAAAAAGCATGAGCTTTGTGTGTGTGTGTGTGTGAGAGAGAGGAAAGGAAGAAGATAGGGAGAAAAGAAACAGAGAAAAGTGACCCTGACGAGAGAATTAGGAAAAGACTGACAAGGGGAAAGTGGAAAAAGAGACCTGGACCAACTGGTTAGAAAAATAAAAAGAGCAGCAGACAAAAGTAAAAAAAATATATATATATTTTCCTAGCATGTAGCAGATGGACTGGGGACCAATGGGTATAGTGTACTCCTGATAGCAGTTGGAGGCGGATCAGATTTCAATCTGATGTCAGCCCTAGTACATATACCCCTGCAGGAAGTGCAGCTCTTCAGTATTTTCCGTCTCCATAGCAGTTAGGGACTCTATGCATGCTTGCACAGCGTTAGAGTAATTTTACCAAAGAAAACCAAAATAAGAAATCTTACCTCTACGGACGAGCCCCGCTCTCCTGCGGTGACACCCATTGGGTCCCTCCCCCAGTTGAGAATTCCCGAGGTGATTTCCGCGATTCCTCGGAGGTAAGCCTCGGTCCAGCGGCCGACCCTCGGCAGGGACCTAGCCCCTGACATCGGGTGAGGCTGAGAGGCAGCGGGAGCAACCTTGAGCGCGGCAGTGAAGGTATTTTCCCTCTCCCTCCACAGCCGGAGACCGCCTGGAACGAGACCAGGAAGCGCCGAGGCAAGATAAGGTAGAAATCTATTTAAAAGTCTCCGGTCTCCGAAGCTCGAGGAGTCGCACAGCCGGGACCAGTGCCACCGGGTTGATCTGCCCTAGCAGGGCTAGACCCCGGGCAGATCTGAGGATCCTCCCAGGTGGAGACCCCCCGAGGTGGTCGCCATATTGTCCGCGTGGTCGCCTTCTCCATTTTGATCTGTTCGCTGCCCTGTTGGCCGTTCCGATCCATGCGCACAAATACCTTGTGCGCACAAATACCTTGTGCGCACAACTTCGCGGGCCCAAGTACCGTGCACACAAGCGATGCGCATAGCCACGCGCTTACTGTGCCAGGCGCATAACTTCGATCTGTGCGTGCAACAAACCTATGCGCACAACTGAATCTTACGTGCACAAGCCATGGCACCACCGGAAAAGAAACTCAAGACTCAGGGCCTTTGCCCAACATGCCACATTAGAGCTGCACAGCATGAGGAAGCCACGGCTTTGTGTATACAGTGCGAGGTGGCCCTAAGGGATCCAACTCATGGCCCTCCCCAGCCGGTACCAGGTTCCAGCCTCTCCAACAGTACACCGGACCTAGCATTGCACAGCGGGATCCCCCCTCAAACAGGGCTCCCCAGGGACACTGCGCCCCTTAGTCTAGACCCAGCATCTATTTCCTGGGTGGAATTCTTCAAAGGTCTGCATACATTCATCCACGTGCAACCGGGGCCTCCTATAATATGGCCACAAGCTCCACCAGAGGACCTCAACATCCCGGGACCCTCTATGTCCAGAGAAGTGATCCCACCGCCCAGAAGCCCCACCTTCGGGGACACGGACAACTCGGATGAGGATTCAGAACCCCTGGAGGAAGGGGAACTCCCTCCAGGGACAGAGCCCCACCGAACCATGAGATGCTTCTTCACCAAGGACAAGCTTCCAGACCTGGTCACATACAGCTTAAAAGAGCTTGCTATCCCGGGCACAAAACGCCTCAGGGGAACCTAAGACGAACCCCCTACTAGAGGGACTCCATCAGACCTCCCGTCATTTCCCACTATTACAAGCCATCCAGCAACTAATTGACCTGGAATGGGATGCCCCAGAAACTATGTTCAAAGGGGGGCGGGCTCTGGCAGCCATGTACCCTCTGGACCCAGCCGCCAAAGATCTCCTGGCATGTCCGAGAGTGGATGCTATGGTCTGCATGGTTTCGAAGTGCACTACTATCCCAGTGGAGGGGAGGAGCAGCACTCAAGAATGCTCAAGACAGACGTCTGGAATCTATCCTCAAACAGTCCTTTGACATCTCCGCTATGTCTCTACAGATCGCGGCCTGCTGTGCCGTGGTGACCCGCGCCTGCTTGTCACAGACCAGGAACAACACTCCTGGGGAAGCCCTGGAACCAGCAGTATCATTCCTTGCGGATGCTGCTTCGGATCTGGTGCATACCGCAGCTTAGAGGAGTGTCATCCGCTATGGCAGCCAGAAGACAACTCTGCCTCCGAAACTGGTCGGCCGACGCATCTTCCAAAACGAGACTCACAAGGATGCCCTTCAAGGGAACCCTCCTGTTCGGAAGCGAACTAGAGAAACTAGCCAACAAATGGGGTGAGTCCCCACTGCCGCGGATACCTGAGAACAGGAATAAGAGAAACCAGCGACCCTTCCTCCAAACTTCCAGGGGCAGAGGATCACAGCGCTTCAACCCATATAGAAGCACATATTAAGCGACCCGCCCCACAGGCCGGAGCCAGTCCTTTCGGAACAAGCACAACAAAAGGGAAGCCAGCTTGGACCCTGGCCCCAGCCACTCCCCACAATGAAAATCAGCCGACCCATCCAAAGGAGGAAGCCATAGGGGACAGGCTTGCCCTATTCTAACAAAGATGGGTTGAGATAACGTCGGGCAAGTGGGTCCTAGCCATCATCCAAGAGGGATATTACCTGGATTTTCACCACCTCCCCCCGGACAGGTTTGTGGAATCCCCCTGCCACGACCCTTCCAAGAGGATGGCAGTGGAAGTTACACTGACCAGATTACTAGCCTTAGAGGCTATAACACCGGTGCCTCCGCAACAAGTAAATACTGGACATTATTCCATATATTTTATCGTTCCCAAGAAAAAGGGAACATTCAGGCCCATCCTGGACCTTGTCGGTCAACTGTCACCTGAAGATTCCTCGCTTCCGCATGGAAACCCTATGCTCGGTAATAAGGGCGATACAACTGGGAGAGTTCCTTACATCCCTGGATCTGTCGGAAGCCTACCTACATATTCCGATCCATCAAGAGCATCAGCGTTTTCTACACTTCACGATCCTGGACCGTCACTGTCAGTTCCGGGCACTACCATTCGGGTTAGCCATAGCACCCCGGACGTTCACCAAGATCATAGTGGTGGTGGCAGAAACATCAAGGAAGGAAGGAATCCGCGTACACCCTTACCTAGACGATTGGCTGATCAGGGCGAAATCCCCAGAGGAGAGCCACCAGGTGACCAACAGAGTCAAAACTCTACTGGAGAGTCTCGGGTGGGTGGTCAACATGAGCAAGAGCTGCCTGCAGCCCTCCCAATCTTTAGAATACTTGGGAGTCCGGTTCGACACCAAACCAGACAAGGTCACCCTGACACAGACAAGGAGATTGAAATTGATGACCCAGTTGCGAACTCTGTTGAGCGAGCTTCGCCCCACAGCATGGGACTACCTACAGGTCCTCGGGCTCATGGCATCCACACTGGAAGTAGTGCCATGGGCAAGAGCTCATATGAGACCCCTACAGCGCTCACTATTATCACGTTGGAATCCACTGTCCCAGAACTACACCATGCACCTTCAGCTCTTGGACAAAGTCCGGACCCAACTACGATGGTGGCTACAAGAAGCCCATCTGAGCTAGGGAGCGAGACTATTCTCACCATCCTGGATCCTGCTCATCACGGACGCCAGCCTACGAGGATGGGGAGCACACTGCCAGGAGCTAACCGCCCAAGGGCAATGGAACAAATAAGTTGTCTGGGTGGAACATCAGTCGCCTAGAGGCCAGGGCAGTCAGACTAGCCTGCCTACGGTTCGGTCATAGACTCCGAGACAAAGCTGTCAGAGGAATGTCGGACAACGACACAACAGTGGCCTACATCCACCATCAGGGAGGAACCAGAAGCCAACAGGTGTCTCTGGAAATAGACCTCCTAATATCATGGGTGGAAGCGAATCTTCAAGAGATCTCGGCGGTCCACATCGCCGGGAAAGGCATAGTCGCTGCGGATTACCTCAGCAGAGAAAGTCTAGACCCAAGAGAATGGAGGCTGTCGACCACAGCATTCCAGTTGATTGTAAACTGTTGGGGAACACCAACCATGGACCTCCTGGCAAACCGGTCCATCGCCCAAGTGCCGA
The DNA here is from genome assembly GCF_901001135.1 of Rhinatrema bivittatum. Lineage (NCBI taxonomy): Eukaryota > Metazoa > Chordata > Amphibia > Gymnophiona > Rhinatrematidae > Rhinatrema > Rhinatrema bivittatum. Next base: position 58,705,823 of record NC_042617.1, read on the forward strand.
GTTTCTTCAGCCGCAAGCGGTAACCTCAGTCCCAGGGAATCGATACCCTGGTACAGACCTGGTCACAGGAGACTCTTATACTCCTTCCCGCTGTGGCCCCTATTGGGCGCAGTCATCCACAAGATAGAACATCACAGGGGGACCAGTACTTCTAGTGGTCCTGGGCTGGCCAAGAAGACCGTAGTACGCAGATATGCGAAGACTGCTGACAGGGAGCCCCCTCCCGCTATCTCCACACAGAGACCTGCTCCAACAGGGACCAGTCCTCCACGAGGATCCAGCTCGATTCTCTCTTACGGTCTGGCCATTGAGAGGACTCGCCTGAGGAAGAGCGGATACTCGGGGGCAGTAATTGACACCCTACTCCGAGCACACAAGTTCTCCACATCCCTAACATACATAAGGATTTGGAGAGTATTTGAAGCCTGATGCGAGGACCACAATGTCATACCACACTCAGTCAAAATTCCTGCGGTTTTGGAATTCCTGCAGAACGGCCTACAGAAGGGATTGTCTCTCAACTCCATCAAGGTACAGGTGGCCGCATTGTCATGCTACGGAACCAAAAGCGAAAGCAGTAGCATAGCCTCTCACCCGGATTTTTCCCGCTTTCTGAAAGGAGACAAGCAGATCCGACCACCCCTAAAGTGGCTGGTGCCTCTTTGGAACCTCAACCTGGTCCTAGATTTCCTAGCAGGAACCTCCTTCAGACCTCTCCGCGGCCTGTCTCTCTGACTATTAACATTAAAGACAGCCTTCCTGCTGGCAGTCTGTTCAGCCCGTCGTATATCCGAGCTACAAGCATTGTCCTACCGGGAGCCATTCCTCAGACTCACCCCGGGAACCATCCAGTTACGCACAGTTCAGTCGTTCCTCCCCAAAGTGGTGTCTCACTTCCATCTCAACCAAACCATCTTGCTACCATCGCCAGATGAGCATATGAATTTGGAAGAGGCTCAAAGTCTATGCCATCTTAACGTCGGCAGACTCCTAGTCCGATACCTGGAAAGGTCAAATCCGTACGAAAGACGGACCATCTATTCGTCCTTCACAGCGGGAAGAAGCAAGGGGAAGCGGCCTCGTGAGTAACCATAGCCCGCTGGATCAAAGAAGTCATCAAGGCGGCCTACGTAGATACAGGCAAGCCACCGCCTTTACAAGTCAAGGCCCATTCTACTAGAGCCCAGGCAGTGTCCTGGGTGGAAACCAAGATGCTGTCACCCGCCGAGATCTGCAGGGCGACGACAAGGTCCTCCATCCACATCTCCAGGTTTTACCGCCTGAATGTTCAGGCTCGGGAGGACACAGCATTTGCAAGGGCAATACTAAGTGGGTCACGGGCAGCCTCCCACTCGGTTCAGGAGTAGCTTTTTTACATCCCATTGGTCCTGAGTCCATCTGCTACACGCTAGGAAATGGAGAAATTACTTACCTGATGATTTCGTTTTCCTTAATGTGGACAGATGGACTCAGCATCCCACCCACGGCTGCCGTTACTCAAGGAATTCTCGGGTGACATCCCCGAGAGCGAGTGATTCACGGGTAAGCCATGCTTTCCTTCAGATAGGACTCCCATCCTACCGGGTGTCGACGTTTCTCAGTTGAGAGCACTGGCGGTCTCCAGTTATAACCAATTCAACTAGTTCAAATTAAGTTAACCAAGTTATAATGTTAATTAAGTTATCCAAGTTATAAAGTTAATCAAGTTATTCAAATTATTCAGTCATACATATATCCACAATGCTTTTTGAGGAGAATACTGAAGAGCTGCACTTCCTGCAGGGGTATATGTACTAGGGCTGATGTCAGATTGAAATCTGATCCGTCTCCAACTGCTATCAAGAGTACACTATACCCATTGGTCCTGAGTCCATCTGTCTACACTAAGGAAAACGAAATTATCAGGTAAGTAATTTCTCCAATATTTTGAGATTTTAGCAATTGGAATATGGCACCTTTGGGTGTGTATATTTTTTATAATTTTGTATTTTGCTCTTTAGCTTTCCACTGTTCAGAGTCTGGCTTCTCAGGCTTTCTATTTCGCTTTTGTTTGCTTATTTCTATTTCTAAATTATAGTCCCTTATTTCTGTGTTAGGTAAGGATCAATCTGTGTTCTGCCTGTGTGTAACTAAGGTGCAGTATTGCTGCTAACGTGTAGTTTCTCTGTAGGGTTTTGTAGCAGGCTGGCTTGTTCTGTTATCCCAGTAGGTGGTGTATTAATGTTCTAGGGCCTGGTGTAGTATTTGTATTGCTTCCTTTTCATAAGGTTACTGTTATTTGAGTCCTGACAGTCAGTGCTGTGTTATGGTATGGCAATGTTCTAGGCGCCCTTTTTTTTTTTTTTTTTTTTGCAGTGGTTTGTGTTACTTCACAAAATGTTTAGCAGTAGAGGGGGGATCTTTTTTTTTTTTTTTTGGCTGAGATGAACCCAGAATTTGAATATAGCTTTTTTTGATGATGGGTTGAATGTGAACTGTCGTAGTTTTACTTTGCACCCGTTCTCATGATTATTGTTGTTTTATTGTAGTTATGGTGATCTCTGCCTTTCTGGAAAGAGGATTAGAGAAATAATACATTTGCTTTACGACATAATTGATTGGATCTGATGTTTCTGTTCTTTTCTTTTTACCTGATATTCTTGTTTAATTGCAATAAATATAAAATAAATTAATACAGATTAATAAGGAATTTTTAATGTTGGTAAGTGCTTGAAATAATAGTTAAAATATTCTAAAAAGTTTCACTCAAGTTGCATAAGGGCTCTTGTAGACTACTTAGGAACCCATTATAAGATGCATGCTAAGGCATTATTTATCAATAAGAATACAACTAGTAGGGTTTAGACCTGTATGCTTACTGCCCACCCTTGTTAACCTTGGGCCCACCCAAAAACTCAGTTCTGGCTATACCACTGGTCTGCGGGGCCGTGGTGGAGCTCATCCCAGTACGGCCCGAAGTAAAGATGATGGAGGAATCTGCAGTGGAGTCCATTCCACTGTGGCCTGGAGAAAGGAAGCCGTGTGTGTCTGTCAGAGCTTGTGTGCATGTGTATGTGTTTGTGTCTGTGAGAGCTTAAGTGTATATGTACGTATTGTTTCTGTGTAAGAGCTTGAGTGTATGTCTATCAGAGCTTGTGTTCATGTGTCTAAATTTATTTTAACTTTTTGATTTTATTATGTATTTTTCTCAATTATGTGTTTTATTGTACCCCACCCTAAACATAGAAAGGGTGGGTAACAAATGCTTTTAAATAAATAAATGTGTGTGCGTGTGTGTGTATCTGTGTGAGATTCTGTGTGCAAGTGCCTGTGTGTATGTACCTGTGAGAGCATATATAATCACTCACAGGTTCTCACAGGGATGATTATACACACACACACACACACACACACACACACACACACAATGTGTCTGTGAGGGAAAGAGAGTAAGTGTGAGTGAGAGCATAGGCATGTATATAAGAGATGGAGTGTGTGTGGCCCTAACCCCCCCCCAAATTCACGACAATCTCGAGGTGACTGGAAATCAAAAGATCCCAGGTATGGACAGTAGGAGATTTTCTAATCCTTATTAGTTTTAATTTTGGAGTGTAATTTGATATTTCTACAGTTTTGAAATATTTTATTTTTTGGGGGGGGAATATTAGAACATATTTTAATTATTGGATTTTTTTATTCATCAGATGTTTTGAAATATTTTAATGATTGGGAAATTTTGGAAATTCTCTTTAACTGGTTTGAAGTATTCTTTTTATGACTGATTTTACTGTTATGAGTGATGTTTTATATTTCTTGATTTTATTTTTAATGTTTTATGAAGAATGGTTATAATTTTGCTTTTCCATTGTTGCTCTGCTCCAGTTCAGTTCTTCTTAGCATGTTTCTATTTATACTTTCTGATCTCTTTATTCTGTAATTGGTCAGGGTCGGTCTGAGGTGAGGTATTCTGCTACTATATAATTTATCTGTAGTGATCTATAGCAGTCTGATTTGTTCTGTTTTCCTAATAGGAAGTGTATTGGTGTTCTAGGGGGCCTGGTGTAATATTTGCATTGTTACTTTTTCATAGGTAAGGTTGTTACTTGTATGATTGCTGGCAGTTAGGGTTGTTTTGGTATGGGAGGTTTACTATATTGTAATGGTAATTCCGTTTATTCATGGCTTTCTGAGGGCAAAGCCCTCACCCGGCATATATTACAAAAAATGCAATTCCATAGGAGTTACATGTGTCTTTTTTGCAGGGTTTTCTGGCTGGCACCACAGCAGTGCATGTAAAACAATGCATTTGTAAGTGATATTTTGCCTCAGAAGATTGTACTTTTAAATGTTCTTTTTTCATGTAAAATTTGTTATAAATGCATAATTGAATTGTATGTGTGTCTATAGAATGTGTTTGTGTGTGAGTGCAAAGCTGAAAGGTTTACTTAGAGGTACCTAATACCCTTCCCTTGACCATGGATTCCTTTTGGGAGGGGTGTCAGTTTTAAAAAATATAGATTGCTGGAGGGAGCTGGACTTCTTTTGATAGACACAGGACAGAGACTGAATGATGCGGGGGGGGGGGGGGGGGGATGCAGCACAGTAATTGTTTGCACAGGGCAGCAAAAAAGCTAGCACCAGCCCTGCCAATTGGCTTCAGCAGGCAAGAGAGCTTGGCTGACAATGAGGAATGGTGGCCATTTTATCATCATGTGGCAATCATGATGATTGCCACATGATGATTGCTGGTCGAGTATGATTTCCCTGCGGACCCAGAAAGGTGGTGATGATGCTGGGGAACTCATGAGGGAAGATTCTGGTGGTTTGGCAGGAATTTCCTCAGACTTTGTCTTCTTAAGGTATAAACTTATTTAACCAAAAAGGGGAGCAGCAGGCAAGTGTGCTCCTCCACTGGGGCCCCATCTGCAAAATATTCACTAGGATTATTGAGGTTCTCCTTATTCATACAAAATAAAGTAGATATCTTCTCTCAAAACAAAATTGTATACAAATGTTATTACCTTTTATACTGGTATATAATCAGTGCCTTTAATAATAAAGAACTTATACCACATTTCTTTTTCTAATGCAGGAGAACAAGGAGACTGGAATGGAGAATGTAATAGAAGCAGTTGCTTCTTTTAAGTATGTCTTGCATGTTTAGTATCATTTTAAAGTCCTATTCATAAAGTTTGATATGAGCAGTGCCATTTTTTCTCCTCTCCTGTAGAAAACCAGGATTAACAGGCAGAGGCCTTTATGAACTGAAGCCAGAGTGTACCAATGAATTTAATCTGTATTTCTATCACTATTCAAGAGCAGAGCAATCTAAGGTAATTTTGGCTCTTTTATTGTTTTTAAGCTATCTTCCGAGCTGATACAGTACAGTGCGCTCCAGTGGAGCGCACTGATAGCCCGGGTTTGGACGCACGATGGACGCTTGTTTTCGACGCGCTAGCTTTACCCCTTATACAGTAAGGGGTAATAGCATGTCAAAAACGCGCGTCCAACCCCCCCGAAACTAATAGCGCCCGCAACATGCAAATGCATGTTGATGGCCCTATTAGTTATTCCCGCGCGATACAGAAAGTAAAATGTGCAGCCAAGCTGCACATTTTACTTTCAGAAATTAACGCCAGCCAACACCGGGGAAGTGTACAGAAAAGCAGAAAAAACTGCTTTTCTGTACACCCTCCGACTTAATATCATAATGATATTAAGTCGGAGGCCCCAAAATTAAAAAGAACATCAAAAATTAAAAAAAAAATAAAAAAAAAATTAAATCGGCCTGCGGGTCGGAAGACTGATGCTCAATTTAGCCGGCGTCCGTTTTCCAAACCCGCAGCTGTCAGCAGGCTCGAGAACCGCCGCCGGCAAAATTGAGCGTCAAACCCGCTGACAGCCGCCACTCCTGTCAAAAAGGAGGCGCTAGGGACGCACTAGTGTCCCTAGCGCCTCTTTTTACCATGGGCCCTAATTTGCATGTTCTTCCCCCCCTGAATCGTGTGCTCTCCCGTGACTTTTACTGAATCGGCCTCTTTATAATGCATGGTAAGTGATCATTCTAATCATGGCTCTTTCCATTAAAAGACAGGTCTCTGAGTAGCTGTGAGGAAGGGTTTAGCTGGGATGGGCAAGATGATAATATTGTTAATAATTTTACTGTTAAAGAGAGGGGGGCTATTTTATTTTTTTTAATAAGCAAGAAGGAATGCTATATTGATTGTAATTTTATGTGATGTTATAATTGTGAACCGCTCTGGCCAGATCTGGTATCTGTCATGCGGTATATAAGAAATAAAATAAAAGTCATTGTCAAATCAAAGATTTATTTTTTTTATTTTTTACATATTTTATGCTTGTTTTCATGATCTTTTTCTACTATGACTTCTTGTAGCAAGAAAGTAAGCCATTTATGAGTCATAAAGCAAGTTTGCTTACCGTGAACAATATTCTCCACAGAAAGCAGGATGAATTAGCCATGACGTGGGTGATGTCATCCCTTGGCACTAAACAGACCCTTTTCTCTTAGCTCATAGAGGTTTTGCTCTAGTGAGCATGTGCGGAAGTTCCAGCATGGGCATTGCCTCGTGAGACCCTTTCGATTTTAGAGCTAAGTAATTGACTCTCCAGGTAGTCAGGCAGATATTTACATGGCTAATTCACCCTGCTGTATATGGAGAATCCCGTTTATAGTAAGCAAACTTGCTTTCTCCATCAACAGGCAGGGCTGAATTAGCCAGACACATGGGAAGTCCCAAGCAGTGGCCTGCAGTGGAGTATTTACTGAATAAGCAACCAGGACCCCACTGTGGAGAGTAGACTTCTGGGTAAATAGACTATGTAAAACTACTTGTCCAAATTTACTGTCACTTTTTGATAAATTGTCCAATAGCAATGGGACGTGAAGGTGTGCACTTATAATCAAGCTGCAGCTTTGCAAATGTTTTCAGTAGGTACTGCTTTCAGAAGAGCTAGTGATGTAGCTATGGCTCTCACTTGATAGAGTCTGTGATCTAGAAGCCTGCTAGGCCATAACAATGAGCAATACAGTCTGCTAGTCAATGGGACAAAGTACGTTTGGCAACTGCTATGCCCAGTCATTTAGGATTGTAGAAGACAAATTTTTGCGAGGCCTGTCGATGTGGCTGAGTTCTCTTTTGTTAGTAAGTTAATACTCTTTTACAGTCTAAGGAATGAAGGGACTTTTCACCATGTGTTTGGTGAAAACACGATGGCTTGATTAATATTGACAGTTGAGACCATCTTTGGTAAGAACTTTGGTTGAGTGCGAAGCACCATCCTGTTGTGGAAGAGTTACATATAAAGAGAGTAATGAATCAAAGCTTGAAGTTCACTGACTCTTCTGGCTGATGCGATCACAGCAAGGAGTAATATTTTCCATGTGAGAGATTTGAGAGAAGACTATTCCATTGGTTCAAAAGGTGGCTTCATAAGTTATGCCAGAACCATATTAAGGTCCCTTGGAACAGGTGGTTTGACAACTGGAGGTTTAGTATGCCATAAGCCTTTCATGAACATGGAAATTGGTCTACCCTCAGTCTGAATATGGTAGGCCACTATGGTACCTTACTGATGAGGTACTGAGATCTGAGGAAGAAAGAAAAAGAGATCAAATATTAATGTAGCTCCCATGGCTCACATATGAATGGGTCCAAGGAACTTTAACAGCAAGAGGAGAACCATTTCCATTTAAATCCATAAGCTCTCCTAGTTGACGGTTTTCTGGAGGGACACTAATGTCCTCAACTTCTCTGGGGTAAGAAGAATGGTGCGATCAGCAAATGCACATCAAATAAGCTGTCAGGTTGAGAGAGGGAAGGTTCATATGATATGGATGTTCTTCCTCTTGAGATATGCCCCAAGAGGCTGATGGACATTTGTATCAGGTACTTGAACCACAGTTGCCTGGGCCACATTGGTGCAGTAAGAATTGTACCGGCCTGGTCTTTGAGGATTTTTTGTACTGTCCTGACTATCAGTGTAATTGGTGGAAAAGCATATACATGAGATCTGCACTCTAGCTGCGAGAAAAGTGTTCTGAGCATATTTAGGTTCGCTGAGAAGAATGGAACAAAATCTTTCCATTTTTCTGCGACGTGAAGAGCCATTGAGGGATGTCCCCAGAGATCGCAATCTCTGTTTGCTGATTGATGTTGCAAACATCTGCTGAGGTGATCTGCTAAACATGTAGGTGATCCCCAGAAAGTAGTTCACTTGCAGAATCGCTTGATGATTGCACACCCATTCCTATATCTGTCGCCTCTTAGCAGATAGGCCATGACCCCGTGTTGCCTTGTTTGTTGACATGAAATATGACATCTTGATTGTCGGTTTGAATGAGTACTCTTCCCCTCGAGAAGGTATGTGAAAGTTAAGATGTATCCAATCACGTGCAGTTCTAGAAGGTTGATCTGAAACTGTCTTTTTGCTAACAACCAAGTCCCTTGAGTCTGGAATGGACCCATATCCGCTCCTAATCCCTTGGCAGAGGTGTCTGTTGCTATTGTCACCTGATGAGGGAGTAGATGGAATAGTGCCCCCCTCTTGAAGGATGTAGGTGTCTAGCCACCAGTGAAACATTTGCTTCATTTCCTGCGAGACATTGTCTGATGTAATCAAGTGCTGAGTTAACTGGTCCCATTGGGAGTGGAGGTCGCATTGTAGGAGTCAAATATGGAAGAGGTTATTTTATTTTATTTAATAATGCTTATATCCCACTACTTCCTACATTAGTATTCAGAGCATGCTACAATAGATAGTCGTAATTAAATAAAAACAGGCAAAATAAACATAATACTTAAAAACACACAATAAACACATTAAAAAACATTGAAATTTAAAATCATAACTAAAATCATCCAGCATACCATGCTATCATTGCTGCTAATAGACTTGAGCAAATTAGATAGCCTTAAGCTTCTTTCTAAAAGTCTTTATCTCATAGTCTGTTTTTGGTTCCTCAGGAAGCTCATTCCACAGCAGTGGGGCAATATACAAAAAACCCTGGCACACGTTTGATTTAATTTATAATTACACAGACTGGGAACTTTCAATAGATTCTGACTCGATGACCACAAGGCTCCTGTTTGACTTACAAATTAGCCAGATTACTAGCATTTTCATTGTGTAATAATCTATGGACCACTATAATAATCTTAAATTGCACTTTCTGATGTAATGACAACCAGTATAGTGAGCACAAATCCGGAGAAATTTGGTGTCTCAATTTTGTACCTGTAATCAATTGAGCTGCCACGTTCTGCAACAGTTATATCCTTAGTTGATTTTTTTGGGTAAATCAACATATAAACTGTTAAAATAATCTATATATATCCAAGAACCAAAGATTGCACTGCCATCCTATAATCCTGAGTAGGAATCATTTTCATTAGCAGTTTTAATATTTTTAACTTGATAAATACAACTTTCGCTATGTATTTTACCTGCTGTTTTATGCTAAGGATAGAATCCAGTAAAATACCTAAATTTTGCACATCGAATGTTAGAGGCATTGTTACACCAGCAAACTTAAAATTATCCAATTTTTTTTTGGGCATTTTTCATCCAACCCACAACAATGTTGCTTTTTGCAAGTTTAATATTAGCTCATTTTCTGTGAATCACTTGCCTACCTCCCGAAGATACCTATTTAAGTTCTCCATTAGCGAAGTGTCCTCAACTGAATGTGGTATATAGAACTGTATATAGGAAATAAATTACTCCAAAGGAGGCCAATAAAGTTCAGTATGACCAAATATATAGATTAATTAGGACAGAGGAAAGGGCAGAGCCCTGAGGATCCCCTGAAAAAAGATCCTTTCTCTCAGAGGAGTTTTCTCCTATTTGCACACTCTGCTTTCTACCATCCAAAAAAAGTGGCAGACCACCTGAGAACATAACCTCAAATACCACACAAAGACAGTTGTCTAATTAGGAGTTTATTGCTCACAGTATCAGCCCTTCCGTTATATCCAACTAAACTTAAACCCCAGATTCACCTTGATCTAACCTCTTGTAAAGGGTGTCTGTAAGTGAAAGAAAGAACTAGTGTTTCAGTGCCATGAGCTGTTCTAAAACCAATCAGTTGACAATCTAAAATTTTATTTTCTTCAACAAACTTTTCCAGTTGAGATAATAAACATTTTTCTAGAAACTTCCCTAATGATATGGGCTGAATATTAGACACTATTTCTATAGCAAGTGTCAGATCCTTCTGTACCGCAGTGTCGCCATTTTTAAAACCTTCACTACATGTCCTTCACATAAGGAGTTATTAATTAGCTCTGTCAGACTTTCAGACGTCAAAGATTTAAATCAAGATTGAATAAAACCCAAGAGTCTGTCTACAGTGTCCAATTTGTAAAATTCCAAAGGAATTAAAAAAAAAATGGAGGAAAAGACCTCAGAGATGAGCTTGAACTGCAGAAAGCGTGAACAAAGCTCAATAGATCAATCATAGGTCAGAAAAACCTCCATATTCAAAATGTCATAGAAGCTCAACACTTTCTTATATGCAAAAACCACTTGTGTTGTCATGTGAAACTTTAATGTTCAAAGTTTCAAAAACAACTTTACTCAAGCTGTTTGCACATTTCTGAAAATGCTGTCTGTTCAGGGCAAGTCAGAAAAAAATTCCAACATGGTCAACATTTTGCAGTAAAGCTGCATCAGGGCAGTTCTAAAAGAAAATCAAAGGTTGAGCACAAGTATAAAAAAAGTACCATATTTTATGTATGTAAACTTGTACACAAATCAAATTCAAAATTCCAGTCTACAGCCTTTAATAATTGAGTACAACTCTGTGAGCAGTATTCAGCTTTTAAAGATGGCGACATGCTTGATTGACATATTAAATAACCAATGAGAAATGAGACTTCACCTTTAATATTTAAATTATTAAAAAATCTGACACAATTGTAGTAAAGACCCCCATATTAGAATTCAACCGAGTGGGTTCAATAGAATTCAGTGTAAATATCTATTTCTGTTCCAGGTGATATAATGGTCAGTCCTGATTACCCCTTGTGGATTTAAAGGAACATGGTCTATAACAAAAATTTCAAGAATTTGAAAGCACGCTTCTATTTGAGACAATGTGAGACCAGCAGTGCCTGAAGTTTTTCATTTTTCAGCAGCTTTGATGTTCTGTCAGACGAGCTCTAAATGTCCATTTGGTTTTCCCTACATTTATTTATTTATTTATTTTTAACTTTTATATACAGATGTTCCTGTATAGGATACATATCACACCAGTTTACATAGGAACTGAACTGTCACCATGGGGCGGGTACAAGGAACATGTAGTACAAATGAATTGTAATATGGTATAATAAAAACATGATATCACATCAAATAAACTTTTGGTGAACGCAAAAATTACGGGAAAACTGGAGTAACTGATGGATAACAGGTAGGACTAACACAAGCTAGCAGGCAAGTTAAAAGGAAGAAAAAAATAATGCATTAAGAACGTCTAACTTACCGGTTCATTAAGGGTCTAAGTGACTTCTAGCTGCGTGTTGAGCATCATCTTGCTTACTGAGTTAATGTAGTCTCTGGCTCACGGGTAGTTAAAGTGCTAGGGGATATCTGGAATGCAGGTTTAGTTAAAAGGGCTCAGAGTCAATAAGCTAGTCTGTAGTTGTACATGATGCAATTGGACTAGAGGGGGTGAGGAGAGCTTAAATCAAGCTAAATCAAGTTGCAGGGACACAAGCTAAATCAAGTTGCAGGGACACAAAATGATATACACAACAAAGGTCAATAAGTACTGTCAAACTCTCATAAGCTACATTTTTTACACCTTTCAATGTTATAAAAGGACAGGGATCAAATTTAGAAAAGGTTGATTTCAGTCTTGAAACACCATTTCAACCTCCGAGCTGGAATTACCAGAAGGGATGTCTTTGTAAGTGCAACTGTTTAAAAGTGTAGTAGGATTGCTGTAAAGTTGACTGCTGTTCTGAGCTGTTTGAGAGCGACTGGACTGGCCCATATTTATTTATTTATTTATTTATTTATTTAGGGTTTTTATATACCGACATTCTCGATATACATATCAAATCAAGTCGGTTTCCATATAACAAAACTGTCGCCGGTAAGGCGTTACATTAAACAATAGACAAAGTAATGAACAGAGAACGTGCAGCGTAACATTAAACAATCGACAAATTATTGAACAAAAGAACGTAGATCAAAAAATATTAAATAAACGTTTAAAAGATATATAAAATAAAATAGACGACAAAAAAGTTCGTCAAAATAACAAGAATAGATGATACGATAACTTTGGTAGGTAAGGTTGAATTGTACCGGTAGGGGTTTACAGGTGATAGTGATCAATGTTGAAAGAAATAACTATGGGAAGAGCTAGAAAGCTGATGCTTCAAGAGATGGTTTTTCATAGCAGGTGGGTGGACTGTCCAGATAAGGTCCTAAGGGTATAAGGTCGGTAGTGGACTTTATATTGTGCTATTTTGCTCTTTGACCTGTGTCGAAGTGTTCCTGCGATTCCGGATAGGCTTGTCGGAAGAGCCACGTTTTGAGGTTTTTCTTGAAGGTAAGATGGCAGGTTTCAAGTCGAAGATCTGGTGGTAATGAGTTCCATAGGGAGGGCCCGGCAGTGGAGAGTGCTCGTTTTGCTAGCGAAGTTTTAATCGGGGGAGCATATAAAGAACCTTTGTAATTATATCTGATAGGTCTTTTTGATGTGTGAAGGCGGAGTTGCGAGGTAAGATTTAGGTGGGCGCTTCCCATAATATCCTTGTGGATCATTGATAATGTCTTGAAGGTGATTCTAGCTTTTATGGGAAGCCAGTGGAGGTAGAGCAGAATTGGAGTGATGTGGGCTCTTTTGTTGGTGTTGGTGAGTAGCCTCGCCGCAGCGTTTTGTACCATCTGTAAGGGTTTTATGGATGAAAACAGAAGACCTAGCAGAAGGGAATTGCAGTAGTCTAACTTGGACAGAATTATGGACTGGACTACTAAGCGGAAGTCGCTGAAGTGAAGGAGTGGTTTCAGATTTTTTAGCACTTGGAGTTTGAAGTAACATTCTTTGGTTGTGTTGTGAATGAAAGATTTAAGGTTGAATTGATTGTCGATGCGCACCCCTAAGTCTCTGACTGAAGGTGAGTGGTTTATGGGTGGTATTGTGGATTGTGTTGAGCTTTGGATGTTGAAGAGTGTGTGGTTTTCGTCAGGTGAGATGATGAGGATTTCTGTTTTATTTTTGTTGAGTATAAGGTTGAGGCTGGATAACAAGGAATTTATGGATAGTAAGCAGTTGTTCCAATGAGCCCAGGTTTTTTGGAGTGATTCTGTGATGGGAAGAATTATCTGAATGTCATCAGCGAAAATATAGTGCTTTAGCTTGAGACTGGAGAGTAGGTGGCAGAGTGGAAGCAGGTAAATGTTAAAAAGGGTAGGGGAGAGCGATGAGCCTTGAGGTACTCCTCTGATTGATTTGATAGGAGGTGATTCTATGTTATTTATCTTGACTTTGTAGGATCTATTTTCTAGGAATGATTGAAACCAACTATGAGCTTCTCCTTGGATTCCTATATCTGATAGCCGCTCGAGAAGGATGTCATGTTGCTCCTTTGATTTGAGCAATTATATATCTAAGCTTGCTTCCGAGGAGATGATTTCCCAGGCAGGGGACATATTTTAATTTATCATCGACATCATCACATAATCTGCTGGATCTCAACCAAGCCATTCTGCATGCTCCGATGGAGGCAGATGAGGAGTGGGCTGTCATATCAAAAGCCTCATAAACCAATCGAATAAGATGGCATATCCACTCTTCCACATCTAGGAGCAGCTGTGGGTATGCAAAGCCACTTTCCCCAGGAGGATAGTTTTGAATACAATCATGTAAGTACTGAATCATGAAAAACTGGTGAGCTGAAATCGGTGAATTAAGCATGGATCTCTGGAATACCTTTTTACTAAAATTGTCTAGGAGCCTGAGGTCTGAAGCACCTTTTTACTAAAATTGTCTAGGGCCTGGCGGTTTGAAAATATTTTTTTTTGTTTTGTTCTCTTTAGAGCTGACTCCACTACATCAGATTAAGGGTATATAAAAGCACAAATAAATAAATAAGACTACTCTGAAACCTGGAATTTTCTAGACTATAATTGAGGTCTAATTTCCTGGCTACTGCTATGCAGGAAATCAAACTCTCCCACATTCTTGTTTGTAATTCTTGCAGGATAGCATAGATCAGAATAGCTGCCAGTTCCCCCAGGGTAATTGAGGATCTGGAGAAGACCAAAGACTTATGTGCAAGGATCCTTGTCCTTATGGATGTTAACTCCAAGTGCCTTTCCCAACTTGTCCAGAAATCTGGAGTAAGAGAGGTCCTCCAGTGGAGTTTGTGGAAATCCAATTAAAAGCAGATTATATGGGCCCTAAGCGTAGTCAGTACCCTTTATCTAGAGAAGCCCAAGAAGGAATCAAGCCAGAAATTGCATCTCTTCCGAAACATGGGATAATAGAGCCTAGTGGTTCGCCATTTAATACCCCTTTGTTCCCAATTACGCAATATCTGATATGAGACTGAACACACAATTGCTATACACTGTACATGTGCACAAGGGATCTGCATGTCTAGGTGCAGGCCTTGATCCATTAACCCTGATGGAGTTATTGCTGTAGAAATTGGTAAGGGTAAGTGAAGCATATCCGCTTCTGCCCCTGAAAGAATCCCTAAATATTGAGAAGAAACTGATTTAGTGAAAAGTTGTCGGAAGCACCATGGCCCAGTTTGTCGACAGTGCAGTAGCGTGCTCTGACACAGGCATCAAGGAAGGGAACATCAATGGAGTTTGAGTTCGATATGTCGAATACTCCAGGGCTCGATGTGTCGACAGCTTCTGGGCCTTATGCATCAACAATGCCGAGATCTTATGCTTTGGCAGTGCTAGGGCTCGATGTGCAGCTGTGTCGACAGCGCCAAGGCTCAATGCTTTTTCGGTACTGGTTGCATCTCCAGCTCTGAAGTGTGGTGCTTCTTTTTAAAAGAGCCCAAGCCTCATACCTTCTTTTGCTTGCTTGACCCTGAGGACCTGGCCTGTTCCAATGAGGGGAGAGACTTTCCTGAGGAGCTCCTGCTCAACTTTGCACCTGGAGAACCCGACCATCTGCAATTCTTTAGAGACTTGTGCAGCTCCTCCATTTTCTGGGTCCTGGTCTCCTGGGAGTATGGAGACATCCAGCCACAATGGTAGCAAATTCTGAGTTATGATTTGGTCCTAGACAACAGGAACAGATGTCATGTCTACCTGTAATGGACATTTTCCTATCACAAACACAGTCCTTGAAGCTACTAACTGAGGCTTCTTGGTGGCAGACATCCTTTAAAAAAGGATTGGATAAGTTCTTGGAGGAGAAGTCTCATCACCTGCTATTAATTAAGTTGACTTAGAAAATAGCACTGCTATTACTAGCAACAGTAGCATGAAATAGACTTAGTTTGGATTGGCCACTGTTGGAAACAGGATGCTGGGCTTGATGGATCCTTGGTCTGACCCAGTATGGCATGTTCTTATGTGAAGAAAAACATTTTTGCTTTTTTTTTTTGCACTTATAAGTACTGTTTTGGGGCTGCCGAGGCAGTGACATAATATCATAAAAGAATATAAAGATATTAATAAGAAAAAAACAGAGGGTAAACATCTGTGCTTTTGCTTGGACAAAAAAGACTGACGAGGTCAGAAGGAAACACTAGCATGGGAGCTCCCGCTTATGCTCAGTTTAGCAAAAATTCTATGAGCTAAGAGAAGAGTCTGTTCAGTGCTGTTGGATGACATCATCTATTGTCATGGTTAATTCAGCCCTACTTGTCGACAGAGCAAATTTGTTGTATTTTCTTTAATTCAAGAGATTATTCAGCGACTTGTGACTACAAATGCATGCACTGTATACATGGTAAAAAAGAAAAAAAGATGGGTTGATACAAAGATGTAAGGTTAACACTACACTTAGAGGTACATTATTGGGAGTAAGGTGAGAGTGCAAAAGTGACTTGGGACTGGAAACTGTGTAGCTATGTTAAAAGCATGGGCCAGATCGGTCAAAAACAAGATGCATTTGAACACTTGTAGGAGAATAGATGATACTATGTAGCTTGCATGCCCCAACAGCTTTTGAATTTGATGGTAAATAGTTTAGTGTCAGAATGGGGTTCAGGTTCCAGCTGCCTTGCCAGCAAAAGCCTTTTCAGTTCCTGATAAAAATAATGAAAGCATGGGAAAGGCACTTGTGTTCAAGATAGAATGAGTGTTTCTCAAAGGCAGAATGACTTAGTATTATTTCTGTGCCATTTTAACTTGAATCTGATTGATTAATTCAGTCATTTTCACTATATAAGCCCTCAATATTTGGTCATGTTTAAAGTATGGATTGTGTGCCAAGGCTTTTTGATAGATAGAAAATAAGAGAAATTTTTTTAGTAAGTTGGGCCTTCACATGAGAGTTTTGCATCAGAAGTTGCAAGATGACTTATGCTTTAGTACTTTTTGTACATTGGATGAATATTTTTTTCCTTTTTCTTTAATAGGCAGAAGAAGCACAAAGAAAACTGAAAAGACAAAATAGAGAAGATACAGGTATCGCTGGAAAAGAAATATAAAACTTGATGTTAAGATACAAATAAGATGCAAAGCGCAATCCTAGTGCTACCATTGTACATCTTTCAGGCAACAAGCTTATCACCCCTGCCCCTCTGAGGCAGGCCACAGGAGTGAGAAGTCAGCTGATTGGCTGCAGGCAGGAACAAGAAGTAGAAGGCTGGAAAAGAGAGCAGGACTACAGGAGGGGAGTTGGAGAACTCAGTCAGTCTCAGCAGATTGGCTGCAGGAGGCAGACAGGTGGAAGGAGTCACACAGATTCAATAGATTGGCTTCAGGCACCTAGGAAGTGAAACTGGTAGGCAGCCAAGTCAAGACCTGTGCAGAGAGATTTAAGTTGTGCACAGTTTAGAGGGAACATTGACTGAAAATCCATCAATAAGAATTTTGAACTTTTTTAAAGTTTATAATAATTTGAAACTTGTTTTCTTGTGAATAACAGTGGATTGTTTTTTTTGGGGGGGGGGGGGCGGGGCAGGAGGGGCTTACTGTGGAATCCTCAAGAATGGCTGTTCGTTATGGCATGCAGTTAATTATATGTTTTTTCTTCCAGCTCTTCCACCACCTGTTCTGCCTCCCTTCTGTCCTCTGTTTGCTAGCTTGATTAACATTCTACAATCAGATGTCATGTTATGCATTATGGGAACAGTACTGCAATGGGCTGTAGAACCTAATGGATACTCCTGGTCAGAGTCCATGCTGCAAAGGGTATGGCAAAAGTAGAAACTGTTATTAGCCTATTTGTCTGTTGAAAAACTGGCCTTATAACATTACCATGTCTTGTCTATCTGTCCCATCCCTAATTCTTTCCCACAGTAACTTTTCAGGAGTTCATCCAGTTTCGTTTAGATTTCTGCCACAATTATAGGACCACCCAGTGATCCCAGCTTTCACTTTTAATGGGCCCTTGATACCCACCTCACTTAGAATCTTTTTTTTATTTTTTTTATTTTATTTTGAGACTAGGGCAGTTCCGTTGAAATCTCAGTAATTTGGCCACATTCAACAGTGCTGAGACAAGTTCTCTTGGAGCTCAGTAGAACTGAGACAATTTTTCTGAGCATGTGTGGGCATTCCCACACAACTGCCACCTGGGTAAGTGTCTCCCTAATCCTTTTTTCTTCCACTTAAGCAAAAGGCTGTATTTTCTCTCTCCTTTACTCACACATCAAATCTATCTCTTTGTAGTATTTTTCATGTTTTCTGTCATGAGTCTCCAGTAAAAATAATAATAATTTTGTTAAATCAGTTTCACCAGAATTGAGCTTGACTTAGCCTTCCAGAAACCCAGATGCCAACTCTGTCCATATATTAATCCAGCAACACTATCACAGGACCCAACAACATCAACTACAAATTCTGTGGCTCATTCACCTGCTCTTCTTCCAATGTAATTCACCTGCCAGCAATGCCCTCTGCTGTCTACATAGGGCTAAGGAAAAGAATAAATGGAGATAAATCTGACATTAGAAATGGCAACATTCAGAAACCAGTAGGAGAATATTTCTCCCTTTTAAGACGTTCTCTATCTGATCATAAGTTTATCATACTACTGCAAAGGAACTTCAAAGGAACACTGTTGTGAGAAACTGTTGAATTGGAACTCATCAAAAAACTTAACACAAACACCCTAGGTCTGAAGAGAGACAAAGGCTCCATGACACACTACAGATATCTATGAATTTAACTGCTCATAGATCATTCTGTCTTTTCACACTTACCTCAGTTGTTAGTAGGCTGAACTATAATCCTATTAACACTTTTTCCTCATGCTACCCTGTGTAATTCAGTACCCTTGTCTTTGTTCTATATTCTCCCTCCACCACCACTCACTTCCTGTATTACACTTCATGCATCTAATGAAGTGGACTCTGACTTCGAAAGCACAAACCTCAATAAATTGGTTAGTCTATAAAGTACCACCCGCCTCTTGTCATTTTGACTTAACTTCAGCTCTCTTCACAGTGGCTTCAAAAGATGTCCAGGCCATTCCTACAAGATAACTTTATCAGGCCAGCCTTACTACTCTGTTGCTTATGATCAACCTATGATGTTCCTTACTGGATTGTCTGCATCCAGATGTCATGAAGTTACATGCTCAGAGAATTTGAGTTCCTTATTTTCCCCCAGACCAATCCAGAACTCATGGGTTTAGTATCCCTGCCAGTTGTTGGAGACAGAGAAAAATCTGATTTGCTAACATCACCCCGTATAGGGCACTGTGAAGCCAGACACACTTCAGAATTTTTGTCTCCAGCAGATGGCAGACATTGAATCCTGCAGCCTAGAAATCTGGAGATAAATTGCTCCCAGCAGATTTCGTCCTTTGGGTATATTTCTGGTAGAGTAGGGATGAGGGGGGGGGGGGGGGGGGAGACAGACCAGTGGCTCTTTCTGTCCTTGTCTTTTTCAGTAAAGGGAACTTGATAGCTGGTGTCTGGCTCCCTCTTTTTCTTCCTTACTGATGATTGATTAGCCTCCTCTTTACTTGGTGTTTAAGTCTGTCCTTGGAAAGGATGAAGTTTCCTCTCTCAAAGTTTTTGCCACAGACAGTCTTCTTCAGGGAAGTATATCTTTTTTATTTTATAAAGTTTAAAAATAAATTTAATAAGTCTGTGTGAGGTCTATTGGCTCAAGGTAAAGCAAACTTTCATTTTATATTGGCTTTTTGCCCCAGTTCAAGGAGAGCACAGCCACTGCAGCCTTTTATTTTTTTCAGCTATTTTCTATTCATGGGAAGCACTGCTTCTTGTGTGGTGGCTGCTGCAGGAGCTCTTCCGCTGGCAGGATTTGCTGAAACTGTTTGTAGGCAGATTCTTTTTCGGCTCCTGCAACCACAGGGGAGTCCTCTTCTGCAGCAGTTATATCAAAAGCGGGATTTGCGAGTTTAGTGTGGCAGCAGAATCTGGCTCTAAAGTGGGTCCTTTGGGGGTTCAGGTTTCCTCCAAAATAATGGTGGCAGCCATTTTTTTCTGTCCCAGAAGGATTCTTTGGGGAATCTGAGTCTTTTTCCAATGGATGTTAATGCACATAGATCTCAGGAGAAAAAGAGCCCACCTCAGGCTGCCTCCTCTCCATTTTTCCCTGAATTTGTTGATGCATGAGACTTTTTGCATGAAGCAAGGGACATTACCAGAGGAGGTTCTTTCATAGATTGAATTCAATGTAAAAAGGCACTTTGGGATAGTATTTTCCAAAGAAATCCAGCTTAGATTCAGAAGAAGGTCTGAATAAGGTTTTCATAGATTCAGAGTCTGAATCCATATAAGAGCTTATGGGAAAGGATAGTGATCTAGAAGAGCCCCTGGAAGAGGACAAAATTCCCCTGCCAGAGAGAGAAAATCTGTGCATCATTAAATTTAGGAGAGAAGAACTTTCCTCCACTCTATCCTAAGCCATGGCTAAATTAGGTATTAAGGAAGGTCCTCTGGGTGCCATCTGTAGGAAGAGTGGACCCTATTAGAGGATCTTCATAGACCCATTAAAAAATTCCTTTTCACAGGACTGTGAAAGCTTTGGGTAATGGCATGATGGGATTCGTTGGAAGCAGGCTTACATGTCTATAGATCTATGGTAAAACTGTATCCCTTGCCATCCGAGGTGTTGGATCTTTTGAATACCCTAAGGTGGATGCATTGGTATCGGTTGTTGTGAAGGAAACAACTATTCCTTTGAAATGCAGTGCAGCTTTAAAAGATGCCTTAGCTAGGAAAATTTGATTATTCTGTCTTCTGAGGTCTTTTGAGCTCTGCAAGCTGCAGTTTGCAGTAGTTTTATGTCCTGGGCGTGTTTACATTGAGTGTAGCAAATTCCTGTGGATAGCCTTTCTGAAGGATCTTCTTTTAGTGAAGTGGAAAGACTAGAGATTGGTGACACTTGTGTGGGTGATATGCTTTATGACTTCATTCAAGCCTCGGCTAGATGCATTGCATCACTGGTGGCAGCATGTCGTTTACTGTGGTTGTGAAAGTGATCAGCAGATACTTAGCCTAAGACAATGATTAGTAAATTACCCTTTAAAGGGAAGTTACTCTTTGGTTGTTATCTTGAGACATTGGTTAAACATTATGGAGACAGTAAGTTGCTTAAATTACCAGAAGTCAGATCCATGAGGTTCCAGAAGGATGAATCTAGTGGACCCCAGATGTAGAGAGATGAGATACCATCCAGGGAGGTCATCTACTTTTCAGAAGGGGATGCCTTAGTGGCAGGTCACAATCCTTTTCTTCAGGAACAAGTTTTGTCCCCAAAACACACTCCTAGCATTGAGGGTCCTAAAGGTTACCATTGAGATTCAAGGGGCTCATTCCCCTTTTCCTCAGATAGGAGGATGTTTGGCTCAATTTTTCGGGGAGTGGGTCCATATAACAATGGATCAATGGTTCTTTTTGTAATAAGAAATGGCTACACCTTAGAATTTGCACATCATTTGAAGGAGCCTTTCATAGAATTTCCTTAATCCTCTAGAAAAGATAAGAGCAGTAAGATCAATGTTTGAATATAATCTCCAGTTAGCAGCAGTAGTTCCTGTACCAAGGTAAGAATAGGGCCAAGGCAGATATTCCATCTATTTTGTGGTCCTAAAAAACAAGGGAATGTTCAGACCCATTATAGGTTTCAAGAAAGTACACAAGGCCTTGAAATTTCTGCATTTTTGAATGGAGAATCTTCACTTTATAATGATGGCGGTAAGAAGAGAAGAATTTCCCACCTCCTTAGATCTTACAGAAGCTTGTCTCCATGTCCCAATTCATCTTTCACATCTCAAGTTTGCGGTGCTCAGGGGGCTTCCCTTTGGATTGGCAACAGCTCCAAGGACTTTTTCCAAAATAATGGTGGTAGTTGCTTCAGTGTTGCGTAAACAAGGAGTGTTGGTTCATCCCTTGGACAGTTGATTGATTTGGGTGAAATCGAAACAGGCGTTCAGAAGTTCAATATCCAAAGTGATATAGTTGTTACAGGATCTTCGATGCATTATAAAGTTTGCCAAAGGAAATAAGTACCTCTCCAGGTATTGGACTATTTGGAGGCTCGTTTCAGTACTCAGCAGTCCAAAGGGTTCTTATCAGTCCAGAATACCAAGTTTAACAGGCAGATTCAGAACCTGATGAAGATGAAGGCTCCCAGAGTTTGGGATTATTTGCAAGTGCTGGGCATAGTGGTAGCGGCCCTTGATTTAGTCCCTTGGGTGAGAGCTCAAATGCGTCTGTTAAAGCAGTCTCTTCAGTCTCAGGATTTCAAAGTGAGGTTGACGTTAACATCAGAAGCCAGAGCCAGCTTGAGGTGGTAGGTCACTGCTCAGTATCTGGTCAAAGGAATGCTCTTGGAATCTCCAGTCTGGGTGATAATAATGACAGAAGCCAGTCTGAGTGTTTGGGGAAACTCATTCTCAGGACAGGTTGGTGCAGGGTTTCTGGAATACAGTAGATGTGTCGTGGGTCAATAAATCATCTGGAAACAAGCATTATAAGAAAAACTATACAGTTTTATCCAGTGATTCAGGGCAAATCAGTAAGGATGTTCTCCAACAATGCATCAGCTGTAGCTTATGTGAATCGCCAAAGAGGCGCAAAGAGTCGCCCACTAGCTATGGAAATTGAGCTTCTATTCATATGGGTGGAGAAACATCTTCAAGCACTCTTTGCTTCGCACAGTTCAGGGGTGGAGAACATTCAGGCAGACTTTTTCAGTCATTATACTCTGAATCCTGGAGAGTGGGACCTGGCTGATGCATCCTTCAAAGTAACACACGTGAAGCAAACAAAGTTGTGATATCATGGCCAGGTGCCAGAATGCCAAAGCTATGTGCTTTTTCAGTTGATGGAATGAGGTGGCATCAGTGGGAGGAGATGCTGTCTCTCAACAATAATCTTGTCAAAGCCTTTTATATGTTTTGTGTTTTTCTCTGTGGCCCATCATAGGTCAAATGATACAGAGGATAGAGAATTCTGGTAGTTCCAAATTGGCCGAGGCGATTTTGGAATGCCAATCTCATCAGGGTCAGTGGAAGGGCCTCTGAGATTAGAGTAGGTTCAGATTCTGTTACATCAGGATGTGGTGGTCATGAAGGATCCAGCTCCCTTTTGTCTTATGGCCTGGCTATTAAGAGGAAAAAGTTGAGAAACAAGGGTTATTTGGACCAAGTGGCTTCTATTACAAGCAAGAAAAAAGTCTACTTTTTGAGTCTGGAAGATTTTTTAGCTTTGGTGTATGGAAGCTGGGATTTCTCCCTTTAAAGCTACAGTTCCTGTAGTTTTATCCTTTTTACAGAAGGGTCTACAAAATGGTTTAGCTTTAAATCCCTTGAAGGGGCAAGTTGCTTCCATTACCCTTTACAGAGGAAAGTTTAAAACATGTCTCTAGCGGCTAATTCAGATGTTTTCTCAGTTCCTTAGAGGTGTGAAACATCTTTCTTTGCCGCTTCATAAAGAGATTCTTTGAGCTTTGTCTTCTGCTCCCTTTAAGCCCATTAAGAGGGCAACAAAGATTTAATACGTAAGACAATTTTGCTGGTCACAATTTGTTCAGCTAGATGTATTTCTGAATTACAAGCGCGGTCTTGTGAGATCTGTTTTTTCAGTTCTTGATTTCATAGGTTTCTATGCGGACAGTCCTTTCCTTGCCGAAGGTTGTGTGTCCTTTCCCTTGAAGCAGTTGGTGGACGTCCCAGCATTCAAGAAGAACGGGTTGTTAGATTTTAAAGATTTGCATGTTTTGAATATTGAAGGGTCTTTGCTCAGGTTTTTGAAGGTGACCAGCTCCTTTTGGAGATGAAATCATTTGTTCTATTCAGTGGTCAAAACAAGGGGGTTGCTGCCTCTAAAGCAACTATTGCTAAATTGCTTAAAGAAGCTATTGCTTCAGCTTATATTTCTAGAGGCTTGTCGGCTCCAAAGGATCTTAGAGCGCGCTCTACAAAGGGACAAGCAGCTTCATAGGTGGAGCATCAGTTAGTGTCACCTGAGGAGATTTGCAAGGCAGCCATGTGGTCATCTTTGCATACTTTTTCAAAGTATTACAGGTTGGATCTGCACACTAGGGAGTTAGTTTACCTCAGGGCTGGGGCCTTGAAGGTTGGTGTGTCTGGCTCTCTCTCTGTTTAGGTGCTCTTGGGTACAATGAATTCTGGATTGATATGGGGGGTTGATACGGAAGGGAAAATTAAGGTTTCATACCTGATAATTTTCTTTTCTTGAGTCCAACCAGACCAGTCTAGGGTCCCATCTTTTTTTAGCCGTCAACCTGCTGTATTGTCAGGCTATAATGTGTTAGTTTAAGGACCATATTAAGGAGCCGTGGAATCTCCATTGCTGCTTGTGGGGGAAGTTGTCTGCATTGTTGATGATTAACATTTACACTGTTGTCACTGTTTTATATGCATTTTAAAAAAAATGTTTTTTCTAAGGTGAATGATTGAACTGACTGGGTGGTCCCTACTCATAATAGCAGGACACACTGGCTCTCTTGTTTTGATTTAGAGCAAAATCAAAGCCATGAAGTTGAAGGAATTGTCTGTAGACCTCCAGGACAGGATTGTGGTGAGGCACAGTTCTGGGGAAGGATACAAACAAATTTCTACAGCATTGAAGGTCCCAAAGAACATAGTGGCTTCCATCATTCTAAATGGAAGAAGTTTTGAACCACTGGGACTCTTCCTGAAGCTGGCCACCTGCCCAAATTGATCGGGGGAGAAGGGCCTTGGTCAGGGAGGTGACCAAGAAACCCGATGATCACTTTGACAGACCTCCAGAGTTCTGCTGTGGAGATGAGAGAACTTTCCAGAAGGACAACCGTCTCTGCAGCACTCCACCAATCAGGCCTTTATGGTAGAGTGGTCAGATGGAAGACACTCCTCGGTAAAAGGCAAATGACAGCCCATTTGAAGTTTACCAAAAGGCACTTAAAGTACTCTCAGAACATGAGAGTACTTTAAGATCATGAGAGGTCTTCAATGAGTAGATGTGAATCGGTTATTTACACTTTCGGATAATAGAAGGACAAGGGGGCATTCCATGAAGTTAGCAAGTAGCACATTAAGACTAATCGTATAAAATTATTTTTTACTCAACGCACAATTAAGCTCTGGAATTTGTTGCCAGAGGATGTGGTTAGTGCAGTTAGTGTAGCTGGGTTCAAAAAAGTTTGGATAAGTTCTTGGAGGAGAAGACCATTAACTGCTATTAATCATGTTTACTTAGGTAAAAGCCACTGCTATTAATTGCATCAGTAGCATGGGATCTTCTTGGTATTTTGGGTACTGCCAGGTTCTTGTGGCCTGGTTTGGCCTCTGTTGGAAAAAGGATGCTGGGCTTGATGGACCCTTAGTCTGACCCAGCATGGCAATTTATGTTCTTATGAGAAACAAGATTCTCTAGCCTGCTGAAACCAGTATTGAACACTTTGGCCTGAATGCCAAGTGTCATGACTAGAGGAAACCAGCCACCACTCATCACCTAGGAAATACCATCCCTATGGTGAAACATGGTGGTGGCAGCATCATGCTGTGGGGATGTTTTTCAGCTGGAGGAACTGGGAGACTAATCAGGATTCAGGGAAGGATGAATGGAGCAAAGTACAGAGAGATTCTTGATGAAAACATGCTCTGGACCTCAAATTGGGGCGATGATTCACCTTACAACAGGATTACGACCCTAAGCCCACAGCCAAAACAACACAGGAGTGGCTTCAGGACAAGTCTGTGAATATCATTGAGTGGTCCAGCGAGAGCCCGGACTTGAACCCAATCGAATATCTCTGGAGAGAACTGAAAGTAGCTGTGCTTGATGCTCCCCATCCAACCTGACAGAACTTGAGAGGATTTGCAGGGAAGAATAGGAGAAATTCCCAAATCAAGTGTGTCAAGATTGTAGTATCCTACCCAAGAAAACTCAAGACTATAAACGCTGCAAAAGGTACCTCAAAGCACTGAGTTAAGGGTTCTAAATACTTATGTAACTGTAATATATATATATTTTTTAAAATTGTACAAATTTCTACAAACCTGATTTTGCTTTATCATTTTGAGATATTGTGTATAGGTTGAGGAGGGAAAAATGTATACTGCCATCCACCTGGCCAAGATAGTGAGACGTGAGGGAAGCAAAGTAGAATAGACGCCCGATGTCCGATCAGAATCTTTATTCTATAGAGACGTGATATTAAAATAAGAGAAATTAGGGAAGGTAACCAAATTGGTAGTGCAATAATAATAGAGATTTAAATTACCCCAATATTGACTGTGTAAATGTAACATCAGCAAATGCTAGAGAGATTTATTCCTGGATGGAATAAATGACAGTTTTATGGCGCAATTATTTCAGGAGCCAACGAGAGAGGGAGCAATTTTAGATCTAATTCTCATTAGAGCGCAGGATTTGGTGAGAGACGTAATGTGGTGGGACTGCTTGGCAATATTGATCATATATGATCAAATTTGAATTAATGACTGGAAAGGGGACATTAAGTAAATCCACGGCTCTAGAGCTAAACTTTCAAAAGGGAAACTTTGATAAAATGAGAAAAATAGAAAAAAACTGAAAGGAGTGGCTATAAAGATAAAGTGTGCAAGAGGTGTGGACATTGTAAAAAAAAAAAAAAAAAAAAAAAAAAAATTAAAAAAAAAATACCATCTTAGAAGCACAGTCCAGATGTATTCTACACATTAAGAAAGGTGGAAGGAAAGCAACACTATTACCGGCATGGTTAAAAGGTGAGGTGAAAGGGGCTATTTTAGCCAAAAGATCTTCATTCAAAGATTTTGAAGAAGGATTCAACCGAAGAAAATAGGATAAAGCATAAGCGTTGACAAGTTAAATGTAAGAGATTGATAAGACAGGTTAAGAGAGAATTTGAAAAGTTGGCAGCCGTAGAGGCAAAAACTCACAGTAAAAACTTTAAAAAAATATATATGAAGCAGAAAGCCTGCAAGGGAGTCAGTTGGACCGTTGGATGATTGAGGGGTTAAAGGGGAACTTAGAGAAGATAAGGCTATCACGGAAAGATTAAACAATTTCTTTGCTTCAGTGTTTACTGAAGAAGGTGTTGGAGATACCCATTCCGAAGAAGTCATGGGTAATGATTCAGATAGACTGAACCAAATCACAGTAAACATAGAAGATATGGTAGGCCTGATTGACAAACTGATGAGTAGTAAATCACCTGGACCAGGTGGTATACACCCCAGGTTCTGAAGGAACTTAAAAATGAAATTTCAGATCTATTAGTTAAAATTTATAACCTATCATTAAAATCATCCCTTGTATCTGAAGACTAAAGAGTGATTAATGTAACCCCAATATTTAAAAAGGGCTCTGGGGTGATCCGGGAAACTACAGACCAGTTAGCCTGACTTCAGTGCCATGAAAAATAGTGGAAAGTGTTCTAAAGATCAAAATCACATAACATATAGAAAGACATGGTTTAATTGCACAAAGTCAGCATGGCTTTACCCAAGGCAAGTCTTGCCTCACAAATCTGCTTCACTTTTTTGAAGGGGTTATTAAACATGTAGATAAAGGTGAACTAGTAGATGTAGTGTATTTGGATTTTCAGAAGGCATTTGACAAAGTTCCTCATGAGAGACTTCCAAGAAAAGTAGAGAGTCATGGGAGAGGTGGCAATGTCTTTTCGTGGATTATAAACTGGTTAAAAGACAGGATACAGAGAGTAGGATTAAATGGAAAATTTTCTCAGTGGAAATGGGTAAACAGTGGAGTGCCTCAAGGATCTGTTCTAGGATCCGTGCTTTTCAATATATTTATAAATGATCTGGAAAGGAATATGACGAATGAGGTAATCAAATTTGCAGATGATACAAAATTATTCAGAGTAATTAAATCACAAGCAGATTGTGATAAATTGCAGGAAGACCTTGTGAGACTGGAAAATTGGCTATCCAAATGGCAGATGAAATTTAATGTGGATAAGTGCAAGGTGAAACATATAGGGAAAAATAACCCATGCTATAGTTACACAATGTTTGGTTCCATATTAGGAGCTACCACCCAAGAAAGAGATCTAGGCATCATAGTGGATAACACATTGAAATCGTCGGTTCAGTGTGCTGCGGCAGTCAAAAAAGCAAACAGAATATTGGGAATTATTAGAAAGGGAATGGGGAATAAAACGGAAAATGTCATAATGCCTCTGTATCGCTCCATGGTGAAGACCGCACCTTGAATACTGTGTACAATTCTGGTCGCCGCATCTCAAAAAAGATATAGTTGCGATGGAGAAGGTACAGAGAAGGGCGTCCAAAATGATAAAGGGGATGAAACAGCTCTCCTATGAGGAAAGGCTAAAGAGGTTAGGACTGTTCAGCTTGGAGAAGAGACTGCTGAGGAGGGGGGGGGGGGGGGGGGGGGTATGCTAGAAGTGTTTAAAATCCTGAGAAGTCTAGAAATGGGTAAATGTGAATCAGTTATTTACTCCATCATCAGGTAACCAAAATCTCATTTGGAGCCAATGCATATAAAAATTTTGGGCACATGGTGGCAGCAGTCCATGTTATTCCTTTTGCATGTCTCAACATGCAACAGGTTCAGTGGCACCTGAAATCTCAATGGAACAAGCACCTACGAACACTTTCTCACAAAGTGAATATATGCAATACTCCCTTCCAATCTATCTTGGTGACTAGAACCTTGAAATCTGTTCAGAGGTCAGTTTTTCAGCAACCTCAATTTCAAATAACAGTAACCACAGATGCCACTAACAAGAATGAGAAGGTCATCTGAACACCCACCTAGAGCTGAGAGCAATCGGTGCTTTAAATGTATTCAGTCCTTAGTTAAATGGGAAAGTGTTAATCCAAACAGAATACCAAGTAGTAGTGTTCTGTATGAACAAACAAGGAGGGAACAGACTGTCAATCTGTAAAGTCACGCAGTATATGAAAATGGGCAATTGTCCAAAAAATGTACCTCAAAAAAGGAGAATCCTCAAAATATACTCACAAATACAAGCTCACTTAAGATCATTTATTCAAATCTTTATTAGTTGTAATAAATCTCCCGCATTAAAGATCCATAAAACCCTAAATCTTATCTTTCTTTTATATCCCAAACACAGCCCACACACTATCACAGGGGTCTCCAACCTCAAAACCACATAAAACCACTACATTTAAAGACATGAAAAAAAACAGACAAAAACTCAAAAAGTACAAAAGTACAAAAAAATAAAAAATGTTAAAAATTAGATCTTGTGTAAAGCACATTTTTTTTAATCAAAATATCAAAAACCCCAAACTGTGAAGTATTGCATCAAAAAGTTAAAACCAGTTATTTAAATACATTATAATCCATTTCAATAACTTGATCAAAGGGCCAGTATTTCACTTAGAGGGAGTCGTGAGAAAAAAGCCAAACAGAAGGCTGCGTGTCAATTATAATCTGGTCATCGCCTGAACACTTTCAAGTCAAGACAGTTCATGCCTCAGTAAGTCCAAACTAGCCCTCTTAAAACTGGATTCTTCTCGCTTTTACTTCCGAAGATGGTAATCTTTGCAGCTGCACATTACACTATTCCACACCGGCTGAAGAGCCAGAAAACAAATGGCCAACTTTGCACATTCAAAGAAAGATTAGCAATCCTCACAGTGGGATGCCCCGTATAGGGGTACTCAAGATGAACGCGGCGCAGCAAAGATCGCTAAGATCAGAACACCCGACACTGCAGCATTTCAGCAGCATTTGCCGCCTGCATCAGGGGATCACCGTTACTTCTCTAAAACAAAAAAAAAAAGTAAAAGGAGTAATAAAAATCAAGATACTCCAACAAACAAACCAGACAACACTTAAACAAAAAACCCACTGCGACTTGCTTTCACTTCAACCTGACTCTGTACCAAGTTCAGACATGAGCGTGAGTGTACTCACGTAGATATCACTCCCTAAACTCCTCCCCCTTGGTTTGACGGACCCACAGTTCCCATTGCATCATCAATGTAAGATCTTAATAACAATAGACATTAGAGAAATGTCAGTGTTCCCCAAAGATGTTATTCTTAAATATTTGTTCTAGTCATACTTTTCTATCTCCCTCAATCCAAATATTCATTGAAAAGCATCCCATTCTAGGTCTTAATTTAGACAGTCAGGGGCTACTGTGCCCCATTGAAAAATAAATCATTGTTCTTTCTGTATCAGGGATCTACTGAAATCACTACCCCTCAAACAGGGGGGTGGGTTTGTCTAGTACCACAAACCTCAAATCATCAACTCTATGGCCTGTTGCCTCCCAGTGGGTCACTAGGGGAGCCTCTTGTCTACTGCATCTGATACAGCTCAAATGTTCCTGTATGCATGTTTTTTGTTTACGAGTTGTTTTCCCAGTGTAACATAAACACAGGAGCACCACATCAGGTAAATCACTCCTATAGAATCACAAGTGGACAAACAACGCAATTTAAAAGAACGTCTATTATGTAGAACCATCATGTCCCCATTAAGAGGCAAACTACATTTTGTGCAGGCATAATGGCCTAAATGAGAGTTCTGTATCGATGGTATCTGTAAAGTAGGATGAACTAGATGGTCTCTCAAATTACGAGCTCAAGAGACGACAAACAGTAGGAGCCTCCTGAAATATTGGGTGGAGTCTTAAGATATTCCAATTTGCTAAAATGCTTTTACATATCCGCCATGTATCAGGGGTGAAAAGCAAAACACAGACCAAATTGGAGTTCTCTCGTGGGGGCTGTGGTTGTAGCAGGAGGACTCGGTTGGCCCACCGACCCCTTTTGAGTGATTGTTTCAAAATCTTACTAGGATTGCCCCTATTCACAAACCTATTATACATCTCTGTTGCACTATGATAGTATTCGGTGGTGGTGGAACACA
Organism: Rhinatrema bivittatum; assembly: GCF_901001135.1. Taxonomy (NCBI): domain Eukaryota; kingdom Metazoa; phylum Chordata; class Amphibia; order Gymnophiona; family Rhinatrematidae; genus Rhinatrema; species Rhinatrema bivittatum. The sequence goes on from NC_042617.1 coordinate 58,736,299, forward strand.
GTTTCCTTAATCTTAAAAACTGTCCAACAGGCACGTTCTGCTTAAGTATCAGGGTATGACAACTTTCAAAATGTAAGAGGTTCTGTCTCCTATCTAAAAATAGAAAAGTGGAAACCCTCATTATAAGAAATAGCAATATCCAAAGACGTATCAAAGTGGTACTAATGGTAGAAGTGAACTATAGACTTCCTGAATATTAACAAGAAACAAAAAGCTCCCAAAATTCAGTTAAAGTGAGTAGATAACAAACATGGTAAATATATAATCCTCCTCAACAATACTCTTTATGAAAAAGTTAGACCTTCATATAATAGGCATTTTAACTGTCTTCTGCCTTATATATAATCATAAGTCTACAGTCCCATTTTTTTTATTTTTATCCTTTTTTTCTTTTTTGCAATTAAATTTTATTGTCCTTGTTCAAAAATAGTCCAGCAACTTGTCTTATGTAGAATCAATGTAGTAAAGAAATAGGTTAAAAAAATAATCAAGCAACTTATTTTATAGAGTTAATGTGATAAAGAAATGCCACCACAGGATAGTGTATACTCCAAAGATGCCCGTCTCTTCTCAATCTGACATGCGTCTGTGTTTCGAACCAAAGTTCTTCAGGGCACTTTCTTTTAATCAAGGTCTGAAAACAATTATATTAAACATTTTTCAAAACACAAAATTATTTGAAAAGAATTCCGCTGCTTCAAACATTCACATACATCATCGCGTCAAACCAGAAATGAGATCAAACAATGTCCTCTCAATTAGCTGATGAATTTAAAGCCCAAACCTGACAATCAACAGTCACATTACAACGTCAGAAGAAAATCCTAAAGGAACATGTGGATTCAAAATAACAAATACTAATCGATCTCATTGTTAACACCGTCAAGGTTGTATTGAATTCAGATGGAATATCCAAAACTGTTCCTGGTAGTTTAATCGATAGGCAAGGTCTCCTCCTTGTACATAAATCACACACTTACTCAATGACATTCGATTTGAGATTGGAGAACAGGTGACAAAACTTGACGCAATGTTGCACCATGGGGGCTTGCATTTTCTGAGCAGAAATACAGCTACAGTGTTCTAAAATGCGTTTACAAACAGGCTGCAATGTTCTTCCAATGTATTTCTTGCCACATGGGTAAATTACCATATACATAAAATTTGAGGACATACAATCAGTATGCTGTTGGGCAAAAAATCCTTACTTGTTGTTTCATCATGCCAAGAGGGTCCCGTGATGGATTGTCCACAAATCGAACAGCCCTCACAACTTCAGTCATCATTTCTCAGTTCGCTATTATGAATCCACATGTTTCTTTAGGATTTTCTTCTGACGTCGTAAAGTGGCTGTTGTTTGACAGGTTTGAGCTTTAAATTTACCGGCTAATTGAGAGGACATTGATCTAATTTCCGGTTTGACGCCATGATGTATGTGAATGTTTGAAGTGGCAGAATTCTTTTCAAATAATTTTGTGTGTTAAAAAATGTTTAATATAATTCTTGTTTTCAGACCTCGATTATATGATAGTACCCTGAAGAAGAACTTTAATTTGAAACACGGACCCATGTCATGCTGAGAAGACATGGGTATCTTTGGAGTATACACTATCCTGTGGTGGCATTTCTTTATCACATTGACTCTACATAAGATAAGTTGCTGGATTGTTTTTTAAACCTATTTCTTTACTACATTGATTCTACATAAACAAGTTACTGGACTATTTTTGAACTAGAACAATAGATTTTATTGCAAAAAAGAAAAAAGGATAAAAATAAATCAAATGGGACTGTAGACCTATGATTATATATAAGGCAGAAGACTGTTAAAATATTTGATTACATTTTTCTGATGGTGTCTATTATGAAGGTCTAACATTTTTTCATAAAAAGTATTGTTGAGGAGGATTATATATTTACCATCCTGAATATTAAGCCACAACAGAAAGTTGTCCAGGTCGGGATGGCTGCTTGACCAAAACAAAATTGTCATCAATGTAACGTTTCCACAGGATGTTATTTTTAAAAAGCAATCTGCCCATATACAGATTGGCAATATCGGGGGCCATTGATGCACCCATCGCAACCCCTCTTAGTGGCCCAGGGATCAACTGAGGGATTAGGAAGTTTCACCAGGTTTTTCAGAAGATCACAGTTTCCAGGTACTCTGCAGTAGTTAATCTTTCCACTAAGGTGCTGACTTCTGACCAATTAGGAGCTTTAGAGAAAGGTTTGTCCTTTGCTCCTACCAATCAATTCAATAAGTTTCAATTGCACATAGCTTTACAAAACATAGTACGGTCATTGAGATTACAATTATTCTTTTCAGACCAAAAGGAAACATTTAATGATCTATCTTTAGTGAGACCAAAATCCACTTGGATTCCTCCTGGCCCTATAGATCCAGCCATTTCTACTTTTGCTGAATTAGTTAAGAGGGATATTCAGACTATTCAGCCTAAGAGGCCACTGGATAGCTCTAGCAATAATCTCACCAAGTCTCAATGCCAGGCATTGTTCAGTTACAAGCTGATGAGACTATAGTCATTAAGCCAGTGGACAAAGGGGGTGCAGTTGTGGTGTTAAACACCAACGACTATGTGGAGGAGATTGAATCTCAACTATCTAATAGAGTTCTATAATGCACTTACCTCTGATCCCACTTCACAGATCAAATTCAGATTAGACTGATTAATTGATGATACAGCCATGGTTCTTTGGATCACTGCCAAGGAACGAGACTTTTTGAAAGTAGCTTTTCCTGTGTGCTCAGCCTTCTATATATAGCCCAAAATTCACAAACATCTGATTAAACCACCGGGGAGACCCATAGTTTCCCTTAGAGGTTTGCTTTTAGAACCTCTTTCGATTTGTGTGTACAAATTTTTGAGAGGTTTTGTGGAGAGATTACCCTCTTATATTAGGGATTCAGGCCATATTATTAATATTTTAGAAGAGTTGTCAGTTCCCATTCCTGATTTTACTGTTGGTGACTATTGATATAACCTCACTTTAAACAAACTTTCCACAGGATGATGTTATAGAGATTGTAAGAGATTGTTTGGAACGAAGGTCTGATTCTTGTAGGGTACCCAATGATTTTTGGTAGATTTGGTTGCTTTAGCAATGAAACAAAACTTTTTTGTTTTGGAGACCATTTTTTTCAATAAATTAAGGGGGTTGCAAAGGGTGCATCAATGGCCTCCAATATTGCCAATCTGTATATGGGCAGATTTGAGGAACGGGTGCTTTCTGTACCATAGAAGGAAACTAGGCATTACGAAATGTTCACATGTTCCTTTGATGAATACAAAATAATGTTAGATTCTAGTGTAACATGCTATTTGTCTGTAAATACATGTAGGTTTTGCATTTGATTGGAATGGCACTACAAGAAGAAAAACAGCACCTGGAGCATTTCAGCGAAGATAACCTTGTAACATTTACTTTCACTCAGAAGATTTTAAGTAAGTCTATCTAAAAGAGCTTAAAATCAACATTGATTTGTTTTTCATTTAAACCCTCTTAGCCTTTACTGATAAAATAATCTGAATACAGTATTTTCCCTTAACTAAAGCAGTTTTTGTCAAACCTTGCCTGGAGATATACCTAACAAGTTAGGTTTTCAGGATATCCATAATAAGTATGCATGAGATGGATTTGTATGAATTGGAGACCCTAAAGTATGCAAACCTATCTCATGCATATCCATTGTAGCAATCTGAAAACCCAACTGGATAGGTGTACCTCCAGGAGAGGGTTGGGAAACAATGTTCTAAAGCAAGTTCAGCTCAATACTATATTCTTTGTTTTTACAGATAGTCCAGATATGACTGATTTTAGAGTTTTTGCCCCTGAGGTAACAGATATACAGGATATTGCACAAATGTTGCTTCTAGTTTCATGGACAGGGGCGGATGAGTTGTGTAGGCATTTGGGCATGCCACAGGAAGCTGATCAGTCCAGTGATGGTCCACTTGCAGTGGCCAGTCAGGTTGGCAGTATTCTCTCTTGGGAACCTGGTATCTGGGCAATCATGATTGACTGGCTCTACATGTGGAAGTGGCTCACTCAGTGGTGTGGGCAACAAAATGGGTTAGACGCCAAGAAATGTCCGTTTAGAATCTTTATTATGGAGACTCGTTCATCCAATGTTAAGCTCGACTCAGGCCGAGTTTCGCCCCCTCAATGGGGCTGCCTCAGGGGCTGCAATACACAAATATCAAATAACCTTGACAATACAGGACAATAATAAATCAATTGTGAAATCATATGCACATATAAAATGGTAGCATATAAGATGGAAACATATAAAATGGAAATCAGATTGAAACAAAATAGAACAAAAAAAACAGAATAAAGTGGTATGGGTGTGTACAAAGATGTATGATTTTACCTGTATGTGATATCTCTTGATTATGTATGATTGTTAACTCATACCATAGAGATTTTCTGAGCGTCTGTAAGATGTGCAAAAATATATAATAAATACACAGCATTCAACTTAAGACAAAAACGCTTAACTCATGCCTGTGCAGAGGCCAAGCAGGCGGAGCGTTTAGAAGGCGCCATTGCATATGGCGCGGATGCCCTCTATGACTTGCTTCGCGTCCAGGCTAAGGCAATGGTTTCTGCAGTGTCGGCCAGACGCCTCCTCTGGCTGCGCAACTGATCCGCGGACTCCTCTTCCAAGGCTCAGCTGGGCCCGCTCCCCTTCAAGGGTAAGTTGCTTTTTGGAGAGGACCTAGAACAGCTTATTAAATCCTTGGGTGAGAACAAGTTCCATAAGCTGCCAGAGGACCGCCCTTAAACAGTCTGTCGTTTTTCCCGACACGTACTCGCTTCCGGGGGCAACGCCGGTACAACAGCAGGGCGCACGGTTCTTTTCCAAGAGGAGCGACTTCCAGGTCGCCGTCCTGGTCTCATTCCTTTCGGGGCTGTCGTGCCTTCAGAGAGGGTAATCGGCAACATCAGGCCACCAAGTCAGCTACCCAATGAGATCCAAGCGGTCCATTCCTCCGTGTGAAACTTAGGTGGACGTCTTTCTCTGTTTTGCAAGGAATGGGCCAAAATCACGTCGGATCAGTGGGTTCTTGAGGTGATAGAACACGGCTACGCGTTAGAATTTTCCCGGGACCTGCCGGATCTCTATCTCGTTTCTCCTTGCGGCCGACTAAAGCAGCCTGCTGTCTATCAGACCCCTCTCCAGGCCCTTGCAGTGATAGTCCCGGTGCCAGTGGAGGAGCAAGGTGCCAGCCAGTATTCCATCTACTTCGTCGTGCCCAAGAAGGACGATTCATTTCGTCCAATCTTGGACCTCAAGAGGGTCAACCGTGCCCTCAGGGTATCCCATTTCTAAATGAAGACCCTGAGGGCGGTGATAGCGGCAGTTTGTCCAAGCGAATATCTGGCCTCCCTCGACTTGACAGAGGCTTATCTCCACATACCGATTCGACGCGAGCATCAGAAGTATCTCTGTTTCAACATCCTGGACCAACCCTTCCAGTTCCGAGCTCTACCCTTCGGCCTCGCCACTGCTCCCCACACTTTTACCAAGGTCTTGGTGGTCGTGGCAGCCGCACTTTGCCAAGAAGGATTCCTAGTCCACCCTTATCTGGATGATTGGCTCGTGCGGGCCAAGTCACCGGCTCTCTGCAGACTAGCAGTTGACAGGGTCCTTGCTCTCCTCATCTCACTCGGCTAGATAATCAACTTCCCCAAGAGCAATCTCCAGCCCTCACAGGTCCTGGAATTCCTGGGAGCTCGCTTTGATACCCGAGTCGGAAAAGTGTTTCTCCCAGACGCTTGGGTGCTCAAGCTCATCGATCAAGTGAACAACCTTCTTTCTCGTCCGCTTCCCACAGCATGGGATTACCTGCAGGTTCTGGGGACTATGGCCTCCACTATCGACATGGTCCCCTGGGCCTTTGCGCATATGCGACCAATACAGAAAGCGTTGTTATCCCGCTGGAAGCCAGTATCTGAACAGTTCCAGGTGACTCTACCACTCTCCGACTCTACCATTGCAGACATACAATGGTGGCTGTCGCCAGCGCATCTCTTGAAGGGGATGCCTTTGCTGACTCCGCAGTGGGTCATAGTCATGATGGATGCCATTTTCTCCGGGTGGGGAGCAGTCTGTCAATCCAAGATGACGCAGGAGATACTGGTCCCCAACCCAGTCACATTGGCACATCAATCATCTAGAAACTCTTGCGGTGCGCCTGGCTCTCAAGGCCTTTCCTCTGCTAATCTGCCGCAAGGCGGTGCACGTCCTCTCGGACAACTCCACTACGGTGGCCTATATCAATCGTCAGGTGGGGTACCCGGAGTCATCTGGTGGTGCTGGAAGCCAGCAAGCTCTTTGCCTGGGCGGAGCGGCACCTGGATCATCTAGCTGCCTCCCACATAGCTGGCAAGGAGAATGTACAAGCCAACTTCCTCAGCCGACAACGTCTCGATCCCAGCGAGTAGGAGTTGTCCAATGGAGCGATGGATCTGATTGTTCGCAAGTGGGGCCCTCCTCACCTGGACCTGATGTCAACCTTGAGCAATGCCAAGGCTCCCAGATTCTTCAGTCGCTGGAGGGAGCATTGCTCGGAAGGAGTGGATGCTCTGGTCCCCCCTTGGCCTCACAACGTTCTCCTCTACGTGTTTCCTCCGTGGCTGCTAGTGGGAAAAATTCTCAGAAGAATAGAGCTCCACAGGGGGCCGGTCATTCTTGTGGCATCCGAGTGGCCCCGCAGACCGTGGTTCGCGGATCTGGTAAATCTGGCGACGGACGGTCCTCTTCGCCTCGGCCATCTCCCCCGCCTCCTTTGGCAGAGTCCTGTATTTTTCGACCAGGCGGATCGCTTCTGTCTAGCGGCATGGCATTTGAACGGCGGAGATTGAGGAAAAAGGGCTATAAAGAAGAAGTGATATCCACTCTGCTTTGGGCTCATAAGCAGTCTACGTTACTAGCTTATGTCCACGTTTGTAAAATTTTTGAAAATGCCTGCGCGGAATCGGGTGCCTCGGCTCATTCGCCTTCGGTTTCTATGATTCTCTCATTCCTTCAGAAGGGCCTCTCCAAGGGTCTTTCCTTCACCTCATTGCATGTCCAAGTCTCCGCCCTCGGTTCCCTCTTAGGCACCTTCGAGGGTCATGCGGTGGCCTCTCATCTGGATGTCGTCCGTTTCCTCAAGGGCGCCAAGCATTTGAAGCCGCCCGTCCGGGCCACTTGTCCTTCGTGGAGTCTTAACTTGGTTCTTCGGGCTCTGTGTGCGGTACCTTTCGAACCTCTCAGTCGGGCTACCCTCAAGGATTTGACGCTCAAGACTGTTTTTCTGGTTTCTACCTGCTCCGCCAGACAGGTGTCGGAGATTCAAGCGTTGTCCTGTCGGGAGCCCTTTCTGCGGTTCTCTGATTCAGGAGTTTCTCTCAGGACCATACCTTCTTTCTTGCCGAAGGTTGTTTCTTCTTTTCATGTCAATCAGTCAGTGGAGCTTCCCGCGTTCTCTCCTGAGGATATAGCAGGTCCCGTGGGGAGTGATCTTCGCCGCCTTGATGTAAAACGCGTTTTACTACGTTACCTTCAGGTTACCAATGACTTCCGAGTCTCAGATCATCTTTTTGTTCTGTGGATTGGTCCAAATAGAGGCAACCAAGCTTCTAAGACTACAATCGCTCGGTGGTTGAAGGAGGCAATTTCCTCGGCCTATATCTAAAAAATTTTTATTCAATCAATAGGTGCCCGACTCTAGTCCTGAGTTTCTCCCATTTGTGGGCTGCTTCAGGGGCTCAAAACAGCAGAATTTCACTTTAAAGATGTATTTTACAATCTTTCAAGCCTCAAATAAGAATGATGTCCAAAACATAAGTGACAGATTTGAGCACTCCGGTTTTTTATAATCGGAGCAGCTACAAAGATAATGTGCTTTCAAACAGCAGCATAATTCTGAGTGCCAATCAGAGTAGTTCCAAACTACGACAAAAGGTACAGTACATTCAACCAACAGTAGATATTCAACATCAGCCAAACTATGCTAACGTCTTGAATAGTCTCGATACTTTTCAAGTACACATTGCATACCAAGTAATATAAAAAGCATTATAAAAAACCGGAGTGCTCAATAATCGTATGCCTAAGAGTCTGTTTATGAACTCACATGGAATGAGCACACCAGCCAAATCTGTCACTTATGTTTTGGACATCGTTCTTATTTGAGGCTTGAAAGATTGTAAAATACATCTTTAAAGTGATATTCTGCTGTTTTGAGCCCCTGAAGCAGCTCACAAATGGGCGAAACTCAGGCCTAGAGTCGGGCACCTATTGATTGAATAAAAAGTTTTTGGAGGACTTTCAGCTAATCCTTGTTTTATTCCTCACGGCTTTTTTAGACCGTCTTCCTTTTTGTTTTTTATCGGCCTGTATCTGCCAGGGCCGGGCGGTTCTGTAGGGCCTGAAGGCTCATTCCTTGCGTTCTCAAGCTACTTCTTGGGCGGAGAGTCAATCGGTCTCTCCGCAGGAAATATGCAGGGCCGCTACTTGGAAATCCCTGCATACCTTTGCTCAACATTACCACCTTGACGTACAGGCACCAGTTTTGATTCCTTCGGTTGGCAGGTACTTTGAGCGGGACTGTCTCAGTCCCACCCTTTGTAGGGAAGCTTTGGTGCATCCCATGGTCTGGACTGATCTGGGTATGTACAGGGAAAGGAAAATTAGTTCTTACCTGTTAATTTTCATTCATGTAGTACCACGGATCAGTCCAGACACCCTCCCGTGTTTCCTTGGTCTGTCCACTCGAACTCCTTCCTGTTTTCTCCTTCTCATAGAAGTGTGTCTGCATGGCTCTCTTGGATTCTCATTGAAGGCACCAGAAGCATCTTTTACGATGATCAGGGACAGTCATGCAAGAACGATTAGTTAAGACAGTTCATTCAATTGTTCTATTATTTGATTGTTCAACAACTTACTAGTTATGTGGTTACTTGCTTGACCTTATGCCTTTTGCTGCTTTGACAATGGTTATACTGAAGGGCTGCAGGGTAGGCTCTGTCCTGATATAGGATACCCTTTCAGTTTTGGTCTGTCTCCATCTGCTGGACAGGAGGCTCAACCCATGGGTCTTGACTGATCCGTGGTACTACAGGAACGAAAATTAACAAGTAAGAACTAATTTTCCTTTCTGTTTCTCCAATGTTGCATTGAATGTAAAGTCTAGTTTTTTTGTGTTTCCCTTTGTTTTTTGTACATTTCTAATTTGTCTTTTGTTCTGTTTTTGTGAAGTATTCTGCTAGTATATTCATTTATTCACATTAATTTATAGCCTGCCATATTCTCAATTCTTGTTCATGGCGGATAACAATTGCCGACAAATAATAAAGTACATCAACAGCAGTAATTAATATAGTAATATACAGTTGTATAGAGACATATAGCAGTCCAGCTTGTTTTATTGCCAATAGCTGTATTGGTGGTCTAGCATTCGCCGTAATTTTTTTTCTCCAAGGACAAGCAGGATGATGTATTCCTCACAGGCAGGTGAAGACATCCAACTGAGCCTGGCTGATGAAGTTTACTTCAAAGATTCTAGAAGCTTTGACCTGCTCCATTGAGCTTGTGCGTGCCATCCCACATCATTTACATTGTGCAGGTCTTCCATTCATTCTTGTTTTTCTGTAGAGCCTAACAGTTGTGATTCTGGGGTCTCTTACTGAGAGACAAGTCTTTGTGCATTTTCATTGCAGAGGCACCTGGTTCACCTCCTACCCCTATTAAGTTCACTAGCTAGGCTTTTCCTTGATCCAAGTTAGTTTTCTTTACTTTTTTTTTTATCCACCAGGTGCATTGGTATCAATGCATCAAGCAGAATTGGTTGACTTTTATGTAAAATTGAGGTGTTTGAATTTGCCTCTTACTTTTTTGGCTGATGACCGAGAAGCAGAAGAGGGCCAACAGCTTCAATAAGTACCTCAATGTGGATTCATCATGTGTATCATGAATTCTAGTAAGAGGTGTGTGCTCTACTTAGGGGATGTCTGAGTGCTGCACATGCAGAAAGATAACTCCTAGAAGATGTCATTACCATCTGGAGCTCACAGAGAAGCTCTTTGAGAGGTGTAAATGCAGCCCATTAATATTAAAGGGGCCAGAAGCTGCATCAGATGGTGGCGGTGCATTGACTATTAAAGCATTAGTCTCCCTCAACATCAAGCACCCACAAAACGCAGGGAAACAGACCATAGTCTAGCCCCCTTCCCACCCCCAGTCCAATGAAAGGGAAAGATCCTGTTTCATCAGTATCGGCATCAAAGAGCAACAATGCCAGGCATTGAGCAGAGGTGAAGAATCTGTATTGGTCCCTGACAAAGCACAATGCTAGCAGTATGCACGAGCATGCTACAGCTCTAAATTCCCCAAAAGCTTTCCCATAGAGAGAGAAGTTTGCCCTTGCATCAATCTGGAAAGCTCAACAGCCTTCAAGAGCCCACATAGTCACTGTTCTTCCTCAAGTAACCCAAGAAGATGTAACCACTCACCCTGCTACTCATGCTGTATTGGCATCAGCAGTTTTTTAGGAAGAGTTGGAGAAGAAGATACAAGCAGTGTTGCCTTACAGACGAAGGCCTATCTGCTGCTTGAGGCTCATAGAATCTAGATAGAAGGTCTCTGACGCTAGTTCCTGGAGAGAGGTTTCAGCATCTAGAACCACCACACCGGTGTCCATTTCCAATGCACTAGGGGGATAGGGGGCAGCTTCCCCAAGGTGCAGAAGTTCATTAAGGTCTAGACACCAACACCCTGTATCTGGCTAGAAGATCAAGGCCTCCTTGAGGCCAATCTGACCTACAGAATTTGTTAGAGGTATCATAATCCAACTTCTTTCTTTCCTAGGGCCTATTATTTTTGTTCTAGGCTGTTCCTTATAGGTTAAGTAATAAATGGGAAGAAAAGCTTGTTGCCAACAAAAATATTGTTGTCTGTTGGTACTAGTTATCATTGTTACCCCTAAGAATTCTCCATGCATGAGGAGTGCCATCCTGCTTGTGCTCGGAGAAAGCAGAGTTGCACACCTGAAACGGGTGTTCTCTGTGGACAGCAGGATGTCACTCCTCACAAAATCTACCCACACCCTGAAGTTGATTTCTTTGGATTTTTTTTTTTAATGCTAAAATATGTCTGAAGGGACACCATGTTGATGTGTGACAGAATAGCTGCCTGTGCATACTCAGTGTGAGGCACAGTCAAAGTTCTAGAAATTTTGACACAGGTTTTCTGTGCAGGGTCAGATGATGTACCCATGTGTAAGGACTGATGTCCTGCTGTCCTCTGAGAACACCTATTACAGCTAAACAACTCTGCTTTATTTGGCTATGTTGGGGCAATCATACTAGCAGGAGTTTTAAATCCTGGTGTTGGCTAAATGTTTGGCTATATCAAACACATCCTACTCAATTTTTGACCTTTTTATTTCTTCATATTTTTTCACACAAATTTTTATCAAAAAACATCTATATAGCAGAAAAACTTCTTGCTAGAGCATACAAATCCACTCTAAAATCATTACAAACATTATTGATTCTCCAAAGAGCCCACCACTCTGGAAACTGTCCATATTTATCTTTCACACCAAATCAAGTTAGGAATTATTAGGAAGGGAATGGTTAATAAAACGGAAAATGTCATCATGCCTCTATATCGCTCCATGGTGAGACCGCACCTGGAATACTGTGTACAATTCTGGTCACCGCATCTCAAAAAAGATATAGTTGCGATGGAGAAGGTACAGAGAAGGGCAACCAAAATGATAAAGGGGATGGAACAGCTCCCCTATGAGGAAAGGCTGAAGAGGTTAGGGCTGTTCAGCTTGGAGAAGAGACAGCTGAGGGGGGGATATGATAGAGGTCTTTAAGATCATGAGAGGTCTTGAACGGGTAGATGTGAATCGGTTATTTACACTTTCAAATTTTAGAAGGACTAGGGGGCATTCCATGAAGTTAGCAAGTAGCACATTTAAGACTAATCGGAGAAAATTCTTTTTTCACTCAACGCACAATAAAGCTCTGGAATTTGTTGCCAGAGGATGTGGTTAATGCAGTTAGTGTAGCTGGGTTCAAAAAAGGTTTGGATAAGTTCTTGGAGGAGAAGTCCATTACCGACTATTAATCAAATTTACTTAGGGAATAGCCACTGCTATTAATTGCATCAGTGGCATGGGATCTTCTTAGTGTTTGGGTAATTGCCAGGTTCTTGTGGCCTGGTTTGGCCTCTGTTGGAAACAGGATGCTGGGCTTGATGGACCCTTGGTCTGACCCAGCATGGCAATTTCTTATGTTCTTATCCTTGTTTTCTTTCCTCTTTATAATTACACCATATTCAGAAATGGTTCAGACGCCCCAGAAATATTCATAGATGTATTCACAAACGTATTTCCATCTATGAATATATTTTTTTTTTTATTTGAAATGCCTTTTTTTAGTCAAGCTCCCTGATCCATTTAATGTCAGGCCAAGGAAAACATAGTCTAAGGTGAGTTCTACTTGGTTTAGTCAGAATTTGAAATTTATGTTGGAAATCTTTTTGGCTCAGTAATACCTGCAGAAGCGTGTGCACCTTGGGGCACTTCACATAATTTTTAAAGGATGGTTTGGTGGGCTGCACAGAAAGTGGTGGTATAATTTGATATCTTGTGAGCCAGTATTAAAGAATCCCCCAGGCTGATATTTTCCTACATTCTGCTCTTATTAATAGATGGGTAATGAGAAAAAGGTTATCAATAGTATCAGTGGTAATGGAGACATACTTGGTGTATTAAATAACACATTTGGTATAACCAGCATGCAGTTTTATGGAGCCAATTGGTTCAGGAACCGACAAGAAAGGGATCAATTTTAGATCTAATTCTCATTGGAGCACAGGATTTGGTGAGAGAGGTAACTGTGGTGGGACCGCTTGGCAATAGTGATCATAACATGATCAAATTTGAATTAATGATTGGAAGGGGGACAGTAAGTAAATCCATGGCTCTAGCACTAAACTTTCAAAAGGAAAACTTTGATAAAATGAGAGAAATAGTCAAAAAGAAACTGAAAGTTGCAGCTATAAAGGTTAAGTTGGGGCTACAGGTGTGGACATTGTTTAAAAAAACCCAAAACAAATCTTAGAAGCGCAGTTCAGATGTATTCCATGCATTAAGAAAGGTGGAAGGAAGGCCAGACAATTGCTGCCATGGTTAAAAAGTGAAGTAAAAAAGTTTTTTGGCCAAAAGATCTTCATTCAAAAATTGGAATAAGGATCCATCAGAAGAAAATATGATAAAGCATAAGCATTGGCAAGTTAAATGTAAGACATTGATAAGACAGGCTAAGAGAGAATTTGAAAAGAAATTGGCTGTGGAGGTAAAAACTCATAAAAACTTTTTAAAATATATCTGAAGCAGAAAGCCTGCAAGGGAGTTGGGCAGACCATTAGAGGATAGAGAGGTTAAAGGGACACTTAGGGAAGATAAGGCCATCGTGGAAAGACTAAACAAATTCTTTGCTTCTGTGTTTACTAAAGAGGATGTTCCGGAGTCAGTTTTCAAGGGTGATGAATCAGATGAACTGAACTATATCACAGTGAGCTTGGAAGCTGTGGTAGGCCCAATTGACAAACTGAAGAGTAGTAAATCACCTGGGACCTGATGGAATACACCCCTAGGGTTCTGAAAGAACTAAAAAATGAAATTTCAGACTTATTTCAATTAATTTGTAAACAATCATTAAAATCATCTGTTGTACCTGAAGACTGCAAGGTGGCCAATGTAACCCCGACATTTAAAAAGGGTGCCAGGTGTAATCCAAGTGTAATGTTATTTACTGCCTCAGATAATAGAAGGACTAGGGGGCATGCCATGAAGTTAGCAAGTAGCTCATTTAAAACAAATCGAAGAAAATTATTTTTCATTCAGCGCATAGTTAAACTCTGGAATTAATTGCCAGTGGATGTGATTTCAGCAGTTAGTATTTCTGGGTTTAAAAAAGGTTTGGATAAGTTCCTAGAGGTTAAATCCATAAACTGCTATTATGGTAATTAATAAGCAATAGTAGCTTGTGATCTATCTAATGTTTGGTTACTTACCAGGTACTTGTGGCTTGGATTGGCCACTGTCGGAAACAGGATACTGGGCTTGATGGATCCTTGGTCTGACCCAGTATGGCATGTCTTATGTCTTTAGTGGTTCAGTTTAATGTAAGATTTGTGCTCACTGTTTTATATTCATGAATACAAGGGTGTTCATGCCTGGCTTTACTACTTGTTGGAGAAGCCTTTCTTCCTTCATATTCAGTGAAAATAAACCATTAGCTAATGAGAAAACATTATGCCATATAATACATTTCAGAATTTCATGTGAACATAGACAATTGTGAATGAATACTGACAGCATATAAAAATGGAAAATAATTTTAGGTTATGATTTCTCATCTTTCTTTTTAGGGCCGGGTGAAGTTCCTCATACTTCTCCTAGCATACTAGCTACTTTAGAAACTTTACAAAATGCTCCTCATTTGGAAGTACACAAGGACATGATCAGGTGGATATTGAAGGTAAATGTTGCTTCTCTCATACTCTATTTGTCATATTATTGGTTTTGTTGTTAAGAGTAGGGCACTAATTGTCATTTAGATTTTAGTACTGAATTACAAAAAAAAAATAATAAGGAATCTAATGTGGTTTTTCTCATCACAGACTTTTAACACCGTGAAGAAATTGAAAGAGAGTTCTTCTATCAGTCCTGTTGAGACCGAAGGAAGTCTTATGGATGAGGTACTTTGAATTGAACCTGGTCCTCTGAAACCAGAGAGAGTGGAACCAATTTCTCACTGTCTATCTGAGAAGCAGCAAGTTCAGCACACATTGTGACACATAAATAAGGGCCCCTTGTAGCTGGAACTTGTCAGTCCTTGTATCGTCCCTAGAAAGGTCATCTTTTACATTCTTTGTCTTACTCAGTATTTGAGTAGTTTTTAGTATGTTTTAAATTGGGATGGGAAGCAAAATTGTATAAAGTAAAATCTATTTTAGTTTGAACCTTTTTAATGTTTTATGTAATTTGTAATAATATTCACTTTGGCTATCCGCAGCTGCTGAGCTGCAGAAGGTGATTATAAAATGCTTGGCATTTTTCACAGCACCTAGTAAGGACAGCTTATGTTTCAAGCATTGAGCATTGTATAAAAGGACCTGAATTCTCAGTCAGTTAAAATTAAGGTAGAGCAGGCATTAACGAATGGGCTCATCAGAGCACTGACATGCACTTCTCTGTAAGCCCACACATTGCCTTACCACCAAGGAGAGAGTCATTTGGACCATTTTAGTGTACAAAGTGGTAGACCCTTTTCTCCTGTGAGAATATAAACTATACATACAAAATAATAGGTTCTATAACTAATGTTATGGCATGAGTGTGTATTATGGGGGAAATTTAAAAAAAAAAACCCAGCAACTTAGTTTACAGTCACCTGATCCCAATATATATAATTTACAGTGCCTTTGAACTTAAATTTTAGTCATTAAAGGCTCATTGCTTCATGAGTTTTCAATGCTGTTAAGTAGATTATTACTTTGCAGGGATGCCGAGATAAAGACAAAGCCGAAAGGAAACGCAAGGCTGAGATTGCCAGGCTACGTAGAGAGAAAATTATGGCTCAGATGTCTGAGATGCAGCGGCATTTTATTGATGAGAACAAAGAGCTCTTTCAGCAAACAGTGGAAGAACTTGAGGCATCAACCTCCACAGTACACGATAATAGGTAGAGAAACACTTGCTTTTTTTGAATGGTACTAACTTTTGTAGGACTTAATACTTTTAAACCACATCCTTTATACAGTGAGGCATTTAATATCCTTATTTCATTTCAGCTCTGCGGTTCCAGATACAGCACTCATAGTTTTGGGTCCACAGCAGACTCGAGGAGCAGAACAGAAGCAAATGGTTATCTGCATCCTATGCCAAGAAGAACAGGAGTTCAAAATAGATAACAAAGCTATGGTCCTGGCAGCATTTGTTCAAAGATCAACAGTATTGTCAAAAAACAGAAGTAAAGTTATTGAGGATCTTGGTAAGTAATACCCAAATCTGTATTGTAGTCCGAAAGACTAGATAGTTACCTGCCTTTTCACCTTTGTTTAGTAGCCATTGTGATACAACATGGGAAAATACCTATTGTATCTGAATGTAACTTGCCTTGAACTGTTCATGAAAAAGCATGGGTGAAATCTAAACAAACAAAATTGTTTTCTTTAATTAGCCCTAGTGCTGATTTATCATAAATGTTGATTAAAAGATTCAAAATATTGTGTTCAAGACCATTTGCTTCAGAAGTGTATACTGTGTGTGTTCTTGTATGTGTTCAACCAGATGAATTAGATCCTTTAATGGAGCTGTGTGTCCTGTTAGCTGTAGAATATTATTTGTATGCTATTAAATTGGAACAGTTACTTGTAAGATAAGTTTTGAAAGTCTTGAGCAATTCCCATGCAGTTAGCTACTCGCTTGATGATATCTATGTTGACAAACTTTGCAGAACGTCTTCAATAATAGTATGTATGGTTTGGATTTGCAATGGATCATCTGCCAATAAAATGGTGGTGCTTCCTATACAATGGCATCACAGTTCCACTTGGGAAGTAAAAAATGGAAAACATTTAAGGAATAATAACTGTTATTTACTAAACTCTAGTAGGCAGACGTTTTTCCAATGAGATCTTGTGATTTTTAAAATTGATTGAACTGGGCAATAATATCTACATATACTGTTATTTCTAACTGTATATTTGATTTATGCAAATTTTGCATAATCAACCATTTTTTCCTTCTGTGATTTTGGTATCATCTTGAAAAACAAGATTTCAGTGCAGTAAAATAAAATACAATGTGACATTGTTGAAATACATTTTTCAATCAAAGATGTTTCATGATAAAATGTAATCATTTTCTTAAGTATATGCCTGTTTAGGTAGCTCCCTTTCAGCAATTATGCACATCTATCAGGTATGGCGTGACCTTACTGTTCCCCTTGTGATTTATGGGGGTAATTTTATAACTGCTTACCTAAATTAGATGTCAAATACATGCTTAAGTCAGTCCAGGGGCTTAGCAAACACCAACTTAGACTAAACCCATCTAAATCCAAACTCCTCTGGCTCAGCTGCCAAGGTCCCACTCCCTACAGTCACTTCCCTCACTGGCAGGTGCCACCTTACATCCTAAGGAGTCAGTATAAAGCCTATGAGTTCAACTCGACTGAAATCTCACAATGGAACCCCACATTTCGAAAGTAAGGTCCTCCTTCATGTATCTGCATCAGATCCGCCAGCTGCACAATTTCCTTGTTAAACACAATCTTGCTACTGTAATCCATGCATTAATCACCAGCTGATTCGATTAAATTCCCTATACCAGTGGTTCTCAACCTTTTTCCGGTTGAGACACACCTGACAGATGGTTCTCACATGCGTGACACATTGCTCATTCCCTGTACGTACCTGGATCAGTCCAGACAGTGGGTTATGTCCCCAATCCAGCAGATGGAGTCAGCACAAGCTTTGAGGGGGCGTATCCATATATACTACTACCCCCTCTGCAGGAGTTCAGTATCTTCTGACTCCAGCAGATGCGAGTAGGGGAATCAGGCTTCCCCTCCTTTTCCTTCACTTTCTTGCTTGATTATGGCTTGTTGTTGTCTTTTTCTGTGGATCAAGTTTGTATCAAGTTTGTATTAAGTTTAAAAAAAAAAAAAAAAAAAAAAGGCAGAGTTCTTTCAACTTCTGGGGAATGGCTTATCTTCCTTGTCTCTTCTCTGCGGCCTTGCTGTTTATTTCTCGTTGCAGCCAGGGGTAAGTTTGTTTTTCCTTTGTAGTTTTTTCCTTTACAGCTCAGCCCCCGGTGCCCGCGAAAGCCGGTGGAGCCGGCCTCTTCGCTCTTTACTCCCTCACCCGCGGCCATTTTACAGCTCCTCATGGGCTGCTGAGCCATTTAGGGAAAGATGTCTGGGGCGGGTCGTGTGGCCAGGAAGGCCCCCCCGCGGCACCCTCCTCTATTTTCAGACAGCGGGCAGTGCGGGCCGACCGGGCCCCCCCGCAGCGGCGCCTTTGTGCGCGTGGCCCCCCCCGTGGCTTTTTCTTTTCTCCTGCAGCGATCCCGATGCCGCAGCCGTCCCGCTGTGCGGCCTGCGGAGACCCGGGGTCCCGGATTTCCCGGGAGGGCATCTGTGCACGATGCCTTCCCGGGGGGGAAGGTACCTCACAGTCCCTGACTGATTTCTCTTTTTTGCCCGGGCGGTGCGGGCCGGCCACTCCGCCATTTTTGGCGGGAACGGCGGCCATTTTACATTCTGAGCGCCCTGAGGCGCAGGCCACGAGGGGGAACGGATCCCTGGAGGCCACGAGGGAGAACGGATCCCTGGAGGACTCTACCAGCGGGGGTGTTCCCCCGATTTTGGTGCAGGAACCAAGCACCCAGAGCCAGGGAGCAGGAACCACGCCGCCCCCGAAGCGCACCCGAGCAGGCCGGGGTTCTCTCCGGAGTTTATCCTGCTCATGCATACCGCTTATCTGCAGGGGCTGGAAGCACCTGTGGGACCCCCCCCCCCTCCTAAGATCCCTCGGATGTCGCCCTCGACGCCGGCCCCCCCCGACCCTCCGGGAGTGGGGGCCTCCCGCCTTCCTACCCGGGTCCGATCCACGCCCGCGGCAGTGGGGGCGGTGCCAGACCCAGCGGGACATGGACTTGACCTCCCGGACGGGGGACAAGGGGACGGCACACAGGAGGGGGATGATCCGCGTACCCTACGCCTCTTCCAGAGGGAAGAGCTGGACGACCTCATCCCGCGGATCAGCCAAGAATTAGATTTGGATCCGCCACCAGACCCGCCTGCCCCAGTAGCTCCCGCTGTCATCACTTCTTCAAGGAAGGGAGATCCTGTCCTGGCGGCACTCCGGCCGAGGGCTCGGGCTTTTCCCATTCATGACTCGTTTTTACAACTTCTCACCAGGGAATGGGACACCCCGGAGGCCTCCCTGAAGAGCAGCCGGGCTATGGAAAAGCTGTACCCGCTCCCCGAAGATTTTCTGGACCTCATCAAGGTCCCAAAGGTGGACTCCGCAGTGTCGGCGGTCACGAAGAGGACGACTATCCCAGTGACGGGAGGTGCGGCGTTGCGGGACACACAGGATCGTAAGTTGGAAGTTTTCCTTAAGCGGGTTTTTCGAGGTCTCCGCTCTGGGTATGCGGGCGGTGATGTGCAGTTCGCTTGCCCAGCGGGCTAGTCTCTTTTGGGTGCAACAACTCCTCACGTCTCAGAACCTGCCGTCCGATGAGGCTGCCCAGGCAGATCGGCTAGAAGCCGCAGTGGCGTATGGGGCGGACGCCTCGTACGACCTTTTTCGGGTCCTCACAAGATCCATGGTTTCGGTAGTGGCAGCACGACGACTACTGTGGCTACGCAATTGGGCGTCTGATACGTCCTCTAAGTCCAGTCTGGGCTCTCTTCCCTTCAGGGGCAAGTTCCTCTTTGGGGAGGATTTGGACCAGATCATCAAGTCCCTGGGGGAGAACGCTGTTCATCGGCTGCCGGAGGATAGGTTTCGACCATCCAGAGCGTTTTCTTCTTCTCGGACCAGAGCGCAACGGCGCTACAGGGGCTACAGACAGACGGGCTCCCGGCCATCCGCCCCCAGGTCTCAGCCCTGGTTGCGCGCCTTCCGCGGGCATCGGCCCGCACGCACTACTCCCGGAACCGGGAACCCCTATACCAAGTCTTCACAATGATGCCAGTCTCGCCCACTCCCCTGTCCCCAGGATTGGGGACCGACTAACGTATTTCTAAGCGGAGTGGGCACGGATCACCTCGGACCAGTGGGTCCTGGATACCATAAAACACGGCTACGCATTGGAATTTGTCCGCCCCCCGCAGGGAAGGTTCATCTTTTCCCCCTGTGGCTCGGACCTCAAGAGAGGAGCGGTGCAGCTGACTCTGGACAGACTCCGGGAGATAGGCGCTACTGCGCCCGTGCCCTTCGGAGAGGTGGGCTCGGGCCACTATTCCATCTATTTCGTCGTACCAAAGAAGGACGGTTCCTTCCGGCCTATCCTAGTCCTCAAGGAAGTCAACAAATCCCTTCGAGTCGTTCGGTTCCGCATGGAAACGCTCCGGTCAGTGATTGCGGCGGTGCATCGGGGGGAGTTCCTCGCCTCCCTGGACTTAACGGAGGCCTACCTGCACATTCCCATCCGCCCGGACCACCACAGTTTCCTTCGTTTCAAAATTCTGGACCAGCATTTTCAGTTCACGGCTCTCGCGTTTGGATTGGCGCCGGCGCTGCCCACCTTCACCAAGATCATGGTAGTTGTGGCGGCAGCTCTCCGGAAGGAGGGCATCCTGGTTCATCCTTATCTGGACGATTGGCTCCTCCGGGCGAAGTCATTCGATCATGGACGCTCAGCGGTGACTCGAGTAGTACGGTTTCTACATTCCCTGGGATGGGTAGTGAACTTCTCCAAGAGCTCCCTCATGCCCTTGCAACGCTTGGGTTTTTTTTTGGGGCAACTTTCGACACCCTACTGGGCAAAGTTTTTCTGCGCCAGGACAAAGCTCAATCCTTGCGGGATCACACACGACGGTTCTCTGCGTTACCAGAGCCCACCTCCTGGGACTACCTGCAACTCCTGGGAGTGATGGGGTCCACCATCGACCTTGTACCTTGGGCTTTCGCGCACCTCAGGACCTTACAGTGGGCGCTCTTCTCCCGTTGGAAACCAGTATTGCAGGACTATCAGATGATTCTCCCGCTCCCACAGAATGCCAGGGACAGTCTGGGCTGGTGGTTGGATCCGCCGGACCTGGCCCGTGGCATGTCCTTCGATCTGCCAAATTGGGTGGTGGTGACCACCTATGCCAGTCTAGCAGGCTGGGGTGCAGTCTGCGATCGAAGCGCCACGCAGGGGACGTGGTCCACGGTGGAGGCGAAGTGGTCAATCAACCGTCTGGAAACCAGAGCGGTCCGGCTAGCTCTGCGACATTTCCTCCCGCTTCTTCGGAACCGAGAAGTCAGAATCCTATCGGACAATGCTACCACCGTGGTCTACATCAACCGACAAAGAGGCACGCGCAGCCCGCAGGTCGCGCTCGAGGCGGCGCTGCTGATGCAATGGGCGGAGCGTCATCTCGTCCGGCTAGCGGCCTCGCACGTCGCCGGTGTGGACAACGTCCAGGCGGACTTCCTCAGTCGTCAACTGCTGGACCCGGAGAGTGGTCTCTCTCCGACAAAGCAATGCAACTTCTCGTCCATCGGTGGGGGGCCCCCCACTTGGATCTGATGGCGTCCGCTCTCAACGCCAAGGCTCCACGCTTCTTCAGGTGGCTCCGGAGAGAGCGCGGAGGGAGTGGATGCCCTGGTCCTCCCGTGGCCACCATATCTTTCTTTTCCACCATGGCCCCTGGTGGGCAGGATGCTCCGCAGAATAGAAAGCCATCAGGGGACCGTGGTTTTCGTCACCCCAGAATGGCCCAGGAGACCCTGGTTTGCGGACCTGCTACAGCTGGTGATCGACAGGCCAATCAGGCTGGGGCACCTCCCCCAGCTCCTACATCAGGGCCCGGTATTTTTCGAGCAGGCAGAATTCTTCTGTCTTGCAGCCTGGCTTTTGAGAGGCGCCGCCTCCGGCATCGGGGCTACCTGGAGGCGGTAGTATCCACGCTATTGCGGGCACGAAAGACATCGGCCTATGTTCGAGTCTGGAAGGTGTTCGAGCTGTGGTGTACCAGCCAGGCCACGAGACCCGCTAAGGCTTCTGTACCTCAGATCCTTCAGTTTCTACAGGCGGGGGTGGAAAAAGGGCTCACCTATAATTCACTACGGGTTCAGGTGGCCGCCCTTGGTTCGCTGTTGAGCGATGGGGGCTCTCTTCTACAGCATCCTGACATTGCTCGTTTTCTCAAGGGTGTCAAGCATATGCGTCCTCCGTTACGGGACCCTTGTCCCTCCTGGAGTCTTAACCTTGTGCTTCGCTCCCTGTCGGGACCACCGTTCGAGCCGCTGCGCAGCGCAACGATAAAGGATCTCACTCTCAAGACTGTATTTCTTTTGACCATCTGTTCCGCTCGACGCATCTCGGAGATGCAGGCTCTGTTGTGTAGAGAGCCCTATCTCCGTTTCTCCGACTCTGGAGTTTCGCTTCGCACCGTTCCCTCCTTCCTTCCGAAGGTGGTTTCTGCATTCCATGTGAACCAGACGGTGGAGTTGCTGTCCTTCTCTTCCTCAGAGCCGAAGTCTCTCCGTCTCTTGAATGTCAAGCGCACTCTGCGCCTCTATCTGGAGGCTACAAATGAGTTCCGAACCTCTGACCATCTCTTTGTACTCTGGGCCGGTCCTAAGAAGGGGTCTCGGGCCTCGAAGACTACCATTGCCAGATGGCTGAAGGCCGGCATTGCTGCTTCTTACATTGGGGCGGGTCGGACTCCCCCACCCGGAATCGTAGCGCATTCTACACGTTCTCAGGCGGCTTCCTGGGCGGAGGTTCGCTCGGTATCCTCGCAGGAAATTTGTAGGGCAGCCACCTGGAAATCGTTACACACGTTCTCGAGGCACTATCGTCTGCACCTCGCCTCTTCGGTCTCTGGACACTTTGGCGAGCAGGTTCTCCGAGCAGGCCTCGCAGGACCC
Organism: Rhinatrema bivittatum; assembly: GCF_901001135.1. Lineage (NCBI taxonomy): Eukaryota > Metazoa > Chordata > Amphibia > Gymnophiona > Rhinatrematidae > Rhinatrema > Rhinatrema bivittatum. The sequence goes on from NC_042617.1 coordinate 58,758,992, forward strand.
CACCCGATTTAGGGAAGCTTGGGTACATCCCACTGTCTGGACTGATCCAGGTACGTACAGGGAAAAGAAAATTATTACTTACCTGCTAATTTTCGTTCCTGTAGTACCATTGATCAGTCCAGACGCCCACCGCGTTTGGGTTCTTGATCCTGCTCAGCTCTGCGCTGCTTCTTGCTCGCAGTGTTCTGTGTCTTCACAGTTGTTTCTTTTCGCTGTTTTTCACAGCTCCCTACAAGTTGGTAGGATGTTTGCAGTTACTTGTTGCGGTTACAATTGTTTTCATTATCTGTTTCCACAAACTTGATCCTTCGGGGGTTTCTACTCGGGCTTTGATATACTCGATACTGAACTCCTGCAGAGGGGGTAGTAGTATATATGGATACGCCCCCTCAAAGCTTGTGCTGACTCCATCTGCTGGATTGGGGACATAACCCACTGTCTGGACTGATCCATGGTACTACAGGAACGAAAATTAGCAGGTAAGTAATAATTTTCTTTTACAATCTATGGCAGAAATTTAAAAAAAAAAAAAAGCTCCCTATTACTTTTATTGTTAAGAATGACACAAGGGAAAAATAAGTACTTTCTCTGAACATAAATTATATAAATAGTAAACATCCCATACCAGAATAGCGTCATCTTCCAGCACTCAGACGGTAACCACCTTACCTAAGAAATGGCAACACTGAAAATATTACACCAGGCCTTAAAACTCCAATACTTCTATTAGGAAAATGGAACAAGCCAGGTTGCTATAGAGCCCTACCTAGAAACTACATGCAGCAGAATACCTCACCTCAATCACATGTGCAGACCTTCACCTAACAAAGAATAAAGAGACCATAAAGCATAAATGGAAACTTGCAGTCAAAAACTGAATTGGAAACCACAACAAGCCAGAGTCTCTGTATGCAGTGTAACAAAGGAAAAAAAGAAACACCACCAGTCCTTATAAAACAAATCAAGAAATATAAAATCAATAGCAATAAAACCATACTAACAAAAAGAACAGATTACTTCAAAACAGCTGATGAATGGAATATCCAATAATGAAAAACTCATATAAAAAATTTGTAGATACCAATAAAATATTTCAAAATAGCAGATACAAAGGCCCAATAATGAAAAATAATAAGAATACAAAAAATGTTTTGCTCTGCGTACCTGGGAACGTTTGATATCCAGGTGCCCTCAGATTGTTTTGAATTAGCAGGAGGAGGGATGGTGTGCTTGCAACTTTCTCCTCTCTCTCTCTCTCTCTCACTCTGGCTCTCAATCGCTCACATATACACATGCTTTCTCTCTCTCACTTATATAGGCTCTTAATTACACATTTACACACATACTGTCTGTCTTTTCATGCTTACACATACAGGCTTTCAATCACACACATATATGCTATCGGCTCCCTTGCCGATAGTCTCTTCTTTACATTTAGAAAAGAAATTGTTAATCTCTCTCTTTCTTCTAAAGCCAGGTTTGACCTCCCTGTTTTAATGTAACTTTTTCGCTTCCTATGTTTTTATTGGTTTCCCCTTGTTATTTGTAAACCGGTACGATAAGACCTGTCTTGAGCATCGGTATATTAAAAGAACCTAAATAAATAAAATAAATAAATATGCTGCCTTTTTTTCTCACACAGACTCTCATTCACATGCTCACAAACATGCTCTCTCTCTTTCTCTCATTTACACACAGGCTCTCAATCACATACTCGCATGCTCCCTCACCTAAACCAGCTTTCAATCACACACACACACACACATGCTCTCTTTCTTACTTATACACACAGGCTCTTAATCATACATACACATGATCTCTCTCATATACAAAGGATCTCAATCACACACACATACTCTTTCACACAAACAGGTTTTCAATCACAAACTTACACATACAGATTCCCAATCATACACTTACATTCATGCTCTCTCTCATACACAGATTCTCACTCACACACATACTCTCTCACATATACAGTGTCTCAGTCATTCACATACATGCTGTCTCACACACACACACACACACACACACATAGGATCTCAAACACACATGCTTGCTCATTCACTCACTCCCCCCACCTCCCCCGAACTAGCAGCAGCAGCCTCCTCCACGTCTAACCCTAAAGGCAGCAGCAACCTATTTCATTTTCATCCCTTGCAGAGAAAGGAGTCCCATCGGCCACAGGAGTTGACGTTGTTCTTCATTTTACTTTGAGCTGCGCTGCTCATCCTTCAGGCCGTGCCTCTCTTCTTTTCTTCGGGCTGATGCTGAGCGCACTAGCATGGTCTCTTCTTCCTGCGCACGCACCCGCTGCTCACCACTTCCTCTTCTGGGCCACGGGGAGGGGGGGAGCGGGAAGAAAAGAGCATGCCGGTGCCGCTGACTCCAGCTGTCCTGCAGCATTCCGCCTGAGCTTATCAGCATTTTAAGCCCGGGCGGAGGACCTATTTTGCTTGGGTAAGGGGAGCAGCTGGGTCAGCAGGGGACCGGGAAGTGTGGTGACACACCTGCGTGTTCTTGGCGACACACTGGTTGAGAACCGCTGCCCTATACAATGGCATCTCACGATTCAATGTGAAGCGCCTCCAGCTCTTACAAAGTACTACCATGAGAATTTTGGTAGAGGCAAAAGCAACTAATCATGTTAAGCCTATTCTGTATCAACTTCCTGGCTCCCCAGTAGAAAGCATGATAAAACTATCTGCATAGTTTTCAAATGCTTGAATAAACAGGCCCTTAAATTCCTCTCTCAACTTCTCTCCCCTTACATGCAATCAAGGGAACTCTGGTCCATCAAAATGACTCGTCTTTCCTGCCCTCAGTTGACTGCCGCCAGATGGTCCTGCATGAGACTCTGTGCTTTCAGCTTTTGCGCACCAAAAATTTGGAACAAAATACTACTGACCCTATGCCTGCAGTCATGCTACCTTAAGTTCAGGAAAAATGCTAAGGCATGGCTTTTCAGCCAAACCTTCCTCTAAGACCCATATCTTTGTCACAGTTCCTGAACCCCTGTCAAGGGTCTGTGTTATACACAACAGGAACATAATTGGGTCTTGAAATTATTCACAAATGGGTTTTCTTATGATGGATCCCAGTGCTATGTTAATTGCAAAGTCTAATTTGATTGTAAGCTGTTCTGATGCATCTGTTTATTTACATTTAGTGTAATCCACCTTGAGGATGAGGTACTTTGGGAAAAGGCAGAATGTCAAATGTTCATAAATAAATTCTTCAAAACAGACGTGCATAAGTCCACTTTGAAAATTAGCCCACCAAATCTCCCCCTCACACAATTCCACCTGCTGCGAATACAGAAATTGTTTGGGAAACTTTTATGCAAACTTTGGAAAATGCAAAAGTGTGTGCACAAGTGCAACCCCCTTCTCCAGCTCTGCCCTTAGGAGCACCGCCTGTGTGCATATAAATGACATACCTGTGTACTTTTACCTGCTTATTGGCAGGCCAGGCATCATTTCCGCAGGTAAAACATGGTTTTATCCCTGTGGCTGAAGGGTACAGTTCAATTTTCAGCTGCTCTTATCTTTAAAAATATCTGTAAAGTTCTAGCCAGTGTTTTCCTAAATGGTCTGCATAATTGTTTTTCAATCTCCTGTACATTTTGATGAGGTTTGGTGATTGGGGAAGTGTAAAACAAATGTACTGTTTACTTAATGAGCAGTTTGGCTGATTGAAGTTGAATGTTTAAGCAGAAGTTTTCAGTTCAGACATCCTGTTTTTGATTATTGCTGCAGTCACATATTTATCATGATTAGTGATGAAAACTGAACAATCAAGTTAGAAAGCTCTCTGAGTGAATGGCTGCAGATTTCCCTAAGACAGGATGAGAAATGACTATATATGGATTATGTACATACTACATAATTGGACACTTTCCAAGTGTTGCTGTGTACATATCCCTCACCCTGTTATTACCTACTTAGAGCAAAGGTAGCTGAAAATCACTGTCAATATTCAACTATGTAAAATGTTTTACTCGAACATTTACATGCTAAACTATTTGTTTCATGCAGAGAAGTATGATCCATTGTTCATGCACCCCGATTTGGTCTGTGGAACCCATACTGGTAGCTGTGGACATATTATGCATGCCCAGTGTTGGCAAAGGTAATCAGTACTATGCGAGATATTTCAGGTTATCCTGCCTTGAGCTAGAAAGTGTTCTTTTCCTTTATTTTAAATGCTGATGTTTAATTTGGTGTTTGAATGTATCTACACCACTTAAAAGAGCCCTGTTGCTCGTCAGTCATTTTTATAAATTGCTTAAATATTTAGTGCAGTAAGGAAACATTTTTTTAAACCAAAAAAAGGTTATGTCCTATTCAACATTTACTTTCTTTATTAGAGTTATTTTATTTCTCAAATGACAAGTACATCAGCAGTCATTCAGATAGGTCACTGTGTAGAGCAGAGTGATTCCTAGAGCTTTCTACATGACGCCCAGCCTCAGGACCATTGCTGCAGTGAGCAGACTAGGAACAGTGGGAAGATGAGTCCAATAGAATAGGGGGAAAACCCATTTTTAGTTGTGAGTGAAGGTCCATGGTGGCAGAGTCCCAGCACTGATTCTGACTGAGCTGGTAGAGAAGAAAGGGACCACTGGGGCAAAACAAAAACAACAAATTCCGAGAATAGCTGCATTTAGTGCATGTGACTGATCTGTTGCCATCTGAAAGCACCTGTTACAGGAGAGTAAGTTTGCTTCTAAGGAAATTGGTGTTCAGTAATGTATGTTTTCTCCACCAAATTTAAAAATCGACCTCTGTGAATGACATATTCAGTTGTGAATTCTAGTGAGCTTTATCTGATAATTAAAACCTAGCAAAATATGTTCAGTTACAATGAGAATTTTCAAAGGTTGTTTTAAACTATAAGCCTTACTTTTTCTAGTTCTGTCTTGTTTTGTGTTCATCTTTAGGTACTGTCGACTCCTTTTCTTTTTGCTTTGTTTTTGACCAGCAGTTTCCTCCTACTCTTGGGCTTCAAGCTAAATTAGAATAGCCACAATCCCTTTTTTTTTTTTGTACAGCTACTTGAGAATTTTCCCTCATCTAGCACAGTCTTCCCAGCAACAGTGCATGTCTCCCCCCCTGGAACCTGCATCTGCCTGCTGGGTGCACGGTCTGGTACTCATGTTTGTTTGTTTGTTTATTTATTTATTTTTAGATTCTGCTCTTGGCACTTCTAAGTCCTCAGAGCCATGGAGCAGAAGCTGTCATGCTCGATTCTCTGACTAATTTCAGCCACTAGCAGTAATTTTAAGTATAGAAATCTCAGAAATGCATTATTCCTGACATCTGTGGCTGCTGGACTAGCTCTAAAGAAAGTCTTGCCCTTCCAGGTACTTTGATGCAGTACAAGCAAAGGAACAGCGAAGACAGCAGAGATTACGAGGGCATACAAGCTATGATGTGGAAAATGGCGAATTCCTTTGCCCACTCTGTGAGTGTATAAGTAACACCGTTATACCACTGCTTCCTCCACCAAGAAGTTTATATAACAGGTAAGCTTGCTTTCCTGAACATTTTTTGTTTATACTTGCCTGGTAAGCATGACTTGCTTAATAGCTTTATCTTTTAATTGAAAAAGTACTGTGAATGATCAGGCTCTTTTAATAACCATAAAATTGAAATAATTTTGTAGTGTATCTATAAAAAGGCCTATAATTAATGTTTTGATTGGGTTCATGCTGATGGGGTCAGGTGATCTGTAACATTCTGCCCCAAGAGAGTTGTAAACTTTGAGTTCCTGACCATAGAAATGTATTCCCTCTGTCATATCCTTTCCCCCTGCCTATTTCTAATACTGAAACATTTTCATACCCTGTGTGCTAGACAACCAAAATATTCCATGTTTCCTAAAATTCTAATTATCAATATACCATGTGATCTCAAACATTTACATTTATTGAACTGGTAGAAGTACTTTCCAACAAATAGCCTGTGGGTAGCAAAGCCCCTGCTTCTCCAATACATTAAGCTTTCATGTGGGGAATGGTTGCTGCTTAAGTTGTCCTTTCATGGTTGTTTTAACCTGTTTAATACTTTTAGCATCAAGACGTGCATTAATAGACTTGGTCTGCACCAAAGAATACGGAGCATCATTAAAAGATGTTTCTGCTTTATCTGGAGAGAGAAGACTGACAATATTAGGACTTAATGCATACACTATTAGGTAAGGGCCTTTTCACAGGCTTTAACTTAGTCTTTGTCATATTACTAAGTCTTCTTACTGAAGAGGATTGGAAACAAAAGAAATTAGTTGATTGCGGACTTCCTTGAGACAGCTGAGCTCTCGACTGTGCTAGGTATCCTTGTCCCAACACAACTGCTTGATATGCTGCAAGATAAGTATTGGTGAAAGAAGATCTGCACATGGTTCTGAAAGAAAGATTAATACGCAAAGGCATATCTTTCCCCATCAGACATTAATAAGAGGATATGCCTTCTTGAAACGCCTGAGGCAACAAACCAAGAGATGCCAGGAAAATGGGAAGTTGTTTAGGCTAGTCTGTTCAGAATGATTTCTAAGACTCTCTAATAGAAAGATTACAACATTCTACTGTTCCAGAACTCTGTGGGCAGAAAGAGGTGTGCAACATAGACTAAAGGCCTAGAGCATAAAACACGGAACGAAAAACTGTTGACACAAATGCTGAGTCAACATCCTGGGGTGTACCAAACCTACAGATAACTTGTTCAAAGAGTAAGTAACCTACAGTATCTGCATCATGCTTCCTACAAGGGAAAGCTTGTGGCCAAGCAGAAAAGGCATTGACAATGGCCAAGAGGTTATCTGTCCCCTTCTTTAGAAAGAGGAAGGTCCTCGATGAAATCAGTTTGGAGACCGTGCCAGGGACCTATTCTGCTCTGCTATAAAAGAATGCGGGAGGGAGGGGAAGGGAGGAGATGAATGGGAAGCATTATATTCTGCTGCAACCCTCTGCTTGGGTCACCCCACGTGTCATGGCTAATTCAGACCTACTTGTCAATGGAGAAAGCAAGTTTGCTTACAGTAAACGAGGTTCTCTGTAGCTAGCAGGATGAATTAGCTATGCTTAATACCCGCCTGCTTCCCTGGAGAGTCAACTGTGTAGCTTGAAGCTAAGTTCTGCAGTCAACTGAAGGGCTCACAAAGCAGTGCATTTGTGGAAATTCACATGCATGTTGAGTAGTGCAGAAAGCTCTATGAGCAAGGTGAGAAGAGTTCGTTCAGTGCCATCAGATGACATCACTTGTGTCTGTGGAGCACCCAGTTTATGGTAAGTAAACTTGCTTTCTTGGGGAACCCAGTCATGAAGAGAAATATTGAGAGCAATCTTTAGTGCTCTGAAGGGGTTCAATCTTTGGTTAAAGAACGAGGTGATATGATCCAGACAGAAAATCAGGTAGCAATGTTCTATATCAACAAACAAGGAGGAATAAACTTTTGGAAGCAGCACAAATTTGGAAATGGGAAATTTCCCAGAGATACTGCTTCTAGTTATCTACTGACCTGGAGACCAAAATCAGATAGCAGACATTAGTTTCCAACTTCAATTGCACAAGTGTTGCTACACGATCAAATACTGGAAAATGTTTTCAAATTTGGGGCACTTTGCAGATAAAACAGCAAGCGAACGGTGTAACTGCAGTTGCTTTCTCAATTCTCTGGAAACTAGGACACTTTTATGTGTTTCCCCCAATTGCTCTGATATTCAGGACAATCAGAAATCCGACTTTGATGGCCCCGTTTGACCTTGTTAAAACTGGCTTTCATAGCTGTAACGCTTAGTTGTTCAACAATCAATAATGAAGAAATTCCCATCCCTCCTCATGCATTACAATGGGAATCTCCTGCATCTGTGTTCAATCTTTAGCTCTGACTGCTTGGATGTTGACAGTCAATTAGTATTGTCTATACAGTTGCCCAAGGAGGTGAAAAAAGTTAATCCACCTTCAAGGAAGTATTCTACCAGATTATACATGTTCAAATGGAAAAGATTTACTACTTGGTACTCATGTTTCAGTCAGAACTCTTTTTTAAATGTCCTATCTTTTTGTTACTTAAGTATCTATTAAGCTTTTCTAAGTCAGGTTTGAAAACTAATTCCATCAGAGTTCATTTCAGCGTTATAGCAGCATGCTAAGATGACTGGGATGGCGTTCCTATTTTCCATCAACCTTGACAGATTCATGAAAGGGCCTCATGCATGTGAAATTTCCAATTAAAGATCCTCCTGTTTGTGAGATCTAAATATAGTTTTGCCCAGCTCATAAAATTTCCATTTTAATGGTCGGCAATTATGGATCTAAAATGCCTTTCTTGGAAAGCTTTATTTTTGGTCACAGTTAATTCTGCTCAGTGAGTAAGCAAATTGCAAGCACTAGTTTCATACTGTCCTTATACTCACAATTTTCACATCTGAGTAGCTTGGAAAACTCATCCAAAATTTCAACCATAGGTGGTTTCTTAATTTCATTTAAACCAGTCCATTGTATTGCCAATATTCTTCCCAAGACCACATGCCCATAGGGCAAACAGGCTCATCATAAATTGGACTGTAGATGAGCTTTACTCTTCATTTGGAATGAACAACTTCCTACAGAAAGTCCTCATGACTCTTAGGTTTTTTTTTCTACCTAGTTAAGCAAGGATTTTCAGTTATGAAAAAAACTTGTTCAAACTGGATTATCTGATTGCATGCATCCCTTATTGCCACAAACAATGATGACTACCTCTTCAAACTAGGGTAAAAGCCAATCAGGTTAAGGCTAAGACTGTTTCCTTGGCACAGTCAGTTTGCTTCCATAGAAGATATCTATAAGACTGCTATACGACTGCTTGTCTTTCATCCATACTTTTACTACTCATGACTTTATCTCAATACTTTCCCCTCTAACCTCAGGCAACAAATATAGATTGCAGTAACACAGAGAAATACTCAAGTAACAAAGCAATCATTTATTTAGTGCTTAGTTTGGAATCACCACTTATGTGGCTAATTATTTTTCTTGCTTGTCTAAAGAGAAAGCTCAGTTGTTCATTTGTAATAGTTCTCCATACAAAGGATAAATCAGTCACACAGTCCCTCCCAACCCCCCTTCAGAATTAAAGATTAGCTTTTTATAAAAACTGAGGAGACTTGCATGGTAGGCAGCTGTGCAGAAAAATCCATGCATACTCATAAAAATCAGCTGAGCAATGAGAGAGCTTTTCCGTCTTGGTGCCATTGGATGACATCAACCACTTGTGAATGTTTTCACTGACAGTCTGAAGAGGGGTTTTGTTTGTTTTGCTGTCAACACTATTTTTTTTTCACTGTAAGTAAAGATGTCTAAATGACTTGACAAGCCTCCTCAAAGATTTTGCAGAGGTCTGTAAATTTATGGGCACCATAAAAGCATGTACAGACATTAAAGTTTTTTATTGGGCCAAAAAAAGAGTAGTCCTGATGATCAAAATCTTCTCCTGTTAGTCCTGTTCCAGTGCAAGCTAAAAAGTCTCTCTTTAGACTTACATATCCCAACACCTAAATGCTCCATATTTTGTTTCACTTTAGTTACCTTTCCTTTTTACTGTGCAGCATTTATTATACATTACATTTGTCATATGATGGTTTTAAAATTACAAGATGCCTTGGGTGTAGAGTGCCATAAAAGAAGCAAACATAAACAGAGGTTGGTAGCTAAGTTGGACTCCTATTACAAGTGCTTCATTACAGGAACATGTAAGCAAGACAACAAACTCTAAGGTATTATTTTTGTCTTGTGCTTAATTGGTACAAGTCAGAACACTTTTATTCAATATTTTAAAATGGCTTCTTAAAAGAAAATGTAGTGCATTTGTGTTCTGTTCTGTTTGTAAAAAGATTTGTAGTATAAAATTCTTGTACATAGTTTAATTACTTCAGCTAGTATTGTGAATGAAATCTAATATGAATATTCTAGAATAGTGTTAGGGACTGGTCAACTACCTTCCTAAAATGATGTGGATTGGCCATGTAGTGAATGGACAAAGAAGACGAGTTCCCCCTGAAATTGAAGAGCTGGGTGGGAACATCTCATCCAATTGACAGCTCTAGAATACAGTTTGTGGCATATTTGCATAAATTAGCAAGCATTTTGTATTAGCAAATTAAAATGACAGAAAATGATTAAATAAAAATAGATTGATCGAAGAATGGTCTAAGGTCTGGAAGCTAAGATATAATACTAAAAAATGCAGAGTAATGCATTTAGGATGCAAAAACCCAAGGGAAAGGTGTACATTATTGGAATTGATATTCTTCTAAGCACAAAGGAAGAGCGGGATCTGGGGATAATTGTATTTGATGAACTTAAGGCAGCCAACCAGGTGGATAAAGTGGCAGTTAAAAGCTAGAAAGATGTTTGGCTACATAGGGAGAAGAATGGGCAGCAGAAAAAGGGGTGATATTGCCCCTGTATAAGCCCTTGGTAAGACCTTACTTGGAATACTGTGTACAATTTTGGAGACTGCACCTTCAAAAGGATATAAACTGGTTGGAGTCTGTCCAGAGCATGACTGCTAAAATGGTCCGTCGTCTTCTTTTTTTTTTTTTTCAAAATAGTTTTTTATTAACAGGGGTGGCAGAAACAACCAGCAATGACACCATGAAAACTTGTAAAACACAGTACTTAAGCACATGATTACAACAGTGCAAACAGTGTAGAACCAACAAGAACTCATCATACTGCCCACCCCAATTTTCTTTTCCCCCCCCCTAGTTCCCCCCTCCCTAAACCCGATCCCAATACCCCAAACACCACTCATTCATCCATCATTCATACCTTACTTCCCTCCCTCCCTTTCCCCTTCACTTTATAGGACCAGTTTAGAGTATAACCATTGCAACACAGTTCCTCCTGCAGCGATTTAGGGAAAGTAGCAAAACAAATGTCCCAACAGGTACAGTACATTGGGTCTGGCCGCCTCTTGCCTGCCAGGTAGTCCAGTCGTTCCATTTGTGCTAGAGAGGCCATTCTCCCAAACCAGGCGGCTAGTGTAGGCGCAATCAGTGGCTCTGTCCTACCAGCCAGGATAGTGCGACATGCCATCAAAACAGCTACCCTCTCAAATCGGGCCTTAGCACAGCTGCCAGGTAGATTTCGAGGAGACATACACGAAAGTAACATCCAGCCAGTGAGCCGCAGAGGCACACCTATGCATTTCCCCACCACCTCCAGCACTTCGTGCCAAAAGGATTGGAGTAACGGGCAGGTAATCAGTCGGTGCAACAATGTACCATCATCAGTTCCACATTTAATACAGGTAGGTGAGGTAGCCAACTTCATCTTGAACCGCCGAACATCATCGTAATAAAGAGAATGAAGAAGCTTAAACTGAAGCTCCCGAAGACTGATATCAGGTAGCAGTCTATATAGGTCTCGACACCAGCTAGACATCTGTCTCTCGGCGATCGGAGATTCCAAAACTGCAGACCACCGAACGGCCATACGGCGAACGGGAGCAGCATCACCAAGCTTCTGTCCCAGTCTCTTCCAACTGGTGATGTTGTTCCGGAGATACGCAGTATCAAAAATGTTATTGGCGAACCGTATTTCAGCTTCAAGCTCCAGACGTGTCCAAGCAAAGGCAGTCAGGTAGTGGCGGGCCTGGAGAAAGGCAAAAAATTGCTTGGCAGGCAATTGGAAGGTCCGCGCCAGCATAGCAAAGTCCAACAAAGTACCTGAAACAGGATCATACATATGAAAGGCAAACATCACCCCCTGCTCTGCCCATTGACGAAATACTGGTCTGCATTCACGCCCAGGGAGAAATTCCACATTATCCAAAAAGGGGAGCAGTAGAGATCGCCCTCCCGTTAATTTATACTTTTTCCGCATCCATCTCCACGCTTTGATACAGGGGGTTAGGAGAACTTTAGGATAATATGCTACCCGACGCTGATCCACCCTCATTTGAATGAGGTTCAGCGGAGACCCTGGGGTAGACATACGTCCCAGCATCCCTGCATCGCAGTAACGATAGGACCCCGTTAACCATTCCCCCACGAACCTCATTTGACAGGCCACATTATAAAGCCGGAAATCCGGCAAATTCAGCCCCCCACACTCTCGCGGATATTCCATAGTCACATATGCTAATCGTGCGCGTTTCCCTCGCCATAAGAAACTTTGAATGGCAGAACGTAGGCGGCGCACCTCGGCTACTGTCAGCCAGCAAGGGAGCATGTGTAAAAGATACAAAAGTTTTGGCACCAACACCATTTTTACCAGGGCGCCCCTGCCAAAAAACGAGAGGGGCAACATTTTCCACATCCCCAACTGAGCCTGGAATTTGGCAATGCAGGGGGCTATATTTAAGGAGTGCAGCTACCTTAAGTCCCTCGGGATCACTACCCCCAAATACTTAAGCTTGCCGGCGGCCCAACGAAAGGGAATCTCCCCTCCCCACGTAGCTGGGAGATTCTCATGTAATGACAAGGCCTCCGATTTATCATAATTAATTTTGAGACCAGCAACCAATTGGAACCGATCAAATAAATGAATAATGGCTGGTACACTGGTACGCGGTTTCCCCACAAATAGTAAAAGGTCATCTGCAAACATGGCCAGCTTCAGGGGATGCCCATCCAGACTGATACCACTAATAGCTTTTGTACGCCGTATACAAATGGCCAAGGTCTCCAGCGCCATAACAAATAACACAGGAGATAGGGGGCACCCCGTCGCACCCCCCTGGAGATCGGAAAAGCCTCAGTGGGCAGGCCATTAATTAAGATAGTGGCGCTAGGGTGTTGGTAGAGTACCTGTAGCCATTTTAGATAAGCCCCTGAGAATCCATATTTTTGCAACACCCAGAACAGGTACTCCCAGGAAAGCGAATCAAACGCTTTTTCCGCGTCCAAGCTCAGGATCAATGCTTCAGCCTCAGCCTGATAACTTAAAGCAGCTAAAAAACGCCGCACATTCCTCACCACCTGGCAACCTGGATAAACCAGTTTGGTCCTCATGAATGATACTCGGCAGGACGGTAGACACCCTGGCAGCTAAAACAGAAGCCAATATTTTAACATCCACGTTTAGCAGCAAGATTGGGCGGTAAGAGCCCACCTCCGCAGGGTCTTTCCCGGGCTTAGGGAGAACTACGATGACTGATTGATTGGAGACTGGCGCCATTGCACCCGCATGTAGTAAATCAGCGTAATAAGCTTGCACAGGCTCAAGCACCCCAAAACTAAGAATTTTATAATACTCAGACCCCAGCCCATCGAGGCCCGCCGCTTTACCCAGTTGAAGCTTTTTGATAACCGCATAGATTTCTTGGGTAGTTATCGGGCTATTCAGCATCTCTAAATGGTCTAGAGTTAACTGCGGCCAGGGTAAGTCTGCAAACATCTGATCTGCAATTCCCTTATCCATTGGCTTCGAGGCATATAGGGTCGTGTAATATTCTAAAAACCGGTTCGCTATTCCGGTAGGAGTTGTTTGGTGCACCCCATGCCTATCTTTAATTCCTACAATCGAGGCACGCTGACCTCGAGGTCTAACCAGATGGGACATGAGCCGACTGACTCGGTTGCCGTACTTATACAGCTGGTATCAGTAAAATCTAAGGGATTTAGAAGCCCGCTGGTGTAGCAGGCTATTTAAAGCTTCCCGCGCCCGATCCAATTGGGCTTTAGTATCCTCCCACACAGTCGACGGGGTAACCTCCGGGGTCGTGTTATTTGCTACATAATCCTTTCAGCAGGCCTGCAGGTACCCATGAAATTCCTTGTCTAAGTAGAGATCGGGCCGCATGCGCCAAGAGTGTGGGGGTTGAGCCGTTAACCCCCAATGAATAACCATGGTCACTGGGGCATGGTCAGATAACGAGATAGTCCCTATATTAGCTTCCTGTATTTTAGCAAAGCACTGATCTGATACAAGCAAATAATCCAGCCTGGAATATACATTGTGCGGATGAGAAAAGTGAGTAAAATCTCGCTCTTGCGGGTGCAATACGCACCAAATGTCCAACAATTGGAGCTCGTGACACAGTAAGTTTACACCTTCCTTACCCTCCCCTCGGGAAGTGAGCTTGGGGGGTGCATGATCAAGCTGGCGGTTTGCCACTATATTAAAATCACCACCCACTACGAGACTGTAATCCGAAAACTCAGTCAGGAGATTGATCAGTGATACAAAAAACCCCTGGGAGTATACGTTAGGGGCGTAAACAGCACAGAAAACAATACGTTGTTGAAACAAAGTGCCCGCCGCTAGAATATATCGGCCCTCCACATCCTGGCAGATACGCTCCAGCTGAAATGGCAAATTTTTGTGAATAAGAATGGCAACTCCCCGTTGGCGCCTATTATAGGATGAATAATATGCTTGTCCCACCCAATCCCTTTTTAATTTTGCATGTTCCGCATCCTCCAAATGCGTCTCTTGTAAGAGCGCCACTTGTGTTTTCATACGTTTGAATAATGCAAATAATTTGGTCTGCTTGATTGGGGAGTGGATACCGTCCACATTCATAGTAACAATTTTAACAGGCTCCATCACGTTAGAGCAGTAATACAATCCTTAGGAAAAAGGGGAGGGGGTAGCCGAAGCCGCCCAATCCCCTTGCCTTGTTTGTTGGAAACCCTCCTGGCCTCCCAGCCTAGGCCTTGAGGGGAAGTTGCAATCCATACTCGTGCCACCAATGGAATTTGTGAAGACCAGAGTCCCTGAGTCCCCTTCTCTTCCCACCCCAATCCCTTAACACTCATACTCACATACATACAACACATCCACATCTTCAACATAAGTTTCCCCCTTCGTTCCCTAGGGCTCAAACTGCTGAGCTCTATAGGAACAACACCCCTATTCTCTCCTACTCCCATCTCCCGCCCCGCTCCCCACCGTCCGCCGCCTCTAACCATAATTAGTAGAGCCCCTAAAAGAGCCTATAACCCCCGCCTCCGAACAGCAGATGCATGTGTGGGGTCCATCAGTTGGGAGCTAGACAAGTTCCACAGAGTAGATCCTGAGATATTAGGCTCTGAGGCACATAAACAACTGGCCAAGGTTCCACAAAGGTAAATAACTCAGTGGGGTAAGAATCCTTCCCCAGCAACGGACCCAAAGCCTCTCGGAACAGGAGGCGCCGATCCTCATCACTGGAACCACACGATCAGGACCTCTTACCCTTAGATAGTGATAGTCCAACCTCAGAGTTCCAAGAGAGAGGAAAAAGGAAAAACTGTGGTCGTTGTAAAAAACAAGTAAAAGACCATCCAAATTGTGATTAAGTCCTCAAAGGTTAGGCCCCTCACTCTCCAGCCGCATGAGGAAGGCTTGCCACAAATCCTTCAGCCTCCTCCTTAGAGTTGGAAAAAAGGGTTTTATTTTCATGCTGGACCCGCAGTTTAGCCGGGTAGAGCAGGGCAAAGCGAATACCACGTTGATGTAGAGCCGTGCAGGCCGGAGCCATCTCCTTCCTCTGCGCTGCCGTGGCAGCTGAGAAGTCATTAAATAACAACAATCTGTGGCCATTATAGTCCACCTCCTGGCGATAAGACCTTAAAAGGCGGGTCTTATGATCCCAGTTAAGGATCCTGGCCATTACCGGTCTTGGGCGCCCCAGGCCGTCCCGCATGGGCCCCACGCGGTGTACCCGCTCACACTGGATCCTGTCCCCGGGAAGAAGGAGGCCTACCTGCTGTGGGAGCCACTGCTCAACAATTTCTTTTAGGTCCCCTTCCTTCACCTCCTCCGGGAGACCTATTATTTTCAGATTGTTCTGGTGTCCCCTGTCCTCTTGTTCCTCCATCGTAGCCAGGAGCTCTTGCTGCCTGCCCTGCAGGCCCACCAGACGCTGCTCCGTCGTAGCCAACCGGTCCCCCAGGTCTGATATAAGGCCCTCCGCGGTGTCTAGCCGCTTGGCATGGCCCTCCACCGCCGACTTGATATCTTCCATCGCCGTCTGTAATTTGTAGAGGCGGCCATCCAGCGCTTCAGTTACTCGCTGCGATATTTTTTGCAGGGCCTCCTCTGTGACCGTAGCAAGCAGGGGCTCTCCAGATTGGGCTGCTGCGGCCATCTTGGCTACACGCGGTCGGTGCGGTCGGTGCTCAGGCTTGCCACGGGTGTTCGACCTACGCATCACCCGCGGGTCTACCCGGTCTCAGCTGTGCGGTAGCACTTCCAGCAGCCGATCCAGTAGTCAGGACGGCGAAACGGTAAGCTGTTAACAGTTATTTTTGCCGATACAGGGGAGCGGAGCCTCGGAGCTTCCCCCTTTCACTTCCGTCTCCTGCACGTCATTGCCGGAAGTCCCCCGGTCAGTCGTCTTCATTCTAAAGCATATAGGGATAGACTTAAAAATCTAAACGTGTATACCCTAGAGGAAAAACATGATAGAAAAGATATGATAAAGACTTTCAGATATCTCAAAGGTTTCTAAGGACAGGAAGTGAGCCTCTTTCAATAGATAGAAGGCTCTAGAATGAGAGGATCATGCAGTGAAGTTGAAAGGGAGTAGACAGGAATAATCTTAGGAAATATTTCTTTTCAGAGAGACTAGTGGATGCATGGAGGTGGTGGAGACAAAAACAGTATTTATTTATTTATTTAACATTTTTATATACCGCATTTCATGTAGCAAAGTTACATATCATTTCGGTTTACATTATAACAATAACAAGCATGTAAGAATGCGATTACATTAAAACAGGGGAATAAACTAGGATTAGGGTGAACAGGGTAATAAAACCAAACGTATCAAATAATAATAATTCTGCGATTCTTTTGCAAGCTTGGCTATAGCTCTGGGTGTGTATTAGATTAATATAATATACGGACTACGGATCATTTATTTGGGATGAAGGAATGTAGAGTTGGAGTGTTAATCTACTATATAATCTGATCGGTAATCTAATGGAGAGTCTGAAGAATGGTAAAGTAAGGTAAGAGAGTAATTAGTTGGCATTAATTAAATGTTTACTCGAATAACCAAGTTTTGAGTCTCTTTTTGAAAGTGATCGGGCATTGTTCTTGCCTGAGTTCTGGAGGTAAAGAGTTCCATTCTGCAGGGCCCACTGTGGATAGAGCTCATTTGTTTAGAGAGGTTTTGATGGGTGGAGCGAGAAGAGAGTCTCTATAGGCTGCTCTTACCGGTCTGGATGGTATGTGTAGTCGAAAAGGTATATTGAGGTCCAGTGGGATGAGGTTGTGAATGGATTTGTGTATGATAGTCAACACTTTGTAAGTGATTCTAAACTTAATTGGGAGCCAGTGTAGGTTCCTCAAGACGGGTGTAATATGCTCTTTTTTGTTGGTCTTAGTCAGAATCCTAGCTGAAGCGTTTTGGAGCATTTGTAAGGGTTTAATGGTGTTAATCGGGAGGCCGAGTAGAAGAGAATTACAGTAGTCAATTTTTGAGAAAATGATTGCCTGGAGAACTGAACGATAGACGTGGAAGTGGAGGAGCGGTCTGATCCGTTTTAGGATTTGCAGTTTTAAGAAGCCTTCCTTGGTGGTATTATTAATGAATCTTTTTAGGTTTACTTGATTGTCTAAGATGACTCAGAGGTTTCGAACTTGAGAGGAAAAGGATGGTTGACTGGGGTGCAGGTTGGACATCGTATATTTACCGTCTTGTGAGATGAGGAGTATTTGTCTTGTTGGTATTAAGAATTAAGTTAAGGCTCATGAGCAGGTTGTTGATGGATTGGAGGCAGTTGTTCCAGAATTCTAGGGTATTTTGTAGAGAAACGGTGACTGGTAAGAATATTTGCACATCGTCTGCGTAGATGTAGTGCGTTAATTTTAGCTTGGAGAGGAGCTGGCAGAGCGGTAGAAGATAAATGTTGAAAAGGGTAGGGGATAAGGATGAGCCTTGAGGGACTCCCAGAGAGGCGCAGACTGGGTGTGATTCATTATTGTTGACTCTGACCTTGTAGAATCTGTTGTGTAAGAAAGACTTGAACCAGCTAAGAGCCGTGCCTTTGATTCCGATGTCAGCTAGTCTGTCCATGAGTATTGCGTGGTTCACCGTGTCAAACGCGGCTGATAGATCAAGGAGGATGAGTAGGCTGGATTGTTTTTTATCAAGGTTCCAGAGAATGGTGTCTGTTAAAGAGATTAATAGAGCTTCAGTGTTTCGGGCTTTTCGAAAGCCGAACTGAGAGGGGGCTAGTATATTGTTATTGTCCAGGTACTCCGAGAGTTGCTTATTAACTATTTTTTCTAGAATTTTGGAGATGAAGGGGAGTTTAGCGATTGGGCGATAGTTGGCTGGGTCGTCTGGGGACAGGTTGGGTTTTTTCAGTAGTGGTTTCAGAATTGCGAGTTTCAAGGGGTCAGGAACTAAGCCTTGCATTAGTGAACAATTAATGATATCAGCGATAGGTTTGGCGATGGTTTTTGAGATGGAGATGAGTAAGTTGGAGGGGATCGCATCTGTGGGGTGCGAGGCCGGTTTGATCTTCTTTAGGACTGTTTCAATCTCTAATGTTGACGTCAGCTCAAAAGTTTCCAGGCTTGTGTTCTGTGGAGTATATGGAGAGTAATAGGGTGGAGTAAGGGGAATGTTATTGGCTTTTAAAGGTCTGATCAGATCGATTTTTTTCTTGAAGTTGCTAGCTCTGATGCTTTGATAGCCGCTTGATCGTCTGGGATGGTCGTGGGGGAAGGTTTGGTGAGAGACGAGACGAGGGAGAATAGTGCTCTAGGGTCGAATATGAAATGGTGAATTTTCTGTGAGATAAAATCCCTCTTTGGAGGATGGATATCCGGTAGCGGTGCATGAGAGCTTTGCGAGCTTCCAGGTTTGATGGGGACGGATTTTTTCGCCATGCATGTTCCATTTTTCTAAGTTCTTGTTCCAGGGTTCTTAGTTGTGGGGTGTACCAAGTTTTCCTGTTTTTCGCGTTAGAGTGGAGGGCTTTTGTGGTTAGTGGGCAGGTCAGGTCTGCAACATTCTTCGTTATTTTGGTCCAGGAGGACGTGGCAGAATTAGCATCTGAGAGGTCTAATTTGTCTAATGCTGTGGAAAGGTGCTGGCTAAGGGTTTCTGGGTTGCATAATTTCCTGAATTGGTCCGTGGTTTTTTGTATCTGTTGGTGGATGGGTTGGATGAATTTCAGCGTTGTAGAGATCAACCAGTGGTCCGACCAGGGGATTGGAGAGCAGTTCGTAGATGATGCCGAGGTAAGGCTTTCATTTATGAAAATTAAATCTAGAGTGTGTCCTGCTTTTTGTGTCGGATCTTTAATGATTTGTTTGAAACCCATATATTTGAGCGTGGTAAGAGAGGTTTCACAGCTGTGGAGGATTGAGGTGTTTTATCCTCGTGGAGGTTGAAATCTCCCATTATTATAGCGGGGGTGTCTGAGTTGATGTGCTTGGCTAGTAGTTCAATTATAGGGGATGGGTCTGATTCTAGGCTTCCTGGTGGGGCATACGTGAGGCAGATTTGAAGGTGTTTGGATTTGAATACCGCGAATTCTAGGGAGGTTGAAGAGTTTGTTAGTTGTAGGGATAGGCCTAGTTCTTTTTTTGCGGCTAATAGCAGGCCGCCGCCTCTTTTTTTAGGTCTGGGGATAGAGAAGACGTCGTAAGCATGTGTGGGGAGTTGGTTAATTAGAGCCATGTCTTCAGGTTTCAGCCATGTTTCTGTAATTGCGCAGCAGTCCGGTTTTGTTTCTATTAGATAATCGTTGAGAAGATGAGATTTTTTTTGAGAGAGATTGTGCATTAAACAGGGTTAAGGATAGTAGCGAAAGTCCCAGTAGTTGGTTCAGTGGTGATGTCATGATTGAAATAATTCTTTTTTGAAGGAGTTTGGGAGTGTTGAGGGTTTTTACGAAGATTCTTCGTTGGTTGTAAATGATCGGGATAATAAACGGGTGCATGAAGAATAGTGTCTGGATGATTACTGGGGAGTTCAGGATGAGATGCTGGAGGAGATTGGGTGAGTGTTGAAGTCCGGAGTGGTGCTGGAGACGTCTGGATGAGTGCTGGCGGCGTTTGTATGAAAGCTGGAAGCGTCTGGATGAATGTTGGAGGCTTCTGTCTGAGTGTAAGGGGAAGTCAGGATCTGGATATATGCTTGGGCGTCTGGACGCGTGCTGGAGTATCTTAATTCAAGAAAGCATAGGATAAATACTGGAGGTTTTTAAGGAAGTGATGTTAAATTAATTGGACGGATGGGCAGACTGGATGAGCCAGACGGTCTTTTTCTGTCATCGTGTTTCCTTGTTTCTGGATTTAAAAAATGTGTGTTTCTGATTGTTTTTTTTGCATGTTTCCCTTTCTACTTCTCCCACCAATGAAATTAAATATAAGAACATGAGAATTGCCATGCTGGGTCAGTCTGTAGTCCATCAAGCCCAGCATTCTGTCTGACAGTGACCAATCCAGGTCACAAGTATCTGGCAGATCTCATAAAGTAGATTTAATTCCTGTTACTCAATCCCAGGGATAGTAATAGTTTTCTTTAGTCCAGGTGGCTAATAATGTGTTATGGACTTTTCCTCCAGAAACTTGTCCAAACTGCTTTTAAATCCCAATGTGCTAGTTGCCTTGACCACATCTTCTGGCAACAGATTCCATAGTTTGTACCTGCTTACACCACTATAATGGGGGGGGGGGGGGAGCGGGGCTTCAGGATAGTATGAGAATGCCTCACTCATGGTTGTAAATGGACTGGGTGGGAGCCAGTAGCTGTGTGGTGGAGAGGGCTGTGAGGAGCAGGAGGCCACAAGGTGGTAACATGTAGAGGCTGTTCTCCCCATGCCATCCATCCAGGTTGATGTGCAGGGTTTGCATTGTCCTTTCGTGGCAGCAGTGCAGCAGGGATGATTGCTATGTGGGTTTTGCTGCTGCTTCTTCCTCTTGCAGTCACCATCACTTGGAAAACCAGCAAGAATGCCGTAGACTGCTACTAGTCCCCGGATCAGCAGTTGAGAAACACTGCCTTAAAGAAGAGCCTTATGTTAAAAAAAAAAAAAAACCCAGAAAAAAACCACACAACAAATAAGTGTATAGAGCAGTCCTTTTACAATAATAATAAACATCAAATACACAATGATCTGTTTTCAGCTGCTGTCCAGCCAGCAAAGTTATCTGGATAAACCTATCCAGCTAACTTTCAGCCTGCTATTGGACGCGCGTCTTCCCTTACCCCTTATTCAGTAAGGGGAGGAAAACGCACGTCCAACCCGTGGCACTAATAGCGCCCTCAACATGCAAATGCATGTTGATGGCCCTATTAGGTATGCGCACGGGATACAGAAAGTAAAATGTGCAGCCAAGCCGCACATTTTACTTTCAGAAATTAGCGCCGACCCAAAGGTCGGCGCTAATTTCTTCCGGCACCAGGAAAGTGCACAGAAAAGCAGTAAAAACTGCTTTTCTGTGCACTTTTAAAAAATTTGAATTTGGCCCGCGGCTGTCGGGCTGAAAACCGGACGCTCAATTTTGCCGGCGTCTGGTTTTCGAGCCCGTGGCTGTCAGCGGGCTCGAGAACAGATGCCGGCAAAATTGAGCGTCGGCTGTCAAACCCGTTGACAGCCGCCACTCCTGTCAAAAAGGAGGCGCTAGGGACGCGCTAGTGTCCCTAGCGCCTCCTTTTGCCCGGATCTACCACCGGACCTAATTTAAATACTGCATCGCGCGTACCGGCAAGTGGCCGGTGCGCGCGCCGGGAGAGCAGGTGTTCGCCCGCTTTCCCGCAGACTTTACTGTATCGGCCCGTTTGTTGGGATATTCAACAATAAGATATTTAACAATGTAATCAGCTGTCTTCAAGATAGCCAGATAAGTTTATCCAGCTAACTTTAGGGAGGCTGTAAAGCACAACTGGAGTTAGCCAGATAACGCCACCCTGCAATGTCCCAGGACCATCTCCAAGTTATCTGGTTAAGTTTTAATCAGCTACCTACATAGCTGGATAACTTGGAAGTAATGAGCCAGCAGGGATTTTCAAATCCAACCATTTGTCCGGCTGAATATCAGCCAAACGGTATATGCACATCTAATAAATTCTAATAGAATTTTCAGCAAAAAAATGCAATAAATTATTTTTTTCTTACATATGCAAAACCATGCATACAGTATCTCAATGTACTCTGCTTTGAAGTGCCTGAAAGGCAGAATATAAGTCAAATAAATTACATAAGCACATAAATACATTTTAAAGACATTGGACATAATAGCCAAAGCATCCACTGTAAAAGGGAATACAGCAAAGACCATTTTAGGCATTATTAGTAATCTTAAAAAGATCAGTGATCTGATTGCTTTGACAGGAAAATAGAAGGGCATGTTCCATAAAGTGTGTCATGCAGATGATTTTTTTTTTTTGTATTGCTTACAGATGTATTCTGTGCATGACATGTAGCACTATTTTATATAGTTTTTGAGAACAGAAAAACATGAATTTGTTAAAATAGTATATTACAAATCAGCCTAAAACAGTTAATTCACTTCCGCCTATAGAATGGTTTATTTTATTTATTTAAAAAAATTAATTCTACACTGCCAACTCAGAACAATCATAGCAGTTTACAGCAAAAACATGCACAATAAAATCAAATCGTAAACAAACAAAATTTAAAAACAAAAATCACAAAGCAAGCTTCCCTTCCTGCTGCTAGTCTCAACCATCTTCTCTCTCTCTTTCATAATGGCTTTTTAGGCAGGAATTTGAAGAGCAAAGTTTTTAAAATGTTCCTAAATGTATTAGTGTAACTGCTCTGGTATGGAGTTCCACAATACTGGTCCTGCTATAGAAAATGATTGGTTTAATTCTCTGTATAAATTTGAGTGTTGTGTTATGTTATCACTTGATTTTATTATGGTTTATGTGTTTTTCATTGACAGGCTAGATTTTTCAGAACAGCCAGATCTTGCTGAATGGATAGAAGCAACATCTCAACAAATCAAAACCTTACAAATGCTTCAAGAGAAAAAAAAGATTTCTTGTAAGTTTACAAAGACAATTTCAACTTGCTTTTGTTTAGAAACTTGAGAAAATCAATTACTTAAAATTAAAGACTAATTCATTGATCACTTTGGCTACCTAGGTGATACATCATGTGTGAACTCTGAAGAAATGGATGAGCTGCCACTACCCGAAGGATTCATTCCAGAGTTTCAACCAAAGTATGCATTGAATGTTATTTATTCCTCCAAAGACCACTTTTGTCTTTTCACTTTTGTCTTTGCAGACTGAAAGGCTTTTCAGTCTGCAACCCACCTTCCTGCAGCCCCAGCTGGGCCCTCCAAACTTAAATGATTGTATGTGCTGGTCTTGGATATTCTTTTTGTGGCAAAACTCAGTTTGACATGCTCCCCATTTCCAGACTATGCTGAAAGATATAATTACAGGTTTAAATCTTGTGGTTTCCAGAATCTTTAGGTTTCCAGAATCTTTAGGTTTAGACAATGTGTTTGTGTGGAGCCTCCGTAAAAGAAATGGGGTAAGAATGGTCCCTATTTTTCAGCAGTGGCATGCTCTCAATATGGTGAGCAGCTTGGCATGCTCAGGCACACTGCTGGCATGGTATTGATATTCAGATCAATGTACATGGGGTCTGTATTGAGCTGTTGAGCTGTACTAGAGTCCCACAAGAGGAACTGAAAACCATGGTCTCTTTGATTTGATACTGATCTTAATGATCATACAGATGTGGTACTGATGTGGCAATGGAGACAGATTCCTAGTGCTGATCTTACTAATAAAGTGTGTCTTACTAATAAACGGATCGATACTGTAAAACCGCAGGAGAGCGGACGAACGCCCGCTCTCCCGGCGCACGCACCGGCCCTTCGCCGGTGCGAGCGATCCAGTATTTAAATGAGGTGACGCGGTGCAAACGAGGGAAAGGAGGCGCTAGGGACACTAGCGCGTCCCTAGCGCCTCCTTTTGGCCTGGAGCGGCGGCTGTCAGCGGGTTTGACAGCCGACGCTCAATTTTGCCGGCGTCGGTTCTCGAGCCCGCTGACAGCCACGGGCTCGGAAACCGGACGCCGGCAAAATTGAGCGTCCGGTTTTCGGCCCGACAGCCGCGGGCCGAATTCAAAAATTTTTTTTTTTTTTTTTTTTACTTTTTTTTACTTTTGGGAACCTCCAACTTAATATCGCTATGATATTAAGTCGGAGGGTGCACAGAAAAGCAGTTTTTACTGCTTTTCTGTGCACTTTCCTGGCGCCGGAAGAAATTAGCGCCGACCTTTGGGTCGGCGCTAATTTCTTAGAGTAAAATGTGCGGCTTGGCTGCACATTTTACTTACTGGATCCCGCGCGCATACCTAATAGGGCCATCAACATGCATTTGCATGTTGAGGGCGCTATTAGGTGCCGCGGGTGGGCCGCGTGTTTTCCTCCCCTTACTGAATAAGGGGTAAGGGAAAACACGCGTCCAGAGCAGGCTGACAGTGCGCTCCGACGGAGCACACTGTACTGTATCGACCTGAAAGTGTGTCTTACTAATAAAGGGTGTCTTCATAAATATTGATCTCGGCACTTATGTCTATGGTAAGACAGTATTGATTTGGAGCTGGACATCTATTGGTGCGCAGATATATTATGTTGTGTATTATTATAGATATGTTTGTTTTTGTTTCTTTTGGGTTACTTTTTGTATTTGTTTTACAGTATGCCTTCTTTTTAATTGGGGAGTGTTGGATGTGATTGAGAGTTTTGTTTTGTACGTGTAATTTAGATATAGTAACATACAGCAGATAGAGTCCACAACGGTCCATCCAGTCTGCCTAGCAAGTTTATTAAGGTAGTAGTAGTAACTGCCACTCTGTGCATGAATCTCCAAGTAGTAATTTAATTTCTAGCCAACAGGTATCCTCTGTGTTTGTCCCATTCCTTTTTGAATTCCATTACCATTCTTATCTGGCAAGGAATTCCATATCTACCACCTACCCATATATCACATTCGTCTATTCTTTTCTACACACTTGAAATCCCTATTTCACTGATATCTCCACCAGTTTGCCCAGCCCATCTAGATCCTGTAGCACCTTATCCTGAACCTCCACCAGTTCATTCCTGCCTCCCACCCAAAAACTGGAGGCAACTTCAATTTCAATTGTGCAGTATTTTCTGCTTTTCTGTACAAGTTTTCCAGGCTGCTCATAAATTAACTCCTGCCCTTGGGCGGGCATCAATTTATCAGCGTAAAATGTGTGAATTGGCCGCACATTTTACTTTCTGAATCCCGGGTGACTGACTGACAGCCTCATCAATGTGCATTTGCATGTGATGAGTGCTATTAGTTTTCAGGGGGTTTGGCCGCACGTTTTCGAGGCACTAAACCCCTTACAGTATAAGGGGTAATAGACATCCCTCAAAAACGCGCAGCCAAACCCGTGTTAAACAGTGCGCACAGCCGAGCGCACTTTACAGAATCGGCCCGAAAGAGGGGTTGAATTAGCACAAGTTTGAAATTGGTGAGCAATAATGGCAATCGGCAAGGCTTCAATCCTGGTGACTACACTACGGATCACAAGCTTCAAACTTGTGCTAGTTCAGTGCCTCTTTGTGTGTTTTACCAAGGGTTCATTTCTGACAGAACAATCTAGAATGATGATATGCTACCTTTTAGCCAGGATCTGAGGAAGTGGTGCAGAGCTGATGGTGTGAATCAGTTCCCTGGGCGACGTACAGAGGTGGGTTGAGCACTGTTGGGGGATCAAGAGAGTAAGGAGGAAGAAGAGTGTGATTTGGCATTGTGTGTGTGTGTATGAGGGTTTGGATCCTGATCCCACCGCCACCCTGTCACACATGGCACCCGTGGCCCTAACCCATCCCTGCCCCCTACACCCATCTCCACAATTCCACTTTCTTTTTATCTTCAAATTAAGCTCTGCTCCTAAGTGTATAATTAAAACATTCTATAAACACCCCACTAACCATAAATTATCATCCTTTAACAACATCGCAGATGGTTTTAGGGAAGCGCTGGACATGCAGGTTGATCTATTTAAGTTTTTATTTTCTCCCTATCCGCTTAAATTGAGACTGTTAACTTTTCAGTGTAGGCACGTTGTGAACGCTGATGTTTCCTGTGGCATCCTTGTATATTGAAAATAATCATTCTCTGCCAAAGTACTGCAAAGATAGGCTTATGATATCAATTATAGTAAGAATCGGGAATGGGGCCTTCATTTAAAGAGAATTGATTCAGCAAGATCGCTAGAATATGAACATACATAAAATTGAAAGGGGCACTCATCTGTGTAGCTCTTAACTGAAGGATACCAGTCATAGCACATTTTAACAACCATGTCATTGTGGATGATATCTGTCGTAAGTGACTTGTTCACTGTAGAAAGAGTGGCATGAGCTAGCCTGATGGCCAGGTGGCAAGTGCTGTGCACTGTCATACAGAAGACTCCGGCTTCAATCTCTGAATTGGGTCTTCCACTCCTTGGATTGGCTAAGGTGAGGGAAGAGGGAGTCCTGGTCATTGCCTCAGGATGATACCTTGTGGCTAGATTCAGGGCTTATGATTAGAGTTCCCGAAGGAATCCTGGTCCAGGTGCTGGTTTATCTCTGAAATGACCAGACTAGGTAGGTTGGGGGGAAGGAGATATAAAATGGGGGAAAAGCTCCCAGGTACTTGGGAAATGAAGGCTCATGGTGCCAAATCCCAGTTCTGATTCTTATTGAGCTGAAATAGAAAGAAGCAGAAGGAAACCGCTGGGTAAAGTATGGTATAAGATTTATTGTATCTCAGGACTATTTGTAACCATATATATTGACCTTTTTTGTAATAGATATTAACTTATTTTTCTTAATTAAATGTACTGGTGTTACTACCCTTAAGAGAAACATGGGGGTAACCTGCACGAAGCGGCAGTTACTACCTTGGGAAGCTTGCTGGGCAGACTAGATGAACCATTTTGGTCTTTTTCTGCCATCATTACTATGTTACTATGTTTTGAATAAATAAGGACCAGTTTCTGTAACTAAACTTGTTTATCTCAGGAACCCTTACTCGGAAAGCATTAGAGAGATGCTGAGAACATTTGGAACAGCAACGTATAAGGTGGGACTAAAGGTGCATCCGAATGAACAGGATCCACGTGTGTCCATAATGTGCTGGGGCAGCTGTGCATACACAATACAGACTATAGGTAACTAGGTTCATCTTATGTGCACTGTACTCACAAACAGATATACCTGAGAGTTCTGTGTTTACTCAGAGAGCATGTTTTTGTCACGTGCAGAAAGAATTTTAGCAGATGAAGAAAAGCCATTATTTGGACAGCTACCTTGCCGGCAGGTAAGATTCAGTTTCAGGATGTGTTCTAATAGGTTAGGCATGCTATTGCACTAAAATGAAGGGAGTAAAGGCAGTTGATGAAAGCCCGTGTCATGTTAAACTTGAGGACAAATTTCTACAACACTTAGTTTTTACTACCCATAATCCTTTAAAATGTACTTAAAAATATGCATGAAAGGCCAGCCCCAAGTCTCATGCTGGAGTACTATGGCACAACAAACTTGTGTTTGCCTCTGCTGTCTGACAGAATGCTGTAGAAGCAGATGACTGAGCCTAGGAAGGGAGGGAAGATGGCAGCCGTGGCTACTATTGTGATGGCCCCTGCCAGCCCTAGAGTGTTGCTGAGGACTAGTCTTGAAGGCAATTTCCTTCCAGCCTTTAGGACTGGAAAGGATATCTGTTCATTCAGGCATGCTGCCTGGAAGGCACAAAAATGAGGGGGAAAATGTTAAAAGAACAGCAATGAATATATAAGTAAAATTTTGGGGTTTTTTGGAGGTTTTTTTTTTAGTTTTATACTGTTGGGCTCAATATGTTTCTCCCATGTTAGAGTTTTCATGC
The DNA here is from genome assembly GCF_901001135.1 of Rhinatrema bivittatum. Classification (NCBI taxonomy): domain Eukaryota; kingdom Metazoa; phylum Chordata; class Amphibia; order Gymnophiona; family Rhinatrematidae; genus Rhinatrema; species Rhinatrema bivittatum. The sequence continues at coordinate 58,786,820 of NC_042617.1, forward strand.
CATAAAATGTTGACTTGGGCAATCATCATCATCAAATGGTTATCAGTGATCTGAGTTAGTAGGATGGACCTGAAATCATGTTGGTGATGCAGGAGATATGTATGTTGCATATCATATGCTTTGTATTCTCAAGCTAACAACATTGACTTGCACTTTGGACTGTTCTGTCATATAGTCATGTAATTCCATGAAAACGCTTTCTAGGAAATGGTCTCACGTGCAGACTTTAGATTCAAGAACAAAGCTAAACGGAGCACTTCTGACATCCAGTGAAGGCCATTGAGAGCACGGTTATAAAACAAGAGTTGCTACATTGAGTGATATTGAAAATAGTAGTGTCCCCTATGCTTAACCACAATTGTCTCATTTACAGCTTTTGTGTGATGTTTTTTGAAGTGTTCTACTATTAATAATGTCTGACTTTGATGGGTGTCACATAGTGGTAATTTTCTTTAAAAAAAAAAAAAAAAGTACCAGTTCCAGGGCCTGTGGTAGCCTGCAGCTTCCACTTTTACCCAATGGGGAAAAGGCAAGTTCCCTGTACGTACCCGGATCAGTCCAGACTGTGGGTTGAGCCTCCTTTCCAGCAGGTGGAGACAGACTAAAACTGAAAGGATATCCTATATAAGGACAGAGCCTATCCTATAACCCTTCAGTATTTGTCTGTCTCCAGCAGGTGCAGCAGGTCTCCCTTCGGTCTCCTGTTCAAGGCTAGTCAGCCTTCTTTTCTTCATTCCTTCCGGGATCAAGCAAGTACTTATTCCTTAGGGATATTGTGTTTTTTTTCTTCCTGTGAAAATAAAAGTAAAAGTTAGTCAGAAAGTTTGTAGATTTTGATTTTTTCTTCAGGAGACGGATCCGTCTCCTAGCTCTTGCTGGACTCAGGGGGGCTTTGCCCCTTGTGCAGTGCATAGTCTGTGTCCGTTACCGCTTCCAGGTGTGGGGACCTAGTCTGGTGGTCCATTTCTCGTCTCCCCCTCCTCTGGCTGCCGAGGGGTCTTAAATTTCCGCTGCTGTGCTCAGTCTAATATAAAAAAAAAAAAAGAGGAGAGGCAAAGGAAACAGGTTTAAGTTTAAAAGTATTCCCAGTGCTTTTATTACTTACCTACAGCAGCAGACCCATATTATTTATTTTTGTTCCTCAGTGGGCTTGAATCGGCAGCCAGACAGGCTGCCGATTCAAGCCCACTGAGGAACAGGAAACCTGCAGGAGTCAGCAGGTTTCCCCCCTGCTTCATTCCGGGCCTGCAGGCTGTCAATCAAATGTTTTTTTCCTCAGAGCGGCTCTCTCTATGCCACCGCAGGCAGCCTGCCCCTTTTGTGTCAGCCCTCTTCGCGTTTTTTCGCGAGGGGGCCTCTGCTTTGCCTCCCTGCCGGGTGGGGAAGGTCCCTCCTCGGCAGGGCAGGCAAATTTAATCTGGGGATCGAGTCCCCAGAGCTTGGCCAGGCTGTTCCCGGGTCAGGAAAGCCCGGGAATGGCGGCCATTTTGGTTTTTTCATCGGCTCCGTTTTTGGAGCTCCTTGGGGCAGGAGGGCCGATTTTTTCGTAGGCACCCCCCGATTTGAGCCCCATGGCCTCCCAGGATGGGTTCTCTGACACCCCTTCGCCTCCCCCTCCTGGGACATCTAGAGCTCGTTTTTTAACAGAATTTGTCCTCCTCCTGCATAATATTAGCTAGCCTGCAGGAGGAAGAGGAAGGTTCCCCCCCCCCCCTCCCCCGGCGAAAATTCTCCACTCCGCGCCGTTGACAGTTGGACCGGCTGCGGAGCCTCCAGGGTCCCTTCGGCCCCCCAGTGGATCTGGTAGCGGAAGATTCCCTTCCACTCCTGGAGGGGAACGATCCCAGGGTCTTATGGACACCCTTACGGCCTCTTTGCCCAAAGATATGGACCCGGTCCTGGCGGGAATCAGGGATCCGGCAAGCGCTTTCCCCTTTCATCCCACGTACAAGTTGTTATGCCTGCGGGAATGGGAGGCTCCCGAGGCGGGACTCCGGGCGGGTCATGCCTTGGACGAGCTTACCCCCTCCCGGAGGTATGCTTAGATCTTTAAAAAAAAAAAAAAAATGTTCCCTCCGTGGACTATTTCTGTGGTCACGAAACAGGAGGGTTCCATGGTTTTTAAAGACGGAGGCTCACGTGAAGCGCATTTTGATTTCCTGGCGCTGGGGGTGCGTGCGACTATTTGCAGCAGTCTCATACTGCGGGCAGGTCTCAGATGGGTTTAACAGTTGGTCTGCACCCGGGTCCTCCCGTAGACAGAGGCTGAGCATATGACCTTTTCCTCATCCAGGCAAAGGCGATGGCCTCGGCGGTGTCCGCCAGATGGCTCCTCTGGCTGCGCCATTGGTCGGCCGATTTGGCCTCCAAAGCCCGGTTGGGCACGTCGCCATTCAAGGTAAGCTGCTCTTTGGCGAGGACCTTGAGAAGCTTATGGATTCCTTAGGGGGAAAGTAAGGTCCATAAGCTTCTGGAGGACAGTCCAAAACCATCCTGTTCCTTTATACCCTCTCGTTCATGTTTTTGGGGCCAGAGACGGTATACTCCACGCGGGCGGGGTGGCTCCTCAGAGGGTTTTTCTTCTCGATCGCAGTCTTGGTCACAGCCTTCTCGTGGGCGCCGTCCCTTTCACGAGGGCCAGCCCACGCACTCCACCCCTAAGCCTGCCACACAATGAAGTTCACTTGACTCCTTCCTCGGTCCCCTTCCTAGGCGGTCGCCTCGTCCTGTTTTTCGTGGAATGGGTCAAAGTCATGTCAGACCAGTGGTCCTCGACATTGTCAGAGACGGGTACACCTTCAACTTTATTCGAGATTTTCTGGATCTTTTTCTATTTTCCCTGTGCGGGCGGTCCAAGTGGGAAGCGGTGGAGCAAACTCTCGCCAGGCTTCTGTGTCTGGGCACGGGGGTCCCAGTTCCAGAGAGTGATCTAGCTGTAGGCCAGTATTCTATTTACTTCGTCGTTCCCAAGAAGGACGGGTCTTTCGTCCGATCTTAGACCTCAAGGGAATCAACCGAGCTCTCAAGATCCCGCATTCCACATGGAAACTCTGCGAGCAGTCCTCATGGCGGTTCGCCCCAGAGAGTTCCTCGCCTCACTCGTTCTGTCAGAGGCGTATTTCCATATTCCGATTCATCGCGGCTACCGAAGTTTCTTCGCTTTCACATCCTCAACTGGGACTTCCAGTTCCGGGTGCTTCCCTTCGGTCTCGCGACGGCATCTCGCACCTTCATCAAGGTCATGGTGGTGGTGGCAGCAGCTCTCTGCTGGGAAGGAATCCTTGTTCACCCCTACCTGGCCATCTGGCTCGTCAGGGCCAAGGCGGAGGCTCTTTGCCAGCAGGCGGTGGATCGCGTGTTCGCTCTCCTCGTGTCTCTCGGGTGGATAGTGAATTTCTCCAAGAGCAACCTTCAGCCCTCCCGGGAGTTAGAGTTCCTGGCAGCCCACTTTGACACCCGGGTGGGCAATGTCTTCTTGCTTTGCGCACAGGCTCTCAAGTTGATTGACCAGATTCAGAATCTCATCTCGCTGCCTTCTCCGACGGCTTGGGACTACCTGCAGGTCTGGGCTCCATGGCATCCACCATCGATCTAGTCCCAAGGGCTTTTACTCATATGAGACCGTTACAGAAAGCTTTGCTGTCCCGTTGGCAGCCGGTGGCAGAACAGTTTCACATAGTCCTCCCGTTTTTGGGCTCTACCGTCGCCGACTTGCAGTAGTGGCTTTCCCTTACTCATCTGCTACAGGGAATGCCTCTCCAAGTCCCACAGCGGAGGATAGTAACCACGGAAGCCAGTCTCTCGGGCTGGGGTGCAGTCTGCTTCTCCCAGTCCACCCAGGGGATCAGGCCAGCAGCTCAGTCTCGCTGGCACATCATTCAGTTGGAGTCTCAGGTGGTGTTCCTAGCTCTTCTGGAGTTTCTCCCCCTCATCCGCAGCAAGGCGATGCGGGTCTTGTCAGACATCTCCACCACCGTGGCTTACATCAGTCGCCAAGGAGGCACCCGCAGTCTGCTGGTGGCCCTGGAAACCAGCTGTCTCTTCGCCTGGGCAGAGCGACATCTACAGTGCCTGGCGGCCTCCCACATCGCGAGCAAGCAGAATGTTCAGGCCGATTTTCTCAGTCGTCAGTCGCTCGATCCCGGGGAGTGGAAACTCTGACGCAGCCATGGATCTCATCATCGACAGGTGGGGTCCCCCCCAACCTGATCCTCATGGCGACCCTTCGCAATGCCAAGGCGAATCGGTTCTTCAGCCGCTGGAGGGAACACGGCTCGGAGTGCATGGATGCTCTGGCTCTCCCTTGGCCGGCGGACGTCCTGTGGTACATGTTCCTCCCGTGGCCCCTGGTCGGGAAACTTCTCAGAAGAATAGAATTCCACAGGGGTCTCATGGTTCTGGTAGCACCTGAGTGGCCGCGCAGGCCGTGGTTCGCGGATTTTCTTAACCTAGCGACGGATGGACCTCTGCGGCTAGGCCATCTTCCTCAGCTACTTCATCAGGGACCTGTATTTTTCAACCAGGCCGATCGCTTCTGTCTAGTAGCCTGGCTTTTGAATCGCAACGCCTAAGGCGCAAGGGCTATAAGAAGGAGGTCATCCCCACCTTGCTGCAGGCCCGGAAACAGTCAACTTCCCTGGCGTACGTGCGTTTCTGGAACATGTTTGAATCTTTGTGCGGAGTCGGGTATCTCAGCTCGCTCCACCCCGTTCTCGTTCATCCTCTTTCTCCAAAAGGTCTCTCCAAGGGTCTTTCCTTTCGTTCTCTGCGCATACAGGTCTTCCCTCTCGGCTCTCTCCTGGGTCGGGTAGAAGGTCATCGCTTAGCGGGCCACTCGGACGTGATTCGGTGCTTGGAGGGCGTCAAGCTTCTATGTCCGCCTTCTCGGCCCACTTGCCCGTCGTGGAGTTTTCATCTGGTCCTTCGGGCCCTCTGTGCGGCTCTGTTTGAACCTCTCCCTTGCGCTACCTTGAAAGATCTTACGCTTAAGACTGTCTTTCTAGTCTCTATCTCTTCTGATCGTCGGATCTCGGAGATCCAAGCGTTGTCCTGTTGGGAACCTTTTTTTGCAATTTTCCGATTCCGTGGTATCCCTCATGACGGGCCCTTCCTTCTTACCGAAGGTTGTTTCTAACTTCCATGCCAACCAGTCGGTAGAACTCCCTGTGTTTTCCCCTGCGACTGGGGGTGATCTCCGTAAACTTTATGCCAAACAGGTTCTACTTCGCTATCTCTAGGTTTCCAATGGCTTTCGAGTCTCAGACCATCTTTTGTCCTATGGAGTGGGCCCAATCGGGGTAAGCCGGCTTCTAAGACCACTATTGCGTGGTGGTTGAAGGAAGCGATCTCCTCGGCCTATCTTTGTCAAGGTCGGGCGGTTCCTGGGGGGCCTAAAGGCTCATTCACTGCATTCTCAAGCTACTTCCTGGGCGGAGAGTCAATTGGTCTCTCTGCAGGAGATTTGCAGGGCCGCCACTTGGACGTCCTTGCATACTTTTGCTCGACACTTCCGCCTGGATGTGCAAGCTCCGGTTCTTGGTTCTTTTGGGCTACAAGTTCTTCGAGCGGGACTGTCTCGGTCCCACCCGGTTTAGGGAAGCTTTGGTACATCCCACAGTCTCGACTGATCCGGGTATGTACAGGGAAAGGAAAATTAGTTCTTACCTGTTAATTTTCGTTCCTGTAGTACCACGGATCAGTCTGTTTATCTGTCTTCTGTCCTCTCGAAGCTTGTTTCTCTTGCAGATTCGTATATTTCCATACATCATTTTTGTGCAAGAATACTGAGCCATGACACCGGAAGCCTTGGTTGCTCAAGCACCAAGTATATGCAAGAGCGGTTCGTCATACCATATTTCTTACATTGTTCTACATTTGCTCCATCGAGCTTTATGGTTACTTGCTTGATCCTATTCTGGGTCTGTTATTTTCTGCTTTGACATTGGTTATACTGAAGGGTTACAGGATAGGCTCTGTCCTCATATAGGATATCCTTTCAGTTTTAGTCTGTCTCCACCTGCTGGAAAGGAGGCTCAACCCACAGTCTGGACTGATCCGTGGTACTACAGGAACGAAAATTAACAGGTAAGAACTCATTTTCCTTTCAAAAAGACTTCAGGTCTCTGACCTAGCAGATAATCACAGCAGTGAGAACGAAAAGAGAAGCTGAATCATTTTGACTTGAACTGAGTCATCATACTTGGCATAAGGGATTATTGGATGTTATCAACCATCTTAAAAAGAAGGAGCTAAAAATTTGTATTTTTCATTTACAGATGGAACATTATAATTGGAACTAACTGGAAACCCCTTTAAATTCTATGGGGTAGATATTCAAAAGCCATTTAGACGGATAACTGAAAAGTTATCCGTCTAAATGGCTTAGCCATGATATTCGATGACTTATCTGGCTAAATTCTAACCAGATAGGTCAGGGGCGTTCCTGGTGCGGGCAGTAGGCATTCTGAGGAGGAGCGGAGTTAACAGGCTAACCTGTTAACCCGCTAACTGTGGCTGCACTGTAGGCAGGTCTAAAGTTAGCTGGATATACCTTTTCAGCTGACTTTTAAGATGGTTAGGTATCTTTAGCAGCACTACCACCCTGCAGAATATCCCACTTAAGTTAGCCAGATAAGTGTGTCTGGCTAACTTAACTAGCTGCTCAGCTGCCTCTATTTTTTTAACAAACCTGATGGGCATGATCAGGATATGTTCATTTTTTGCAGTGTATTTTCAGGAGACTAGTTGTCCTAAAATCATAATAAATGTATTTTTGCTGTTCTTTAAAGCTAGGTATTTATCTGCTTATGAGAGTTGGGTATAATATTAAATTTCTTGTTAGTTTTGCCCCTCACTTGTTCACAGGAAACAAGAGTTTGATTCCAAACTTGTTTTTTATGACAGCGAGATTTGGAAGATATGAGGATGTGTCATTACCAGCTCTTGGGGAGCAGGTTTGGCAGATGCCACTCTGATAGCAGTATAACCTTGTTAATATTTAGGCTTTGATGTTTAAATTCATATATTTTAGGATGACTGCCTGAAGTCATTAACGAGGTTTGCTGCAGCGCATTGGACTGTGTCGCCTCTTTCTGTGACGCAAGGACACTTTTCTAGATTATTCACATGTGAGTTTCAATATTTCTTTACAGACTAATGTACGTAGTAAGATCATGAAATAGTGTTGCTTTCAGATGCTTTTAAGACTTATAACAATAAAACCTATCAAATAACGTCACATGTGCAACTGTTATTGAGCCAGATGAGAAGTTAGTTAAAGTCAGACTTGTATGTCATATATTTAGAAGAGATCATATAAGTCTTACTACTTTGGTCAGTCCCACACTGCACAGAACCCGTGAGGCCTTTAGAAGGAGATTCTAATAGTAATACTGCATTTTCTCTGCTGTTAGATTCTTAATGAACTAGTAGTACCAGTCTGAATATACTATTTATATTGCCCACTTGACTAATGAAATGTGCTGCATTCAAGTTAGCAGCTGGAGATGTTTATTTAAGATTGTCAGTAAACAATAACCACATTATTTGATTAATAGAGCCCGAAGTTTTTTGCTGAAGCAACATTTCTTCCTAATGGAATCCACTCTTAGACTTGAAAATCTGAAGCCAGAGGTTTAATGATACTTAATTTGCTATACATGCACATACTTTTATTGGATTTATTTCACATCATTCCTATGATAGCTCAAGGCCGATTAGAATACAATGAAATGTAATCAACTTCAGAATAACATTAAATATAAAATAATGTAAAAATATACATAATCACTTAAATAATACAATAATAACATTCTAAAATATAAAAGTAATATTTGAGTAAAAGTCCCATAAAAACCAAGTTTTCAGAAGTCTGCTAACGGTTGTGAGATAAGATGCTAAGCAAAGTTCTCTAGGAAATTTGTTCCACAGCAGAAGAGCAGGGCAAGAGAGCGCCTGCCCTGAGGCAGGCTTCTCATACAGCTGGAATGCAAAGAAATACCTTGGATTCAGATCTAAGGGAAGAACCTGGCATATAGAGAAGTAGTTGATCCCCTAGAGGATAACTTTAACAACTGCACGTAGCAGCATAGACACATGTATGTGGCCATGTGTAGTTTTACCATAGTATTTTATAATGTGCGTATCACATACCCGCATATTATAAAATATGCATAGGAGTTCCCCATAAGCGAATACATGTGTATTTCAGTGCATCGATCACGCTTACTGTACCCACCTATTTAAAAATATACATGCATTTCTCACAGGACAAGCAGGATGTTAGTCCTCACGAAACCCGCCCGCCACCCCGCGGTGTTGGGTTCGTTACATTTTCTTATTTTATTTTTCGGCACTTCATGTAGCTTTAAACAAGACTGAAGGGGGACCCCTGCTGGCTGCAGGTTTAGTGCCATGCTGGGCATGCCCAGTAGGTGACAGTCAAAGTTCTAGAAACTTTGACAAAAGTGTTCCGTAATTGGGCTCCATCTTGTGATGTCACCCATATGTGAGGACTAACATCCTGCTGTCCTGTGAGAACACCTGTTGCAGGTAAGCAACATTTGCTATATTTTACGTGCGAAAATAAAGTGGGATTTACACGCATAAATTGATGTATTCTAAGAAACATACACATGGGAGTAAAATCACCAGTTTAACCAATTAGTCCACCAGTTTGCCCAGTCTTTCTCTAGGTCTTTGAGACCCACTTGGTTCTTCAGCCTGAACAATTCCCAGTTCACCCAGACCTCCCCCCAGTCAGTACTACAAAATAAATGTTTAACATTTTTGCTAGATAAATAGGTGTGAAAATGCATGAGTAAGTTGACAAATGTATGGATATGTCTTTTTAAATAGTAATTTATGCACATAACTGTTGATATTGGCCAGGAACACCCCTAAACTGCCCCTTTTTACGTGGTATGTGTGTGTACGAAAATAGAGGTACGTGTATTTTGGACTTTTATAAAATATAGAATATACGAGTAGAGGCTATTTACGCACGTATATGATAACTTTTATGCGTGTAACATTTTGAAAATTCACATTTTAGATTACAAGGTCCAAAATCATGAGATGCTATATAAACTAGGATTAAAACAATTTGATACACAGCAGTATAGTGAACTGAGTAGTATACTATACACTAGAACAGGGCTTCCCAAACCTGTCCTGAGGACCCCACAACTACTCAGGTTTTCAGGATATCCACAATGAATATGCATGACATAATTTGCATATACTGAGTCTCCATGATATGCAAATTTATCTCATGCATATTCATTGGGGATATCCAGAAAACCTGACTGGCTGTGGGGTCCCCAGGTCAGGTTTGGGAAGTCCTGCACTAGAACTTAGTTTGTTCAAACCAAAGAAGTGTTTGACCCAGGAGATTTAACTATTCTTTCCAGGCCATATACTATAAGGAAAATTAGGAGAAAAATGCCTTCTTAGTAGATCCTCTATTTGGTAACATGTATTTTTTTGTACATGTAACTTGTTAAATGTGATGAGAGAAACATTTACCATGAAAGTACATTTAAGATAATGCTAATTTATTGATGTTTATCAGATAGCTTTTCAGTATTAAAACATTTAACCTACAGGTAATCCAACTCGAGTGTTCTAATGAATATGGTGCTTTATTGAATTATATATAAATTCATTTGTTTGCTTTTATATTTATCTAGCATTGGTGCCTAATGAAAAAACTGAGAGTTCACCAAGCATCCTTGATATTGATATGTTTCACTTGCTCGTAAGTACTTCATATAAGACAAATGAAAGGTTTTTTTGATAGGTATGCAAGTAGTTATTGCTTGACTTGTAGGCTGATAATATGAATATAATTTTCAAGCCTGGCTTATGGTCTTCAGGCCACCTAGAACTGGGAAGATTGCAAAGAGAAACCAATTTGAATTGTAATATTTACTAGACTTCAAAAACTCAAATTACAGTAGATATGGCCGTGTGATTCAGGATTTATGTCTCACTATCTGAGGTATAATACAGCAATGCCAAAAATCAAGGGAGCAGGGGGACAAAAAGAAAGGTAATACCAGACATGTGAAATGCAGGTCCTCTGTACTATCCCTTCATCAGCACAGTAGGACTGAAGTATATTCTGTTTAGGATGGAATCCCAGCAGTTAGAGGAAGTTAGCAAGTGCAAAAAAATTGCATTGCTTCAACAAGCCACATTTGTTTTCTCTCATTATAAAAACAAACTTAAGCATTTAATTTTGTCTCATGTCTGAATTCACTCACCATGATTTTATTAAGCCTCCCCACACCATCCACGGTACTTTTTTTTTTTTTGTCTGATATGGTGCATGACAACTGGTTTTCTGAAGGAAACAGTATTTCTGGCATTATTAAACAGTATTGCTGTCTTGTTAAACATTTTACTCTCCCATTACCTCTATACTTTAATATAATTTATCCAAATCCTTGTTTCGTGTGTCACATAGGTGAGCTTGGTGCTGGCATTCCCCACTGTACAGTGTCAGGATTTTTCAGGGACTAGCCTTGCCACAGGAGATCTTCATCTTTTCCGTCTTGTCACGATGGCACAGATCATTCAAATTTTGTTAACCTCTTCAGCAGGTAACTATGAATTTTATTTTTCATGTGTTGAAGACTCGCAAAATTCAGTTGTATCTCTTTACTCACACAACAAGCAAGCAGTGTGTCGCCCCAAGAATATAATGTTAAAGTAGTTAAATAGAATATATTTATAACTCTTAAGAAAGCAAATAGAACTGGTACACCATACTTGCCAACCTTTGTGTCATCAATGGCACTCGATGATAAGGTAGATGCATAAAGACAGCTATCCATAGAGAGATTAAGTTTCAAAGGAACTTCAGCAGGTAAAGTAGTGCTTTTCCTATCATCTTGCTAGACCATCCAGACATGTGGGTTCCCTGTACATACCTGATCAGTCCAGACTCCTGGGTTATGCCTCCGCACCAGCAGGTGGAAACAGAGCAAAACTTGACAGGCTCTGCCATATATACTGGGGTGCCACCCACAGCCTGCCAGTATTTCTCTGTTTCCAGCAGGTGGTATGGGTGCATAGCTCACAGCCTGGTTTAAAAAAAAAAAAAAAGATTGTAAAGAGTTTTTGGTAGGAAAGGGTCTTTTGACTACAGCAATTTAGTTAGTCAGTGTCCTTTCAACTAAGTTTGTACAAAAAAAAAAAGAGAAGCCATTTTTTTCTGATTTGTTTTTCCTTCCTCCTCAGGTTAGGGAGGAACGGTCCGTGCTCCCAGGGGGTTGCCAGGCCCTGAGAGGACCATCCCCCCCCTGGTTGAGCACATTGCTGAGGCTAGGGGTTGAGGACCCCACCGATCAGAGCCCAGCCGGGGTGATATCGGGGAGCCCGGCTCACTCACCCCAGCTGGACCGATCCAGCACTCGTCGGGGGACAGCGCCGGTGAGAAAAAAAAAATTGATTTTCTTGTCGGCGATCCTCTGGTCTTGCGGCAGCGTCGTTTTTTGGTGGTAGTGGTGGCCCAGCTGCACCAGGAAGGCTTGGCTGTCCATCCATATCTGGACGATTGGCTGATTCGCGTGAAGTCAGAGGAATCGTACTGGGCGGCGGTTCAGCGAGTCCTGCAACTGATGCACTCGCTCGGCTGGGTAGTCAATACGTCCAAAAGTCAGCTCCAACCCTCACAGTCGCTGGAGTTTTTGGGCGCATTATTCGACACGCGACAAGGCAAGGTTTTCCTCTTGGTGGACCGCTGTCGGAAGCTACGAGGTCAGGTTACAGCTTTTCTACAGATGCAACCACCGACAGTCTGAGACTACCTACAGTTGATTGGTTCTATGGCCTGTACACTGGAATTGGTTCCGTGGGCTTTTGCGCACATGCGGCCCTTGCAAGTGGCGTTACTGTCCCGATGGAGTCCGGTCTCCGAGCAGTTCCAGCTTCCCTTGCCCCTGACGGCCACGGCACGGTCCAGTCTGTGGTGGTGGTTGCAACCGGACAATCTGCTACAGGGGGTCTCGATTGTGGCCCCGGAATAGACAGTAGTCACCACAGACGCGAGCCTTTCCAGCGGGGGGGCAGTATGCCTGCGACATTCGGTGCAGGGTCGCTGGTCCCCGACCGAGTCTCGCTGGTCGATCAACCGCCTGGAGACCAGAACGGTACGTCTGGCGTTACAGGCGTTTCTTCACCTGGTGCAGGGAAAGTCGGTCCGAGTCCTTTCGGACAATGCTACCACAGTGGCCTACATCAATCGACAGGGAGGGACGCAGAGTCGGCCGGTGGCCTTGGAAGCCCGGCTCCTAATACAGTGGGCGGAGAGGTACCTTCTCCGCATCGCCGTGTCCCATATCGCAGGGGTAGACTTCCTGAGTCGTCATCAACTGGACCCAGGGGAGTGGGAGCTGGCGGACAACGCTTTCCAGCTCATTTGCGACAGGTGGGGACAGCCGGCCATGGATCTGATGGCGAACTGTCAGAATGCCAAGGCGCCCCGCTTCTTCGCCAGTCACAGGGATCCAGGGGCGGAAGGGGTGGGCGCCCTGGTGCTTCCTTGGCCGACGTCCATTCTCCTGCATGTCTTTCCTCCGTGACCTCTAATAGGAAATGTTCTTCGTCGCATAGAGGGTCATCCCACGGAGGTCATTCTGGTAGCCCCAGAGTGGTCGCGCAGGCCGTGGTTTGCGGACCTCGTCAACCTGTCATTGGAAGCGCCGTTATGGCTCCCGGCGTCTCAGAGTCTTCTTCATCAGGGACCCATCTGTTTCGATCAGGCAGATCACTTTTATCTAGCGGCATGGCTTTTGAAAGGCGCCAGCTGAAGGGGAAAGGCTATTCGGATGCGGTGGTGGCCACCCTCTTGCTGTCGTGCAAGGTTTCGACTTCGCTATCATATATGCGCGTCTGGAGAGTTTTTGAGGCATGGTGTGCGTCTCGAGCCATTCGGCCTACTCGGGCGACCATCCCCGATATTTTGGCCTTTCTCCAGGGGGGTTTGGCTAAAGGACTGTTGTGTAGCTCTCTGCGAGTGCAGGTGGCGGCTCTTGGTTCCTTACGTGGGTCTGTGGATGGGGTGGTGTTGGCATCTCACCCGGACTTGGTCCGATTCCTGAAAGGAGCAACGCACCTGCGTCCACCGGTTGCCGTACCTAAATTTAGTTCTCAAGGCATTGTGCGCGTCTCCGTTCAAACCTCTGAAGGGTGCTTCTCTGAATGATTTGACTTTGAAAGTTGTATTTCTGGTGGTGATCACTTCGGCTAGGAGAGTCTCTGAGCTTCAGGCTCTATCCTGTCGGGAACCCTTCTTAAGGATCTCTGAGTCCGGCATGAGTCTCCGGACCGTTCCTTCCCAAAGTAGTGTCTGCTTTTCATTTGAACCAGTCGGTGGAACTCCCAGCGTTTTCCCATCTCGAAGGTTCGGATAAAGTCTCCAAGGATTTGAAGAAGTTGGACGTGCGTAGAGTCCTTTTACGCTATCTGGAGGTTACTAATGATTTCTGGGTGTTGGACCACCTTTTTGTACTCTGGAGGGGCCCCAATAAGGGCAATATGGCGTCTAAGACAACCATTTCACGTTGGTTAAAGGAATCAATCAATTCCGCGTATCTCTTGAGTGGTCGACCCCTTCCTTTGGGGCTGAAGGCTCATTCTACGCATTCGCAGGCGGCTTCTTGGGCGGATTGTCATCAGATAGCTCCGCTGGAGATCTACAGATCAGCAACTTGGAAATCGTTGCATACATTTTCTCGTCATTATCATCTGGATGTACAGGACTCTAGGGAGAGTAACTTCGGAGCAGGCGTATTGAGAGCGGGCCTCTCCGTTGCCCACCCTAAGAAGTGAGCTCTGGTACATCTCAGGAGTCTGGAATGATCCGGTACGTACAGGGAAAAGAAAATTAGGTCTTACCTTCGATAATTTTCGTTCCTGTAGTACCAAGGATCAGTCCAGAGTCCCGCCCTATGCTGCAGTAAGTTCGGAGAGTCCGCTGTTCTGAGTTTTTCGGTCTGTTTGATAGTCCGGCTATTTTATGAGTCTGTTCCCCTCGGCTGCCTGGATCAGGTTTTTGTTGGGGGGCCGTGACCCATCTGTTCCCCGGTTCACTTTCATGTACATAGTTAATTTATATATGGGTGGAATTGTCCTGCTTTGACATTGCGTAATACTGGCAGGCTGTGGGTGGCACCCTAGTATATATGGCAGAGCCTGTCAAGTTTTGCTCTGTTTCCACCTGCTGGTGCGGAGGCATAACCCAGGAGTCTGTACTGATCCTTGGTACTACAGGAATGAAAATTATCGAAGGTAAGACCTAATTTTCTTTTTCTACCACAGTGCCAACAGATAGAGACAGAGAACCACAATCTTTTCAGTGACATCATCCTGCCTATAAAGAATGGTGCAGACTGGGCAGCTGCCAATATCCTCTTTCTCTCCTGCTTCCATAGCAGACTGCATGACAACAGATCTGGTCGCCATCTTGGGTCCAACACATGGCCTGCCTTTACTCACCATGGTTTCTGATGTTTTCTGTTGGGCCCTTTCGCCCTCTGGACTTGTCACCAGCAGGGGAGAGGAGACTCAAGAGCCCCTTCATATTTTTTGTTTATCATCCCAGGAGTTTTTGTAAGACTCATGCTCCAGGCTTCTGAAAAATGCAGAAGCTTGGCAATGGAGGGATTTTCAGGACCTGGGATTTCCCCTAGCTTTCCTCCTTGTGAGCACTCTGTATTCAAGTGACCTCCATAAATCGGTGAAGCACATGGTCTTATCTGAAAAGGAGTCTCTTAATGGGGGTCTCATAGTGGCAAGACTATGAACAGGCTGCATCCTCAAAATGCCCTTATGATGGTTGTGATCTGCAAGACATCTGTCTTGCATATCCTTACGAGCCATGCCCTCTCACAGGAATATACGGATTAAGTCCTCCTTAAAACAGTCATCCCCTGCTCTGGTTTTTGGCAGTTTAAGAACATAAGAACATAAGAAAATGCCATACTGGGTCAGACCAAGGGTCCATCAAGCCCAGCATCCTGTTTCCAAAAGTGGCCAATCCAGGCTAAAAGAACCTGGCAAGTACCCAAAAACTAAGTCTATTCCATGTTACCATTGCTAATGGCAGTGGCTATTCTCTAAGTGAACTTAATAGCAGATAATGGACTTCTCCTCCAAGAACTTATCCAATCCTTTTTTAAACACAGCTATACTAACTGCACTAACCACATCCTCTGGCAACAAATTCCAGAGTTTAATTGTGCATTGAGTAAAAAAGAACTTTCTCCGATTAGTTTTAAATGTGCCCCATGCTAACTTCATGGAGTGCCCCCTAGTCTTTCTACTATCCGAAAGAGTAAATAACCGATTCACATCTACCCGTTCTAGACCTCTCATGATTTTAAACACCTCTATCATATCCCCCCTCAGTCGTCTCTTCTCCAAGCTGAAAAGTCCTAACCTCTTTAGTCTTTCCTCATAGGGGAGTTGTTCCATTCCCCTTATCATTTTGGTAGCCCTTCTCTGTACCTTCTCCATGGCAATTATATCTTTTTTGAGATGCGGTGACCAGAATTGTACACAGTATTCAAGGTGCGGTCTCACCATGGAGCAATACAGAGGCATTATGACATTTTCTGTTTTATTCACCATTCCCTTTCTAATAATTCCCAACATTCTGTTTGCTTTTTTGACTGCCGCAGCACACTGAACCGATGATTTCAATGTGTTATCCACTATGACACCTAGATCTCTTTCTTGGGTTGTAGCACCTAATATGGAACCCGACATTGTGTAATTATAGCACGGGTTATTTTTCCCTATATGCATCACCTTGCACTTATCCACATTAAATTTCATCTGCCATTTGGATGCCCAATTTTCCAGTCTCATAAGGTCTTCCTGCAATTTATCACAATCTGCTTATGATTTAACTACTCTGAACAATTTTATGTCATCTGCATATTTGATTATCTCACTCGTCGTATTTCTTTCCAGATCATTTATAAATATATTGAAAAGTAAGGGTCCCAATACACAGTAATGGAAGGAGTTCCTATAAATCTATTGAAGGGATTAGATCTAGAACCTCCCAAATGGATTGTGATCACATCCAATGCGAGCCTTGTGGGCTGGGGTGCTCTCTCATGGCCCCTTAGCCTAAGGGCTCTAGTCCAGAAAAGAAGCTTTGTGTTCAGTAAATGGGCTGGAACCACAGCTATCAGGTTGGCTGGATTGCAATTGTTGCATTTAATGAAAGGTGCAGCAGTTCAGATGCTTTCAGACAACACCACAGCAGTAGTTTATGTGAACAGACAGCGGGGTACTTGACCTCGATGATTCCCCGGGAGGCAAGCCTGTTCTGGTGGATGAAGCAGAATCTACTACAGCTCTCAGAAGCTCACATCGCAGGATTAGAGAATGTCTAAGTTGACTTCTTCAGCAGAAATGCACTGGATCCCAGGAAATGGGAGCTCAACCAGGATACTTTCTAGATGATAATGAACCATAAGAACATAAGAAATTGCCATGCTGGGTCAGACCAAGGGTCCATCAAGCCCAGCATCCTGTTTCCAACAGAGGCCAAAACCAGGCCACAAGAACCTGGCAATTACCCAAACACTAAGAAGAACCCATGCTACTGATGCAATTAATAGCAGTGGCTATTCCCTATGTATAATTGATTAATAGCCATTAATGGACTTCTCCTCCAAGAACTTATCCAAACCTTTTTTGAACCCAGCTACACTAACTGCACTAACCACCTCCTCTGGCAACAAATTCCAGAGCTTTATTGTGCGTTGAGTGAAAAAGAATTTTCTCCGATTAGTCTTAAATGTGTTACTTGCTAACTTCATGGAATGCCCCCTAGTCCTTCTATTATTCGAAAGTGTAAATAACCGAGTCACATCTACTCGTTCAAGACCTCTCATGATCTTAAAGACCTCTATCATATCCCCCCTCAGCCGTCTCTTCTCCAAGCTGAACAGCCCTAACCTCTTCAGCCTTTCCTCATAGGGGAGCTGTTCCATCCCCTTTATCATTTTGGTTGCCCTTCTCTGTACCTTCTCCATCGCAACTATATCTTTTTTGAGATGCGGCGACCAGAATTGTACACAGTATTCAAGATGCGGTCTCACCATGGAGCGATACAGAGGCATTATGACATTTTCCGTTCTATTAACCATTCCCTTCCTAATAATTCATAACATTCTGTTTGCTTTTTTGACTGCTGCAGCACACTGAGCCGACGATTTTAAAGTATTATCCACTATGATGCCTAGATCTTTTTCCTGGGTGGTAGCTCCTAATATGGAACCTAACATCATGTAACTACAGCAAGGGTTATTTTTCCCTATATGCAACACCTTGCACTTGTCCACATTAAATTTCATCTGCCATTTGGATGCCCAATCTTCCAGTCTTGCAAGGTCCTCCTGTAATGTATCACAGTCTGCTTGTGATTTAACTACTCTGAATAATTTTGTATCATCCGCAAATTTGATAACCTCACTCGTCGTATTGAGTGTCGTATTTGGGTGTCCCTCAAATGGTTCTGATGGGAACTAACAAAATCGCCAAGACAGGTCGATTCTTCAGCCACCAGAAAGAATGGGGTTACTGCAGAATTGGTGCCATGCTGCAACCTTGGCCGAAGAGTAAACTTTTGTTTTTTTGCCTTAGCCTGTCATAGGCAGAACTCTTAAGAGGAATACAGGATCACCACTCATCAGTTATCCTGGTGGTTCTGAATTGGCCAAGAAGACCATGTTATGCAGATCTAGTGGGGCTGCAGGTTTTTGTTTCACTCCATCTTCCCATCAGTTGGGGCCTGTTAAGATGGAGCAGAACACCAGTATGCAGCCCCAGTAGATCCACATACCATGGTCATCTTGGCCATTCAGGAACTACCAGGATACCTGTTGACCAGTAATCCTCACAAGGATTCTTTATATCTTCTTCCTTGATTGTTTTATCTCTTTTCTTCCAAGGTTGTTCTTAGTGAGGTTACATTTGTTTCATAGGGAGTTTTCTTATTTCATTGCTTTGACACAAGGATATTGGCAGACACCCAATCTATTTCACCTTTTATAGGCAGTGATAATGTTACTGAAAAAATTGTGGTTCTGTCTCCATCTGCTGGAGGAGTGACAAAAACCCACATGTCTGGACTCATGGACATAGCAGGATTCATGGAAAGGAAATTAACAACTAAGACTAAATTTCTCCTTATCTGCAGAAATGACCCTTTAGAAAATTGTGCTACTAATGCACATGTAAAATTACACACACACTTTTACATGCATGGAGAAAAGTGGAAGTAAAGTTTGGGTGGGGTTGGGTTTTAATGTACATACTTCTTGATTTTGAAAAATGTAAATTCTCTCAAAACTATGTGCACCAAATGGCAAGTGGTATTGTATACGCATAGTTTTACTGGAATAATTTTCAAAGCAGGCTAATACACGTAAGTCCATTTTGCAAATTGGTGGAACTTATGTGCATAGCTGCCAGCTAAGGTATGTGCAATGTTACAAGTTTATTATACTATTACTTCCTTTTGAAAATTAAATGTTGGATGTGGGAAAACCATGTAGTACCCCCTGGTTATGATGCTAACATTGATGGGGATACAAGTTGATCCTGTGGTACAGGATCACCCTGGGTACAAAAGGGGCTACATAGCAAATGGATTATTCAAACAAATGAAATAAACTGACATTGGTACACAATATGCACTACAGTAGTTAGTAAAGGGGAACTTTTAAAATGTATTTTTAAAGAAGGCAGTAATTTTTTTAAAAGGCAGTTTTCTAACAGATTTTATTTCTGCAGATCTGGATCCTAATAGTTGTACAGCTCTTATCACAGTAACCTTCCCATTCAACAATACTTTGCAAGTCTTTTGGAAACTTTAGAGTAATTTCAACATCATATGATTTTGACTAGCCTGCAATTTCTAAAATACTGTGGTGTCTTTGCCAGGGCTAAAGCCATATATTGGAGGCACGAAATTCACCTTCTGTTTTTAGGTCCTGTGTAAACAGTCTCCCACCGTCTCATTGTTGCAGAACTGTCATAGTCTTCCTTTTCAGTACTACTGTTTCAACCACCTTGTCTAAGAACGATCATAGCTTTCCTCCTCCTGGTATCCACCTACTATTATAGCCCCTTGTATGCCCAAATCTCATTTAGTCTGCGCTTTTGAAATATCATTTTGCTTGCTTTTGATGGTTGCTAGCCTTTACTTTATGCTATGTGATTTCCTCTTATTAATGGTTGTGTGGTCCCGAGTGCGCACTCTCATTGTGGACCTAGCTGCTATAGCCTCACTCTGAGATCTCACTTGGATGCATGCTTTTCTAGGATTTATGGGAGTGGTTGGCCCAGGCAACTGATTGCAGTTTATCCAATACCATATAATAAGACAAGTGTTTATAATCAAAGGGCATTGTATAGGTCCTCTCAAGGCATGAAGTCTTCAGCCTATCCAGTCACTATTATTTATTTATTTATTTTATTTATTTAAACTCTTTTCTATACCGTCGTTAAGTTGTATACCATCACAACGGTTTACAAAGAGGCACATATATACATATTTGGAAAATATATAAGATAATACTATCTATAGGAAGTGCCATTAGAGTCCGGTAGCATAGTTTAGTAATAAAGGTTATTTGTAAAGTTTTAAAAATATTGTCCTTTTTCTACATTTCACAGATTTAATTTCATATATAACTCTTTTGGAGTGTATGTTTTGTTTTGCTCAAACACACTTATTGAGCAGACAAGTGCTGCGTTCTGATGTTCTCACAGGACAAGCAGGATGGTAGTCCTCAAATATGGGTGACATCACAGGATGGATCCCTATACGGAAAACTTTCTGTCAAAGTTTCTATAAAGCTTTGATTGACACTGGCCCACTGAATGCACTGAGCATGCTCAGCTTGCAATTATCCCTGTGAACCACAGGTGTCTCCCTCAGTCTTCTTTTTTCCACTCTGCAGTAAGCATAGTGGTTAGTAGCTCTGTGAGAAATTCTAACACTTTTTTCTTTACGGAAACACTTAAACTTTTACTTCACAAACACTTTTCCCTGCATGGGTCTCCCTTCGCATACGTTTATTTGACGCTTGGTGAGTACTATACCCTGTTTTTTCGATCTGTTCCTGTCACCTCCCTGGCCTGCCAACTGACTGCGGCCTTCCCTCTCCCTATGTTTTCAGTTAGCCACACATAGCCTGCGAGTGTCCCTCTGTGACACTCTGCCTGGTTATTAGCGCTAGTGGGACAGGGACTTCCACGGTTTCCGTTGCCGCCAGGGCCCCTGTCGATTTCAGGTCCTTCGATTTCCTCGGTACCCTTGTGCAGTCGATGCCCTCATCACTACAGTTGGTACCCCTTTTAGACCGTCCTGGATTCTTAGATGCCATCGGTACACTGATGCCATTGGTCCCTGCATCGTTTCTCAGTGCCATCCATGTTTTTCATCCATGGCACTGATTTTTCCTTAGGTTTCATTGGTGCCATCATTGCCCGGATGGATGCCATCGACGCACACCTTTGTCTTGTCGGTGCCATCCATGCCCGGGTCGATGCCACCGTCGCCCAGGGCACTTCCATCGATGCCAGGGCCATTTCCATCGATGCCATCCTTTAATTTATCAATGTCATCGATGCCCAGGTCAATTCCATCGATGGTATCCATGCCAGGGTCGATTCCACCGATGAAATCGATGCCCAGGTCGGTGGCATTGATGCCATCGATGCCATTGGTGCCCGAGTCAATCCAATCGATGCTTTTGATGCCCGTGGCCATGCCGTCAATCCTGTGGCCATGCCACCGATGCCGTCGGTGCCCGTCTCCATACATTGATGCCCTCGACGCCCATGTCGTTTCCATCTATGTCTTCGTTCCTATTGATGCGGTCATCGACTCCGTCGATGCTGGTATCATTTTTCTGATGCCAATGATGTTTTTTCGATTATTCGATGCCACATTGTTTTCATAGACACCTACGCCGATGCCGTCAGTGCTTCCGTCACTATCATTGTTGCTCTGCCTGGATCATCGACGTTTTTTGACGATGTATTTTTGACGATGTATTTTTGACGATACCCTCGAGGCTGCTTCGGCCACCATTGACACCGTCAATACCGACCCAGCACCTCCACGTAATGCCCTCACCTAAACACAGTGCTCCATGCTTTGGGTTCTTATTAAGCCCCGTATTAGCCTATGACACTACATAGTACCAGGAGCAGTGCAGGCATGCTGACAGTCCGTCATTCGCCATCCAAGACAGCGAGAGCATCCATCTCGGCGCTGGGGAAAGACCGGGCCGAGCACCGTAGCACGCATCGTCACCGACACTGTGACCGTCCGCCACCGACGCCATCCAGCACATCGGTGCTATCCTTCTTGGTGCTGGAGAATGCCCGGGCCAAGCAACATCACCACTGCCATCGCCAGTGTTCCGCACAGTTCTGGCAGTCCTTGGTGCTCCAGAAACACCGGAACGAGTTACGAATAATTCTGCACTGGTGTCACGACACATCAAGCAGCTGCAACGAGGGCCGGGTTCACGAGCCAAAGATGGCTCCCCTGTTCCCGAGGTGTGCCCCACAGACATCGGTGCGGGATTGTGGCCCTCCACAAAATGACTGTGGTAGTGCCAGCCACGCTCAGCCTGTCTCCTCTATACCTGCACCACCATACCAGGCATCAGAGTTGAGACGGGCGTCTACGTCCAACAGGCTACCTCTCGATGACTCCTGAAATCCACAGAGCCAGCAGTGTTCACCGGGTCATCCTTCGGTGATCCACGTCGGATGATAAGTACCCGCTTCTGCGGCTTCCCATTGAGATGTGTTCTCTAATTCGGGCCACATGGTTCGAAAAGTTCTAGGTCATCTACTTTCCAAGAACCGTATTAGTGTCATATATCGCTATTGCTAGCTATGTCAGCCACAATACCAAGAGAACCTCTCTACATTTCTTTGGGATTACATCAGGACATCCTCCCATTTTCATCAATGGGGCTCTGTACTGATTAATACTCTGGCTTCTGGTTCCTAATTCAGAACCAAAGTTCCAGATGCATTTGCTGATCTGCTAAACATGAGATCCAGCAAATACTGCCTCAAGTGCAAGTCCACCTCGAAGCCTGACGACAGGTCTCGATGTCTCCTTGTACAGCACACAGAAATGCAGGTAAGACTTTACCGCTCACGCTCCCATGGGAGGTTACATGATACCCAGATTACATCAGCCCTGTCGGTTGGACACCACCTGGTCTCCCAACTGGCCAGATATCAGAGTGGCCACCCCACTTTGTACCAAGGTTCCCGGTACACTCCCCCAGATGCTACAAAAGCGCAGGAGGGAGGGGGGTTGGGAGTTTTAATTACACTATCCTTTCTTTCAACAGAAAGTAGTTACTCTCCGCCCATCCTGGACCTCAGAAATACCAACTTTCTTCAGAAGGCACAGGTAAAATGATATCTCTCATTACCATGCTTCCCTATCGCAGTAAGTACATTACCTCTAATCTTTCTATGTGCTTCATGGTGAGTCAACAATATTACAATCCCAAGCTCTGTGGGTTGCACCAGCTTCGGCAACTGGGGTATTTCATTGAATCACTATCGGTGATTGCTGTTTCTCTACGGAGTGCAACATCATTCACTCTTTCCTTGCATAGACAGCTGCATAACCACAGTCAGTCCACGCAAGGAGTTCTAACTTCTTCATAACTCACTATAAATTTACTGTCTAGGATTACTGTCACTGCCATAATTCCCTTATACAACACTTCTGGACACCACACCTTCCTGTCCAGCAACCACGCAGACATTCTAATAAATTCCTACATGTCCCTGCGCGCATATTCCATAACCTCAGCCCCTCAATTCTTCATTGTCGGGCTATGGGGTTTTTTCACTAAGCACTTTCCTCATAGATCCAAAACTGCTATGGGTTAGATTCAGTGAAATTCCATTATCAGTGGGTCTAAGCTGTTCAACCGCTTTTGTCCTTCATCGATATTGCAGATCTAGAACCAAAACCTAGTCTGATCCTACTCATGCTCGCATTTACTCAGAGTTGTAAGTTTGACCTAAAATCTTCTCAACCCAATATGTGTCTATTCCGCTCCAGGCACAGTTTCATATAAACCTCCTGGAGCTTGTCGCCATTAGTTATACCCTTATGCCTTCCAATCTACCTCTGCAACAAATCTTTATGCATACAGACAGCATAGGGACAATGTGCTTTCCAACACACAAGCACGCACAACCTCTTAGCTGCTCTGCAAGGAAGCTGCACAGCTCTTCCCTTGGCCCTTGCTCACTCTATGCATCCTCGGGCCCCTTATCTAAGACACTTACTGAATGCACTAGCAGACCTTCTCCATATAGGTGTCCATCCTCTCAAATGGTCTCAGACTACATGTGTGGCGAGAAAAATTTTCTAGCGCTGAGGTCAACCGAACTTGCCCTCTGCGTCCGAATCAAACCATACAGTGCACAGATTCTACTCCCTACACATGTTTCCAGTGCGTTCCCATAGACGCCTTTCTTCCATCAAGGGCCTCTTAAATGTGTCTCTTCCGCTGCCTCTCATAGCCAGCACTCTTCTAATGCTGAACCGGGACGGGGTTCACTGTTCCTCAGACCCACGTCCTGGCCGAGACCAGTATGCTTCCCATACTTCTCAGTCTATCACACCAGTAACCAAATCGCATTCTCACCAGTCAGTCACAAATCATAGACTCACTGATGTTCTCAGGTACTGGTAGCGTCACAAAACCTTTCACACACAAATCCTTCCATTCAAAATGGCATGATTTCCACGTGAATCATACAAAGGGGTATTACCCTTTTTCTTTTTTCTACACTACTCTTTTCTCTTGCTCCCTCTGTTTCTGCTCCCCAGACATCCTCCACATAGGTACACCTCTGTTCCAATTGGTGTATCGTTTGGGAGTGGGGATACCCGATTAACGGTAAACCCCTTCTGAGTCAGTTTACCATGGATTATCCACTGATCAAGCCGCCTCTATTTTCACTAGCCACGGAATGGAACCTATATTCTCACAGGACAAGCAGGATGGTAGTCCTATCACGGAAAACTTTTGTCAAAATTTCCAGAACTTTGACTGGCCCCTACTGGGCATGCCCAACATGGCACTAACCCTGCAGCCAGCAGGGGGTCCCCCTTTAGTCTTCTTTTTTCCGCGCAGCAGTAGCCTCGCAGTTTAGGAGCTCTGAAGTGATTCCTGACAGGAATTTTCCTCACAGAATTATTCAAAGTTAAATTGCCCCACAGGGGTCCCTCCTCTAACTTTTCTTTGACCGCGGTACTCCGGTAAGTTTTTTCTCCGTTTTCCATCGATTACCGTCGAGTTTGGCCCTTGCGGCCTACTGGCCGTCAACTGTCCCACGGCTCGATTTCTTTCAGTGGCCATGGCGTCGGGGTTCCATCGGAGCCTGGACTGTACTCGCACCATGTCTATCACAGACCCCCATGGAGTCTGTGTAATGTGTTTAGGCCGTGAGCATGATGTCCTGACTTGCACCAAATGTGCCCTCATGACACCAAAAGGTCGCAAAGCCAGAATGGAGAAGATGGAACTCCTCTTCCGTGCATGGACATCATCGGAACCGGCACCGTCGACTTCACGCCAGCATCGACCAGTGACCAACCACCATCAACGTCTTCTCGGCCATCGACACCCACTACTCCCCCTCAGGATCGAGGGGATCACAGGGAGAGACATAGTCATCGACATCGCAAGACTCAGACCGTCGAGGGAGCGAAGTCATCGACCTCGCCACCGTCGAAGAAGCCCCACCCAGGAAAGGCACCGACCATTCCTGCGACCAGGTCATCGAGGCCACCCTCACCCGATTGGGGTTTGGGAGCCGTGATTCCGCCTGTAAAGGTGGTCCCTCCGGCTGTGCCTCTGCCTCCCTCTTCTGTTCCGGAGCCGGGGCTGCTTGCTCCAGGTCTCCGAGAAGAACTGGACCGGCTGGTTCAGTAGGCCATTGACAAGGCTATGCACCGTCTCCAGGTTCCTCCGGCACAGACACCAGCACCGATTGTGGAACCTGTCACCAACCCAATTCCGGCAGCACTGGCACCGCTGCTGTCCAGGATGGAGGCGCTGATGGCCACCCTTCCACCGATGGATCGATGGTTCCGATGCCCTCCCCGAGGACGGCTTCATCGGGAGGAGAAACACCATTCCACATTCCTCCATCAGGAGTTTTACCTCAGCCATCGATGCCAATACGTTCCTCGCCACCGATTCATCCATCGGTGCCGATACGTCCATCGGCGCCATCGATGCCTGTACCAATGCCTTCCATGCCATCATCGATGCCTCCGGCGATTCCTTCGATTTTTTTCAGAGCCTCGCCCGGGGCCTTCAGGTATCCAACCCCCTTCTCGTCCTACAGGACAGTCTGCTGATCCTTATGACACTTGGGGTGATGATAAGAACATAAGAAAATGCCATACTGGGTCAGACCAAGGGTCCATAAAGCCCAGCATCCTGTTTCCAACAGTGGCCAATCCAGGCCATAAGAACCTGGCAAGTACCCAAAAACTAAGTCTATTCCATGTAACCATTGCTAATGGCAGTGGCTATTCTCTAAGTGAACTTAATAGCAGGTAATGGACTTCTCCTCCAAGAACTTATCCAATCCTTTTTTAAACACAGCTATACTAACTGCACGAACCACATTCTCTGGCAACAAATTCCAGAGTTTAATTATGCGTTGAGTAAAAAAGAACTTTCTCCGATTAGTTTTAAATGTGCCCCATGCTAACTTCATGGAGTGTCCCCTAGTCTTTCTACTATCCGAAAGAGTAAATAACCGATTCACATCTACCCGTTCTAGACCTCTCATGATTTTAAACACCTCTATCATATCCCCCCTCAGTCGTCTCTTCTCCAAGCTGAAAAGTCTTAACCTCTTTAGTCTTTCCTCATAGGGGAGTTGTTCCATTCCCCTTATCATTTTGGTAGCCCTTCTCTGAACCTTCTCCATCGCAATTATATCTTTTTTGAGATGCGGCGACCAGAATTGTACACAGTATTCAAGGTGCGGTCTCACCATGGAGCGATACAGAGGCATTATGACATTTTCCGTTTTATTCATCATTCCTTTTCTAATAATTCCCAACATTCTGTTTGCTTTTTTGACTGCCGCAGCACACTGAACCGACGATTTCAATGTGTTATCCACTATGACACCTAGATCTCTTTCTTGGGTTGTAGCACCTAATATGGAACCCAACATCGTGTAATTATAGCATGGGTTATTTTTCCCTATATGCATCACCTTGCACTTATCCACATTAAATTTCATCTGCCATTTGGATGCCCAATTTTCCAGTCTCACAAGGTCTTCCTGCAATTTATCACAATCTGCTTGTGATTTAACTACTCTGAACAATTTTGTGTCATCTGCAAATTTGATTATCTCACTCGTATTTCTTTCCAGATCATTTATAAATATATTGAACAGTAAGGGTCCCAATACAGATCCCTGAGGCAGTCCACTGTCCACTCCCTTCCACTGAGAAAATTGCCCATTTAATCCTACTCTCTGTTTCCTGTCTTTTAGCCAGTTTGCAATCCACGAAAGGACATCGCCACCTATCCCATTACTTTTTACTTTTCCTAGAAGCCTCTCATGAGGAACTTTGTCAAACGCCTTCTGAAAATCCAAGTATACTATATCTAGCGGTTCACCTTTATCCACATGTTTATTAACTCCTTCAAAAAAGTGAAGCAGATTTGTGAGGCAAGACTTGCCCTGGGTAAAGCCATGCTGACTTTGATACTTCAACAGACACCGATGACTTACCTTCACCACCTTCTCCTATTGAAAGTAGAAAGCGTTCTCCTCCAGAGGACCTCTCATTCATAAATCTTGGGAAGGAAATGTCTGAGTTGGTTCCTTTTCAACTTTAGACGGAACAAGATGACAGGCACCAAATGATGGAGTTACTCCAATTTCTGGATGCCCCCAAGATAATCACCTCAATTCCCATTCATCAAGTACTTCTTGATCTTCTAAAAAAGAACTGGGAAAATCCTGGATCAATTGCTCCAGTTCACAGGAAGGCGGACACTACTTACTTAAGTTCAGTCAGCCCCAGGTTTTCAAAAATCCCAGCTTGACCACCACTCAGTTGTGGTAGAGTCAGCTCAGAAAAAGGCGAAAAGGTCAAAACCTCACTCATCCACCCCACCTGCGAAGGAACAAAAGTTCCTAGACAACATTGGTCGACAAGTGTTCCAGGGAGCCATGCTCATCTCCAGAATTGCTGCCTACCAGCTTTATATGACCCAATATAATAGGGTCATCTTTAAATAGATACAGGATCTATCTGAGTCCCTACCTGAACAATTCCAAGACCAGCTACAAACCCTTGTTAACAAAGGTTTTGAGGCAGGAAAACATGAGATTCGAACATCTTATGACACATTTGACACCTCTACCAGATGTCTGCAGCTGCCATTTCAGCAAGACAGTGGGCCTGGATCAAATCTTCTGACCTTCACCCAGAAGTGCAAGACCGGTTGTCCAACCTGCCGTGTGTGGGAGATAATCTGTTCGGTGAACAGATCCAACGAATGGTGGCTGAATTAAAAGTCCATCATGAGATCCTTAAACAGCTCTCTGATGCCTTCAGACTTCTCCTCAAGACAGCCCTTCAGGAAGGACTCTAAGAAGTCTTTCTACCGTCCAAGGAAGGCCTACCCACCACCAGCAAGGTCCCGTACTATGAGACCTTATCAGAAGCCTCAACCTCGCCAAGTCCGAAAGCAGAAACCACAAGCAGCTCCCCAGCCAGGACCTGCTTCAGGTTTTTGACTTCTGCTTGGAGAGCAACAGATTCCTCTTCAAAACATACCAGTGGGAGGTTGATTGTGCCACTTTCTCAACATGTGGCAGTCAATCACTACCGACCAATGGGTATTGGCAATCATTGCTCAGGTTACCATCTGAACTTTCTCGGCCTGCCACCGGACTCCCCACCTTGCAGACGTGGAGAACATCCGACCACTCCATTCTTCTGGAACAAGAGGTCTCCTTCCTTCTCCAGTCAAGAGCAATAGAACCCGTTCCGTACTCGCAGCAAGGCCTAGGGTTCTATTCCCGGTACTTTCTGATCCCCAAAAAATCGGGAGCGTGTTCGTCCAATCCTGGACCTACGTGCTCTCAACAAGTACCTCCAGCAGGAAAAGTTCAAGATGGTTACCTTGGGATCGCTTCCACCTCTTCTACAAAGAGGAGACTGGCTCTGCTCTCTGGACCTCTTAAGATGCATACACACACATTGCGATAACTCCATCTCATCGCAAATACCTGAGGTTTTTAGTAGGCCCCAAGCACTATCAATACTGAGTGCTTCCGTTCGGCCTGGCATCTGCACCACGAGTCTTTACCAAATGTCTCGTAGTTGTCGCAGCTTTGCTCAGAAAAGAAGGTGTTCACGTCTACCCCTATCTGGGCGACTGGTTAATCAGGGCTCCAACCCAACAAGCGGCTCGGTCGTCCCTCGATTTGACTCTACACACTCTAATTTCACTAGGTTTTCTCGTCAATTACGGGAAATCCTATTTAGTCCCATCTCAAACCTTGTCGTTCATTGGGGCAGACTTGGACACCTTGCATACAAAAGCTTTTGTACCTCAACAACGAGCGTTAACTCTCGTTGCGCTTGCTCACCAGTTACAGTCTCAGAATACGGCGACTGCACGCCAATTTCTCGTCGTCCTGGGTCACATGGCGTCCTCAGTCCATGTCACACCAATGGTCCGCTTGGCCATGAGACTCATGCATTGGACTCTGAAGTCACAATGGATTCAAGCTGTTCAGCCTCTGTTGACCATTGTCCACATCACCGACTCACTCCGTCTGTCTCTCGCTTGGTGGAAGAATCAGAACAATCTCCTCCAGGGATTGCCCTTTCACGTGCCAGATACTCAAGTCATTCTCACCATCGATGCGTCCAACCTCGGGTGGGGAGCCCATGTGAACGATCTGCAGACACAAGGATTTTGGTCTCCAGAGGAAGCCAAACACCAGATAAATTTCCTGGAGCTTCGAGCAATGAGATATGCTCTCAGAGCTTTTCACGATTTCCTTTCCAATCAAGTCATCCTGATTCAGACGGACATCCAGGTGGCTATGTAGTACATCAACAAGCAAGGAGGCACAGGCTCTTTCCTTCTGTGTCAGGAAGCTGCGCAGATTTGGGCGGAAGCTCTCTCCCTCTCGATGTACCTCAGGGCCACCTACTTGCCAGGAGTGGACAATGTTCTAGCAGACAAGCTGAGTCGTGTCTTCCAACTGCACGAGTGGTCTCTCAACCCCTCGGTAGCGAACTCCATCTTCCGACAATGGGGTCATCCTCAGACAGACCTCTTTGCGTCCCCTCAGAACCACAAAGTGGACCATTACTGCTGCCTCATTTGCAGCAAAGGCTCCCAGCCCAGAGATGCATTCTCTCTCTCATGGGCAACCGGTCTGCTTTATGCATTCTCTCCACTTCCTCTTCTCTCGAAGACTCTCGTGAAGTTACGTCAGGACAAGGGAACCATGATCCTGATAGCACCTCACTGGCCACGCCAAGTGTGGTTTCCAATACTACAGGATCTCTCCATCCGCAGGCACATTCCCTTGGGACAGGACCCGCTTCTGATCACTCAAAACAACGGGAGCCTCCGCCATCCATTCTTCATGCCTTGTCCCTGACGGCATGGATGTTGAAAGGTTAATCCTTCTACCACTTAACCTTTCAGACCCAATTTCCCATGTCTTGATTGCTTCACGGAAGCCTTCCACGAGAAAATCTTACTCCTATAAATGGAAAAGGTTCACATCATAATGTGCTTCTCAGTCCCTTGATCCCTTTTCCTGTCCAATCCCACAGTTTTTGGACTATCTCTGGCATCTGTCAGAGTCTGGTCTCAAGACATCTTCTATTAGAATGCATGTCAGTGCGGTAGCCGCCTTCCATAAAAGGTATCGGGGATGTCCCTATCTTAGTACAACCCCTATAACACGCTTTCTGAAGGGCTTGCTCCACATCAAGCCACCTCTACGTACTCCGGCCCCTTCTTGGGACCTTATCCTGGTTCTCGGTCGGCTCATGAAACCACCTTTCGAGCCTCTTCACTCCTGTGATCTAAAATATCTCACATGGAAAATGATTTTCCTTTTGGCTATCACCTCAGCTCGCAGGGTTAGTGAGTTACAGGCCCTAGTTACTTATCCGCCTTACACTAAACTCCTGCAGGACCGGGCGGTACTCCGCACTCGCGCTAAATTTTTACCTAAGGTAGTTTCGGAGTTTCACATTAATCAATCCATCATACTACCTACCTTCTTTCCCAGGCCCCATTCTAATCCAGGGGAACAGGCTCTCCATACCCTTGACTGCAAATGGGCTCTAGCTTTTTATCTAGACCGTACAGTTGCCCACAGGATGAGCACTCAGTTATTCATCTCGTTCCATCCCAACAAATTAGGGCAACCTGTGGGTAAGCAGACTCTCTCCTCCTGGTTGGCGGACTGCATATCTTTTTGCTATCAGCAAGCAGGCATTCCTTTTCAAGACCATGTTAAAGCACACTCTGTGAGGGTCATGGCGACTTCAGTAGCACACCTACAATCAGTGCCGCTTCCTGACATCTGCAGGGCTGCCACCTGGAGTTCTCTCCACATCTTCGTAGCCCACTATTGCTTGGACAAAGCCAGAAGACAAGATTCCATCTTCGGCCAGTCTGTCCTGTGTAACATGTTTCCAACGTGACGTACCAACACCCTTCTGCCTGCCGGGTGGAGTTCAGGATGTCCTCTACCAAATTCCACCCCAGTTGTTGTGCCTGTTGCACGCCGTTGGGTACATTTGGTGTATGTTCGGACATCCTCAGCTCGGTACTCACCCATATGTGAGGACTACCATCCTGCTTGTCCTGTGAGAAAGCAAATGTTGCTTACCTGTAACAGGTGTTCTCACAGGACAGCAGGATGGTAGTCCTCACAAAACCCGCCTGCCGTCCTGCGGTGTTGGGTTTGTAACGTTTTGTTTTATTTTTCGGCACTGCCTGTAGCTTTCAAATAAGACTGAAGGGGGACCCCTGCTGGCTGCAGGGTTAGTGCCATGCTGGGCATGCCCAGTAGGGGCCAGTCAAAGTTCTGGAAACTTTGACAGAAGTTTTCCGTGATTGGGCTCCATCCTGATAATGTCACCCATATGTGAGGACTAACATCCTGCTGTCCTGTGAGAACACCTGTTACAGGTAACCAACATTTGCTTTTCGTGCTTATAAGTCTCATATGTTCTCCGTTCGAGCCTTTCCATTCCTCTCATTTCACTGTTTGGCATGGGAAATTCTTTCCCTCATAAACGTCACTTCTGCCAACAGGGTCAGTGAGTTACACACCTTGTTACATACTCATCCGACCCTGCGTTCCTCCATGACAGAGTGGTTTTACGTATTCAACTTTATATCCTTCTTAAGGTAGACGTTGCATCTCACCTTACTCAGAATATACTCTGCCCATTTTTCCCATCACCTCTCTCTCACCAAAGCGAGAGGGCTTTTCCACTCCTGGGACAGTAATAGTGCACTTGCATTCATCTAGATCGCAGTACACTCCATAGGAACTCCACCTAACTCTTTCCTTCTGTGGCAAGAGTTAAACTGCGAGTTCCATTGGGCAAACAGACCTATTCCTCCTACTTGACGGTCTGTATATCTTTTCCTACCAACAAGCAGGCATTTCACTACAACACTGTGTGCAACCACACTCTGTTGCATCCGTCCCAGCCTCAATAGCTTCCCTTCGGCTGGTGCTGCTTGCACATATCTATCGGGCTGCAACCTGGAGCTCTCTCCATACCTTTGCAGCCTATTATTGCTTAGATACGACTAGCCGGCATGCTCCATGTTTAGCCAGTCCGTCTACTCCTATTCTTTTCTGTTTAACCACCCAACATCCTTCCACCAATCCGTTAAGGGTTTCAGGATGCCCTCTGTACCAAATTCCACCCCCATCATTGCGCCTTTTGCATGTCTTGGGTGCATTTGGTGCACTCTCGGGCATCCTCAGCTCGGTACTCACCATTATGTGAGGACTACCATCCTGCTTGTCCTGTGAGAAAGCAAATGTTGCTTACCTGTAACAGGTGTTCTCACAGGACAGCAGGATGTTAGTCCTCACGAAACCCACCCGCCACCCCGCGGAGTTGGATCTGTATACGTTTTCACTTTTATTTTAGTTTTGCTTGCGCTTTTAGCTATAAGATGAGACTGAGGGAGACATCTGTGGTTCACAGGATAATTGCAGGCTGAGCATGCTCAGTGCACTCAGGGTGCCAGTGTCAGTCAAAGCTTTATGGAAACTTTGACAGAAAGTTTTCCACACAGGGCTCCATCCTGTGATGTCACCCATACGTGAAGGCTAACATCCTACTGTCCTGTGAGAACACCTGTTACAGGTAAGCAACATTTGCTTTCTGCTGCCCGGTTTCTTTCTCTACTAATCACCACTCTCTTTGTAAAAGGCTTGCTTGAACAGCCAGGTTTTTAAACTCTTTTTGAAAAGTTTTTAAAATCTTTCTGTAGTCTGATTTCTAAGGGCATGGTATTCCATAGTATTGGTCCGACTAAGGATAGAGCCCGTTCTCTAACTTGGGTCAGTCTTGCTGTTTTAACTGATGAGATGGTTAGGAGTGCTTTGTTCGTAGATCTGAGGTTTCTATGTGGGACATGAACACGTAGTGCTGTGTTCAGCCATTCTGCTTTTTCGTTGTGAATTAATTTATGTACAGTGCAAAGTGTTTTGTATTGAACTCTGTATTCGATGGGTAGCCAGTGTAGTTTGCTAAAATTTCCGTAATGTGATCATTTTTTCGTTTACCAGTAAGTATTCTTGCGGCAGAGTTTTGCAGTATTTGGAGTGGTCTTAATGTTGAGTATGGTAATCCTAGGAGAAGGGCATTACAGTAGTCTGTGCTAGCAAATATAAGTGCTTGTAATACTGTTCTGAAGTTCTTCTAAACTGCTAAATCTGCATTCCATGTTTAAAACATCTACAACACAGGTATCTGCTTAAAATATTGCAGAGACATGCTAAGATTTTTCAAGGAAAGTCAAAATAGAGATATGAAAAAAGTAAAATAATCTTCCAGGCAAATGGTTTAGGAGATAAGTTCTAATTATACCCACAGGCATGACGACACATTAGAATAAAATGTTTAGAAAAATAGTCACTTTCCTAACCATGTTGACCTCAAAAGTTTAGAATATTGGACCATTGGTAAATGTATAATAACTTGAGTACCAAAATGTCCATCCTTCACACAGTCAAATTTTCAAACATGTGGTGAATGTTAATGACCGAAAATAAAGGATCCAGAAATGCTAGACACTTGTGAAATATCAATAAATATGAAAAGTCTAGCCCAAATGCTAATAAGGATTGTATGGAATCGTCCGGGGAAACCTCATATGGTGCCTACAATAGGCTATTTTGGTGCCTATGTGGCTACTGCGACTCCAACCCCACCACTGTGGATGTCAGACTAGTTTATAATCATTGGTTGCTCCAGACGAGATGATGCTTTACTTATTATTTATAAAGCTATCTTTTGAGTTCAGTATGAGTCCACTACTGTGGATGAAAGTGCTGGTATACAAAAGTCTTGTTATACCAGACTGTATTATGCTCACTGTTTTGGCGCCAAGATTATAATCGGAAATCTTCATGCAGCAAGAGTAACAGTCCTGACACTGCAATGTTTCGAATGGGAGATCTTCGTCAGGGAATCATTTATAGGCATGGAATCTGCATATGGAATCTCCCCCCACCCTTCCCCAGCACCCCGCTGCCTCTCCCCTACCCCTCCCCTCTCTTCCTCCAAACAGCCTTTCCTTGAAAGTGCCATTGCCTTAACGTTCTCTTATACCCCTACCCCCTCCTCTCCTTTCCCCTCCTCGCTCCCCCCTTCCCCTTCTCCCTGCCCCTGCATTTAATATTGTAAATAAGTTCATATGTTAAGCTCTTAAGTGCACATGCATCCTTAACATCCTGATGCATACCTAAACTTAACATGGATAATCATTATCCAGTTCGTTTTACAAAGTTGTATCCCTGCTCGTTGACTCTCTCTATCCTTGTTCCTCGTTCATTGTAATATCGTTGACTCTCTCTATCCTCGTTCATTGTAATTTCCTTTCTCAGTTAATTGTGAACAGACATGATGTGTCCTACGAATGCCGGTATATAAAAAGTGTTAAATAAATATGAATCTCGGCTGGAAATACCTGAAACAATATCATATGAATACAATCCTTGAAGTGATGCATAAACGTCTACTGATGGACGGCACTAGACTGGAAAAAGGCACTCACTCTGTTAATTATGGTCACTGCACTTCCACGGTAAAGACTCTTGGCTCGCTACAAGGATAATGCAAAAAGTATAAAAGAAATGTCCATAGACCGACAAATACTGTGGGTGTAAAGAGCTTTTACAAGACTTACGTGTGCGATCTCAGTCTGCGCATCCGGCTGCCCTCACATTGACAGTCGGCGGCTGTGAAACGCTGAGCATTTTTTACATTGAGCATTTTTTACATTGAGCATCGATGTCTGAAAAATGCTAGTCTTTGAATCAAAAATCTCACAGACATCCCGTTGAAAAATCTGACGTGGGTGGCCTGCAGGGGCTAATTGAAATTTGATGAGAACTACTGAGAGTTTAGAGATGAGCTCGTGCGCACTCGAGCGGTCATATTATATGCATTGAATGAGAATGTAGGCATTAATTGAAAATATATACATCTTTAGTGCTGTTTGAATGGGAGAAACCTCTGGAAATTACATGATTTCATCTGAAGATGAAGCTTCAAAATGGACTTCTGTATAATGCTGTGGGAAGCCAATAAACGTATCTAGATGACGAGGAGATGTCAAATATTAAATCAACGAAAACCATTCTACTTTTTCATTAAGACCGAAGGGTTCTACAGTATGGAGACGAAAAATCCATTGGTTTTCTTTATAATTGAGGCTTGATACTCTATCACCTCCCCGCCAAGCTTGTGGTACATGTTCAATTATCAGCCATTTAAGATCTTCGAACGTGTGATTATGAGTTAAACAATGTGTCACAATCGGTACTTTTATGTCTTTATTTTTGAGACTGCTTTTGTGCTCTGTTAGTCTGATCTTAATTTTACGTTTGGTGCGCCCTACATATATCAGCTATCAGGGACATATGATGCCATATATCACAAAGTCTGTGTTGCAGTCGACCATTTGCTTTCTGCGAACAGTAATCCCACTTATGGGATCTATCCAGTTCGAGCCTG
This sequence comes from Rhinatrema bivittatum, assembly GCF_901001135.1. Taxonomy (NCBI): domain Eukaryota; kingdom Metazoa; phylum Chordata; class Amphibia; order Gymnophiona; family Rhinatrematidae; genus Rhinatrema; species Rhinatrema bivittatum. The sequence continues at coordinate 58,822,212 of NC_042617.1, forward strand.
TTAATGCTTGAGCGCAGATACTGCATCTATCACATTGAATTTGTCCTGATGTATTGACAGCTAATTGAACTGAGGGGCAGCTCTGACTAAGTGTTGTTTGATGTTGGCCCCCCTTGAATATGAAAACATTGGTGGTGACTGAAAAATCTGATGTGGACTGAGGACGTGCCAATTCTGTAGTATAGCCCGTTTGAAATTGGGAGTAGAGATGGTGTGTGGTAAGACACATATAAGATTGGTTTCTTGTGATCTATTTCTATATTGCAGTAATTACTCTCGATCTGAAAACTTAGCACGTTTGTATGCCTTTTTAATACTGTAATTGGGATGTCCTCTATTCAAAAATCTTTGTCGAAGGCATTTAGCTTGTGTGTTAAAGTCTTGCTTGTCGGAACAGAGTCTGCGAATGCGAAAGAATTGTCAACTGGCAATCCTTCTTTGAAGCAGTGTGGATGGTGACTCTCAAATCGGAGAAAGTTATTCTTATCCGTTGATTTATGATACAATGTGGTGTGAATGCCGGTGGGTGATTTCGTAATAAGGATGTCCAGAAATGCTAATTGATCATGGTGATATGATAATGTGAATTTCAAGCATGGATGCACTTGATTAAGCCAAGCATGGAATTGTAGTAAATGTTCTTCTGTGCTCATCCAAATGAAAAATATATCATCTATGTATCTTGCCCATTGCCTCACATACGTGAAGAAAGGCGACTGGTAAACTGTTGTTTCTTCAAACTTGGAGACAAAAAGGTTTGCAACATCAGGGGCTATAGGAGAACCCATCGCCACACCATGTATCTGTAAAAAGAATTCCTGTTGGAAACGAAAAAAGTTGTTAAAAAGAACCAGTTGCGTGAGTGACAATAAAAACTCTGTTGGAATTCGTTGAGGTTGTTGTCTACTAGATAAGACTTCTTTAACTCTAGTGCTTCCTCTTGTGGAACATTGGTGTATAAGGCTTCCACATCTAGGCTGACCAGAAGAGTTTCTGAAGGCATGGGGCCTAATTGGGACAACTTTTGTAACATGTCAGAAGTGTCTTGCACAAATGATGGAGACTGAGCGACCTCTGGTTGTAGAAATGGTCAAGGAATTTGGCTAAAGGTTCTAAAATAGCCCCATTGGCAGACACTATGGGTCTGCATGGTGGATTGTTGATACTTTTATGTATTTTGGGGACACCATAAATAATTGGTGTCCGTGGATGTTGTACGTTCAAAAGATTGAGCTCTTTAGTGGTCAAAAAACCTAAAGTTGTGGCTTCCTGTAAAAGTTGAATGATTTGGGCACGTATTCTTGAAGTAGGGTCAGTGGTCAATTTTCGGTAAAAACCTATATCTTGAAGTTGATGCCACATTTCCTTACTGTAATCTTCTTGATCCATGATAACCACGGCGCCGCCCTTGTCTGCGGGCTTTATTACAATTTATATTACAATTATCGTTTAAAATCTTTCCTGTCTTACATCTCCCATGTTTTCGCTCCCTGTTTAATGTAACTTTACCTTCTACTTAGTTGCTAATTGGTTTCCCCTGTTCTATTGTAAACTGGTACGATAAGACCTCGTCTTGAGTATCGGTATAGTAAAAGAATTTAAATAAATAAAAATAAAAAAAATCTCTGAATTATTTGACAGAGCTTGTAGTGCTTTATTTTCGCCTTGAGATAGGTTATAAAAAACTCGTGTGCGACGTGTCTCCATATTGGCAACTTCATTGAGAACCAATGTCTGAAAAGCATCACTTCAAGGATTGTATTCATATGATATTGTTTCAGATATTTCCAGCCGAGATTCACATGCAAATTCAATGCCTATAAGTGATTCCCTGACGAAGATCTCCCATTCGAAACATTGCAGTGTCGGGACTGTTACTCAGTGAGCATAATACAGTCTGGTATAACGAGACTTTTGTATACCAGCACTTTCATCCACATTAGTGGACTCATACTGGACTCAAAAGATAGCTTTATAAATAATAAGTAAAGCATCATCCCATCTGGGGCAACCAATGATTATAAACTAGTCTGACATCCACAGTGGTGGGGTTGGAGTTGCAGTAGCCACATATGCACCAAAATAGCCTATTGTAGGCACCATATGAGGTTTCCCCGGACGATTCCATACAATCCTTATTAGCATTTGGGCTAGACTTTTCATATTTATGAAAGTTAATAACAGTCATAATAGTCTTCATCGTGTATTGTTTCAACCTTAAAACTCAGCCTTATGTTTAATCATCGGTCAAAATGTTTTTTTTAGAATGACCCAATATCCCAATTTTGTGATAAAACTAAAGTTTAGTGTCCAATTTTTTCTTTTCTTGCGAATATTATGTATCTTATATTATAAAATTGTAAAGAACTTCATACATATATATATATATATATATATATATATATATATATATATATATATATATATATGAAATACTACATGATGAAGCCTATTATGAAGGTCATTAATATTCACCATGTGTTTGAAAATTTGACTGTGTGAAGGATGGACTTTTTGGTACTCTTAAGTTATTAGAAAAATATAGTAACAGTAAATGACAGCAGAAAAAGACCAAATTGACCCATTCAGTCTTTCCAGTTGAGATTCTTCCACTTTGGGTAAATAAGCATACAAAACCTATATGCAACTCAATGCCAGTTTGTTCCCTACCTCTCCTGTTTTTCACCTGAACCTTCAACCCTTTCCTACCACTTCCTTCCATATCAGTTCCAAGCTTGTCTAGAATCAGTTATAGCCTCTGTCACCTCCACTGTTAGGCTGTTTCAGGTCTTGTCATCTTCCTTTTATGATTCTTACAAGATCAAAACTTAATCCAACACATTGGTCCCCTTCCATGTATTAGTGCCAAACTTTCTAATGATCCATATAGCCTCTAAAATTAGCAAGGCCATTGTCCAGAAATCCAGGGCTCCCAGTGCTTATTGAAGCTACTTTTAGAAGCATACTGTTAGGATCATAACTGCTGTTCCATGCAGGTTACCCCTCAATGGCCTATAGCTACGTCTATGGCTTATACTGCCACTAGTTCATGCTTCTGCTATTCCTTCACATTTTGAAAGTAAGCATCCTCTGTTTATCCCATGTCTTTTTGAAATATGCTACCATTTTAGCTTCCACCACCTATTCCAGGCATTCATCGCCATTTCAGTGGAAAAATGTTTCCTGACTAGGCTTTTGGGTCTACCCCCTTGGAGCTTCATATCATGACTCCGATTTATCAACTTCCTTTCCATTGATAAAGGTGTACTTGTGCATTGTTAATACCTTTCAGGTATTTAAATACCTCTATCAAAATTTAATTTAAAAAAGACTAAGCACAACATAAGTAAAGCAAAATGATTTATTACATACCCACGGGATGAGTGGCTTTGATCTCTCTCAAGTGAAGAAGACCACTAGTAGATGTGCAGTCTTATACATACAATTTTCTTAAATATTCAACACCCCCCAAAAAAACACCAATGGATTTTGGCACCAAAACATAGACTTTTCTGTGTGCCCAAACAATGGGTTAAACAAAAAAAAAGTCTTTATCCTGCTAGACCATTCCACATGTATGGAGACAGAACAGAATTTTTGCAGTGACAATGCTGATATTAATAGAGGTACACACAGAAGCTTGCCGCTTTCCTGTCTCTCCAGCAGATAGTGGCATGTGCTAGACTGGTGCAGCAGGATTGTTAGATTCCCTGGGTTGGCAGTGCTGGCCTTTGCTAGAGCAATTTCTTGGTCTGTTCATAAGAACATGCCATGCTGGGTCAGACCAAGGGTCCATCAAGCCCAGCATCCTGTTTCCAACAGTGGCCAATCCAGGCCATAAGAACCTGGCAAGTACCCCAAAACTAAGTCTATTCCATGTTACTTTTGCTAGTAATAGCAGTGGCTATTTTCTAAGTCAACTTCATTAATAGCAGGTAATGGACTTTTCCTCCAAGAACTTTTCCAATCCTTTTTTAAATACAGCTATACTACCTGCTAGATCATCAGTCTGTGGACTGTCTTCCCTGGTAGAATGAGGTTTTGACTTCGAGGACATCAGTTTTCTGATATCCATCCAGTGAAGCAGACCCAGAACTAGACTTCCAGGAAGGTGTCTGGTGGACTGGTGCATTAGTGGCCTCCCAGATGTCTTCATACCCTTTTAGAAGCTTTGAGGTATTGGGGGGGGGGGGAGGATATCTGAGAAGGGCCTTCCTGTCATTATCACTCCTTTTTTTTTTCCTTTCTAGTTCTCCTTTTTGCTTCTTCCCCCGCAACTCCTTCCCTGGCCTCAGAATGTTTTGCATATAAATTGTCACCTGTGTGCGACCTTTTAGAAAAAGTAGAAAAAAGGAGGCAGCTCTTTTTTTCTGTCGTAGCCGGCAGCTGCCAGGGTTCTGGGCAGGCAGTGATGAGGGGAGGGGCTGAGGGGTTGAGAGTGGTTGCTGCAACTCCGAAGGTAAGGGGGGATGTATTCCGGTTACATCTCGACAATTTCGGTCTGTATGGGGCAGTGGAGAGTAAAGTCCGACAGGGCGGATGTCAAAGGCTGGATGTTTTCAGGGGGTCAGTCAAGTCTGGGAGAGGCTTAGCTGATCTCAAACGACATTGAGCAAACTATAGGGACCAGTGTGCCTCTAGCATGCCTGGTTCATTTTGCTGTACATTTGTCTGGTGGGGACTCCACCCAACAGATGTGAACTTCCCATGTGAGCATGAAAGCAAAGTAGAAGAAGGAAAAGGCAATTCTCACAGCTTTGGGAGTGCCCTGTGGGAGCGACCACCATTTTGGAGCTGCTATGTGGTTCAGCTCCAGAGAGATCTGAGGCTTTGCAGGCAGATGGGTTGGATCCCCCAATGTTATCCCCAGAGGTAAGGGAGGCCTTTGATGCCAATCTTACCCTTCAGCTTTTGTTTGCTATTTCTCCAGAAGTGCTGCAGATTACACACTAGCTTTTCTGTGGTGGGAGAGCCATTGCGGATGCTTTGTCCCCAGCTTTGCTGCCTAACTCATTCCCTGGTGGGGGCATTACCTGCAAGTGTCCTAGGATAGCTAAAGACATTTTAAACATTGTTCAGGAATCTTCCCAGTGGGGAATCTGGAGGAGGGTTGACGGTCTCCCTGGAGTCTTTGGAGGAGAGAAAATTGGCTTCAGAAAATGAAGATGCTTCCAGACTTTCTTGGAAAGAGGAACTTGCTTCACTCATTTCCCTCATTAACTGCCACTCAACAGAAGGCACGGGGATTACTACCCATAGCCAAGTAGCCTTGATGCTTGTGGTACAACTGCAACAACACTCTTTGCTTTGACGGCAGGGGAAAAAGGGGAATTGGATTTGGAAGACAACCAATGCTGAGCCCCAAATTTTACAGTCCTTGGTACTGATATGCAGACATTAGGGGTAAAGCAGAGGACTGCTTCTACAGCCAAGTCCAAAAGCAAAGTATGTTCAAGCAGCGTTGTCTGAATTATCAAGAAGGCTGCTCACCTTGTGAAAATGTTGCTAGCAGTAATTTTGTTACAGGTTTGACAGTTCCTTGGGTTTTGATTGTAAATATTGCTATCCTTAACAAAATGCATGGGGGTAACCTGCACAGAGCGGCAGTTAGTATCCTTAACGGAAATATGGGGGTAACCTGCACAGAGTGGCAATTAGTATCCTTAACGGAAATATGGGGGCTACCTGCACAGAGTGGCAATTAGTATCCTTAATGGAAATATGGGGGCTACCTGCACAGAGTGACAATTAGTATCCTTAACGGAAATATGGGGGCTACCTGCACAGAGTGGCAATTAGTATCCTTAATGGAAATATGGGGGCTACCTGCACAGAGTGACAATTAGTATCCTTAACGGAAATATGGGGGCTACCTGCATGGAGCCTCTTCTACCTGCTGATCTACCTCAGTCTGCCAAAAATATGCTGTATTACCCTCCCTATTTTCTTTATGTCCCGATGTGCCTCCTCCCCCCCAAAAAAGAACCCCCCCTCCTGATTTCATCATTTCCCCACCCGCACCCTGTTCTACCAAAAGAGCCCACTCCCCTTGACCTACTAAAGGTTTTTAATAGCAGCCTACAGGAGGAAAAGCCTTACTCTCCTGTGGGAAAGGGGGGTGAGGAGGGGTCTCGAAAATGAAGACTCTTGCAGAGTTTACTTGCTGTGAGAGGGATCAGGAATCCTATACATCAGTCACTTATAGTGCTTAATGTATTTGTTTTTAGAAGAGAATGGCATGGACCAAGAAAATACCAATGAAGAAGAAGAGCTAGCAGTGCTTTCTCTTTATAAACATTTGTGTCGGTGCACAGGAAGGTGAGAAATAACCGTCGCTGCTTTTAAAAAGTATAGAATAAATACTAAAACCCACTCAGTCTAGCTATTAATTGAATGATTATTTTGCATAAAGAGACCAAAATGCTTGTTTGGTTGAAATGTCCCATTAGTTTTTACTTTTATAAGAGGCCTAAGAACTCCGTATACAAAGAAAAGAGTTTGACTGTATGAAATCAGTGACCTTTAATGTAGAGGTGTTCACTGAACGCGGTATTATTTTTTTCATGTTTTCTCTTTTCAGTGCCTTAAAAGAAATGTCCTCTGGCTGGCATCTGTGCAAAAGCATCAAAGCTGGAATAATGCCTTTCTTGAGGTGCTCTGCCTTGTTTTTCCATTATTTAAATGGTGTCCCGGCCCCCCCAGATCTTCAAGGTACAATTCTGCTTTCATAATCTGCCTTGTTTCATAACATGCTGCAGCTGCGTACTGAGATGCCCTGAATGGCTGAAGAATGCCAGGACTGTGTGTTGTGGCATTTTCCTTGGTGATTAGGTGCCAGATTCACAAAGGAAGTACAAAACAACTAAATCTGATATGTGATGTGGATAAAACATTTGAAAATATAAAGATGCAATGTTTACTGTAGAAAATGCTATTAAACAAATTTAATATGAGAAGCAAATTTGAAATCTACTGTGAATGAATGATGTGCTGTGTTATGGTTGCTTTTATGATGATTTTTAGGATCTTATAAGTACTTTCTTAATTTGTTTCTAAAAGAGTAAATATTTGAAATTTAAGTGTCTAGGCATACTTTGTTAAATCTGAGAAAACTAAGATATAATACTATTTTAGTTTATATTCTACAGTGTCATAAAAATGTACTGCTACTACTATTTATCATTTCTAAAGCACTATTAGACATAGGCAGAACTACAGATAACATAGGAGATGGTCCCTGTTCTTTGGAGCTTACAGTCTAGTAAAGACAAACATAATTTTCTCCCAGGACAAGCAGGATGGTAGTCCTCACATATGGGTGACATCAGATGGAGCCCTGTCACTAACCCTGTGGCCACCAGGGGTCCCCCTTCAGTCTCTTTTTCCACGCAGCAGTTGCCTCGCAGTTTAGGAGCTCTGTGAGAAATTTCTCACAACTTTCGTCACGGAAATATTTGAAGTTTAACTTCTTAAAAAGTCCTTCACCGGGGTCCCCCCATTGCGCTCCGTTCCGTCCAACACTCCAAGTGTTTTCCTGTACTTTGCAGTCTCCGACCGCGCACCCACCATTATATGGCATGGCATGGCATGGCGACTGGGTTTAGGAAATGCCCCGAGTGTCAGAGGACCATGTCCATAACAGACCTGCATAATCTTTGCGTTTTATGCTTAGGCCCCTCGCACGACGTCGGTCAATGCCCCAGTTGTGCACAAATGACCCCCCAAAGGCTGGCGCGCTTGACTGGACAAGATGGAGCATTTGTTTGCGTTGAAACGCTCTGCTCCATCAACTCCAGCTCAAATGGCTCCGACCAGAGAGGGTCCATTGACCTCTGAGACGCTTCGCCAGGAACATCGCAGAGCGGGTGACCGTCCGTCACAAACACCCCCGAAGGCATTGGCGCCATCGTTCTCTGTGCCGGAGAAGGAGCAGACCGAGCACCAAGGGAAACATCGTCACTGGCACCGATGTGCATCCCTGCCCGGTGCCAGCACCAATACCGCAGCAGCATCGATGCCCACTGAGCCGCCTGCGAAGAGGGCCCGGGGAGAGGAGCCCATATACTCCTCTGGACCCAGACCCCAAGGTGTTCCCCACCGATATCGGTGCCAGGTACTGAGCCTCCACAGATAACTGTGGAGCGACCAGATCGCTGTGGAGTAGGAGTAGCCTCCTACTCCAGGCGCAGTACTATCAATGCCAGCCTTCAGGGAGGAATTGGACAAATTGGTCCAAGAGGCAGTGCTCAATGCCCTTTGGGGCTTTAAGTCGCCACCGCGATGTTCGCACTGCTCCTCAAGCGCCTGGACACCCTCATCGGTGCCCTGCCAACTCAACCCGTGCCATCGGACACGCTGGCACTGAATCGCCCATCGAGGCCTCCGCAAGTCCCGATTCCCATACCGGGTTCCTCGGAGGAAGAAGGAAGGGACTTCCGGCCTGATCCCAGCATGGGATCCACCGATGCCGGAGCCCGTTCCAGGGCCATCGGGGCTATCTGTGCCTAAGCTTACCTCATCCGCTTCAGTGCCCTTGATGCTGGTGCCACATCCATCGATGCCTTCTCGCCCTCTAGGCTCTGGTATCCTTCCTCCCTCAGAATTACCAGCAGGTGAGGAAGAAACTCCCTATGACCCATGGGAGGATGCATCCTCGGACCATTCCTCATCCTCGGAAGTTTTCTCAGAGCCTTCGCCCCCGGAAGAAAGGCGTTGATCTCCCCCTGAAGACCTCTCCTTTGCCAGCTTTGTCACAAGATGCTGGAGGTCTTACAATTTGTAGATGCTCCAAAACAGGTAATGGCGATACCAGTACATGAAGTACTGCTTGACCTCTTGCACCGCTTGTGAGACCATCCAGGTACTGTACCTCCAGTCAACAGAAAGACAGCTGCTATGTACCTGGTTCAACAAACCCCAGGCTTTCAAAAGAGCCAGCTGCCCCACCATTCTGTAGTGGTGGAATCAGCCCAAAAGAAGGCTAAAAGATCTGGTCCACACTCCTCTGCTCCTCCTGGTAAGGAACAGAAGGCATTAGATGCATTAGGACGTAGAGTCTTTCAAGGGTCCATGTTGATAGCGTGAATAGCAGCATATCAGTTATACATGACCCAATATAACAGAAATCTCTGGAAACAAGTCCAGGAATTTGCAGAGACCTTACAACAACGACGACGGCAAGAGACCTTGACCTCCATCCTACAAAAAGGATTGGAAGTAGGTAAACACAAGGTCAGAGCTGCTTATGACTCTTTTGAGACTGCATCCAGAGTCTCAGCAGCGGGCATTAGTGCTAGGCGTTGGGCCTGGCTCAAGGCATCAGACTTATGCCCGGAGGTGCAGGACAAACTTGCAGATCTCCCCTGTACAGGAGAAAACCTATTTGGGGATAAGATCCAAGACGCAGTGGCCCAGTTAAAAGACCATCATCAGACCCTGCGTCAACTTTCAACTGTCACCTCAGAGGCACCCTCCATAGCCCGCAGGTTCTGCGCAGGGTCACCAGGAAACAATTTTATAGATCGCGTAGGTATTATCCTCCCGTGTCCTGTGCTCAACCAGCTCGAGCCCCTCAGAGAGGACATGCATGCCAAGCGAGGACACCTAGAGCACGGCCAGCTCCACAAGCTGGTCCTGCAACTAGATTTTGACTCCTTTCCAGAGAGCAGTAGCCATCTCCCCTTTTGCCACTTTGCAACTAATTGGCACCCAATTACCACAGACCAGTGGATACTGTCCATCATAACCCATGGTTACTGTCTAAATTTTTCAACTATATTCCTGGACTCCCACCCAGTCTACCGAGGAGCCGGGATGATCACACAACACTTCTTGAGTTAGAACTCTCAACCCTTCCGTATGCCAGGGCCGTACAACCGGTACCCTTGACCCAGCAGGGGAAAGGATTCTACTCCAGGTATTTCCTAATTCCAAAAAAGACCAAAAAAGACCTGCAGCCTCCGGCCACTGTGTCGTCGTCCTCTCTTAGGTCACAACTGTCATCTTCTGCTGCCGCAAGACTGATCAGAGATGGTACCCCCTGTCCATGCACCCCGATCACATCCCCTCTCCCCGCTACACTTTACCTGCCATGTCCCAGATGGAGATGTTGTGCGGCCCCAACTGCTTCAGGTAGAAAGTGCCCCCCACCATGCTCACCATCTTCTGGACCCTCTTTTCCACATAGCGGTATGGCAGCGATGTCATGCCCACTTTCAACTCCCCAGCAGCACCACCTTCACGTCTGGCTTCTTCAGCATGGCTGCCGGCGGGGGAGCAGGGCTTTACTGTAGGTGCCCAGTCGGAATTGACTCAGTTGAGTGCAAAGTCACACCAGAACCCAAGCAGCAGACTTTTATCGCACATTAAGTGTGCATGCCCTTGTCTGCATTATAAGCGCTACCTAGCAGGGGCCGTCTCTTATCTGGTCAGCGCAGCACCACAGAAACGATTAGTAGGGGTCACAGTAGTTTATGCCAGGGTACAATTGCTGCCCCACCCCCACCCCAACCTAGAAAAGAGGGTCGAGTCAAGAAAAACCTAGGAAAGTTGACCTGGCCTTGGTTCAGCCCAATTAAAACCAACCGCTGATTGGTTCAAATAAAAGCCATACATTAACTAAAAAGCTTCTAGTTCGGTGTCCACTGGCAGCTTAATCCCTCCAGCAGGTGGTTTCCAGAGCTGCCAGTTCATACAAAGGTGGCGGCTCCATATTATTTCCCAAGAGAGCCGAGCCCCCCAGAGATGATCAGAGACTGCATCCCCTGTCCATGCGCCCCAGTCACATCCCCTCTCCCCGGTGCTCTGCTTTACCTGCGTGTCATCTCCTGCTGCCGCGGGGCCAGTCTCGTGGCAGCAGGAGATGACGTTGAGAGAAACGAGACTCCTGCTGCCTGGGATTGGCTACTAAGTGGATCAGGCAGGGGTTTGGTTTATCCCTGCTCGATCCGATGTTTGACTTTGGAGGCAGGGTGAGGCGGCGGCTGTGATAGAGGTGTTTTGGAGGGGCACTTTTTGCCACTCCAAAATTCTGCCACTTGAGGCCGCAGCCTTTCCCTGCCTCATGATAGAACCGCCCCTGGCGTCGGGCCCTCATCTTCATTTCAACTGCTGGCAGATTGGAATCCAGCTGCAGCACCCATTCTTATTCTCTCACTCCCACACTCACTCACACACTCACTCGCAACCCAGGTAGGCTCCCATCTCTCTCACCCACCCCCCCCCCCCCCAGACAAGCTCCCATTTACATTCACACACCCCATGCAGGCTTCCACTTACATCCACCCAAATCCCAGGCAGGCTCTCATTCTCACACACACACACACACACACACACACACACACACACACACACACACATATATATCCCCAGGCAGCCTCCCATTCACTGACACACACACGCAGACCAGGCAGTCAGGGTCCCTGGGTCATTCCTTCTCTGCTGCTTCTAGCTTGTGCCACCATCTTTATGGAGAGCAGCAGTTCTGCGACTCCTCTCATGTGCTGGCCCCGAGGTAATTCAACACGAAGCTAGCACTTCCTCATTTCATGTATTGCGAGATGAGAATACAGGAGGTGCTAGCACAGCAAGTGTTGAATACCGTGGGGCCAGCACATAAGGAAGAGCCTCCAGACAGGCTTCCTTTTCTGCTGCAGCATCCTGCTCCTTCCGCCACCGATGGGATCTGGTCCAATAACAGCAACATGGGCCTCTCCATGCTCCCGACACTACCCCACCGGGTGTGCCGCCCTGTGCAATTGCACAGTTTGCAAACCTGGTAGCGCTGGACCTGTTCCTTGGTGATCACAAACATTTGTTAACCAATTCTGCTTTCTTGTCGGTCTCTACAAATTCCTTCTCTTCACCTCTAAGTCTTACAATCCTAATTTTGCATTTTAACCTATTACTAAAATCCTTGCCTTTTCCAAAATATTTTTTGGCTCTTAAAGAATGTCTTACTATTAAGCTTTTGTTCAATATGAGCAAAACCAAGATTCTTTATCTCTCGCGATATTCTGTTCATGATGTCCCAGATTCCCTGATGATAGAAGGGGTTAAGATCCCAATAGTTACTTGGGCACGGAATCTTGGGGTCTTCGTGGATTCTACTCTTTCATTAAAACCTCATATTGGTCAGGTTGTCAAGGAGGCCTACTGTAAGCTCCATATGTTACGCTGACTTCAACCTTACCTGGATGAAGCTGATCTTAAAACTGTGGTCCACTCATTGTAGTTATCCTCATTAGACTATTGTAATTTATTGTACCTTGGCCTCCTGCAGTCCACTGTTAAATCACTACAGTGCATTCAGAATTCTGCGGCCAGAATTGTGGCTGGGACTCCAATACGACAACACTACTCCAGTTCTGATGAAATTCCACTGACTACCAATTAGCTGGCAGATTAAGCTTAAAATCCTTATGACAGTGTTCAAGGGCTTGAAAGGCCTTGTTCCTGCTACTTTTAATGCTTCATTAAAATTGTAACGACCAGCAAGACCTTTAAGATCACCCTCGTCAAACCTACTGGATGTTCCATCATTCAGATTGGTAAAAATTGATGAATCCTGTGAGCGCTTATTTTATGTTCAAGGCCCGGAAGTGTAGAGCTCTTTGCCTCGTCCACTAAAGGAGAAGAGCTCCTTTTTAAAATTCAGGAAACTGGTTAAGAGCTTCCTTTTTCAACAGGCATTTTCTGCAATATCACCAATGAACAAAATGAGTTTATCATTTTATTATTTATATTTTTATTGATTTTATGAAATTTTTCTTGGTAACTGCATAGAAATTCTGATACACGGCTTATAAATTTAAAAAAAATAAATCCGAGCTCAAGATTAGTTACAAATTGGGTACAATAGGTATTTCCCTGCTCCAGAGGATTTATATTCTAAGTTTGTGCCTGAGGCAATGGAGGGTGACATGACTTGTCCAAGATCACAAGAAGCATCAGTGGGGAGAAGTGGGATTTGAACCCTTGCTTCCCTATTCTCAGCCCACTGGTCTACCACTGGATGACTAGCCACTCTGTCAAGATGGACAGCCTAAACCAGCCTTCTTATATATGTGGAGAGGTAGTTTTGATTTCCATAGGTTTTCTCCAAAGAGAAGGCTGCATCACCGTATTTGCATTGGGATAAAACCAGAACTGACTCAGCTTGTCCCTCATGACATGAAGCAAAGTTCACCCTCAGGGGCGGATTGCCCTATCGGGGGATCGGTCACTCTAGTCACGTGTTCTGCCGAGCACGGCTCTGACAGAGCCGCGCTCGGCAAACACGTGGTATCTCCTGGGCCAGCCTGGGCGGCGAATCCCCGGGCTGGTCGTCATCGGGAATCCGCCCCTGTTCACCCTTGATCTGTTTTAAACATGTTGCTTTAAAAAACTGAGGTAAATGGAGAAGCAAACATGGACAATATAGGAGAGATAGGATGGCAAGAGAGACATAGCGGTGAAAAAGTTAGACTATGCACGGTTGGATGTTATTTCCATAGAAATGGTAATAAGAGGATGACATACAAGGTCAAGTGGCCAAGGTGATAATGGTAGATTTAAAAATATGAAAGCGAAGGATAGAGTTTGAACATCTTGGGGCAGAGCATTATTTCACAGGAGAATCCAGTGATTGAGTCCAAGCTGGCTGGTGACCAGTGATCACAATTATGTCCAGAGATCCTTTTAAATAAGTAATTGGCGCAATTTTGAGAAAATCAGAGAAATTGACAAGTGTCATAATATAGGGGTTGATTTTAAGACCCGCGCGTGTCCATGTGTGCGTGGTTCCCGGCGTCGCCATGCGCATGTTATAAAATATGATGGCCGCGCACACATATGTGCAGGCGACTCGCGGGGGGGGGGGGGGATTTTCAAATTACGTGCAGTGACGCAATTGCCCTTTTTCCAAGTTCCCTCCCTCCAATTAAGGAGCGGACTAGGAGGGAACTTCCCTAACCCTATCCTTTCTCCCTCTTCCCCTCTTCTCCCCAACCCCTAAAATAACCCTACCTAGCCCCAATTTATTTGTTTTTATATTTACTGCTCCTCAGGAGCAGAAGAAAACCCCGCACACCGGCCAATTGCCGGTGCGCGCTTCCCCGGGAAAGCATCTAATGGTGCTGTCCCAGCCCGCCCCCAGTCCATACCCCGCTTCCGGCCCAATTCTTTTGAAAGGCCTGGCATTTTGATGCGAAACTGGGGTAGACGCATGGCTGGACCCTTCTGAAAATGCTGCTCGGGGCACGCACAGGGCCCGGCTACTTACGTAACCCCCGTAATTCACACGTGCAGGGCTTTTAAAATTGATAGGGTATAATAATATTAGGGAGCTCCAAAATGGTGAGAAGTCCTGGGTATGTAGTAGGAAGAAAGTAGAGTAGTGGCAGCAGAACTGTTGCTGGTTTTGAAAGCATTCAAGTAGAAAATTGTAACAAATTCCTCGCATTTCTTAGTAGAAAGGAAAAAAGAAGCTTCAAAGTACTACCAGAGAAATAGAAAAAAGGAGCTGGGGGTGAGGAATAGGAAGTGATGGTTCCTAGCATTATTTCAACTTCAGCAGTGAGTGGAATTTGGATTTTGAATTCTTGAGAGGATCTCTGTATTCAGTCTGGTAGGATCTCAGATGCAGGAAAGCTGCGAATGCTTTTCAGTGTGATATCCAATACATGCAGGGTCCCTGAACTCACGAGAATACTCTGGGACCAAGATGAATGAGAGAGGCTAGGGATTTTAGATGATCGAATTCAGGGCTGCAAGATTAATAGACTAGTTGACACACAATTTTCAGTCGCAAATTTCTTTTTTCTTATCGTTGTTATTTTGGTGCAGCAGATTTCCTTTTCATTATTTGGGCTCAATCAGAACTAGTCTCTTGGGCAGCAGCACCATGAGCATGCACCCTAGTTCAAGCTAGTAGGTATCCGAATTGGGCAATGGCTGGGTTGGGCTGTAAAAACTGCCTCCACAGCCTCTCCAGGCACACTACAACTAGTGCGCGTCCCTGATCTAACTGGCCTGAGCAGGGAATAAAACCTAGGGCTGGCCCGAAACTTTTCTTTATTTTTATTTTTTTAGTCTCGTTGTAGATTAGAAGACATTAACCAAAAAAATAACAGTATTACATCTGTAACGCCTGTGTTATAATTATATGTTACTGGCTTTTTGTGCTGTGGGTGTGGTGCTATCTGAACATATGGATCTGATATTTTTCATCTATTTTTTTTCTGTATTTTCAGTAAGTGTGTCCAACCAGTTTGAATATTTATGTAGCTACCTTTCCCTGCCAACAAATCTTGCATCCCTTTTTCAAGAAAATAGGAACATGGATGCGTTAATAGAAAGGTAAGGCTTGTGGGTGTATTTTAAAGCAGTTTGTTCAAATAAAGTATCTATATGTGAAATACCTTACTTATATAGGGCATTGAAGTTCCATTTAATTACTAAAGAAAAGAAACAATCTTTCAAACCGTATCAAACTATGCGAAAGAAAGCTAAAATCCTAAAAAAATAAAAATAAAAAAAAATCCAAGGAGAGTTAAAGGAGTAGATCAGGAGCTAGCTTTCCTTGAAGATGACTCCCTTCTGTTGCAGTGGCAGCCAAACAGTGATGTCAGCATGTCTCAACCCACTGGGGAGTGACATCTGGCCTCTCAGCTTTTTCTGACACACACATGGGTGTTTCCTGCAGCAGCAGAGAGCCACCCACCCAGTTCAAGGTAAGTTAGCTTCTTACCAGCTAGTTTTAAATCTTACTGTCATCCTGTGCAAGCACTTTTATGGGTATAAGAGTTCCATTTTAAAAGTTGGATCCCACAGTGCTCTCATAATAAACTTGAGAAACTCTATTGATGAAAGGTTAAGGATTGCATTTTCTGTGTCCCAGTAAAACTGACCTAATCAAGCTTTAATATTCCTTTACCATTTCAATACAAAATGATGTGCAAGCTATACAGAATTGTGTGTTTCATTAATAAAATGTATAAAGCAGCAGTTATTTCTTGCTGTGTACCTATTTATTTAGATATTTATATTCCGCTTTTTGGCACTTCAAAGCGGATTACAGTCAGGTACAGTAAGTATTTCCCTATCCCCAGAGGGCTCACAATCTAATCCGTAGATTCATCAAAATGCTTTAACACATTGATAAACGCCTACGTTGAGAAAAAGGGGTGTGTTTAGGGAAATTTTAGAATTGCTGCACCTCGCGGTAACTTATCACTTTGCATCAGTAGTATCGCTTGGTGTGTTAAACTTAGCACACCCTGCGATAATCCCTAATTTTTTTACATCTTGCACGGGGGGGGGGGGGGGAGGGAGGGAGAGAGAAAGAGAGAGGCTGTCTACAAGACCCTCATAGTAGTGAAGTATTTATATCTTATAGGAGGGCCATCTAATAGTTTGAGTTGAGGTGTTAGTGGTGGTTTAGGGGCCTGTTTCTCGTGTAGAGTGAGACGTACGAACCGCACAAAACACCCTGGTGAAGATTTAACGTCATTCTGAGTGAGAAACGTCTCACAAAGATGAAATTTCAACTATGTTCTCCCATCCTAGTTTGATGGACTCTGTAACAGGGTACTACCAAGCTAGGGTGAGAGAACATACTTTACACTGCCCCTCATTTTCCTAAATCCTGCCCAAACTCCTCCCTGATACCGCCTCTCTCAAAAATTAGCATGCGCTCCATGCGTTAGTGTTCTTATCACATGAGTTATGGTGTTAACTCGTACATTAACACCTTAACTCATTTGATGAATGACCCTATAAGTTTGTACCTGAGGCAATGGAGGGTAAAGTCACTTGCCCAAGGTCACAAGGAGCAACAGTGGGCCTTGAATCCTGGTTTCCTCACTTCGTGGTCCATTGCTGTAACCACTAGGCTACTCCACCTTGATACTATATATAGTTTTTTTCTGTGCATAAGGGCTTTCCATTGACAATAGTGGTGTGGCTATCTGGTTACATTTGCATGTTACCCATCTATTACTGAAGTAGATATGAGGATCTACATCATATTTCAATAATAATCCAATTTAAAAGGGATTATAAGTAACTATTTCAGGAGAAAGAATGGTCATCCATTTCTGAAACCTGTATAGTTTCCAGCATAACATGTAGCAGTCCACTTAATTGCAAAATAGAAGGTAGGCATCAGACAGCTTTGATGTGATCTTATTAGCTGCCTTTTTTTCTTATAAGTTCAGTGTCTGGACCAAAGGTTACCTAAGGGTAACATTTCCTTCAATTACACAATGCAGCTTTCAGAAGGGGGTAAAACATTCCCTCTTCCTTCCCACTCAAATTAGGGGAAAAAATTGGAACAACAGCTACTTTTCAGTGGTAATATCCCAGTTCAAGGAGCTTTATGGATAAAGTTGCAGTCTGCCTCTAAACCTTCTAAATTTCAGAAAATTGTGCGGACATTCTTACAGAGAAAAAGGGTTTAATGATTAATTGCGTCTGAGAATATGAATGAGAATGGGACCCACACAGATAATCCTTGTTTGTAGTTGTGGGCAAGCAAGGCTAAATCTAGAACTAGTCAAGTCTGCTGAAAAATGTGAAGATGGATGGACCTTACAGTCTCTGCCAACGTAATCTAGTTTTCAGTGCTGGCTGTTTAGAACCTATCATTGTAAAATTCATAACAGAAAAATAAAACATCCTGCAGCAAGCTATATTTTCTGAAATTAGAATAGGAATTCAGAAATAGGTAGAGAGAACTTTCCCTCCCAAAGTTCTCTTACACATTATCCCTCTGAAATGGAATTACACTTCCTTCAGTTGTAATGCTTTATTTTATAGGGGGAGAGGGAAGTAAGTCTCCTGTGCTTGAAACCTTCATTTAGTTTCTGGAAATATTAGCTTGTGAAATGATGATTTTGCACATACGTGTTTTTTTTCATTGAAGAAATAGACAGTAGGTTCCCTGTACGTACCAGGATCAGTCCAGGACACCTGGGTTGTGACTCCGCACCAGTAGATGGAGACAGACTAAAACTTGTGGGCGGAGCCATATATGCCCCTGTGCCAGTCACAGCCCCTCAGTCTTACTCTGTCTCCAGTAGATGGTGCAGGTCCGGTCACAGCCCTGCCTGCCCTGGTTCTGGTATTCCGTCAGGGTCGGTTCCTTTTTTGATTGTTTAGGCCAGTTTTAGGCTACGGATTTCTATTTGGGAATATTTTTTCTAAATTGTCCTTAGGTCCCTTTCGCCCTGCCTCCCAGGGGGGTTGTGAGGTTCTGAGGGGACCACCCCCCCTGGTTGAGGCCGCTGCTAGGGTGGAGGACCCAGCTGGCCTAGTAGCAGCGTCAGGGGTGACACCAGGGAGCCCGGTTCACTCACCCCTGCTGGATTAGGGCTCCAGGACCGTGGACAGCGACAGGCGCTTTTCTTAAAAAAAAAAAAAAAAAAGGTTTGTGTTTATTTCTGTGCCGGCTCTCTCTTGCTTCGCGTCGCCGCTCGTAGTGGGGGCGCCGCCGACGGGGGGAGGCCGTTCGTTCGAATTTTTTATTTTTTGTCGCTCCTCTTACCCCGTTTTCGCGCCTCTTCGCCGGCATGCCTCGCGGCTCGGCGCGCGGCCTGCATCCCGGGCGGAGAGGGGTCGTCTGGGGCGCCTCGGGGGGCTCGTTCGCGGCCCGCGCGATCGCCTCCGCGCGGGGGGGCGCCGGAGAAAAGCCCCAAGAGCTTTTCCCGCTTAGCGCGGGAGTGGCGGCCATTTTGGCCACGGGCCGCGAAATGGCGCGGGAAACGGCAGGGCCTTTGGCCTTGCCTCCCGCGCTTTCCCCGCAGCGGATCGCGGTCGGAGGGGGTCCCTCGGGGGACACAGGGTCCCCGGGGAGTCCCGCTGATTTTTCCTCTGATTCGAGCTCGCTTTCGGAGGACCTTGCGCTTTTGTTGCGCAAGGTCCTGAAATACAAAAAAAGCAAGCCCGGCCGGAGTGAGGCTCGCAGAGCTCCACCGCAGAAGAGGTCCAGGAAGCCCTCGGGGGTCGCGGAGGGGCTCCAGGGCGCCTTGCGGGGGAAGCGGCCTCCACGTGGCGTCCCACAGGAAGCGGACACCGATTCCTCCCCCGAGGCGGACGCTGATTCCTCTGAGGAAACCCAGAAGGGACCCGACGATGTGGGAGCGGACGGCTCCGCTACGTCCGGCGTAGCAAAAGGCTCACAGGCAGTGGAGGGGGACGATCCCAAAGTGGTCAGGCTCTTCCGTAGGGATGAATTGCCACCTCTATTTCCAGCCATTATCCAGGAACTGGGAATAAACCCTCCTCCGGCGGTGGTTCGTCAGGAAGCGAACATGGATCCGGTCCTGTTAGGCCTCACGGGTCCGGCAGTTGCTTTTCCGTTCCATTTTTCTTCAACGGACATCATGTTCCGGGAATGGGACACTCCGGAGTTAGGGTTGAAGGTCAGCAAGGCCATGGACAAGCTTTACCCGCTCCCGGAGGATGCGCTGGACCTTCTCAAGTTTCCCAAGGTGGATTCGGCGGTTTCGGCGGTAACGAAGAGATCTACTATCCCGGTTACAGGTGCGACAGCCCTTCGAGACCTTCAGGACAGGAAGCTGGAAGTACAGCTCAAGAAGATTTTTGAGGTTTCAGCGCTAGGAATTCGGGCCGCCATGTGTACGAATTTCGCTTTGAGAGCTGGCTTACGCTGGGCTCAGGTCCTTCAAGCCAATGCGGATCTTTCGGCTGACGAGGCAGCGCAAGCGGATAAGTTGGAAGCGGTAATAGCATATGGCGCAGATGCACTCCACGATCTGCTGCGCACTTCGTCTAGATCCATGGTGGCGGCTGTCTCGGCGCGCCGCCTCCTGTGGCTACGCAACTGGGCGGCGGATGGCTCTTCTAAGGCTCACCTCGGGGCGCTGCCATTCAAGGGTAAATTGCTGTTTGGCAAGGAATTAGATGACTTGATGGCTTCCCTGGGGGAAAATAGGGCTTTCAGGTTGCCCGAAGATAGAGCCAGGTCACGGACTTCCTTTACAGCCAGGTCCCGCTTTCGTGGGCCCAGGAAGGCGCGACCTCAAAGGTCGTCGGGGCACTCGTACAGGTCTTCCTCCTCCCGTACCCCACAGTGGCAGCAGCAGCAGTCCTTTCGTGGGAGGCGCTTTGGTAGACCAGGGGGTGCCCTGGCCATCACGGCGCCCAAATCTTCACAATGAAAGGGGGTCGGCCCTTCTCCCGCCGCAGCCTCAGCACGCCGTTCCCAACGTCGGGGCGCGGTTGCTGTCGTTTTACGAGAGATGGGCCGGAATAACGTCGGACCAGTAGGTCCTCACCGTGATAAGACACGGCTACGCGTTAGATTTTGCTCGCATTCCAGTGGACAAGTTCCTTGTGTCACCCTGCAAGGCTCCCGAGAAGAAGACGGCGGTGCTAGACACCATCCGCCGCTTAGAGGACTTGGGAGCTATCTCCCCCGTTCCGGTCAGCCAACAAGGCAAAGGCCGTTACTCCATTTACTTCATCGTACCAAAGAAGGACGGCACGTCCCGACCAATTCTGGATCTCAAAGGGGTGAACCGATGCCTTCGCGTTCCTCGCTTCAAAATGGAGACGATCCGGTCAGTCATCGCCGCGGTCCGGCCAGGCGAGTTCCTGGCCTCCCTGGACCTCACGGAGGCGTATCTTCACATAGGCATCCAGCCGTCGTTCCAACGCTTCCTCAGATTCTGCATTCTGGGTCGGCATTACCAGTTTCGGGCGCTCCCTTTTGGGCTCGCAACGGCCCCTCGTACTTTCACGAAGGTGATGGTCGTGGTGGCGGCGCAACTGCGCCGAGAAGGTCTCCAGGTCCATCCGTATCTGGACGATTGGTTGATTCGGGCGAAGTCCGAAGATCAGTGTCGGATGGCGGTGGCCAGGGTCCTCCATCTGTTGCAGTCCCTGGGATGGGTGGTCAACTTCAGCAAGAGTCATCTGACACCCACGCAGACCTTGGAATATCTGGGAGCTCTTTTCGACACAAAGCAGGGCAAGGTGTTTCTGTCGCTCGAACGGATGGTCAAATTGCAAACTCAGGTACAACGCTTGTTGTCTCTCCGCCAGCCGCGGGCCTGCGACTACCTTACGGTCCTCGGGTCTATGGCTTCCACGCTGGCGCTGGTGCCATGGGCGTTCGCTCATCTGCGACCCTTACAGTCATCCTTGCTTTCCCGCTGGAAGCCGGTCTCGGAGGATTTCCACTTACCGCTTCCTCTAGCGGGACACGCGAGGTCCAGCCTGCGTTGGTGGCTGGACCCCAGTCATCTTTCCGCCGGAGTCTCTCTCCTGGTGCCCAGTTGGACAGTGGTGACCACGGATGCCAGCCTCTCCGGTTGGGGAGCGGTCTGCCTAGGGAGCTCAGTTCAAGGCCTATGGTCAGTGTCGCAAGCCCAGTGGTCTATCAATTGCCTAGAGACCAGAGCGGTCCATCTGGCCCTGCAGGCTTTTCTACCATTGCTGCGGGGAAAGGCAGTCCGAGTGTTGTCGGACAATGCGACCACCGTGGCATACATCAACCGGCAGGGGGGGACCCGGAGCCCCCAGGTGGCAGAAGAAGCTCAGCGCTTGATGGCCTGGTCGGAGCTACATCTCAGCAACCTCGCAGCGTCTCACATTGCGGGAGTCGACAACGTGCAGGCGGACTATCTCAGCCGTCATCGTCTGGATCCCGGAGAGTGGGAGCTGGGGGACGAAGCGTTTCTTCTCATTTGCGAAACGTGGGGGGTGCCCCACATGGATCTGATGGCCACGTGGCACAACGCGAAGGCCCCACGATTTTACAGTCGACGTCGAGAGCGGGGGGCAGAAGGCGTCGATGCGTTGGTGCTTCCCTGGCCGACGGATGTGCTGCTCTACGTGTTTCCCCCGTGGCCGATGATCGGCAAGATTCTACGGCGCATAGAGTTGCATCCGAACAACGTGATCTTGGTGGCACCGGAGTGGCCTCGCCGGCCGTGGTTCGCAGACCTCGTACAACTGGCAGTAGCGGCCCCCCTTCGGTTCCAAGGAATGGCGGCCCTACTCCATCAGGGCCCCGTCTGTTTGGAGGATGCGGATCACTTCTGTCTCGCGGCATGGCTTTTGAGAGGAATCGACTGAAGAGAAAAGGTTATTCAGATGCGGTGGTGGCCACGCTACTGCGTTCCAGGAAGCAGTCGACGTCTTTGGCTTACGTCCGTGTCTGGGTGGTCTTTGAGGACTGGTGCGTGCAGCGAGGGGTGGACCCCATCTCGGCTTCCGTCTCTGATGTTCTAGCGTTCCTCCAGGCGGGTCTGGCCAAAGGTCTGGCGTGCAGTTCCCTACGGGTCCAAGTGGCGGCGCTGGGGTGTTTGCGAGGTAAGTCTCTGGCGCTTCACCCGGATATTGCTCGTTTTCTTCGGGGGGCTAAGCACCTTCGCCCCCCGTTACGTCTTCCTTGTCCGGCTTGGAACCTCAATTGGGTTCTCTCCGCTCTATGCACGGCGCCGTTTGAGCCCTTGAAACGCGCAACTCTTAAGGATCTCACTTTAAAAACGGCATTCTTGGTGGCGATTGCCTCGGCACGGCGTGTTTCCGAGTTGCAGGCCCTGTCCTGTAGGGAACCTTTCTTGCGTATCTCCGATTCGGGGGTTTCCTTACGGACGGTTCCTTCCTTTCTTCCGAAAGTGGTCTCGTCGTTTCACGTGAATCAATCGGTGGAGTTGCCCGCTTTTGCATGCGGAGACTCCTCTGCTACCGAAGAGAGGGAGTTACGGAAGCTTGACGTGCGGAGATCCCTTCTCCGATATCTGGAGGTCTCTAATCCGTTTCGGGTCACAGATCATCTGTTTGTCCTGTTCTCTGGACCAAAGAAAGGAGCTGCAGCGTCCCGCACAACTATCGCTCGTTGGCTCAAGGAGGCCATTGGTTCGGCGTACTTGGTGCGGGGAAAACCCCTTCCCGTGGGGCTGCGGGCTCACTCGACTCGATCCCAAGCAGCGTCTTGGGCGGAAGCTTCTCAGGTGTCGCCTCAAGAGATTTGTAGGGCGGCCACCTGGAAGTCGTTGCATACTTTTGTCCGGCATTACCGGCTGGATGTCCGGGCTACCGATTCCGGGGGTTTTGGAGAGAGGGTACTCCGAGCGGGACTCTCTGCTTCCCACCCTCAGTAGGTTGCTCTGGTACATCCCAGGTGTCCTGGACTGATCCTGGTACGTACAGGGAAAGGAAAATTAGTTTCTTACCTGATAATTTTCGTTCCTGTAGTACCAAGGATCAGTCCAGGATCCCGCCCGCGGTGCTGCGCTGAAGTAATGGAGAGTCCGCTCTGTGTTTTGATTTGCTCTGTTCCGCTTGTTCGCTCTCTCGGTTGGAGAGTCCGTTTCCAGAAGGGGTGTTTCTTTCCCCGTTAGTTAGCGGTATCTAGTTTTGTTTACTTCTCTGGTTGTGTTCTACTTTGACATTCCGTAAGACTGAGGGGCTGTGACTGGCACAGGGGCATATATGGCTCCGCCCACAAGTTTTAGTCTGTCTCCATCTACTGGTGCGGAGTCACAACCCAGGTGTCCTGGACTGATCCTTGGTACTACAGGAACGAAAATTATCAGGTAAGAAACTAATTTTCCTTTGTAGCCAGCTATGAATATTTATTATTTATTTATTTATTTTGAATTCTTATATACCGACATTCCTGTAAAGTATACAGATCATACCGGTTTACAGTGTAACATAACTGTCGCAAGTGGCGATTACATAGAACATAAGGCGTTAGAACAGCGAACATTTTTTACATAAAATATTAGAGCATCAGAACAAAGGGAATATTGGGAGAATGCAAGGAACAAATGGAAACCATATAAACTGAATGCGAGGTAACTATAAGATGTTAATGCCGTAATGTGAAAGACTGAGGCCTTGAAGCTAGAATTCAGGGGAGTAAGGGGGGGAGTAAAAGGGAGGTAGAATTGGAGGGGCGGGGTAGGTCGGGCGGAAAGGGTCAAAAGGTGGGATTGAGCGGGAGGAAGAAACAGAGGAAAAAGGGGGGCTCCCCGATGAGGCCTCGGGGGCTGTGTCGAGAGTGGAGTGTGAACAGTTTATCCTGTAGCCCACCTTCTCTGTGTTCATATTATCTGAACAATAAGGAATCCTAGCATAGGTGCCAGCTCTGTAGATGCTAGAATACCCCCAGTATTGAACCAACTCCTTCACTGTGACCAGGGAGGAGATAATTTGTGTTAAATTTAGTACCCCCAAATCACTCTCAAAAGTTGGCTGCTTGTATCCTCACACCATCTGTTCCTTCTAAAGTGAAATGACGATACTGGGAATGGAGCAGGAAGCTTCTCATAAAGTTGTGTGGCCCACAAGTCCTTTTTTAAGTTAATTTTTGAAAATATGTATTTAAATTTACTAATATTAATTATCCATATATATATATTATCTGCCTGTATCCTGCAACTTGTCCACCATTCCCAGCTTCGCTTTGTCCATTAGCAGTTGAAAAATACCTGCTTCAGCAAAGAAGTATATTTTGAGGAAAACCCCTTCTGTTCTGGATTTGTTAAAAATAAACTCATTGACTGACTCATGAGCCGCTTTGGTAGTATAACTTGCTGGTGGGTGGTTTCCATGCACTGTAGGGTGTGGAAGCACATCATTCTGCTGTTGTATCTATTAGCTTTCTTAAGTCTGCACTCTTGGATACTAAGAAAAAAGGGAACAACAACAATGTCATAGAGGGATGAATGATAACTCCAAATGTCTCTGCTTCCGTTGGTGATTCTAAACAGATAAATTCTCTGAATCTGTGGTTCCATCTGCCAGGCCCCTCCCCTTCTCAGATACCACAAGAAAACAGTCTTTGTGGGTGCTTTATTGTATGAACTTGTCAGTTACAGCACTTATTTACAGAAAGAAAGGCAAGACAGCAGAAGTAGAGCTACAGAAAAGCCAGGCAAAATACAAAAAGCAAAAAAGTACTACCTTCTCTGTGATACATATAGTATAAAGATTTGTACTCGGTGAGAGACAGATGTGGTCTAAAGAAAATAGACAGTAGAAGACCCCCAATATCTTTACAATGATAGAATAAGTTCTGTCATATGAAAAAGGCCAAGCTGCTATTCTGATAACAATCAACAGGGCTTTAATTGTATTTGATATGAAAGTTATTGTTGAGTATGCATTAATATGTAGTTTGTTTTCTCTTTAAGTTGGTGTAGTAACAAAGAGATATGCAGATACTTGAAAGGTGAAAGATCATCTATAAGGTACGCATCCTTGACAATAAGCAGGGTTTCCGCAGAATTGTGTAATTGTGTTTCCATGATTATTAATTAAAGCACTGTAATGCTTCTTGATGTGATATGAGCTTTCCTAAGAAAAAAACGTTAAGCATTTCAGTTGTGAAATAATGGTTTGTTTACCATGTTTTACCCGGCTCACTGGGATATTTTTACTTTTCACTGTATGTGTGGTAATACAATCTATTTGTAGGAAGAGAGAATTTATGTTCTTCGGGGTAGATTTTTAAAGGTGCACGAGCTTCCTGGCATGCACACATGGATGCGCTGATTTTATAACATGCACGCCCAAGTTATAAAATCCGGGGCCGTGCACACATGTGCAGGCGGCGTGCGCAGGGGGGCCTAATTTTAGAAAATTATGTGTGGCGACCAGGCCCCCCGACCCGCCTCTCCCCACCCCCCTGACCGCCCCTTTCCTTTGGCCCGGCACTTCTGCGCGTGACATGAGTTACACACACAGCCAGGCCCCTTTTAAAATGCATGCGGTGCACGCAAGGCCCAGCCGCGCTTGTAACCCCTGGATTTTACGCGCGTGGGGGATTTAAAATTCGCCCATTAGAGAATTGTGTGTGTGGTCCATGGGGGTGAAACCCTGCTAGAAACCTAACATTCACATTCATTTCAACAAGCACAATGATGTGTATTGATTGCTCCATGCAGAACAGAGCTGGCATTTTAAAAAGGAGAAGCCATGTTCAACACTTTCCTCTTAGCTCTGCTATCTAGATGAGACGAGGAATAATGGAAACCGGTCATATACAGTAATTAAAAAGAATAATTGAAATTAGCCATAACAGATGCAGATTCTGTCCCAGTGATGACAATGAAATTCATAGCAAAAGATCTCTCATGTCCTGAAACCTCAAAATTAAATGGTCTCAGTTTTATGATTGGTTTTCCCACACACTTGCATATGATTCCACAGAGATCCATGTGTGATAGATAATTGTGTGGTTCTGTCATCGTTTCTCCTTGACTCCTTCAGCTGTTTCTGTTCCTTTGCCCTTTTTTGTGTTTCTGTAACCTTTCAGTGACTCTTTACCTACATTTACTTCTATTTTGTTTCTCTCCTCCATCTGTTTCCCTTCACTGCATTTTTTCATAACACCATAATACCACTCTTTAACAAAGTCACTTTGTGAATTGCTCTGATATAGCAACAAGTGAATGAGTGTGTTGTTTTTGAAACATGATAAACAAAAAGTAAATGCCATAATTTTTCCTCTGGATATATAACCTTCCATGTAGAGCAATAAGATAACTTTATTTGAAAAATAGGAAGAACAGACCTAATCATGAGCTTAAAACAAGTCAAACCTTCTGTGCAATATCTCACAGCAAATAAAAATAAAAGTAAAACTTGCCATTTATTCTTGAAAGCTTTCTGCTAAATTATAAGAATATATATGAGATGATATGCTGAGTCAGACAAAGGACCATCAAGCTCAACATCCTGTCTTTGACAGGATATATAAAGATACAATAAGGAGAAAATATGAAAGGAGGATCCATATAAAATATACCGAGATCCCATGTAACTGTTAGTTCTACATCTTTCTTGATTTTCTAACTAGCTATTGAAGGCTAAGGGGAAAAGATGTGTGTGAAGAAGAAGGGAGGAGAGTTGGCCAAAAACAACCTTCTCTATGATCTTAGAAAGAATAGGGAGATTTAAAATGGGCCTAAAATTCCCCAAGTTATCTGGATGCAGGTTGTGTTTAAGTACTGCGTGGACTCCGTCAGCTTTTAGGCTACAGGGTGAAGACCCCAATTCAAGACTGGTATTGATATCAGACAAAAATGGAAAAAATGCTAATTGTGTAGGTTTTTTAAAAATTTAAAAGCAAGTGGGTCTTGGAGCGAAACAAAAGTTGTAGACTAGGAGGGGAATTTTTGATAAAAGCAGAGTTTGCTAACAGCAAATGTAATAATACCAAGTGAAGTTAGTAGATATAAAGATGGTGTAGCAGCAGGCAATGGCTCATCGGTAGTAAATTATGCTTAAATCAGGGCAATTTTATTCTCAAAAGCCTGAGCAAAGTCCTCTACAGTGTGCTGAGCATTGATGGAATATTTATCCATCTGAGATCCAGAAAAATTAGATGCTAGCTTATAAAGAAGCCTGAGCCAATTTTTAGCATCCCCAAGAGTCCTCATAATTGGTAACTTATTTTTTGATAAACCAAAAGTCCAAAATTAAAAAAACAGAATTTAATTCGTCCCCCATATCTTATAAATGTTGCAGCAAAAAATATATTAAAAAAAACTTCCTGAATTTCAATTAATTGCCTCCTAGGCAGATATCCCAAGGCAATGAGTTCCAAAGCACAGGAGCCTAATATTGGAATGCAGACTGTCGAGTACCCTCTAAATAAATTTCCTTTGGTGAGGGTAATTTAAGGTGACGAGACCTTTTTGAAATGATCTCAAACACCATGATGGTTGATAAGGAATCAACAAATTAAACAAATATTCAGGAAAATCTTTGGAAAAAATAGTCTTTTTGCTTGCTTAATTTCAAGCAGATAATTCATTATGCTATCTTTCAAAGAGAGTCTGTCCTCATCCGATTTATAGTTTGCCATATCCTGTCAAGGTGTCTAGCCTGGCTTTTCAAGGTTCTGAGGCCAGAATGGAGCCATAAGGCATTTCTAGTAGGCCTCAGGACCCAAAGGTGAGAAGGAGCTAAAAGATCAAAGGCATTATGCAGACTATTATTCCACCCTAACATTTTTCTGTCAAGTGGTAAGTCAAAAAAATAATCAGGTATGGTAAGAGATTGCTTGAGTTTGTCAGGATCAATATCCTGTATCTTACAGACAGGGATTTTTTTTTGTTGTTGAAGGAACTGCATATGAGGCTTTATATCAAATTGAGAAAACAATCAAAATGAGATCAGTCCAAGAAAAAGGAAAATACGGAATTGAATACTTTACAAGGGTATCTTTTTCAGACGAAAAAATGAGGTCAAGGGTGTGGTCATCCTTGTGTGTAGTGCTATATAACCACTGTCTCAGCAGCAAGTCAGACATGGCTGCAGAGATTTGCTACTCTGTCAGACTCTGGGGCTCTTCAGCGTATAGATTGAAATCACCCAGTAGAAGCATTTCTAACTGAGTACTTGTTAATTAGAAACATTAACTCATGAAGTATAGTAGAAATAGCAGGTGAAGGCTGATAAATCAAGAGCAAGTTAAAATGGATACCCTTATGTAGCTAAAAAAACAAAAATTCCAGTGGTTTAGAGAAAATGTACCCAGATCAGTCCAGATTCCTGGGTTTTGCCTCCCTGCCAGCAGATACACAGAAGGTTTTACTGATGCTGCCACTTAACCACCTGCAGTTCTTTAGTATTTCTCTGTCTCCGGCAGATGGTAGATGGTGCAAATCCTGCAGTTCTGAAGTCTAAAACGATTTTTGTTTTTTGGGTCCTAGTGGATCCTTCCCTATCTGGTTGAGGTGCATGAGGTGTGGGGGTTGGTGACCCTTTTGTGCGCTCAATCCCTTGCGCCCATGGAGTGTAAATCTGATGGTCCAGATCCCTCCCCTTCATGAGGCCAGTGAGGTGGCTGCAGGCTCAGGGTAGTTTTTCTTTTGAGGCAGCTCTGTTTTCCAACCTTGGGAGGAAGTTTAACAAAGATTAATAAAGTTTAATCAAGAAAAAATAATAGAAAAACTTAATAGGTAAACCAGAAGTACAGCAGTACTTTGACAACTTCTTCCTTTTTGATTTGGCGGCTGGGGTAATTATTTTTGGTCTGAGCTTGCTTGTTGATTGCTGCTCTCTAAGGTAAGCTGTTTTCTCTGTGATCACAATGAGGGATATGGGTCGGTCTGCCGCACGTGCGGCTCAGCGCATTCGCAGCTCAATAGAGAGAGGCTGTGCTCCAGCTGTTCGGCGGGCGATGAAGGTTCATCCGGCCGGGTTAGTGCTAAGAGGCAACAGAGGGCCCCTGCTTCGGTTTCCATATCGCATCAGGGCTTGCGTCGGGGTGAGGATCTATTCCTGCTCAGCGCGAAAACGGTGGCCATATTTAATTATTTTTCAGCCGTTCCTGCATCGTCGGGGGGGGGGGGGGGGGAATGTTCCTCCATGACTCCCTGCCGTGTTCAGGCTCCAGAGGAGATCAGGGGGTTTGGATGGGGGAAGAGGTTCCCATCATGCCCATTTCTGGAACCTCTCCATCTTTGGCTGGGGTCGCCAAACCTTTTTCTGCTGACTTTGTTCTGCTGCTGTATGAGGTCTATCTGGCCAAAGCAGCAGGCGGCATCCTCCAGTTTGGAATCCTGGTCCTGGCCGTCTGACGGGCGTTATTTGGGGTCCAAGCCTGATTGGTCTACAGGAAAACACGTTTCTCACAGGACAAGCAGGATGGTAGTCCTCGCACGTGGGTGACATCATCAGGATGGAGCCCAATCACGGAATACTTTTGTCAAAGTTTCTAGAACTTTGACTGGCACCTACTGGGCATGCCCAGCATGGCACTAACCCTGCAACCAGCAGGAGTCCCCCTTCAGTCTCTTTTTTTCCGCACAGCAGTAGCCACGCGGGTTAAAGAGCTTTCCAGAGATTCCTGACAGGAATTTCCTCACGGAATTTTTTCAACAAAATGTAAATCAATTTCTACCCTATAGGAGTCCCCCTATCGATTCCGTAGTCCGCGGTCGTAAGGTAAGGCTTTACCCTCATTTGCAGTCGATTCCCGTCGAGTTTTCCCTTCGGGGCCTACCGGCCATCGACCCCCAACATGGCTAAATTTTTGTCGAGGCCATGGTGTCTGGTTTCCGTCGGTGCCCCGTTTGTCCTTGGACAATCTCTATCACAGACCCGCATAGGGTTTGTATATTATGTTTGGGACAGGACCATGACGTCTTAACTTGCATCAAATGTGCCCAAATGACGCTGAAGAGCCATAAGGCTCAGTCCGAGAAATTGGAGTTTCTCTCTGACAAAGCCGCCGACTCCTTCGAGCGCTTCGATTTCGTCCAAGCCGGTGCTATCGACTTCTCATCTGCAGAAGGACACCGGTGCAGCCCTTCTGGCGCCGGTGACTCTGAAGGCGTCAACCTATTCCTCTTCGGCCCCGGAAAAGGACCGAGGAGATCATCGAGAAAAATGTCGGGCCCAGCATCGGAAGGCTCAGTCCGCCGATCCAGGCAAGCCCTCTGCATTGGCGTCTATAGAGCCACCGAAGAAAAAACCCCATCTAGAGAAGGCCCCATCCTCCTCTGCGGCCGGATCACCAAGGCATTCCCCACCTTCATCGGTGCCGGGAGCCGTGATTCTACTTCCACGGTGGATCCTCCAGCTACACCTGTGCTGCCTCCTACTCCAGGACTGGGGTTACATACCCCAGACTTCCTCAAGGAATTGGATTGGATGATCCAAGAGGCCATTTGAAAAGCACTGCAGGGCTTACAGCCTCCATCGGCGCCAGCACAGAGTCCAGCCCCAGTCACCAACCCGATTCCCATGGTGCTCACACCACTCCTCGGCAGACTGGATGCGTTGATCAGTGCACTTCCACCGGTGGAACCAAGGATACCGGTGTTTCCAACGCCCTCTATCCCGATTCCATTATCATTGGATGAAGTCGATGCACCGAGACCGGAACCCATGCCCAGGCCGTCTGGACTTCTACCACCGACTCGCCTGTTGATGTCACCGGTTCCATCGATGCCTACTTTACCATCGGTGCGTCTTCGATGCCGTCTGTGCCTCCTCCGATACCGTCGATGCCTAGGCCTGATCCTTCAGGATTAACACCATTCCTCCCCTCTGGTGATCGTATGGGAGCTGGGGATCAGCCTTACGATCCTTGGACCGATGACTCTTCCCAGGATTCTGATGATCTGCCTTCAGAACCCTCTTCCCCTGAGGAAAGATGACGCTCTCCTCCAGAAGATCTATCCTTTATTAATTTCATAAAGGAAATGTCTGAAATGATTCCATTTCAGCTTCAGACAGACGAGGACTCAAGGCACAAGATGCTGGAAGTACTCCAGTTTCTTGATGCTCCTAAGTAAATCATGTCTATTCCTATTCATGAAATCCTAATTGACCTGCTAAAGAGGAATTGGGAGCATCCAGACTCTGTGCCACCTGTCAACCACAAAACCCAGTCAGCTCCTGGGTTTCAAAAACCATAGCTGGATTACCACTCTGTGGTTGTGGAATCAGTCCAGAAGAAGGCATGACGTTCTAAACCTCATACCTCCAGGGAAGGAACAAAGATCCCTGGATGCATTTGGCAGACGTGTCTTCCATGGCTCAATGCTCATTTCTCGCATTGCCTCCTACCAGCTATACATGACCCAGTATAACAGAGACCTTTTCAAGAAGATCCAGGACTTTTCAGAATCTTTACCAGAACACTTCCAGGATCAGCTCAATGCTTTGGCTCAGAAAGGCCTAGTTGCTGGCAAGCATGAGGTCCGCGCTGCCTATGACATTTTTGACACTGCCTCTAGTGTTTCCACAGTGGGAATTAGTGCAAGAAGGTGGGCCTGGCTGAAGTCCTCTGACCTACGACCAGAGGTACGGGACTGATTAGCTGACACTACCCTGCGCTGGAGATAATCTCTTTGGAGACAAAATCCAGGAAACAGCACAGCTAAAGGACCACCATGAAACGCTGCGCCAGCTTTCCTCAGTAGCTTCTGACTTCCCGTCCACTTCTAAGACATTCCGAAGGGACACCAAGCGGCCCTCTTTCAAGCCAAGGAGATATTATCCTTCTGCTGCTCGAGGTCGTCCTTCCAGACCCTACCAGAAGGGCCAGCCCAGACAAGCCCGACCTCAGAAGACCCAGCCAACCCTTCAGCTGGGCCCGGCTGCTGGGTTTTGACTCCTCGCTAGAGAGCATAAGCCAACTTCCTCTACCGTCCATACCAGTCGGAGGTCGACTGTGCCACTTTACCAACATATGGCACACGATCACTTCCGACCAGTGGGTCCTAGCTGTAGTGTCTCAAGGTTACCACCTCAACTTTCTGACGGTGCTGGAATACTCCCCACCTCGGCTGACGTGGGGGTCATCCAACCATTCCTCTCAACTGCAGGAGGAGGTTTCTGTCCTTCTCCAGTCCCGAGCAATAGAACCGGTGCCCCCCTCCCAATGGGGACAAGGGTACTATTCTTGGTATTTTCTCATCCCAAAAAAGTCAGGGGGCATTTGTCCCATTCTGGACCTGTGTGCCTTGAACAGGTATCTGCAGAAAGAAAAATTAAGAATGGTAATCCTTAGTTCCCTCCTTCCTCTACTACAAAGAGGAGATTGGTTGTGCTCTGTAGACCTTCAGGACGCGTACGCACTCATTGCCATCACTCCATCTCACCGAAAGTTTCTTCGGTTCCTAATCGGCCCCAGGAACTTCCAGTACCGGGTCCTGCCATTTGGCCTAGCGTCCGTACCTCGAATCTTCACCAAATGCCTCGTGGTGATCGCGGCCTACCTGAGGGGTCAGGGAGTCCGTCTACCCTTATCTCGATGATTGGTTGATAAGGGCTCCGACCCAAAGCTTAACACTAGAATCCTTATGTCTAACTCTCAATACACTTCTGTCTCTCGAGTTTCTAGTCAACTATGCCAAGTCCAAACTGATTCCATCTCAAACCCTATCCTTTATAGGGGCAGATCTAAACACCATACAGGGAAAGGCCTTCCTTCCTCAGGATCTAGCTTACACTCTCACGTCCCTGGCTCAATACCTCCAGGCTCGGGATTACTCAACGGCTCGTCATTTCCTCATCCTGCTGGGACGTAAGGCATCCTCTGTGCATGTCACTCCCATGGCCTGCCTGGCCATGAGAGTGACACAGTGGACCTTGCGATCCCAGTGGGCTCAGGCTTATCATCCAATGTCCAGCATTGTTTACGTTACCAAGCAGCTCCACCTGTCGCTGGCCTGGTGGATGCAGCTCTCCAACCTCCTTCAAGGCTTTCCCTTTCAGGTTCCAGAACCTCAGATTATCTTGACGATAGACGCCTCCAACCTAGGTTGGGGTGCTCATGTCAATGACCTGCAGACTCAGGGAACCTGGTTTCCACAGGAAGCCAAACATCAGATAAATTTCTTGGAGCTTCAGGCGATCAGATATGCCCTCAGAGTTTTTCAGGATTGCCTCTCAAATAAAACCATACTGATTCAGACCAACAACCAGGTGGCGATGTGGTACATCAACAAGCAAGGGGGAACGGGCTCCTACCTTCTGTGTCAGGAAGCTGCACAGATATGGGCGTGGGCTCTTTCCCACTCGATGTACCTCATGGCGACCTACTTGGGCATGGACAATGTCCTAGCGGACCAGCTGAGTCAAACCTTTCATCCGCAAAAGTGGACCCTCAACCCCATGGCAGCGGACACACTCTTTCATCGCTGGGGTTATCCACATCTGGACCTCTTTCCGTCCATCCACAACCGCAAAGTAGAGAACTTCTTCTCGCTCACTCGCTTTCGCCCTCTCGTGGTCCACAGGTCTCCTCTACGCGTACCCTCCACTTCCACTCATCTCCAAGACTCTCGTGAAGTTACGAAGGGACAAGGGCTCGATGATTCTGATAGCCCCTCACTGGCCACACCAAGCCTGGTTCCCAATCCTCCAGGACCTCTCGGGAACGCCAGTATGTTCACCTGGGGACAGACCCGCTACTGATCACTCAGAACAAAGTGCCTATGCCACCCCAACCTCCAGGCCCTGTCACTGATGGCCTGGATGTTGAAAGGCTGATAACTCCGTCCCCTTAACCTCTTGGAGTCTATATCTCGAGTCCTGGTAGCTTCACGAAAGCCTTCCACGAGACGCTCTTAACGTTCTAAGTGGCAATGGTTTACGGTCTGGTGCACGTCTATGTCCATCGAACCCTTTGCTTGCTCCACTGAAAGTTTCTGGACTATCTCTGGCATCTCTCAGAGTCAGGCCTGAAAACTTCCTCTATTAGAGAACACGTCAGTGCAGTAGCCGCTTTCCACAACGGCATAGGGAGTGTGTCCGTTTCCACACATCCCTTAGTCACACGCTTCATGAGAGGTTTGCTCCACCTAAAACCTCCCTTGTGCTCTCCAGCCCCCACTTGGGACCTTAACTTGGTCTTAGGACAGCTCATAAAACCTCTATTTGAGCCTCTCCAATCCTTCAATCTCCGCTATCTCACCTGTAAAATCATTTTTCTTCTCGCTATAACATCCGCTCGCAGAGTTAGTGAGTTACAGGCATTAGTCACCTACCCGCCTTACACTAAATTTCTGCACGACAGAATGGTCCTTGTACATACCCTAAGTTTTTACCAAAGGTAGTGTTGGAATTTCATCTTAATCTATCATTTTACCTACTTTCTTTCCAAGGCCCCATTCAAACCCAGGAGAAAGGGCTCTACATTCCCTGTACTGCAAGCGTGCCCTAGCATTTTATTTATTCAGCCCACAGGAAATCTACCCAATTATTTGTTTCTTTTGATACCATCAAATTGGGAAATCCAGTGGGAAAACAGACCCTTTCCTCTTGGCTGGCTTGCTACCAGCAAGCAGGCATTCCGCTACAAGACCGTGTAAAAGCACACTCTGTAAGGGCCGTTGCAACTTCAGTGCCACACCTTCGTTCGGTTCCACTTAACGATATTTGCCAAGTTGCGACCTGGAGTTCTCTCCACACTTTCGCAGCCCATTATTGCTTGGATAAGGCTGGCAGACAAGATTCCATTTTTGGCCAGTCTGTTCTGCGCAACATATTCTCAGCTTAATACCCAACGTCCTACCAGCAACCCGTCCTGGGTTTTTAGGATGCTCTCCTACCCAAATCCACCCCTGTTGTGCTTGTACGTCTTTGGGTGCATTTGGTGCATTACTCTTGGCATCCTCAGCTCGCTATTCACCCATGTGTGAGGACTACCATCCTGCTTGTCCTGTGAGAAAGCAGAGTTGCTTACCTGTAACAGGTGTTCTCACAGGACAGCAGGATGTTAGTCCTCACAAAACCTGCCTGCCACCCCGCGGAGTTGGGTTCGCTTGCGATTTATTTTATTTTTCGCATGTACTTTTACTATATACAAGACTGAAGGGGGACCCCTGCTGGTTGCAGGGTTAGTGCCATGCTGGGCATGCCCAGTAGGTGCCAGTCAAAGTTCTAGAAACTTTGACAAAAGTATTCCATGGTTGGGCTCCATCCTGATGATGTCACCCATGTGTGAGGACTAACATCCTGCTGTCCTGTGAGAACACCTGTTACAGGTAAGCAAACTCTGATTTCCCCTGTCCAAAGATTGTTGGATCCTTCTTCTGGGTTAGGACATATTGGGGATGAGTCTGGGGACTCGGATGATGCCCTAGTGGGGACAGGGGAACCTCCTGGACCTGGGTTGCCATTTAATTCAGGTGCAGGAAATATTGATCAAGTGGATGATCCAGAGGGTATTCTGGTCTCCGAGGGCGATGACACTAAGGTGGTCCTTCTTTTTAGGAAGGAAGAATTAGAGCCTATAATTTCTCAGGCTATTCAGGAACTTGGGGTCAAGGTGCCTCAGGAGGATTCTGATTTGGAAGGTGTCCTGGATGGACTACAAGGTCCAGCGAGAGCCTTCCCATACCACAAGTCTGTGCAAAAGCTGGTTGAGAGGAAATGGGGAACTCCCGAAGCAGGCTTAAAGGTGGGGAGGGCCATGGTGAAGCTCTATCCCTTGCCTGAGCAGACCTTGGAGCTTTTTGCCCTTCCTAAGGTCGACACTGCGGTTTCAGCAGTTACAATTCCTATTGTGGGATCCGCAGCATTGAAGAACATGCAGGATCGTAAATTGGAAGTGCACCTCAAGAGAATTTTTGAGTTGTCGGCCCTGGCTTGTAGGATGCTATTTGTACTAGTTTTATGCAGTGGACTTGTCTGCGCTGGGTTCAGCAACTGTAGGAAAATCAGCTGAAGTCTAGCGAGGACGCGAGTAGGGCTGTGTGTGTAGAGGTGGCAGTGGTTTATGGGGAAGATGCTCTGTGTGACTTAGTAAGGACCTCGACTTGGAATGTGGTGTCTGTGGTTTCGGCCAGAAGTTTTGTTATAGTTGTAGAACTGGTCGGCTGATGTGTCGTCCAAGTCTCAGTTGGGGTCTCTGCCTTTCAAAGGCCGACTCTTGTTTGGTGAAGACCTAGAGCCATTGGCGAGAATAAGGTTCACAGATTGCTGGAGGATAAGCGTAAGGGCAAGAGATTTTTTCAGGCTTGGTCCCATTTTCAGGATAGTAGGAAGTCTTGTCTGGCAAGGGGAGTGCCATGTCCACAGAAGCAATTCACTCTCCGGGGCCAATCCTGGAGTCAGTCCTTTCAGAGGTAGCGCAGCTGGAGTTAAGTCCTTGCAATAAAGCAAGGCTGGTCCATTCTGTCATTCCTTTTGTAGGAGGTAGTTTGGCATAGTTTTATGGGGAGTGGACCAAGATTACTCAGGTTCAGTGGGTTCTCAGTGTGGTAAGAGATGGCTACGCATTAGAATTTGCTCAACCTGTCCGAGACTTATGTGTAGTTTCCCTTTGTGGGTTCTTGGACAAGCAACTTGTGGTTCAAGAAGCACTGGACCAGTTGAAAAAGCTGGGGGCGATGATTCTGGTTCCCCGCGAGGAGCAAGGCATAGGAAGGTATTCCATTTACTTCATTGTTCCGAAGAAGGAAGGCACTTTCCAGCCAATTCTGGACTTAAAAAGGGTAAATGCAGTGCTCAAGGTGCTGCGTTTTCCATATGGAGACACTGAGGTCAGTTATAGCGACAGTTCACAAAGGCAAGTTTCTGGCTTCTCTAGATCTGACAGAAGCTTATCTGCATATTCCCCTCCATACAGACTCTCAGTGGTTTCTGAAGTTTATGGTTTCAGGCCCTTCCTTTCGGGTTGGCCACGGCACCATGCACCTTCACCAAGGTTATGGTGGTGTTGGCAGCTTTGTGTCAGGAAGGAGTTCTGGTGAATCCTTATCTAGACAATGGGCTTATCAGGGCAAAGTCAGAGTATCTTTGTTGCCAGTCAGTAGAGAAAGTGAACGGAATTCTCAAGTCATTCGGCTGGGTAGTGAATTTGCCGAAGTCACCTGGTTCTTTCCCAGGCCCTGGAGTATCTGGGAGCTCGGTTTGACACTCGAAGTGGCAAAGTGTTCCTCACGGAAGAGCATGTTCAGAAGCTACAGGGGCAGATTTAGTTCTTGTTAGGGTTGCCGATGCCCAAGGTCTGGGATTATTTGAAGTTCTGGGCTCAATGGCTTCAACCCTGGAGTTAGTGCTGTGGGCGTTCGCTCATCTGAGACCTTTACAGAGGGCTATTTTGGCTTGGTGGAACCCAATCTCAGAGGAGTTTCATCTTCCCTTGCTGCTCAAGGGCATCGAATGAGACTGCCTTGGTGGCTTCTAAGTTCCAATCTGATTCATGCTGTGGAGCTCGAGGTTCCGGATTTGGTGGTGCTTACTACCAATGCCAGTCTTTATAGTTGGGGAGCTGTTTGTCAGCAGCAATTGACTCAGGGCTGCTGCTCCGTGAGAGAGGCTTCCTGGTCTATAAATTGGTTAGAGACCAGAGAAGCGTGCTTAGCTTTGTGTTTTCTGCCATTGGTAAGAGGTTACTCGGTAAGGGTTCTGTCAGACAATGCGACGACTATAGCCTATATCAGTTGACAGGGAAGAACCAAGAGTCGAGCAGTGGCCCAGGAGCTCAAGAGTTCATTCTTTGGGCGGAGCAGCACCTGGAGCGGATAGCAGCATCGCACATTTCCAGGGTCGAAAACATCCAAGCAGATTACCTGAGTCGCAGGTTCTTAGATCCAGGCAAGTAGGAGCTGTCTGAGGTGGCAATGCAATTCATCTGTGAGAGGTGGGGCTCCCCCCACATGAATCTAATGGCGATGTGCCAGAATGCCAAGGCATTTTGATTTTTCAATCGGAGAAGGGTGCAAGGGGCCGAAGGAATCAACGCTCTAGTAATACCTTGGCCTCGGGAGGTTCTGCTTTGTCTTCCTTCCTTGGCCGCTCGTGGGCAAGGTGTTGCGATGGATAGACATCATGGCGAAGGTAGAATTGGTGGCTCCGAAGTGGCCATGTCAGCCGTGGTTCACAGATCTAGTCAACTTTTCCTTGGACGGTCTGACCTAGCAGGTCGTCTTCGTCAGGAACCCATTTTTTCAGACCAAGCTACATACTTTTGTTTAGCGGCATGGCTTTTGAAAGGTGGCAATTGAAATGCAAAGGTTATCCTGAGGCAGTTATTGCCACACTGTTACAAGCTAGGAGAAAGTCTCCTTCTCTTTTGTATGTGAGGGTCTGGAAGATTTTTGAGTCTTGGTGTTTCACTAACGGAGTCAAGGCTCTCAAATCTTCAGTGTCTGATATTTTATCTTTTCTGCAACAAGGTTTGGTCAAGGGTTTGGCTTTGAACTCTCTTAAGGTCCAGATGGCGGCTCTGGGTTGTCTTCAAGGCAAGGTAGAGGGTACCTCTTTATCATCTCATCTGGATGTGGTTCAGTTGTTCAGGGAGGGCAAATAATTTGCGTCCACCATTACGTAAAGTTTGTCCTCCTTGTAATCTTAATCTCATCCTCAGGGGTTTGTGTGAGGCTCCTTTTGAACCGCTCAGAAGGGCAACTCTTAAGGATTTGAGCTTTAAGGTCATTTTTCTGGTGGCCATATGTTCAGCTAGGAGAATATTCGAGTTGCAGGCTTTGTCTTGCTGTGATCCATTCTTTCAGATTTCAGACTCGGGGGTGGTGTTGTGGCGGTACCTTCTTTTCTACCTAAGGTGGTGTCTGCATTTCATGCGAATCAGACAGTGGAGCTTCCAGCCTTTCCTGTGATGGACACCTACACTCCTCACGTGAGGGAGCTTAAGTTGTTGGATATGCGGAGAACATTGTTGAGACATCTCAAAGTAACTAATGACTTTAGAAAATCGGATCATCTCTTTGTTCTCTGGAGCAGTCCAAAAAGAAGTATGCAGGCATCTAAGACTATTATTGCACAATGGCTTAAGGAGACCATTGGATCTGCTTACATTACTAAGGGTTGTCTGTTTCCTGAGGGTTTGCGTGTGCATTCTACGCATTCAGGTGGCCTTGTGGGCGGAGGCTCAGCAGGTTTCTCTGCAGGAGATACTTTTGCAAGGCACTATCATCTGGATGTTCGGGATTCTGGGTCCCAGTCTTTTGGCAAAAGTATTTTGCGAGCAGGTCTCTACTGGTCCCACCCTGAGTAGGGAGCTTTGGTACATCCTAGGAGTCTGTCCTGATCTGGGTATGTACAGGGAAAAGAAAACTACTTCTTATCTGCTAATTTTCGTTCCTGTAGTACAATAGATCAGTCCAGAACTTGCCCGATCTGTAGAGGAGGAGAGTCGTACGCTCATTCTATTTTCTTGGTTTGGAATGCAGACTTATTGGGAAAAAAAAAGTTTTTGAAGGTTTTGTTGTTTGTTTTTAGGCTTGGGTACAGGCCAATACTGAGGAACTGCAGGTGGCACATGTGGTTAAGTAGCAGCATCAGTAAAACGTTCTCTGTCTCCATCTGCTTGCAGGGAGGCAAAATCCAAGAGTCTGGACTGATCTGTAGTACTACAGGAACAAAAATTAGCAGGTAAGAACCAATTTTCCTATAATAGCAACATCACCCCCTTTCTTAACAGGTCTGACCCTCTTTAAAAAGATGTCTCCAGAGGGACAACTCTGCTGCAAATATAGCATGTCCCCTGTTTTAGGCTAGGTCTTGGTAATAAAAAAGTATGAAGATGCAATAAGAGAAACTCTTTTAGAAATAGAATGGACATTGATTAAACCACAATGCAAAAACAAGAAGAGTGTTTTATTAGTGAGAGAAAACAGTGCTCGATAAAAGTGTAATATTACAGAAGAAGAATTGTCTACGGATAGGCAATGAGGGCTTCCAAAAGCCAGAGGGATTGTACTTGCCCAGGCCTAAGCCAACAGGAGTGGGAGTAATGTAGGACATGGGGACACAAGTGAAATAAAACAGAAAGAACCCAAGACAAATTAAACAGGCCCCCTGGCCATTGCCATTGCTGGACAAAGAAGAGAAAAACTTTTTTAATCAAAAGATGACAAAATCTACCTATAAAGTCTGAATGCGGCCACATGAAAGGAGCACCAGAGGAGCATGCTCCTTTGTTGTGCTTCTATTGTACAGGTTAGATAGGCGTGCAGGAACTTTCAATTAACCGGCCTCCCATATCGAGTGAGTGGAGCTAAGCTGGCAAGAGTGGCAACAGGAGGCAATGCAGAGGGAGAGGAGGGTTAACAAACCTAAAACTACAAAAAAATATCCAGTCCAGGAAAACAGTGGTAGGAGAAAACAGGTTCTAGGTAAGCAGACAGCAGCAACTAAAGAACAACCAGGTAAACAGGAGACATGGTGTATGTGATACTATTTGTGACAACATAGTCAATATTGAGCAATCTGAGATAATTTGCTAAAACGACTGCTCTCAGGGATGCAGAGAAATTGCAGAGGAGCAGCTTAAAAAATGTCTAAAATGACTTATGAGTAGTATTTTGAGTTGTAAAGGGGGGAATATTAGTATGTACCTTATGTACTGTTGAAACAGTGTATAGTATACAAGGGATTACAGCTGTTATTTAATTATCCGTGGTGGAGTATCCTTGGCTGTGAAAGTTATACAGAATAATGCACAGAATGCTAGTGACTATGTATCATTTGTTTTATTTGTATTGTTAACATATTGGTTTATATTTTAGCTATCCAAGGGAATCTAACAAATTAATAGATCTTCCTGAGGATTACAGCAGCCTTATTAATCAAGCTTCTAATTTCTCGTAAGTTCTAGGTCATTATTTTTGTTATTTTTAACTGCAGTTAAGTCTCACAGCAGTCTTGAAAATTGTCTAAAGTGGATGGCTAAAAGCAGCAAGTCAGCCTATCTGGAAAAAAACTGCACTGTCACTGACAAGTAGCGACTCTACTTTGTAGTCATACAAATATATTAAAAAAAGAAATATGTAAAGCATAAAATAAATGATGAAGAGACTTCCCAATCTCTTCTGTTCCCAAGCTTCCCTGCCTCACTGGGTCTAGTCACAAGCATCTCGCAAAACCTGGGCTCACTGGTTAGGCCCAGTTGAACTGTAACATGAACTTCAGTATCTTCTGGTGCACAAAAGACCTCGTTTTCTCATTGCATCATTTAAATAAAACTGAAATATTTCCTCTGCTTGTAATTTTAGAGCAATGTTTTGGGCTATAGAATGAATTTTTTCTTGAATTTGTTTTTTGAGAATCATTGGTTTCTACATATCAAACCACTTTTAATGTATTTCTACCATCAAGGTGTCCGAAATCAGGAGGTGATAAAAGCAGAGCACCAACACTCTGTCTGGTATGTGGGTCCATGCTTTGTTCTCAGAGTTACTGCTGCCAGACAGAAGTGGAAGGAGAAGACGTTGGTGCATGC
Source organism: Rhinatrema bivittatum (assembly GCF_901001135.1). Taxonomy (NCBI): domain Eukaryota; kingdom Metazoa; phylum Chordata; class Amphibia; order Gymnophiona; family Rhinatrematidae; genus Rhinatrema; species Rhinatrema bivittatum. The sequence goes on from NC_042617.1 coordinate 58,863,886, forward strand.
ACTGCACATACCTACACGTGTGGCTCTGGGGTGAGCATCTTCCTCAGGTTAGGACCCTTCATTTTTTTATTCTTTCTGTTTCTTTCTTCATAAGACCTCTTCTATTTGTTTTTTAATTGCTTCCCATTTAGTTTTTATATCCAGAAATGAGTATTTTCTCTGTTTGCTCCTACATCCCCTCCCAAGTATAGGTCGATTACTTTAGTGGTGTCCTATAGTTGAGTAGCAGGATTTAACCTTTACTAGAATTACTGCCTTTTCTGCTCTGTTGATGTCCAGCGGCAATACTAATAGAAATCAAAACTACATCCCCATCTTGACAGTGCAGAGCAAAAGGCACTTGGATATCAAATTGGCATAGGGTTATCACAATGAGGTCCACATTCAGAAAGCCAGCGAATGGCTAAGTTATGCGTGTATTCAGCTTATCCGGATACGTTTTCTGCTGAATGTTTGAGATAAAGTTACCCAGATAACTTTACGCCTGCTATTATTGCAGACAGACTTGTCCTCACAAACTCAGTATGATGTTATTATGCAAAGCCTGCCCTTACCACACCTCCAGTCCTGTCCTCTTTTTATCTGCATAACTTTGGCTGCACACATTTTTGTACAGATAAAGGGGGATATTTTTAAAGGGCAAGATTTCTTGCAAGTAAAAGCCAATTTTGCCCTGTTAAATCTTTTGAATATGGACCTTATTTTGATAATTTGAGTAGTGGAAGAACATAATTAGTTTCAGGGCCCAAGCCAATTGTATGCTGATGGTTGCCCTATTTTCAGCTACAGTATATTATATTGCTTGTATATTTCGAGGTAACATCCAAAGCAGGGCTTTCTGCTGGATTTTCATGATATCCACAATGAATATGCATGAGACTCATTTGCATACTGGGTTTCCAGGCCCTAAACTGCCTTTATATAAAAAGTGTTGCAAAATGGATGTTCTAAAATTAGTGGAGTAAAATTTGTCCTGGCATTTTAAAAATGTTTTCTCAAGAAATTTGGGGAAAAAACAGTTTCCAGCTCATTTGTGGGATTGTGCACAGACATCTTTGAATTTTAGTATAAAGAATCCTCTATTGTGACTGAATGGAAACCTCTAGAATTTATTTTAAGAGCAGTCACGGTATTGCTCTGATAAGAGTGCCAGATATGTTCATAGAAGTATATTACTAATTTTTACAAACAGTACGCATCAAGTACTGTTCTCATTACAGTTTAAAACTGGGCCATTAAACTGCATGCATACTTTGCAAAATATTAAATTCTGCACTAGTACTGTAATTTGCTTCTTTATCTATGCATGTAGAGTTCGTGAATGCCAAGTATTATTTTTAGCTGGAAAAACAAAAGGTTGTTTTTATGCGCCACCTTATCTGGATGACTACGGAGAGACAGACCAAGGACTGAGGTAAATAATGTCCTAAGGTGCTCTGTTTCATTTTTGTGTTAGAACAGATTAGTCCTATTACTTGATCAGAATTAACTGGTTATATAACTCTTAGGAAGCTTGTTCAAATGAATAATGAATTTTTATGAAGACTTTAAGTAAGCTTTAAAAGCACAATACTGAAGTGGTCATTAAATTATACATAAATGTATAATGAGACCCAGTCTTAAGGAATATTTATTCTGATGCTTCTTGCTCCAAGTCTATCGAAAGGACCAGCAGACTAGTTATTTCTGGTTTAGTGACGTAGTACAATCTACTTTAGCTTTGTTTCTTGATGATTTACAAATCATTTATAAATATGGTATTACTGAGTTATATTTCTAGCATTCAATGTATATGTGAAGAAATCTGTGGTGTTGGTGTATTTACTGTGACTTTATATACACTAGAAAGAAATGCGGTGCCTCATGATGTACCATAGCAAATCTGAATCCGTATTTGATACTAGTTTGCAGTAATGCATAAGTGTTTCATCAAGCTAAAATGCATATTAGTCGCAGTCCCCTGTACTTTTGGGGGAAATGTTGAGGCACCTGCAAAACATGCTCTCTAATTTTCCACTTGAGATGGATGAACTCATTTTTGCCATATTTATATCACCATCTCAGTGCTATATTTCCTTCCAGAAGAAAGAGCCGATGCCTCTTCTCATATAGCTCAGTCTGCTGGATCAAATGGGGCGAATAGTATATACTAGAATGTAAGCGTTAATGCCTTGCAGAAAGTGTTCTCCATTTTTATGAGCTGAACTTAACATGAGCACTAGTATTTGTGCCTGCTCAATCCCGTATCCCACAAAAAACAGACCCAACAACAAAATGATTGAGACCCGCAGATAGTGAAAGGAGGAGGCTACCATTTTATTAACTATAAAATCAGACTTAAGAACCTCACAGATACAGAAAGGGAGAAAACCCTTAATGAACCAGGTCTAAGTTTGTATGGGGTTAGTACAACCATGCGCAAAACCCCATAACACCTCCACCCCCTTCCCAAATGGTCATTGTCCATCATACTGTTGTTAAAATCCAGTTATGGCTGCTAACCTGAAGCAGTCATGTTGGGGCTATCACCTCAAGACCAGGGTCAGCTGCTGAACTCCACCACCTGACCTGTTGGTAACAATCTAAGCATGAGGAAGTACCTGTACCCCAGGCCGGCCTTAGGGGTAGGGCAAGCCAGGCTGTCACCAAGACCAGGGATTCCTCAGTGGCCAACATTATCAGTTGTTGGGCTGGGCAGGATCTGTCTCCAGCCACATGCCCGGCAGGCAGGAAGAATAGCATATTAGATACCTCTGCTAAGTGGGGCCCCTCTTTCAGCATGAATGGTGAGATCATATAATCTTGTGCCGCAGAGGAAGCTGATGCTCTAGTAAGAGCCACTGCGCCTGTCAGCCGATGGTGGGTCCAAAGAAGAGCAACTTTTTTTTTTTTTTACATTTCATGTTTATGGGTGCGGGGAGCAGAGAAAGGGAAGACGGTACATGGGACTGTGAGAAAGATGGACACCTACATGGAGTGGTGATGGGAGAGCAGGGAGGCTTGTATAAGGTGCTGGGTGGCAGGAAGAGGGAAACTATGCATTGGGTGGTAAACAGGGAAAGGGAGACCTACGTGGGGGGTGGGGGGGACCTGGGGTGGTGGTGGTTGGTGGCAGATAGAGGAAGACCTACATGGAGTAATGGTGGATGGGAGGTCAGGGAGAGGAAGACCAACGTAAGGTAGTATTGGGGGGGGGGGGGAAGACTGTACTTGGGGTGGAATAGTATGGAGTTGGGGGTAGGCAGGAGAGAGGACAAGCAGCTGGAGAAAGGAAGATCATCCAGAGTAGAGATTGAAGACTCAAGATAGGAAAGGAGAAGGAAAGAGAGAGGAGGAGAGAATGTGTGAAGGAGGGAAAGGGGGCATCAACATTTACCTTAGAACTGGCCCTGCCCGTACCCTGCGGATCTCCTCTGCCTACATGCTACAACCTGTAGTGATGCTAGGTCATACAACCTGCAGTACTACTGGTTTGGGTTGTATTGCATCTCAGAGCCCCAGGCTGTGCCTCAGGCTGTATTATTTGTAGAATCCTGGACCCTGCCTAGTCTCAGCTCTGAGGTGAAAGCCCCTTGACTGATCCTAGGAGATAGGTGACACAGTGTCCCTGCTAGCTGCAATTAAAGCTTCCTCTCCCCCACTCTATCACCTGTTCCCTCCTGCTATGTATGACCCCAGCATAACCCTGCCCATTGCCAAGAAGACTAGAAGGGCAGTAACAAGGTCAAAGGGAACAATGTGAAAAGAAGTTGCTGTAAGCTGTTAATGTCACTAATCCCAGCAACGGGCTGGTAACAGAAGTCCAGACTCCTAGTCCACCCAGCCCGAGGACATCCCACTTGTGTAAAACCAGGATGGTGAGAGGGGACAAGAGGACTTCACTGGTTATGTCAGCCATGTTAAGGATGCTCTGGTTGACCTGTGGCTCACTGAAACGGGAAAATCCCAGAGAGTTTGCCTGCAGTGTTACTCTTAATTACAACAGTTGCTTGCATAATATGAACTGTCAAAACATGCAGCTAATTCCTAATGAAGTAGAAAAATGTTATAGAGCTAGTTATTAATGGTACATATTTTCTTTTCCAGGCGTGGCAACCCTCTGCGTTTGTGCAAAGAGCGATTTAAAAAGATTCAAAAACTCTGGCAACAGCATAGCATTACAGAGGAGATTGGACATGCACAAGAAGCAAATCAAACACTAGCAGGCATTGACTGGCAGCATTTATAATTGCTGACCTTTTTCACAACTTGGAACTTTATTGAGATAATTTTTTTAACAAAACTTTTACAAAATAATATTTGAAAAGAGAGGGACTTGGAAAAGGGCGATGAGTTGAGTGAAAAACAAAGCATCCGTAAGTTTTACTTTCCAGCTTAGTTTATAGTGGGATTCCAATAACAAGCTTGTAAACATCTTATAAGCAATTATTAATCTTACTCTGCACTGTGCTTCCAAAATCAGGTTCAAGAACCTGGGCAACAGCGGTATTGATGTTTTAGGTACTAGCAAAAATTGACAACTTCTTCGTCGAGCTATTGAATAATAATTCTCATAGACTTTAAAATGGCCAAATGCTGAATTAGGTTTTGTGCTCCCTTAGAGCCCAATACAAACATAAATCATGAGGCATGTCACTGCAATTAATGATAAACCGAGATAAGGCAATTGATTTATCTGAGGTTTTCAAGAGACAAAGCATCCTTTTTGCCTGAGTATGTGTATCTTTGATTGACTCAAAAGGATCTGTGTCCTAAGTGCAAAATAAGAGAAATTTCCCATATGCTAGAGACCTTAGTTCTGAAACCCTGTACTTAGTTATTCTGCATTCTGTAATGCACTGCAGTGCACTGAGGCAGTGAGCGATCACTCAAAACATGGTTTAAAGAACTATTGGATTTCCTCTCTAGATTTTCTTGGCTTTTTCAGGGAACATTTTGCTAAAAACAAAAATATATATATAGATATGTATATGTACTTTTGAAAAGTCTACGCAAATATATCTATTTATACATATATATAGGTATATAGAAATAGGTATAGTTATATTTTCACAGCATTGCATTGTCTGGAAATATAGTGTGTACTTTATATGTGTTTCAGTTAAGGGAAAATGCATTTCCTGGATGAGATGGTTGGTTTCCAGTATTTAAATATTGAAACTGTGTTTTGAGACTTATTTAATTGCAGTGATAGTAATTTGGAATTAAAATCATTTTTAACAGGAATTGTTTGAAGAGTAACATTAGTGCAATGTATTAAACCTTTTTCCCTTTCTTTTGACGATACCGGAACTCTGCATTGTAATGTGTGGAATACGAATAAGTAGTGGTAGAAATACGATTTTTCTTAAGCGAACACTCCCGCCCCCAATATTTTCTGAGTACTGAAGAAGTACTAGTCACCTAAGGAGTATCTCTCTATCTCGGTTCCTTTATCTGCAGCATCCAGTGTGTCAACTTTTGATATAGTGCACAATTGTACTATGGCTTCTATAAAAAAAGGTATGCAGACAGAATATTTTATAAATATATAAAAAAACTGTACACTTTGTACTTGGTATAAAAAGGTACCTGTATCGGCAGCGATTTATTTTTTTTTTTTTTTAAGAGTTACATACTAAAATATAAATTGTATGTTGACCTCAAGGAAAGCATCTGTAATGATAGATTTTAAGTTCCCTTTTTGTTTTCAGTTACTTCCTTTTAGGAATGAGTTGAGAATATACTTTTTTTTTTTTTAGTAAGTTATTAGTTCATAATCTTTTTGAATCTTGATTATTAATATTTACATCCAAAACCTCAACTTCTGTTTTTAACTTACGCAATGCTCAAGATCGCAGCAGTCGGTCATAGCAGTGCAGGCTTTGAGAGAAATGGATGTACAAAACAAACTGACGGATGGTTGAAAGTAGGGCTTCCAGCTCCTGGGGGATTTTTGAGTCCTGGCATTTAGGAGGAAACACTTGCAGGTCTTCTAGGTGTCACTGCCTGCATCCCAATAACTTCATATAAACCAGAGGGTTTTATAAGGGGGCGGGGGAGGGGGAGAAACACAAAAAGTGGAAGTAAAGCAGACTGCTTTGCTCACTCTCCTTTATAATAAGTTGGCTGTCAATTTCTTGTTGTGTATAAGATAGGGATTTCCAGACTTGTTTCTGCTTCTGTGACAGTGCTGTTCCATTAGACTGTGAAGTTTGCTTCTTTTGCTTTATTACATGTTCAGGCATACAGAGAATTAAAATAAGGAAAATTCAGTTTTTAGACCAGCTTACATGTTGAAATACAAAGTAATCTTCAAAATTACTAATAGAACGGAATACATCAAAAAATGGTTTATTTTGTGTTCTGCAGACCAAGTCCTCTCCATTTTCTGTTATGATTTATTTAGCATGTATTTATGTTCATTGTAGAAATGTTTATATAAAAATGCTTTCAGTATCGGGGAAGTACAGCCTTTGATGAATCGACTATATCTTTAATATCTGTGAAATTCTTGTAAATTTGGAATGTATTATATGTAAAAAGTTCACAGTATTAAAAAAATAAATGCTAGATGTTACCATTAATAATTGTTGGTTTTTGTGCCTTACAAAGAAAGAAAATATTTTGCTGAGCTACAGTGATGATAGCTTATCATGTCTTGTCCTAAATATGTCATCATTAAGCTTGGGATAATAGAGATGCCTTAAAGATGATTACATTATTAATGCCAGCTAGCCTTACTGAGGCAAGCCTGGTCATCATTTTTAAAGATTAGAATACGCATTCACTGGGAACAAAGTATTTTGCTGGTTGAGTAAGAAGGGTTCACTTTTACCCAGGTTACTAGGCAATTGATGCAGTAAGCTAATGGTATGCTAATGCAACGAGAGATTAAAACTGCATGCAAACCAGAAAATGTGCACAAAGAAAAGGCTTGGCGCACAGCAAAACAGGATTTATGCCCAGAAAACATGATTGATGTGCACAAATTGTTTTCCGTGTATGAAGTACGTTATAGATACACAAAATGCTTTTTGCACATAAACCAGGCTTTCGGGGCATAAAATATGAGTTATTCCCACCAAAACTATTTTCAGCACAGAAGGTATTTTTTGTGCACATAAATCATATTTTATGCGTGGAAAGCATGTTTTCTGCACATGCACCAGAGTTCCAGCTTCTGCCTGTAGACCAATATTAGCCCTGGAAGCTTGACTTCACCTTGGATTAGGAGTTAAGTTTCCAGCCCTAAGAAAACGCAAAGTAAGTCAGCGCACCTCTCTGCTTTAGGAGGTAATAGCTAATGCCATCAATAGCATTGACTTTCCACGCGAGGGTGCTAACTTAAACATGCGATATTGGATCCACATTGTTTGTGCAGAAGACTCCTTGTTGTATTATCAATAGAGCTTGCAGACACAAAATGTTCACACAACTGAGGGTTAAACTGCACTTTTCCAAGTACGGCTTATTGGCCCCGGGTATAACTGGTAAAGAGCCCAAGATCCATCTAACCTACGCATGTTTCCCTGCTTATTCCAGTACTGTAAGAACCTATTGGATCTTTGGCTTTAACTCCACTATAAGGGGTCCTCTCCGCTTGTTGCCTGCTTTTTTGTAAAATCTAATACAAGTTTAATCCCCCCTGCTTTCACTGGGAAACTATTCTGAGCATGCCTGTGCCCCCCACCCCCAACACACACAAACACATATATATAACTTCTCATTCAAGAATTTCTTTTCTGTCAAGAAGTGCTTGCCTCTTGGACATTATTTATCCTTTTCAGGTACCTGAATGTTTCTATCCTCTTCCCTTCTCCTTTTTCGTCTCCAGGATGTACATATGTAGGACTTCATTTTTTTAATCTCAAAATAGCTCCTTTGCTGGTAGTGTGACTATACACCAGCAGGTGGTGAATAACAGACCATTGGTTTTTGGATTCTTAGATTAAAACTTCCCCTTAAGTTTTCAAGTTTTAATTGATTACAGTTTATTAGAGAAAAATGGAATGCTGAAGAGTTGAGCCCTAAGTTTAGTCACCCCAGATTTTCAGCATCAACACAGATGTCTGCAGTTAAGCTCTTTACTTTCTGGCCTCTTCCCTCCACCAAAGCTTGTTTAATTCCGATATCCTGGCTGGCAACTGCTGGGTGATGCTGGTTTCCACCACTTCAACTGGTAGGCTGTTTTATTTTAGTGAAGGTGATTTTCGACAAAGCATTCTCAGTGATGACCCATAAATGTAAATTTTGTATGTGAGTTTGATGCATCATCGTGGAAATAACGTGGCTTTCATCTTTCATAAAAGTTTATAACTTTGTCAATTTAAGGGGTAGATTTTCATGTGCGGGCATCCATGTGCATGCGCTACCCGGCAGGCACACATGGACGAGCAGTTTTGTAACATGCACGCGCGTGTTATAAAATTTCGGGTCGGCGTGCACAAGGTGGGGTATAGATAGGCAAATATGCGCGGCGACGCATCAGGGCCTTCCCCAGTTCCCTCCCAGTCTGCTCCAATTAAGGAGCAGACTGGGAGGGAACTTCCCAACCCCCTAGCCTAACCTCCCTTCCCCTTCCCCTATCCTGCCCTCCCCCTTTCCTAAATACCCCCAATTTTATTATTTTACCTTTTGCTCCTGCAAAGGAGCAGGAGCAAATGGCCGCGGTGCCAGGCGCCTGTAGCCCCGCCCCACCCCCAGACCGTCCCGCTCCCCAGACCCACCTCTTTGTCTAGCCCCAGGACCTACACGCGTAGCCGGGCCCTTTGAAAATCCGGCCCTAAAGGAATACCCGATACAAGTTCCTTGATGCCTGCTTTTCCCTCTTCATACCCCATGATGCATGCACTCTCACTCCTGTAGTGCCCTGTTTTTAAAATGAAATCTCTATTTACAAATTCAACACAAACATTTATAATTCCACGCTACAGTACCATGGTAGCGGTCATTTTGCCCTGTGGTTAGTACTTTGTAGAGCCCTGGAATAGAAAATGAATATAGCAGAGAGTGCTAGAATTATTATCTCCAGTAGATGGTGAACTGTCACTCATACTGGAACATTTATTTTTGCCATGCCCTCCTTTACTCATTCTAAGCGAATCCTAACTTTGCACTCCAAATGATGTCACTTTATGTAAGTGACTGCAAATGTCTAAGCTCAGGTCTTCTAAAATGCCAAATATTGCGAGGTTGGGAGGTGCCACCATCAGTGGCACTTCATTTTCAGCTTCAACTTGTACCTCTTGTATGCCAGTAGAATTTGCCATGGTTACTGTCATTATATACATATCCCGCTTCCCACCATGGGACCTGCATCTTAGAAGTAAATAATTGAAGGCAGATTCCGCAGCCTGAATGATGCAGTACTGAAATAAAGCCAGATGCTTAACCCACATATTCATAGTAGCCTAGATTTTAAAAGGCCCATGCCCGTAAACCTTGGTATGCGCACAAGTGCCGGGCCTGGGGGGGTAGGGCCGGGACAGCGCCAAGCTACGCTATTCAGGACTGGGAAGGACCTGGGAGAGGCCCGAGTGTCGCCGTGCAAATTAATCCACAAGCCGCTCGCATGCCATCAGATTTTATAACATGCGCGTGCTGGCGCGCGCATGTTATAAAATCACTGGGACCCATGGGCGCGCGCTGGGAACCATGCGCACATGGACGGCCGGTCGCTCCTTTTAAAATCGACCCCAGTTTGTACAGGATCAATTTTTGTGAATTAAAAAGGGATACTCCTCCAGTTATAGCTGTAGGGCTGCTCCCAGAGTAAGGATGACCACTGTGCTCTGGGAACTGAGTAAAATATATTTCACCAAAATGCTGGGGGGGGGGGGGGTTGTTTTCTTTTTACATTTTTGTGATTCTTCTCTAAATCTGCTCATGTCTCACTTCGGTGTATATAATGTTAAGTCATCCTGTCCAGGGTGATGGGTTGGTACTGGTACTATGGGCAGTGCTGTGATATCACTAGAAGTTTCAGCGAGGCAGTGGAGGATTATAAGAGAGAGTTGGTTACCTTAAATAATCTGCACTCAATGCAAAATATATGTAAAATAAAAGATGGGTGTGATGTAGGTAAAATGTGTGTATTATTATTTATTTATTTTTAAATCTACTAGTGCAATGATTTGTTGTGAGCATTTTACTTCTGCCCTTCGATATCCAAAGGCTTCTCTTTAATGTTGCTCATTGACCTGAAATCAGATCTACATGTTTAAACTACATATAATTAATTGGAGTACCTGAAATCATTTTTCCCAGATAATGTAAGCAGGGAGAAGACGTATCCCCTGCTCATTAGGACAGCCATTTTTAAACATAAAGAAACAGAACTTAAAATTGGGAAAAAAAAAAAAAACTTCACATTTTTCAGTTTCATCTAGGTCAGATGCAGTTTGCTTAAAAAGTACACAGTTTCAGCATTTTCATTTAACAAGCTTTCTTTTGCAATATGTTTTTAATACCTCTGTGATCTAGGAGAGTATTTACAATACAACGCGTCTTACCATAAGGTGAAGTTGAACATTGAACGTTAGTTTGTATTTTACATAGTCATGTGACAGGTCAGTAATAATCATTGTTTTATTACATTAGCAGTGCATTTTTTTTAAACAGATATTTTATTAGATTTTTATAATCCACTTCGGCACTTCAAAGTGGATTACATTCAGGTACTGTAGTTATTTCTCTGTCCCCAAAGAGCTCACAATCTAAGTTTGTACCTGAGGTAATGGAGGGTAAAGTGACTTGCCCAAGGTCACAAGGAGCAGCAGTGGGTTTTAAACCCTGGTCTCCCCAGTTCAAAGCCAGCTGCTCTAAACACGAGGCTACTCAGATTTTATCAGGCAACAGTTAGTTCAGTATTTTAAGTTTATTTGCTTTTACATATGAAATTGTTGATCATCTTCAAAACACGAGGAAAGAGCATAAAAAGTGCTTTAGCCATTGATGATAAAATCAATTGTTTTATTTTCATGGTTGGAATCTGATGAAAACTGTGCCATTTCTTAAGTGTGAAAAACTTCAGTCAATAACTAGTATAGTACATAAAGCAGAGTATAGTGAGTCCCTTGTTCAGGGTGGATCTCTGCTCATACATAAGAGAGTGAGCTAGAAGTGCTCTGAATTATAGATCAAAGGCAGGACTATTACTCAAATGTTAACAAATGTAGAGTAGTCTGGAAACATGATCAGTCAGCTAAAGAAAATTATTTCTGTTTTGCTTTTCAAGTATCGGTAGCTTCTTGCTCCCATCTCCTCCTACAATTACTGGTTTGGAAAAAGTATGTGTGTGTGAGTGACAAGAAGTCTTGGTTGCCATATTGGACCTGGAGCAAACTGAATTCTTTGAGGGGTGATATACCTCTTATTGAATCAACATAAATATTATCTAAAAGATGGTAAGCACAATAGTTTTTCAAATCATGTATGTTCCTTCATCACATAGTTGCAGAAGAGACCCAGGTGATTTGGAAAGCTCTCGTACATCATCTTTGGATATTTCCTATATTGGTCTAATAAGTGATGTGCACTGAAAAGAATTCTCTTTGGATGAGAACACTGCATTATTTGGTTGCCCTGTCTCAATTCAAAAAATCTGAGATGTGCTGTATTGTAAGTGACATAATATTCAAAGAGATGCAAGTCCAGTCATCATTTAGAGTCTGGAAATGTATTGCTCAATTAAGATCATGAAGTATTTTTTTTTTAAAAAGAAAAATGTTTGCACTTTTGCTGTACAAACCAATCAGATGCAACCATAGGCAAGCTGAGGTCTAAGTTGGAATCTGAAAGGTATCTGCCAGCTATCTACTAAAAACATACGCATTGACTCTTAAACCTATCAAGTTCTGCTTGCTTTAATCTCATTCTAGCAGATTCAGAAAAGACATTTCAAACCTGGTAGGATTATACTTCTGTCCTGTTAAAATCTGGCCCTCCCAACCACAACTATTGCATGCATTCACCATAAGAACATAAGAAAATGCCATACTGGGTCAGACCAAGGGTCCATCAAGCCCAGCTTCCTGTTTCCAACAGTGGCCAATCCAGGCTAAACAGTAGCCTTTTTTGATGATCTTGTTGGCACACTGTTTTGAATAATATGTTCATTAGTGATGATAGTACTTAAAATGTCCTTAAAAATAAGGCTGTAACTGGAAAGATCTTTAAGAACTTTATTTTCCCCATTGATACCTTTTTAATTTGATGTATAAGTAGAATATCCTCTAACAGGTGTTTGTGAACATAATTAGTTCCATGTTTTAAGTTCATTACCTTATGTATGCTTAACATGTTTCTGTATTTTGTAGCAAAGACCTGATAAGTGCACACATATTTTGTTCACGTTTAATAGTTCAGAACCCATTTATATATATAAATCTTGATGCGTTATTTTCCTTCCACTCTCAAATCATTTATCATCAACTCATCCCATATGGCTAGATGGGTTCTGAACTATTAAATATGAACAAAATATGTGTGCACTTATCAAGTCTTTTTGAGATACAACCTCTAGAACTAGACACAGTACTCCAGATGAAGTCTTACCAGAGACCTGTATTAGAGGCATGATCATCTTTTTCTACTGGAAATACTTCTCCCCATGCACCCAAGCATTTATCTTATTCTCAGCATGGCCTTGGTGCATGGTTTTACTACCTTGCGGTCGTTAAATAGGGTCACTCCAAGATCTAATTTGTTTCACTCTCCATCATGTGCTGCTGTTTTGAATTTGTGTCCTATAGCTAGGACTCTACTTTTTTTTGTTTTTTGCATTAAATGTTTGCTGTCAAACTATTGACTCCTCCTTGAGCTTTCTTAGATCATGCCTTATTTTTCTACTCCATCTTAAGTCTATCATATGCAAAAAAGTGAATCTTTCCTACCAACTCCTCTTCAAAATTGCTTATAAAAATATTGAACAAAATTGATCCTTGGAATGAACCAGTTTCTAACACAGTTTAGTGCTTTAGGACCCCCAATCTTACAATGGTCAGCTTATTTAGGAGCCTTCTGCATGGAACACAGTCAAAAGTCCACTGACATCCAAGTATTCCATATCCAGAAACTCATCACTGATCTAATTGTTTGGTCACCAAGTGAAGAAAATTGATCAGATTTGTCTGATCTTGGGTCCTGCAATATGAAGGCTTAAATAGTGTTTCCATTAATTCAGTCATCACAGGAGATAGAGTGACTGGCCTATAGACACCAGCCTCTTCCTTATTTCCATTTTTATGAATAAAGATGATGTCTGCCAATCTAAAATCAATTATGACCCAAAGAATCATTGAACAGAATCATCTGTGAAGCAGCCAGATATCTAAGTTCCTTCACTATCTTAAACTGTATCCCATCATAGTAACTCAGTAAATGATGGCAATTAAAGACCAAAATGGCCCATCCAGTATGTCCTCTCTCTTAGTAGATATGCATATAAAATTCTATTGAAAGAGGCTCATCTCTTCTGCATTTATTCCTTAGAGATATTTAAATGTCTCTATCATAATGCCTCTTTCCCTCTGTTACTCAGGGTATACATATTTAGATTTTATCTGTCCCCAAATGATTTAAGATGAAGAATAACTATTTTTAGTAGCTGCCATCTGGACAAGCTCCATCCAGTTTATATCCTTTTGAAGGTGCAGTCTCCAAAATTGTACACAGTATTCCAAGTGAGGTCAGAAAGAGACAGACTTAAAGATCTAAACATGTATACCCTGGAGGAAAGCTGGGAAAGGAGAGAGAGAGAGATTTAAATACCTCCAAGGAATAAATGCACAGGATGTGGACCTTTTTCAACAGGATGGAGGTTCTAGAACAAAGGGAATGGAGTAATCTAAGAGAGAGAGCAATTTTAGATCTAATTCTCAGTGAAGCACAGGATTTGGTGAGAGAGGTACGGTGGTGGAGACTGCTTGGCAATAGTGATCATAACATCAAATTTGAACTAATGACTGGAAGGGGACAAAGTAAATCCATGGCTCTAACACTAAAGTTTTAAAAGGGAAACTGATAAAATGAGAAAAATAGTAAAAAAACCCAAAAAAAAAAACACCTGAAAGGTTCAGCTACAAAGGTTGTGTGCAACAGGTGTGGACTTTTTTTTTTTTTTTTTTTTGACAATCTTAGAAGTGCAGTCCAGATGTATTTCACGTATTAAGAAAGGTGGAAGGAAGGCCAAATGATTGCCAGCATGATTAAAAAGTGAGGTGAAAGAGGCTATTTTAGCCAAAAAATCTTCATTCAAAAATTGGAAGAAAGGTCCATCAGAAGAAAATAAGATAAAGTATTGGCAAGTTAAATGTAAAACATTGATAAGACAGGCTAAGGGAAAATTTGAAAAGAATTTGGCCGTAGAGGCAAAAACTAATAATAAAAGCTTTTAAAAATATATCCTAAGCAGAAAGCCTGCAAGGGAGTTGGTTGGATCGTTAGATGATAGAGGGGTTAAAGGAGCACTTAGGGAAAATAAGGCCATCATGGAAAGACTAAACAAATTCTTCTGTTTACTAAAGAGGATGTTGGGGGAAACACCTGTTCCGCAGTTTTCAAGGGTGACAAATCAGATGAACTGAACCAAATCATGGTGAGCCTGGAAGATGTAGTAGGCCAGATTGACAAACTGAAGAGTAGTAAATCACCTGGACTGGATGGTATACACCCCAGGGTTCTGAAAGAATTCAAAAATGAAATTTCAGACCTATTACAATAAATTTGTAACCTATCATTAAAATGTACCTGAAGACTGGAACGTGGCCGGTGTAACCCCAGTATTTAAAAAGGGTTTCAGGTGCGATCCAGAAAACTATAGACCGGTGAGCCTGACTTCAGTGCTGAGAAAAATCGTGGAAACTGTTATAAAGAATAAAATTATAGAACATTTAGATAGACATGGTTTGATGGGACACAGCCAGCACAAATCTACATTTTTTTGAAGGGGTGAATAAACGTGGACAAAGGTAAACCGGTAGATGTAGTGTATTTGGATTTTCAAAAGGCGTTTGACAAAGTCATGAGAGGCTTCTCAGAAAACTAAAGAGTCATGGGATAGGAGATGATGTCCTTTTGTGGATTATAAACTGATTAGAAGACAGGAAGCAGGGAGTAGGATTAAATGATCTGTTTTCACAGTGGTAAAAAGTAAACTGGATTGCCTAGGGATCTGTACTTGAACATGTGCTTTTTATTATATTTATAAATGATCTGGAAAAGGGGTACAACGAGTGAGGTGATCAAATTTGCAGGTAACAAAAATATGCCAAATCAGGGCCAGTGCTAGCTTTTTGCTGCCCTTTGCGAACAATTACTGTGCTGCCGCCGTGCACCCCCCTCCCCCAATTCATTCATTCTCTGTCCCGCCTGGGCCTATCAAAAAAAAAAACCATCCAGCTCCCTTCAGTGATACAAACTTTAAAAACTGACACATTCCCCCCCCCAAACCCATGGCTGGTGCCAAGGGTGGTTCCCTAGGTAAACCTTATAGCCGTGAACATGGCCCCCCCCCCCCCCCGTTTCATTCTATGCACAGAGTTATGCATTTATATTTTACATGAAAAATATCAAAGAACAGTATTCTGAGGTAAAATATCACTTACATTATATTTACATGTACTGCTGTGAAGCCAACCAGAAATCCCTGCAAAAAAAGACATTTAGAATGCATATGGTATTAGGCCTATTGGGATGTGTGTTAGGTGTGGGCTTGACCCTCTGAAAGCCCGAATATACTATTAGGAAAATGCTTCACCTCAGTCACACATCCAGAGCATAAACAGACCCTCACCAAATACAGAATAGAGCAACCATAAAGTAGAAATACAAACGAACAGATAAACAACTGAACTGGAAACCACAAGAAGCCAGACTCTCTGTGCAGTGCAACAATGAAAAAACAGAACCAACACCATTCCTCAAACGTCAAACAAAATCAATACATAATTATAATACTAAAAACATACTAATTATTTAAAAACTGATGAATAAAAGATCAAATAATTAAAACTCATATACTAGTTTTTTAAATGTCCCAAACACCAATAAAATATTTCAAAACAGCAGAGACAGCAAATAACACCTGAAAAATAAACTAAGAAGGATTTTAAAAATTCACGCTCTCTATTCCTGGGAATTTTTGATTTCCAGATGCCCTAAAATTGTTATGGACTACCAGGCAGAGAGTAACTGCACACACATGCTCCCTCTTATACACACACATGCATTCTCTCACTCCCCCACACAGAGGCACACATGCTCTCTCACTCACCCACACACAAGCACACGATCTCTCACTCTCTCAATCACTTCCCTTGGCTTAGCAGGCAGCAGCAGCAAGTTCCTCCTTCAGCCCCCTTGGCCAAGGGAATGACTTCCCGCCACAGGGTATTGGATTGGGTCCACCGGTGGCACCACAGACCTCCTTTTCTGCCACCAGTGGAATCGGGTATGCTGGCAGCAGCACGGGCCTCTCCCTGTTCCCGACGCCACCCCACTGGGTGTGCCGCCCTGTGTAAATCTCAAGTGGATTGTGATAAACTGCAGAAGGACCTTGTGAGGCTGGAAGATTGGGCATCCACATGGCAGATGAAATTTAATGTGGACAAATGCAAAGTGATTCATATAGGGAAAAATAACCCATGCTATAGTTACACAATGTTAGGTTCCATATTAGGAGTTACCACCCAGAAAAGAGATCATAGTGGATAATACATTGAAATCATCGGTTCGGTGTGCTGTGGCATCAAAAAAGCAAACAGGATGTTAGGGATTATTCGGAAGGGAATGGCGAATAAAACGATGGATGTCATAATGCCTCTATATTGCTCCATGGTGAGACCGCACCTTGAATACTGTGTGCAATTCTGGTCGCCGCATCTCAAAAAAGATATAGTTGTGATAGAGAAGGTACAGAGAAGGGCTACCAAAATGATAAGGGGAATGGAACAGCTCCACTATGAGGAAAGGCTGAAGAGATTAGGGCTGTTCATCTTGGAGAAGAGATGGCTGAGGAGCGATATGATAGAGGTCTACAAAATCATGAAAGAACTTGAACAGGTAAATGTAAATAAGTTATTTACTCTCTCTCAGACAATAAAAGGACTAGGGGGCACTCCATGAAGTTAGCAAGTAACTCATTTAAAACAAATCAGAGAAAATTATTTTTCACGCAACACATAATTAAGCTCTGGATGGTTATGGCAGTTAGTTTAACTGGGTTTACAAAAGTTTTGGATAAGTTCCTAGAGAAGAAGTCCATAAACTGCTATTAATCAATAAGGAATAGTAGCTTGGGATCTATTTAATGTTTGGCTACTTGCCAGGTTCTTGTGACTGGGCTTGGCCACTGTTGTAAACAGAATGCTGGGCTTGATGGACCCTTGGTCTGATCCAGTATGGCATGTCTTATGTTCTTATGTCCTATGTTCTTAAGGATATTTTTCTTTACTGCAAGGGTGGTAGACAAATGGAACAGCCTTCCAGTGGAAGTGGTATAGATGAGGACAGCATCGGAATTCAAGAAAACATGGGACAAACACAAAGGAGAGGAAAACACTATAAAGCTGACCAGGAGTTATACATGGACCCATATAGTATTTATCTTCTGTCATGTTCTGTGTCTTCATATAGAAGTTTTGTATTTGATTAATTAACATTGAACATATTTAGTCATTTCCAAAATCAAAAAGAATATTCTAAATTACATAAACATTTTAGGAAGAAATTTCATTTAGTGCCTTTTTTTGGTACTTTTGTAGAAAATGTTGACTATAATACTCACTGGAACAATTGTTTGCAACAGATCAATCATCTTCTCTCCAGCCTTTGCCTCATTCTTAACAACAACAAAACTGAGATCCTAATCATCAATCAAGACATCAACATCAAACTTCTAAACCCAGCTGACCTACTCAACTCAACCACTCCCATATTAAATCACTCACCACATGTTCGAGATCTAGGTATCATGCTAGACAATCAGCTCAATTTTAAAAAATTCATAAGCACAACCACCAAAGACTGTTTTTATAAGTTACAAGTCTTAAAAAAATTGAAGCCTCTTCTTTATTTCAATGATTTTCGGATGGTCCTACAAGCCATTATTCTATCAAAAGTCGACTATTGCAATTCGCTTCTCTTTGGCCTTCCATATTCATCCATCAAACCCCTCCAAATGCTACAGAACTCTGCAGCCAGAATCCTTACCAATACGAATAAAAGAGATCACATCACCCCCATTCTCAAGCTCCTCCACTGGCTGCCTATAAAGCAAAGGATCCTATATAAAGTACTCACCGTAATTCATAAATCCATTCACAATATCTCTCCTCTTCAATTATGTAACCAACTACGCCCTCACTCCTCCTCTAGACCCATCAGAGGAGCATATAAAGGCACACTCTATGTACCTTCAACAAAATCCTCGCATCATAAACGTGCCATATCTACAGCAGGCCCCATTCAATGGAATGCGCTCCCACCAGACATTCGGCTTGAGTTCTGCCACTCTTCATTCAAAAAAAAACTTAAAACCTGGCTCTTTAGCCAAGCTTTTCCAGGACCATGATCATCATTTTTTCCCCTCCAACCAGCAAGAACATATCTTCTTCACAAACCCCCATTTTCCATACCACTACCTACTTCGGTATCTAATCTCTTGCTGCAGGACACTTGAGACTTTCTCACTTATACGTTATAATTTTTATGCTCAATAAGACCTGTCAACTTAATTGTTTAAGTCTTTTTTTTTTTTTTTTTCCTTTATCTTTTGGTCATCAATGTTACAACGTTATTGTTAAATTTTGAACTTATGTACACTGTTCCAAGTTTCATAACCTTGTTCTATGTAATGCCTTTTGGCAATTTTCATGTTCTGTTTCAATGTAAACCGATGTGATCTTTATTTCATATAGGAACACCGGTATATAAAAATCTAAAAATAAATAAATAAATATAATATGCTAAATAGAATGTTTTGTGCATTGTGAGCAATATGATGGGTTGAAAAAAAGATCATTGGTCCCTACAAACCTCCCATTTGGAATATGCATATCAAATTCTTTTTAGGAAGAAAACATTCTTGTAAAAATTCCTAAAATGGTGCTAAAGTAATCACATCCAGATATAGCATGTGCCAGTAGCTAATTCCCTCTACTGGGATTATTGTTAAAATCTTAGGCGTAAACTCTGTTTAAAAAAAAAACCACACAACCTTTAGTTTGATTACCGGATGTATGAATAGGACCACCAACATGCATTTTTCATGTACTTGTTCTTCATCAACAAGCAGTGCTGAATTATCGGTACTTATTAGAGTTATGTCTGTCATCCTGCTATCTACAGAGAACTCTTGTCATTTACTATATTCTGAATTCCCAGGGGCCCAGCAGTCCTCATTGGTGAGTCAATATATCTGTATATTCACTTCTGGCTGTACCACCAAATCATTTTACAGAAACACTACTATTACTACTACTCCTACTCCTGCTACTACTCCCAGATTAGTTACTATGGTGTATTCAGTTCTGGATCAATTTGGTCTTGTTTCTTTTCCCACTCTGAAATTACTTCCAGATTAAATGTGAAATAGTTTCCATTTATGTTCCAATTTAACTCTGAAACTATGCATATACTTCAGTGCTGATTTCACACAAGCTCTAATCCATTAGTGAATGTGTATTCACTCTAGACTCATTGCAGTTTGTGTTAACAGGAAGGAGAACTGAGAGTAAATTCCCTATTAATCCTGAAATAACTGTTTCACTATGATAATAACTAATGCAGGTTAATGGAATTTTGTTATCCATTCTAGAGATAATTAAAACACAATGGGAAGTGTTTCACTGTATTAACTACTCAAAGGACCTGATTCACTAAACTTAATTTCCCATAGACACACAATAGGAGGAAAACCTTAGTAAATCAGACCCTCAAGAATATAAAGGCTAGTATGTGAAAACAGTGTTAACTCATGAATTACTAATCCACAAATGAAAGCATCTTTTACAGAAGGATTAGTGAATATGGCATTCATAGATGCTTGGTTCCTATTCACTTTGCAGGGCAAATGCAACTAGTCTGAACTGCACTTGCACTAACTAGAGTCATGTGGGGATAGAAAATAGTAACCAAGAAGACATTTTTCTAGAGGATCTAACCAAAAAAATGAGTTACCTGGCTGACACGATCTTCCAGGTTGAAAATTGAACACACACATACCCTATGCACAGTGATTAATCCTAGCTACCTAGTTTTAGTAGGCAGCTAGATCTAGCCATAGCAAAAATAGGCAATGTGAGGGGGAGGGAAAATACATAAGTAGAGTTGATTTTTGATCTTTGTGTTTATTTACAATATGTGCTAGTGATCTACAGCTATTGCAAGTGCAAAGTCTGCAGATAATTTTGAACTTGTAGCTAATTTAGAAAGAGAAACTGGTATTTATGTAGGCTACTGAAAATGTTCCCCAAACTGTATAAACATTTATTAAATGTAGGTTCTTTGCTAAGTTTTGATGTACCTGTGTGTTTGAGCTATTTTTTAAAACTATATTACATACTGTATATTCTCACAGGGAGCTTTAATGCATTACCTACAAGTTATAATATGTTTCATATAAAATGTGTACAGAAATGAATTGTATGCTGATTTATACATATTTCAAGTAAGTATATGTCCATTTTGTCTTAGATTAGTTCGTTTTCTAGAAGTCCACCCGAGTCAGGGTGTTCAGCTGTCACCAGGGTCAGCTGGCGTCTTCCCATGTTCCTCGCTACTTTCTGCTTCCACCTGGTTTAACTTACCAAAACTTTTCATACTTTCCAATAAGGATTTCAGTGTCTCCTTTAGGGACTTCTCTAGTAACCATCCCTCGCTCTCACATTCAGGATCGTCTGGATTTGCAATGCTTTCCAGAGATGTGTGCAGATAGCGAAGTCCCACCATCACAGTCATCTGTATAATGCATTTATGAAAATATCATTATATATAGCTGTATATATAGTACAGGTGATTAAGTTTATACCAAAGACTATACTAGTTTCTCTGCTTCACTGAGGGGCAGCAATCTGCTTCTAATCTCTGGCTTAAACAGTGCCATTCTGGATCAGAACAATGGTCATAGAGCCTACCATCCTGGCTCCAATCCAGGAAGTACCCAGCAGATCTAAATGGGTGGACCCAATCCCTATTTCAATCCCTAAATCTACCTGGCTAATAATTAATGCACCTGTCCTCCAAAATCTTGTCTAAAGTCTTTGTTTTTTAAACTCAGCTATACTACTAAAGTTGACTATATTTTCTGGCAACAAATTCCACAGTTTAATTGTGTGAAAAAAGTTCCCTTAACTTTGTTTTGAATGTGCTACCGGTTAGTTTCATGGAGTGCACCTTAGTTGTACTTCTGTTTGGAGGAGTAAATAATTCTCTTTTGACTTGTTCCACTCTAGTCGTGAATGTATGCTCTTCTATCACATCTCCAAGCTGAAGAGCGCCAACCATTTAAGCTGCTGTTCTAGCTCTATCATTTTTCTCCTTTGTACTTTTTCTAGCTCTTACATATAGATGGTAATTTTCTTTAAAAAAAAAAAAAAAAAAAGTACAAAGGAGAAAAATCATAGAGCTAGAATGGCTCCCTTAACAACTTTAAAAGTACTAGGTCGGGGAAAGTAGCTTCTACCTTCCACTCCAGCTGCAATAGAAAAAAGGAATCAAATTCAAAAAGGTTCCAGGTTGGTGACCTGGAAGATCATCACCACTGTCCTACATCATTTTGGAGATGGAGTGATCAGAACTGCACTCCTAAAATCTAGTCAGTATTTTGGAACTTGCTTTGGCATGGAAATATCTTTTAAATATTTTTGTATTTTTCTTTTTTGTTTGGAATTGTATTAGAATTTAATTGACAAGAAACCTAGACATTACAAGCAGAGACCTCATGACTTGATTAACAGAACTTTTGAGCAAAGACCACAATGGTCACTCCTGGTCTCTTCTTGCTTCATCTGCACTTGACATCAGCCTGATGTTAATGCAAGAGAATATGGTTTAGTGGTTGAAGTACTGAACTATGAGTCAGGAGTCCTGGGATGAAAGTTCATACTTGGAGGTACAACAGGGATTCAAGCGAAAAAAGACCTGAACTATCAGATTCCTATCCTCTTCCGTCTACTGTTTTAATTTTTCTTTCAGATGGGGAGAAAGACTGTCTGGGGATTTGAAATCAGTTTTGGTACTGGCTCAAATTCTAGAGAGAGCAAAATGTGTTAGGTCTCATTGTAGATTGGTAACTTCTTAAAAGGCAGGAAATAGGGCAGAACTAAATGGTCAGTCTCCCCATCTGAAAGAAAAATGAAAGCAGTAGACTGAAGAAAGGTCATCAGTGGATTAATACTGGGACCTGTGTTAACATATTCATAAATGATCTGGGAAAGGGAAGGACAAATGAGATGCTGATGACAAAATTATTCAGTCATTAAAAAGCAGAGGATTGTGAGGTACTTTGTGAGACTAGGGGACAGGGCAACTGAATGGAGGATGAAATTTTAATGTGGAACAGTACAAAGTGATGTGCATAGGGAAAGTATTCCCAACTACAGGTACACAATGTGGGGTTCTGTACTGGGAGTCACTAGCCAAGAAAAAAGACCTTGGAATCCTTCTGGACAATATGTTAAAATCCTCTGCTCAGTGTGGGGTGCTGGGTAAAAAAGAAAATAGAATGGAAAATAAATGGAATGGAAAATAAAACGAAAAATATCATTGCCTCTGTATCAAACCATGGTGTGACCATGCCTTGAGCATTGTGTTTAGTTCTGGCCATCCCATTTCAAAAAAGACATAGCAGAGCTAGAAAAGGTGCAAAAGAGGATGACAAAAATGATAAAGGGGAGGGAACAGCTTGGCTGTGATGAGAGGCTATGCAGGCTAGGGCTCTTTAACTTGGAAAAGAGACAATTGAGAGAAGACGTGACAGATGTTTATAAAATCATGTGTGAGGCGGAACACGTAAATAAAGGACAGGTGTTTATCCTTTCAAGAGAAACTAAAAGGGAACCCTCCATGAAACTAACAAGCAGCAGATTTAAAACAAATAGAAAATACTTTTTGATTCAGCGTAATAGAGACGCCGTTCAGAACAGCATTTAAGTCAGTGCATCGCATACAGTGAGTGTTCTTCTCATCCATACTGCTATCGCAACTTTTGTGGTGGGACTCTATGTGCACTATTTCCCTTGTGCTCTCCTTTTTCACCCATAGCAGAGTCAAGTGTTTTCGGCAAGAGACTGAAGCAGGGAATAGCGGTATCCGACCCCCTGAGGAAGGAGGTTTCCCCTCCGAAACACGTCGTGTCGGAAAGAAGTCGGACTTTACCATCTTACCATCTTCATCACCAGCTTTTGTCTACGTGACATCGGATTTCGAAGTTGCAAGTTAAGTACAACTTTTTCAGCACTCTGGAGATTATTAGTGCATTGGGGCAGCCGTTTCCATAAGCGTCCCGCTAAATTTAGCTCATTGAGACCTATGATTATACCATAGAGAAGCTTACACCACTATAAGCTCTCATCAAGCCTAAATATTGGGCATATCATTTATGAGGTCTCAGTGAGTCTCCCACCCTCCATTTTCTTCAGGAATATCTCTTTATAGGGCTCAATGATCCAGCATTTCTTAGATACATTTGGGCATGTCTCCTATTGTTATATGGAAAAGCAACAGAGCAGCACATTGCAGCTAAACCAATAATAGTCTATTATTACTGCAGATGGAGAAAGTACAAATAATACTCTTTGAGGAGTAAGAAGAAATTGAAGCTTTGCAGTTGGAGAAGGGGATGGGGAGAACACAAACATTGGAGCACTAATCGAGCTACTTTAAAACAGCAAGTCCAGGTTGACAGCAAAAGATAAATGCATTCTGCTTACCATAAGCAGCTGTAATGACATTCATCCAATACTGTATGGACTTAATGCAAAAAGTCCTCCAATAGGCACAAAGATGCTGCAATGTCCTGACATTTTACTGTAACTTCCTGAAAAAGAAAGCAACAGTAAAATGGTTGTGTTGGCAAGCAGCATCTTCGTGTTTATTTCTATCTGACCTTTGGTTCTGTTCTACCTTGTTTTAGAAGAGCAGGATAAGAATATAAGTGCCATGCTGGGTCAGACCAAGGTCCATCTAGCCCAGCAATCCTGTCTATGACAGTCATCAGGCTGGGTCCCAAATACCCAGCAGAACCCAAAATAGATTTATATCTGGTTACTCATGCCCAAGGAATAGAACATCTTTCCTTAGTCTATCTGGCTACTAATGTTTTATGGACTTTTCCTCCAGGAAGTTGTCTAAACCTTTTTTTAAACCCTGATATGCTAGCCACTTTGACCATATCCTCTGGCAACATATTCCACAGCCTGATTGTGTCCTGAGTGTAAAAGTACTTTCTTTGATTTGCTTTATAACTGTTGTAAGTTTCATGGAGGGTCCCCTTGTTTTACTATTAGTTAAAAGGATAAATAACCATCCTTTATTTACCCGTTCCACCCTAATCATGATTTTATAAACTTCTGTCATGTTCCCTCTCAGCTGTCTCTCTTCCAACCTGAAGAACCCTATCCTGAGTAGCTTCTCCTAGGGGAGCTGGTCCTTCCCCTTTATCAATTTTGTCGCCACCCTCTGCATCTTTTCTAGTTCCATTATGTCTCTTGTGAGATAAGGTGCCCAGAACTGAACGCAATACTTAAGGTGCGGTCACACCATGGATCGATACATTGGTAATATATTTTCCATTTTATTCTCCATTTCTTTTGGATCATTCCTAACCTATTTGCATGAACATCATGACAATTCACAAAAATAAATTATTGGACAAATTAGATACTATTTCTGTACTGGACAGCTTATCTCAGTTGTTCAGAGAGGAGAGGCACAAAGAAAATGATTATCACATTATAAAAATGAATGTTATTTCACATTAGAGAAAGTCAAGAATGGACCCCAGATTTGTCAGACTTTGAACCTTTGCTCAATGAGGGCTGTGTCCTTGGGTTGCTTTTGCCAGTGTTGCATATGTTGGACATATTTCCAGCAAAGAGCTATGGTAAATCAAGCAGCTAACAGTAAATGAGAAACTAAATCTTTGGTTTGGCAGGAATAAGTTTTCTCCCATGATCCTAAGAACACCAGAAGAGGTGAAATATCCAGTGGAAACTTGATTACTCAAAGAGGGGCATTTACTTAAAGATCTGTTCTGCTTTAAATATCCCTCATGAATTATTTGGGCTCGTTCTGAAATTGACACACCATCCTTCTAATGCCAGTGATCAGTCTGATAATTCTCTCTCCTACAGTGAGTTTGCTATCATTAAAACAATCAACTTGGGCCTTTTATACCTCCGAAGAAGTCATCATCCTCTGAGGACAATAGACCTTTTTAGGTTTCTTTTGAGTATATGTCATCAAGTGAGATTTTGCAAGCTATTAACAGGGATGGTAACTTTAAAACAAGTGTGAGGGCACCCAAGCAAACATAAACTGGAATTTGAAATTGTGCGTGCATTTACGCACGTATAATTTAAAATATGCCTACTTTACTGAGCAAAAGTAAATTACGTCTTAAGAATTTTTCAGCTTTAACGCGCACAGGGAAGCGCATTTCGGCATTCCCAGTTTTACCCATTAGTCCCCCATTTTGCCCAGTCCATCTCAAGGTCATCCAGACCCTGCTAGTTCTTCAGCCTGCACTCCCCCTCAGTTGACCTTAGACCCCTCACCCAGTTGATTTAGGCCTAAACAGAGTTTTATGAAAGTTGCATCTCATCAGGAGCAGAAGTAAAACACATGGCTAACAATTGTCAGTTTTAAAATATGGTAACTATTGGCCCTGCCCCAGAACACCTAACTCCGCCCCTTTTTTTGTATTCTAGCATGTACACACATACATGTAATTTGTAGCTTTTAAAATGCAGATTGCTCGATCATGGCCTAGATGCTGTCTTATATGGGCCTTTTAGCTCAACTAATGCTTTTAAAATTCACCCCAAAGTGAATAGTGCCTTTTGTCCATTGAATCCCTGTCCTGTTGCTTTGTTAAAAACAATGAGGGATGATTTAGAGCCTTTTATAAATAGAACTGTAAATTTTGTCATTGAGCACTGGATTTTATTGCCTGTTTTTGAAGCAGGTGTCAATTTGTCCACTGTTTAAAAAATAAATAAATAAATGCTGGCCCATTAATGGGTTTCTATCGGCCTATATCATCCCTTCTGTTTTTGGCAAAGATTACTGAAACTATTCAGCTATCCAATTTCATTCAAGAACATGCTTTGCTTGACCAACATTAATTCAGATTTAGAAAGCACTTCAGCGCAGAAACATTGCTTGTATCGAGTATTGATATAATCTGTAAAGGTTTTGACTCAGGTGCCAGTTACATCATGGTCCTGTTGGATATATCAGCAGCCTTAGACACTATTAATCATCAGATTTTGCTGAATAGACTTTCTGAAATTGGGATAGCATGGTCAGTACTTGCTTGGTTTACCTCATGCTTGATACATAGGTAGCAGAAAGTAAGGACAAGCTCGGAAAATCTGCCTATTTTTCCGTTGGGACAGGTGTGCCACAGGGCTGTGCCCTCTCTGCAGATTTTTTCAGCATAATCTTAACTCCTCTGTGTATTATCCTGTCAAGCCTCAGGTTGCATTATAAAGTGTATGCTGATGATAATCAGTCTTTCTTTCTACCATGTTCATCGTGGTCAGCAACCTTTGATACAATCCGATTGTGAATTGCTTGTTGAACCATAATAGATTAGCTTTAAACATTGGTCAAACCGAGATGATGATCTTAAGGCAATTTCCAATACTTGATACTAATAGATTAAAAATCTTGGAGTCACTTTGGCTCAGATCTATCCATACCCTCAATTTTAATTTTGTCAGCCCATTTACATAAAAAGATTCCTTGCCATAGTTTAACAGTCGCTAGGTCCAGAGGCAAAGCCTTAGACTTGTCACAGCTGATTTTTAAACCTGTAAAGAATTGAAATCACTAGAATAGGTCTTGAATAACTGGGTACCCTTTGGAAAGGATCTCCTACAGAAAGCAAAATAACATCTCCAAAACGTGAAATGTTTAGGATTATTGAAACCACCTGAATACCTCAAAACGCTGGCTCTGCATGCAGGTTTATAGCCAGAGGCTCTACAGCTAATACAAATAGGAGAGGCGAGAGAGAGGGTAGCCCTGTCAAACTCCTTGTCTCAAATTAAAGTGGGATGAAATAGTCATATGTAAACATATACTGGGATTGTTTACAGGGTCCGCACCCTGTCCAAAATAACCCCTTAGAACCCAAATTATTCTAAAGCCCAAAACCTATAATCCCAAGTCAAACACTTTTTCTGCACTCAGAATGAGTGCCCACTTATTAGCCATTTGATTTAAGGCAGCTCTCAGTTTTCTAACATTTTTAACGCCAAGTCTGCCCCGAACAAAGCCGGTCGGTATGGAGCCACTAGTCCAGGAGCCCCACACTAAGATAATTAGCTAAGACTGTGGCAAATATTTTAAAATCCACATTCAATTAAAGAATTGGGATGATGAGTATACATCACAAGAGTCCTTGTCGTTTTTAGGCAACACAATCTTCAAAGACTGATTCATTTCAGCAAAAAAAGAGAACTCTGCAACAAAAGAGAATTATAGAACTTGGTCAAGGGTGTTAAAATCGAGAATTTCAAAATCTGGTAATATTCTGCCCCAAGCCCATCTAATTCAACCACATTATCTAATTTCAAGCCCTTAATGACAGAATATATTTGTCTGAGTCCCTAAGTGGCAAATTAAGTTTCTCTGCGCTCCAGTGACTCATGGCCACTCTGAAAAAATCTATGTTGGGTTTCCGTATCAGCTACCTGTATATCGTAATGAGTCTGAAAGTAAGATAGAAAATTGCTTGCAATATCTTCCATAGCGTGTTTCAGCACTCTACCACTTTCCTTATCTCCTGCAATAACACCAAATTTCCTAGCAGTTTACCAGATTTATTTCCATATTTGGACAGTTTGTATCTAAAGAAATGTAATGACTTCATATCTTTTTAGAATAACAGTTTTGGTTCAGCTCGGTTCTAATCCCATAACTTCTTATCCTCTTCAGATTGGCTATCACGTTACCAGGTTTGTGCCACTCCAGCATCTTAAAATAATCTGAGAAGTTCAGCATTTCTAATCTTATTTTGCTTAGCTACATATGCTATAATATGACCCCTCATTACAGCTTTGCCAGCTTCCTACAATAGCAATGTCTGGATCGAGTCATTAAAAGACCCATATATTCTGCCTGTTTGTCTTTTAGACAGGTGTGAAAATACAAATCTTGATAGAGAATAGGACTCATCCTCCAATTAAATGCCCAGTGGCCTAAATCTAGATGGATAGACACTGGTGCATTATCGATATTGATATGATACCCATCTTTGAGTCCTGCACCACAGGGAGCAGACCACCTAGACCACCTGAAACAAGCGAATAATTCAATCTGGAATATGACTTATGTGGATTGGACTAAAAGGTATAATCCTGTTCACCATGATCCAGAACTGCCAAGCTCCTGACATTCTTCAGTATTCTTCACATTGTCAAAAACAGTAGCCTTGCCTTTGTGCAAAATTGCAGCTTTCCGGGGCGCACAGCATTGCATACTGATTGTCTCGTTGCCTCTGTTCTCGTTTAACATTGGATAAACTTTGCTGCTGAAATCTTGAAAAAAAGAAAACTGTTACCTTGATAAGAAATTTCCCTCACTGCCCTTGCAGCATCTAGTACCTTCTGCTTGTCAGAAAAATTATTCCGGTATAGAATAATAGCGCTAGGCCTCTCTCCACTCACTGGGATCGGAGCAAGGGCCATGTGTGCTCTATTTTAAATGTGCCACTTTTTACATCCAATTTTTATAAGGTAGAAATCCAACTTGAAAGAAAATCAACCCAGGTCTCTTCCCTCCATCTTTGCTGGAAAGCCAATGCTTTGCAAGTTTTTCCTTCACAAGTGATTTTCTAAATCATCCTGTTGGTCCATGAGAAATGTTTGGCCTGATTCTTAATTTCTTTACTTTTTGTGGGGCTCCCGAACCTCTGCCTCTATCTCATCAAGATGTGAAGAATTGTTCTGCACCACTTAAAACCAACTGAGCAACTTTATCTGCCATGCTTTCCAGACGCGAGTCCAGCTTTTTAGATATCTTAGACACTAATCCCTCCATTATTTGTTTAATTACTTCAACATCTACAGAGTGTTCCATACCAGGCCGCCTCCTCTAAAGCCTGATCTTCTTCCACAATGGACAGGTCCTTGACATTTTTTCTTTCCAAGCCCCTTTAGTTTGCTCTCTTCAGCCCACATATCTGGGATAGAACATATAACTTTTCTTTGGCCATTACCAGAAAAGTGAAACAGAAAAATGCACTGAAATAATTATTTTTAACCACAGGGCAGCAGGAGCTCAGTGAACTTGCTGCTTAGTCAGTCACTGGATTGTGTGAGCCCTCCCGCCATTTGCTTTTTTTTTTTTTTTACCACTGCTGCACTGTCAGTTTCTGCCTTGAGTGTGTGTACGGGGTGGGGGTGGTCCCTTAGCTCCGGGGGGAAGTATCTTTGATGCCATTTCCAGCTTGCCCATTACCTCAAAGCTGACTTCTCCCCTACACCTGCTGATGTAATTTGGGAAGGGCCAAAAGCCAGTGAAAGATGCCAGAGGTGCATATGAAGGGAACACCACAAAAGAGCTCCTTTGTGGTGCTCCTTCATACGTGAGGAATCACTGGGAGTCTCCGATTGCACAGGATCATTTGCACACTATCAAACTCATTGTTGGGTGGGAAAGGTATGGTGAGTTATCCAGTAGACGTGCGGGTGCAGGTCGCCATCCATCTTGTTTAATTTCTATCAGTTTAATACCATCAGTCATTAAGCCTGAGATTAAAATCATGCTAGATAATAGCCAGGCAATCAAGCGAACAGTTACTGTGTTAAAAGATCTTTTGTGCAGTGAAGCACCAGACTTTTTCTGCATCACTGAATCCTGGCTATTGGATTCAGATATCACTGTTCTGAATCGTTTATGACCACCTGGTTTTTACTGTGGTGTCTCAGCCATGCATGAAAGGATACAGAGGAAGGTTATTGATTGTGTTTAAAGGTCACCGGAAGTTTTCCCAAGAAAATTTAGGGGAGGGATCAGCTTACGAAATACTAGGACTCTGGTCAGACAACTTTAGCATCTGTCGGGTCTTCTCTCCTCCCAGTTTGTTGAATGCTAATTGTTCACCAATTTTTAAACAGCTATTGCATTCTAAAGCAAATTTGAACAACATGGTGGTTTTAGGGCATGTTAATTTACATATTGATGCCTCCCTACACTCCTCAACCCCTGAGCATTTTTTTTGGAAGGGATGAGGTTAATAGGCTGGTCACAAATTGTACATGGGCTTATGCATATAGGGTACATGGCCATACCCTAGTTTTTATTTCTACCATGACTGGCTATCCATCAAAGGTCAATGTTAAACCAGTTCTTTGCTCAGATCCCTCACTCATCTCTATTGCCTGTCCATACTCTAATTTCCACAACTAAGCTCACGCCTAACAAGGTGATGGCAATTAAGAGGAGTTATATAGACCTGGAGCACTGCGGTACTCTGTTGGCAGAAAAATTAGAGGAACGTTCCCCAGATAATGCTGATACAGCAGTTGCTCATTGGGAGGAGGCCTTTGATGTGATTACTCTGCTGAGAACATTTGTGCAATATTGAAAGAGGAAGCAGCCCTGGCTTTCCCCCTGAACTTCGGATGAGGCATGCATTGCGTAAATACAAACACCTTTGACAGTGGTCTCTTTCTGTAGAAGCTCTTAAATTGTTTAAAATAGCGCTTGCGAAATATAGGAGGCATTGATATTGCTGAAAAAGGGGGGGGGGGTTTATATCAACTTGCATAAGGCAGACAATAACCCAAAAGAACTGTTGAAGATCGCATGTAACCTGACCACACTTCATAATAAGTTTTGAATCATGCAGAGAAATCGCTTTCTGTTGACTGAAGAGCTGACTGCCTCATCCGCTAAAATTTCTCTCTTTCGCCAGTGTTCACTATGGTTTTTAGAGCTACCAGAATCAAGTGAGGTCAAATGGTCCTGTTTTAATGTAATCGGAATTAGAAATATCAAATGCAATTGCCGCATTAAATCCTGCTTTCTGTACTCTGAACCCATGTAGTGTTTGTTGCAAACCTTTTTGGAAGCTTGTATTTCCTTCTTGACAAACATGATTAATCTATCTCGTCATGAAGGTTTTATACTGAAGGTTCTAAAACAAGCATCAGTAAGATCTTTCTTAAAGAACCCTCATTTGAATCCATCTGATCTCACAAACTGGAGACCTATATCTCCTGTGTTGCAAAGGTCATGGAAAATGTCAGAAAACAGCTCAATGATTTCCTTGATGGACCATCAAGTATTTAGAAAACCCCTGAGCACTGAAAGGAAAATTTAAAAAGCCGGCAAGCATATATACCAGGAGATACATGCGTGGCCAGACTGTACGCGCGCTGAGCGCATTTTGAATATGGTCCGGCCACACGTGTATCTCCTGGTATGTGCAGAAGTGCCGGGCTCAGTGAAGGAGGTGGGGCGGGGGCCGGCCCAGACGGAAGCCATTAGGCCCTGTCCCAGGGAAGCGTGCCCTGGCAGGCGCATCTTACTTCACCAGCCAAAATGAAGTAAATAGTAAAACAAAAAAAAATTCTAATGGTTAGGGGGGTTAGGGGTCAGGGAGGAGAGGGGAATAGGGAGGCAGAGTAGGTAGAGGGTTAGGGAAGTTCCTTCCCAGTCCACTCCTTAATTGGAGTGGACTGGGAGGGAACTTGGAATGGGCCATTCGTGTTTCTGTGAGTTTTTGGTTTTTTTTTTATTACCCCCTCCCCCCGTTGTGCGCCCGAGTCGCAACCCACCCGCACATGCATATGCCAATTTAAAATTGGGTGTGCACATGCGCCGAATTTTATAACATGCGTGCGTCACCGGTCGCATGTTATAAAATCGGCACGTCCATGTGTGTGCGCCAGGAACTGCACACACATGGATGCCTGCGCAGACATTTTAAAATCTACTTTTGAGATTTCGCTGCTTTCTCTGGTAGATACACTAAGAAAAAGGGGTTGTGGATCTGTTGAGAAAAGCTGGAGTTGCAGGATCATTTCTGAACTGGTTCAGATCTTATTTATCTGGCGTCGACAACAGGCCATATCTAAGTCAAGTAGATCTGCCTGGTTCCTGCTTTTGACTGGTGTCCCTCAAAGGTCAGCTCTTTCTGCAACATTTTTAATGTCTATCTGTTCCCAATAGGCAGACTGCTTGCTGGCATTTGTATAGGTCACTGGATGTGAACAGATGACATTCAATTTTCTGTCCAAATGAGTTCTTCCTAGGAGGAAACATCCACTATTGTATCTTCTTGTATTTCTGCGGTTAGGCAATAGTTGACACACACAGTAAGATGGCCTTAAACCTCACGAAGATTAACATTTTATACTATAGCATGTAAGTCTATTATAGAACTTTCTTACTCCTAAGCTGAAAAATACATGTGTGTGGATTTTGCCGCATATCAAGAGTCTTTGGCAGTGCTGTAGTGTTCATGGAAATGTCAGTTATAACAGTGAGGTGGAGACTAATTCACTAACACTCCTCAAGAAACATAACCTCAAGAAGCATAACTCCTCAAGAAACATAACCTAGACCCTGGTGTTCTGGCTAATTTCCGCCCTATCTCGAATCTACCATTTTTAGCCAAACTCACTGAGAAATTGGTCAACACCCAGCTTTCTGATTATCTAGAAGATCACAACTTACTTTTCCCTTCCCAATATGGGTTCCGCAAATCTCGCAGCACTGAAACCCTACTCATATTTCTAACAGACCATATTATTATGGGGCTAGACAAAGGACACTCCTTTCTCCTAATCCTTCTAGACATCTCGGCGGCTTTCGACACCGTCAACCACCTCAACCTCTTGAATCGCCTTTCAGACATAGGCATCTCGGGAACAGTCCACAATTGGTTCAAGTCGTTCCTCAGTAACAGGAGTTTTAAAGTCAAAATCAACAATAAGGAATCACCATCTACAAATTCCTCTCTGGGCGTACCACAAGGTTCATCCCTATCACCTACCCTTTTCAATATTTACCTCCTTCCCCTTTGCCAACTGTTAACTAGTCTTAACCTCATTCACTACATCTATGCAGACGATGTTCAGATTTTGATTCCCATAACAGAATCTATTAACAAATCCCTCGCACTCTGGAACAACAGCTTACAAGCCATCACTAATCTCCTCAACAGTCTAAATCTGGTCATCAATGCATCTAAGACTGAACTCCTATTCATTTCCTCCAACCAAGAAAACCTCTCATCTCAGATTCATCACAAACACCACCTCACCCACTCTCATGTGAGAGACCTTGGAGTAATTATAGACAACCGTCTTAACCTAAAGAATATGATCAAAACCACAACTAAAGAGTGCTTCTACAGACTTCAGGTGTTAAAAAGACTCAAACCTCTCCTATATTTTCATGACTTTAGGACTGTTCTCCAATCTCTAATATTTGCCAAAATTGACTACTGCAGCGCTCTCCTCACCTGCCTACCAAGCTCTACAACCAAGCCCTTACAGATGATACAGAACGCTGCAGCAAGAATTTTGACAAGCACCAACCAGAGAGACCATATTACGCCCATCCTCCGTAATCTACACTGGTTACCAGTCAGTTACAGGGCTCTACACAAATCGCTAACTCTAATCCACAAATCAATTCATAACCTCCTCCATCTCGACCTCGAATTCCCACTCAAACTCCACACTTCCAACAGACCAATGAGGGAAACCTACAAAGGAGCACTACAAGCCCCGCCATCTAAAGCCACACGACTCATCTCTACCAGGGACCGAGCTTTTTCTACAGCAGGTCCAACCATCTGGAACAACCTCTCCTCAGAACTCAGAATGGAACCGTGCCTAACAACATTTAAAAAAAAACTCAAAACTTGGCTCTTCTTACAAGCCTTCCCTGATCCATCAAACTTTCACTAGATAACTAATCAGCTTTTGAATATGGAACTTCGCCCCGCCAATATTCACCTCATTTACTAGTTTGGACATATCACAATGTACTTAATTTAATACCCTCTTAAGGCTTCTCTTTTTCCAGCTGAACCAGCTTCCAAGTTCAAGGTCCTTGTTATTATGTAACTTTTTGCTTCTCTGCTTTCGTCTCTTACCATAAAATTTGCTCCTTATGTTATGTTACGTTATACTGATCTACCCCTGTTCGATGTAAACCGACCTGATATGGTATTCAACCTTGAAGGTCGGTATAGAAAAATGTTAAATAAATAAAATAAATAACAAAGTCAACAGCAAATTTAAAACAGGCATATAGTGCTCAAGATTTGATAGGTAGATGGTAACATCAACGTGACAAAAAAATGTGGCAATACTCCATAATAAAGTGTGAAAATCCTTACAGATAAGATGTTTAGTCAGTTACCCCAGTTGTGGCCCACTCGATTGAAGATGTGCTTGCTTTGATCTAGATCACATGTTTTGCTGATGAGTCCTTCATGTTCTGGATCACAGCAAAACTAAATATGGCGAATTTCTTTAGGTTTCTAATGGAGTGCTGTTGCTACTTTTCCTCTTTTTATCATGCTCCATCTTTAACACCACCAGTAGACAGCATGCCTGGATGGCTCCAGGAATCCTCACTGGGCCTAGAGCGAGGGTGTGTGTCTTTCAAGGGGGAAACTTTAGTAATATCTATTGACTGGTAGAGGCCATCATAATAGCATCAGTAGCCCTCCCTGCATGGGGACCAGTCTAGAATACTGCCTTTGATAGTGCTAGTTCCTTGAATCTATCTACCTGTGTCACATGGCCTCAAGTCAGAGGTTAGAAAAGGTTGTCATAAACCATTCCTTCCTTCCTTTTCAGGCATTAGGATGATGAAATGACATGGCCCACTACATCTTGAAAAATATTTCAATGGTTATTAATTGTATCCCTGTTTGTATGTTTTGTTTTATTTCTAAGGCTTGCTGTCACTTTTAGGAGCCTCTATTTTGCTCCACAGCAGCAGAAATAGATGTTGCCACTTCTTGTCACATTCTGGGTACATCTGTGTTGCTGTTGACATAAACCAGATGCTCCAAGAAGCTGCTGTTGAAGATGAAGCTGGTTTATCACCCACTTGGTTTTAAAACCAGTTATCTACCTGCTTCAACCACAAAATACCTTTCAGTGTTGGGGCATTAAGGGTTCTCCTTTAACTAAAGCCCTAGGATAACAGGAGGTCAAGGTTACCTCAAGGATCCAGATGAGGAAGACTATGGCACCCATGGAATTCATCATGCTGGTATAGTAGTGCAGCAGTGCCTCCCTGCAGCCCTGCGTCCACAAGTTCAGCTCCTCCGTCTGGTAATCGTAGCTGTAGTGAGCTGAATTATTGGTCACCTGGTGCTGGATGCAAGGTCGGGGGGAGCTTGGATTACAGCAACTGAAGGGAATGCCATCCATCAGGAACTTTCCATCCACATTGCTTTTAATACGACTATGGAGAAAGAATATACAATAAATTAAAAGGTGGAAGTGTTAAAAAAAAAAACAAAAAAAAAACCAAACAACCCACAACTCTGGGAAGAAGGAGAGAAGCTGAAGAAATAATCCACTTTTCTATTTCATGACTGTTCTACATTGCAGCATTTTTTTTTATTTTTTTTTGGAAGATATATGAACCCATAAGCTCTTCTGGGCTTTGTTTTTTTTAGTGAAATAAAAATAAATTTATGTGTATTCCCTTTTCTCTTCAGGCTATCACTGAAGAGTACAGTATTTCATGATAATCCACACTTTTGCAATCATATGACCAAATGCCCAAGATTCTCCCAATAACAGAGCAACAACAATTTTACTGAATTCTGGGGCAGCAGGAGAAGGAAGTTCCACATTTTTGCATCAAATCATTAATCTGCTTCCTTTGTTATCAAGCCGGACAATGTCTGTCAATATTAGTCTGGAAATGCATGTCATAAAATTAAAATAATTGCTCAACAAATCATGTTCTTGAATTTGTTTTTCTCTAATGGATTTGCTTAAAATATTTGTTTTTCTTCAAAGTGCATGATTTTTTTTTCATTTAATTCTTTTACTGTAAATATTGCAAAATGTGTAACAGCTGGTCAATATCACAGAAATTATGGCATAATTGTGCACATGGGCTATACTGTTCCAAATGTAAGAAAACATGCTGTTTTTATGTGTAATAGGCAAAATGGTTCCTATTATCCAAGAACATAAGTTGCCTTACTGGGTCAGATGCCCAGCATCCTGTTTCCAATGGTGGCCAAACCAGGCTTACAAGTACCTGGCAAGTACCCAAACATTAAGTAGATTCCATGCTACTGATGCTGGTAATAAGCCGTGCTATTCCCCAACTCAGCTTGAATAATAGCAGTTTATGGACTACTTCTTCAGGAACTTATCCAAACCTTTTTTAAACACAGGAATTTAAAACTTCCTATCTATTTAAATAATACATCTAATGTCCTCCTAGAGCTGACTCCAATCCACTTATGTAAATATAAGATATTTACCCATGGGCAATAGTGGTAGGAGAGCTGCAGAAGACTTGATTGTTCATTATTTAGGTATCTCCCGCTCTTCCAATGAGTGAGATCAGAGCGTGTTCCATAGTAGCGGGTCTACAGAGCCCAACCAACAGAATTGACGAGGTTACAATTGCAGGAACTATCCAAGGTTAAGCGATAAGGTGTAAGGGAAAGTAGCAATGAGAGGACACAATATACAGGAGTAAGTATAATGTACAGCAGCAATAAGAGAAACCATACAAGAACACAACCTAGATTCAGTTAAAACTACTTTTATAATGCAATACTAATAAGAACAAAATTCTTGTAAAACTATAACACCCATCAAAGTACCAAAGATCATTACCCAAATGCTCTCAACAACAATGAAGACTTCACCTTTTTCCTTAAAGTCAATAAATTGTCCTGAAATCAATTAATTTTTTTAAATTGAATTCCAGGACTTTGGACCTGCGCAAGAAAAAAAAAGCCTTATTTCTTGAGCCCTGGAGTTTAATTTCTCTAGCAGGAAATAACCTAAGAAGAGACTTGTGCTGCTCTAAAAGCTGGCGCTGGAACATGCCACCTCAGTTTATCCCTTAATAAAAGGGGAAATGCATGCTAAAGTGTTTTACGTATGAAAGGGAGCAACTTAAATTGAGAGTGCGCCACTGGTGGCAACCACTGCAGCTCTTTCAGTGTGGCAGAAATGGGATCCCGAGGTTCCAGGCCCCACCTCTTGCTGCATTGTTTTGTAAAGTCTGCGAGTGAACAGGCCACATGCACCTCTGCGTGAAACTCCTACCTCTCCTTTTGATTTGCCTTTGTTTGAAATATAAGAGGCTGGGAAGTTTGTTTCTTTTGCGCACAGTGGGGGATGGGATCCCTATGGCCAAGCCATCGTCTTCGTTGTCATGCTACCGTGGTTTGTTTCTTCTTGGCATCTCTACAAAGGTTACCCCTCGGGTCTCCCCAGTAACTCTCCTCCTTGGCCAGGAGAGTGCAGGCCGCCTCTTTAAGCCAGCATCAGCTGGTTCTCCTCTACCTTAGCTCTCTGCCTTCCTTAAGTCCCAGAAAAAAAAGGTTGGCAGAATGTCATTCTGGGTCATTCAGCCAGAAACGAAGCCCCAGGAATTGAGAACACAACTGAAGAGTAGGGGGGGGGGGGGGGGCAATGTAACCCCAATATTCTGAAGGAACTAAAAAATGAAATTTCAGACCTATTAGTAAAAATTTGTAACCTATCATTAAAATCATCCATTGTAGCTGAAGACTGGAGGATAGCAAATGTAACCCCAATATTTAAAAAGGGCTCCAGGGGCGATCCAGGAAACTACAGACCAGTGAACCTGACTTCAGTGCTAGGAAAAATAGTGGAAACTATTTTAAATATCAAAATTGTAGTGCATATAGAAAGACATGGTTTAATGGAACACAGTCAGCATGGATCTACCCAAGGGAAGCCTTGCCTCACAAATCTTAATTTTTTTGAAGGGGTTAATAAACGTGTGCATAAAGGTGAACTGGTAGATGTAGTGTATTTGAATTTTCAGAAGGCATTTGACAAAGTCCCTCATGAGAAGCTTCTAGGAAAAGTAAAAAGTCATGGGATAGGAGGCGATGTCCTTTCGTGGATTGCAAACTGGCTAAAAGACAGGAAACAGAGAGTAGGATTAAATGGGCAATTTTCTCAGTGGAAAAGGGTAAACAGTGGAGTGCCTCAGGGATCTGTACTTGGACCAGTGCTTTTCAATCTATTTATAAATGATCTGGACAGGAAATCAACTAATGAGGTAATCAAATTTGCAGATGGTACAAAATTATTCAGAGTGGTTAAATCACAAGTGGATTGTGATAAATTGCAGGAGGACCTTGCAAGACTGGAAGATTTGGCATCCAAATGGCTGATGAAATTTAAAGTGAAAAGTGCAAGGTGATGTATGTAGGGAAAAATAACCCTTGCTGTAGTTACACGATGTTAGGTTCCATATTAGGAGCTACCACCCAGGAAAAAGATCTAGGCAGCATAGTGGATAATACTTTAAAATCGTCGGCTCAATGTGCTGCAGCAGTCAAAAAAGCAAACAGAATGTTAGGAATTATTAGGAAGGGGAATGGTTAATAAAACGGAAAATGTCATAATGCCTCTGTATCGCTCCATGGTGAGACCCCCACCATGAGCATTGTGTACAATTCTGGTTGCTGCATCTCAAAAAAGATATAGTTACGGTAGAGAAGGTACAGAGAAGGGCAACCAAAATGATAAAGGGGGTAGAACAGCTCCCCTATGAGGAAAAGCTAAAGAGGTTAGGGATGTTTAGCTTCGAGAAGAAAGGGCTGAGGGGGGATATGACAGAGGTCTTTAAAATCATGAGAGGTCTAGAACGGGTAGATGTGAATCGTTTTTTTACTCTTTCGGATAATAGAAGGAGTAGGAGGCACTCCATGAAGTTAGCAAGTAGCACATTTAAAACTAATCTGAGACAATTCTTTTTCACTCAATGCACTATTAAGCTCTGGAATTTGCTACTAGAGGATGTGGTTAGAGAAGTTAGTGTAGCTGGGTTTAAAAAAGGTTTGAATAAGTTCTTAGAGGAAAAGTCCATTAACTGCTATTAATCAAGTTGACTTAGAGAATAGCCACTGCTATTATTAGCAACAGTAGCATGGGATAGACTTAGTTTTTAGGTACTTGCCAGGTATTTATAGCCTGGATTGACCACTATTTGAGACAAGATGCTGGGCTTGATGGACCCTTGGTCTGATCCAGTATGGCAATTTCTTATGTTCTCATCATAATGCTTTTGTATAGATTCATGATGGAACCACTCCTTGAGTACTGGATGCAGTTCTGGTCAGCTGATCTCAAAAAAGACATAGTGGACATGAAAAAAGTACAGTGAAGGGCAACCAAATGATAAAGGGGATGGAAAAGCTCCCTTATGGAGAAAGGCTAAACAAATTAGGGCTCTTGAGCTTGAAGAAGAGACAACTGAGATGGGATGTAATTGAGATTTATAAATTCATG
The DNA here is from genome assembly GCF_901001135.1 of Rhinatrema bivittatum. NCBI lineage: Eukaryota > Metazoa > Chordata > Amphibia > Gymnophiona > Rhinatrematidae > Rhinatrema > Rhinatrema bivittatum. The sequence goes on from NC_042617.1 coordinate 58,903,602, forward strand.
AGGGGTTGGAATGGGTAAAGAATGGTTATTTACACTTTCAAACAACATTAGAAGTTGGGGACACTCCATGACACTAGCAACCGGCAGCTTTAAAACAAATGTTAGGAAGTATTTTTTCACTGAGCGCACAATCAAGCTATGGAATCTGTGCCAGAAGATGTGGTCAAAAGAGGATTGGACAAGTTCCTGAAGGGAAAGTCCAGAAGCTGTTATTAGCCAGATAGACCTGGGAAAGCTATTCCTGGGAGTGAGATACAAGAAATAGATCTCTTGGATTGGTGTTTCTAGCTCCATGTTGAGATCTGCTGCTACTTGTATCTGGTCTGGCCACTGTTTGGGCAGGATGCTGGGCTTGATGGGCCTTAGTTTGACCCAGCATGGCACCTCTTATGAGTGGCTGGCTGGGGGAGTGGAGCGGCTGCTCTCTGCTCTAAGCTCACCTCTTCTCCTCTTCTTCCCTGCATGCTGCTTGGAGGGAAGGGGTTGGAGAAGAACACTCTTATTGCTCTACCTCTTAAGGCTGAAAAGAAATGGCAAAACGCTAGTCATGGCTCTTCATCCACAAATTACGCCATGAGGACGGATTCTTTTCTGTATAATGATATATTTTGTACCATCTTATTTCTTCATGCAGGGCTGCTTTTTGGGGTGTGCAGCTGCACTGGGTACCATGTGCAAGGGGCACTCTTTTTCGCAGTGCTGCAGGCTTTCAGTAGCACTGACAGTAGCCTCTTCCTCTTGCTTCCTTTCCTGACAGGGCCGTAATGCTTCTTACATGTTACTGCTTCTCCTCTGCCTCTTTAACTTTGAAGTCTGACCTGCACAGGTCCCTGTAGTCTTGCAGGACCCACTGGATGCATGTGGTTCAAACTTTGTATTGAAGCTAAAAGAGGAGCAGACAAATGCAGGTAAAAAAAGCGATATTTTCCGCTGGTTTGCACTGAAAGCTGGATTGGTAAAATGGATGATTGTACTGGCTGGGATTGGTGGAACCCCGAGTCGAAAGATATGTAACACAGACCTGATATGGTCCTGATTCAGAAAGGATTCTCCCTCCATTTGATAAAATATGTTCTTTTCCCTAGAGTCTCCCTTCTAAAATGTTTCTTTCACTGATACATCTGATGATGCCAATGAAACCTGGAACTAAATCCACTGCCTCCAAAGGACAGGACCCCCTATCTAGAGCAAGGCTTGACACACACAGCTTCTGCCATGGTGTAGGGATCTTCTCCTGAGCACATGCATTGGGGATGGGTGGGGGTAGACTGAGGCTAGACCACAAGATATCAGGTAGGGTCTTGGCCTTCACACTGCAGTGGAATGGAAGAGTCCAGGATATGTTACCCTACCACAGCATCCATCAGAGATTGAGAGCGTGCAAAGAGCTGGCATGTGACCACCCATCAATAGGTCCTCAGCTCGTGCGGCACTGTCACTGGCCCAAAGGAGGAGGAGTCAGCGAGCAGGTGAGGAAGATCCTACACAGCCCCGTACAGGGAGTGGGACCATGAGATGAGAACAGGGCTCCTGCATCGGCCGGACTATGTCCTCCTAATCACCAATGTGTCTCCTCATAAATTGCTCCCCAATTTCCAATCCCCAACATCTTTGAGCATAAAATGACCTCTTTATTCCCTGAACCCAGTGCCGGCTTTAGGGCAAAATGGTGCCTTAGGTGAAAATTGTTGATGGTGCCCCTCCCCCCTTTTTAACTGCTCCCCCACACATCAGGCATATTTCTGCAAAATATGTACGCCTTATAGTTTATAGTAAACAAGCCAAGCTGCTATAGACTCCTACACAGAAACTACACACTGGCAGAATCCCTAATCTTGGTCATACATGCAGACAGACCCTCACCAAATGCAGAATAAGCACAGACACACCATTATTCCTCATAAATCATCAAACAAAAAGAAATATAAAGCATCAATTGTAATAGTGAAAGCCCACTAAGAAAGAGAGTAGTGACAAATAGAACATTCAATAAGCTTATATAAAAATGTCTAGAAAGTTCCCAAAATTCAATACAATATTTCAAAAGAGCAAATGCATCAAATAATGTCCAATAATTTAAACCAATAAGGATAAAAGAAATTGAGGAATAAGGCGCACAAACTTTGTCCTTTCTCTCATATATACACACACTAATTCACATATGTTCATTCACACACACACACGCTCACACTTTCACATGCTCATATGCACACATGAACTCTTCTCCCCCTCCAGAACGCACACGCTGCAGCCGCTCACAAAGCTGACGGGACTGCTCCTCTTTCCTCTCTGGGGATGAGCTGATGCTGCTCTTGCTCCTTTCTTCTGGCCGCTTGCACCAATGCTGCTCCTGCTCTTTACCTCTCATTCATGCACCCTGTTCCTTTTCCTACCCCCTCATCCCCTTCCCATTCACTCCCTCCCACTCCTTCCTCCTTCCTTCCCTTTCCTTCTTTCTCCTCTCACTCATCCTCCTTCTCTTCACACACATCTCCTCCTTTCCACTCACTCCCTTCCCTTCCCTCTCACTCACACCTCTCCTCACTCACAAACCCTTCCCTTTCATTCACTCAACTCAGCTCGCCTTTCTTCCCCTCTCTTCTTAGTGAGAAAGGGAGGGGGAGGAGGACATTTCTCATCACTCACTCACCCCCCCCCCCCTCCTTTTCCTTCCCTGTCACTCCCTAGCCTTCACCTCCTCTGCCTGCCAGCACATAATCTTTGGCACCACCATGGTTTCCTCCTTTAGCTTGAGGGAAGTGTAAACTCCATAGGTGCATCATCACCGCATCGCTGTGATTTGTCTCTTCTGCCGGCAAGGGGTGGGATCCCCATGGGAGTGTGATCATCGTGCCACTGCAGTTTGTGATTTCTTAGCAATGCCTGCAATGACACCCTTTGTGTCTCAGGCTCCTGGGCTACCATCCAGTCCGTCCTACCCAAAGGCTTGCTCTGCTTGCACAAAAGACAATTGTTATTCCGGGCTCTAGTGCATAAATGCTTCATCTCGATGTTCAGTGAATAATCCCTACTGAAATATTGTGGAACATTAGTTTGTATAAATAAATAATACATTTAAATTCTCTCTCAACGTTTGCATTTAAAAAGGAGGGAAGGGGAATGGTCATTTTCTGCAACTACAAAAGCAAGTCTCCAGTGTGTGGTTAGGCTTACTGTATGCGTGTCGATATTTGGGAGTCTGCTGGTGGAAAGCAGGTTTGCCTGCCTGACCCTTTGCTGTCAATTGTAGACCTTTAATTTTATTTTATTTAAAAGAATTTATACCCCGCTCAATCCAATGTACTCAGCAGGTAACAACTACACATAAACATAATAAAAACACATTACTTTATAAAAATTAAAAATAAAAACAAGAAGAAGGATGTAACACATAACCTTCCTAGCATATACCGACTGCAGAAACTATGCCACTTCTAGACATAAGCAAAGAATAACCTGTCAAACAATCAGGACAGAGATTTTATCCATTCCTCTTGTTTGAGTCCAGAAGCCTGTTTTAAAAAAATGGGCTTTTACTTGCTTTCAGAAAGGCAGAAAACATTAATTTGCTCTTATCTTGTCCAGAAGCACATTCCAATAGTGAGGGTGTGCTAAAAAAAAAAAAAGTCCTTTCATGAGTTTCATCCAGTTGTGGGATTATGCCCAACAGACCTTAATGTTCTAGAGGGTTTATAGATTTTTAACAAACACTGAAATGTCCTGACTCAGGGGTCTATGAATTTAAGGTTACAATCGTCAACCTAATTCTGCAGTATATTGGTGGCTAGTGGAGTGAGCACAATGGGTGGGGTGTTATGGTCCAAGATCCTGTGAATAGTCTTGCAGTTGCATTCTGCACAGCCTGCAGGCTTTTAAGGACTGTTGCGAGTAAGTGAGTTGAAATAGTCCCATTTTGATGACACTAAAGCCTGCAGGACTGAGCGGAAATCTTCTGTGGAAAGAGATGGTTTCAGCCTTTGCAAGATGCTCAATCTGTAATAGGCACTTTTTGTGACAATATAGGAGCTGAAGTAATAAATTGGGTTTGAGCAATATTTCTATAATTTGCAGCTGATAAGAAATAGGGGTAACCCATTCCTTAACTTGATAGGGCAATGGGAGATGTTGTATTGGGAATCTGTGTTCAGAGCCTTCATCTCCACTTTACCAAGGTTCAATATTAGGTTCTTCATAGTCATCCAGCACTTGATAATGTGTAAACATTCAGCCACCATTGAAAAAGCATCATTCATAGTAGTTACAACTGACACAGAAAATTGTATATCGCCAGCCTATGACCGGATTGGCTAACAGGCTACAAGTTGATGTTAAATAACAGAGCTGATGGGTTTGTGCAGGGCTCTGCACTGACTTGCTGCATCCGTTCAGGGAGAAAAGAGATGAACCATTTCAATAGAGTCCCAGGGATTCCAATCTCCCTTCACCGAGACAAAAGAATCAAATGATTCACTGTGTTAAATGTGGTAGAAATGTCGAATATGGAAAAAGGTCACCCCTTAACCCCCTTCTGGCATATAACTAGGAGTGGGCGAAAGGGGCAGCCACCCAGGAAGCAAAGCCCCTTGGGGCAGAAAAAGGACTGAAATACAAGTGAGGGCCAGCAGCAGATGAAAAATCAGGAAGAATGCTGCTCTCCTACTACCATGCAGAGTGAGGAGGGAGGATCTGAACGGAGGGAGTGACAGAAGAGAGGGGCAGGAATCAGGAGGAGTGGTGGCAGGATGCAAACAGGATTGCTTGCTTCTAGCACTAAACCTTTCAAACTATGGCTCTGTATAAATCATGCACTCTGCACCAGGCTCTAGGTCCAAGGCACCGCTGAAGTCTTACTAGATATCAGGCCAACATGCCTGGATGACATCCCCACTCCAGGACAGCGGCCGGAGAACAGGGATGGCCCAAGAGAGGAGCAGAGATAGCGCTGCATGAGTCTCCCCCCCCCCCCCCCATTGCTCTGTTCGCATGAGCTCAGCGTCTCTAAAATGCATGATGCAATAGCATTCTGGTTGTCTGCAAAGGAAGCTTCCAGCAAGGTGGACGTCTTCTCTTCATAGTAACCTTATTTTTTCCTCTGTCGCTTTATCTGCCTGCTGTTGGATTAAGTTACAGCTTACAGTGCTAAGACATGGCTATCAGAGAGCTCATTAGGCCTGCTTCAAGTGGCTATTTATATCTCAAGATATTTTCTGCACACCCAATAATAATTAGGACACAGGTTAAAACGCTATTCTTGTTAGACATTTTTATATGTTACTGATATCAGTGGATTCACTTCCACAAGAGTCAGCTGAGCTCGTTTTCCAACTGCCTTCTTTTGAGAGTTTCGGATAGTTTATGTAAATACAAAATTTAAAAAAAAAAATTGATTAGCTGCTTATATTGTAAAAAAAATAATAATAATAATAAAAAAAACTTAATAGTGGTAAGAATAGAACACAGGAAAATGTCGCCTATGTACAGAAAAGTAACAGGCAGTAGAAAACCAAATAATATAATCACAGATTGTCTACTAGATGTTTCCTTGAGATGGATTTTGGGTAGTAGGTATTTCTTCACTTATTTAGCACCCTAAGGGGGTCATTTTTCAAAGCGATCGCACGCGAAAAATGTGATCACTAAAAAGGGGCAGCATCAAGACCGGAACAGGAGGAGCCGGGGTGGCACCGGGGCGGACGCCGTAAAGACAGCATGGATGGCGAAAAGTTAAGGAGCCTTTTTGCTGCCGGCTATCGCAGGCCCGCCCCCCGCGATTCACGATGCTGCGGTGTCCTAGAAAATCTAGGCCTAAATCAGAACATTTTACAACAAATTACCTAAAGGTATAATGAGACTCCTCGAGAGAATTTAGGGTCTACCTGAGGCAATGCAAATTGCCAAAAGTCACAATGAGTGTCTAATGCAGGATTTGAAAATAGGTTCCCATCCATTATTCTAAGCAGGGTAAGACAATCTTATAACTCAAGAACAGAATGTGCAAAATTTAAAAGGTCATGACTTCTCTCACCTTATGTCCAAAAAAATGGTAGATGGTTAATAAAGATAAAGGAGTCTTACTAATCTGGTAGAAGAGAGACATATCAATTCAGATTGCAGAATTGATATACCCATATGATTCCTGGAATAATGGGAAGAATACATGTAACACAGGCACCCCTGCAAGTACACACAGATAGGAATTAACATTAAATCATCATTTTTATTATAATATCCCTTGATAGATTTTCCTCAATCAGTTTTCACAGACTAGCCCAGATTATATGGGTTTCATACATGAAAAAAGTAGTTTCCCAAGATCTCTTTAAAAAGCCATGTCCTCCAAATCCCAACTCTGTTCCATTTCTGTCTGCAGGTGCTTGTTTGGAAACATAAAGCACTGCATTATGTCAAGTAATGCTATAGAAGTACTAAGCAGCAGCACCATGCTATGTCGAGTTATGCTCTAGAAGTGTTAAGCAGCAGCACCGTGCTATGTCGAGTAACGCTCTAGAAGTGCTAAGCAGCAGCACCGTGCTATGTTGAGTAACGCTCTAGAAGTGCTAAGCAGCAGCACCGTGCTATGTTGAGTAACGCTCTAGAAGTGCTAAGCAGCAGCACTGCGCTATGTTGAGTAATGCTCTAGAAGTGATAAGTAGTTAGTAGTAAATGAAACACTTACTCTTTGACTTCCTTGGAGGTAAAGTCCAGGTAGCGGTTGCTGATCCACTGAATCTCAAACCAGTCTCTGAAACCATGGTTTCCACAGCATTTGAACTCAATTTGGAGCAAATCTATTGTTTTCTTCATGAAGCACCTTCCTGGGATGTCTGTGTCTTTGTAGTGCCTCATACCGTTCTGTAGTCCCTGTGCTAGTGTACTCTCAAGAGAACCCCTCATTAAAAAGCAGAGAACAGCAATGAAAAAAATGAAGATATTAAAGAGGACGCATATCATCAGATAAGGTTTCAGCATAGGCTTCCACTTTGCATATTTTGCAGGATCTAGAGAATCATAGCAAATCTTGCCCGTAAAAGCATTGAGCCCACAAGCTGCAATACCGATTAGGATCAATGAGTTGGGCACAAAATAGCTCTCAGCATTGTCCATTACTTCACTTCGTTTCCTTAGCTCCATTTTGAGAAAGATTCCCAAGCCAAAGAGAACAACACCAGCTAACACAGAGCCCCAATTAATAAGCCATAGTCCCTGGGCAAGTTTTACTCTCTTCTTCGGGCTAAATTTGATTTTCATAATTGCCATATTGCAGGGAGGATCTTGAAAGACAAATGTGATAAAGGAATTTAAAAATCAACTACTGGATCTGTTGAAAATGGCTTATGATGGTTTTGTCCCTCCATATCAACCACCATAACCAAAAATTCAAGCAAGCAGTTACTTCTGATGTCAAATTAACAGATCTGGTTTTAACAGGTAATTGAGAAGCAGCACCTAAAAGTGGTTTTGGTGGCCCTTTCCCTCCAATAAAGAGCATTCTCCAGGCTGCAAATGATTAAACCCAGATCCACATGATGTCATCTTAATACCTTTAATCTGCTTTATCCCATTTGTTGAAATGTCTGTCAACAGATGAGCAATTGAAATAATCCTTATTTTACTGTTTAATGGATTTGCGCTTTCACACACTAGACTAACCCATACATAAATGAAAAATACTCTTTACCAAGCAGTTTCCTTTTCTGTTTGTGTCTTAGATACAGCAAGATTGTGCAGCTGCAGTCATATTTTCACTCAGTTTATTCCTTAAAAATGCTCTTCAGTTCTTATCTATTACAGCTCATCTCCACTGACATTCAATGGCATATATGTTTAGGAGGGGCTACGTATAGATGTTTTATGACCTAGACCCATGTTTTATGACCTAGACATGATTGTATAAGCAATCATTACAAAAATATATATATCCTATCTATTTATATATATATATATATATATAAAATAAAAATGATCTGCTTAGCTTGTGAAGTTGAACATAACAGTTTATTGCACACCTGAGTAAAAATACCACAAAGAAAGGAATTCCCAACTTTGACCATCACTAAACTTCATCTGATAAAGGGAACAGAATGGTTCCCCTATGAGGAAAGACTAAAAAAGTTAAGGCTCTTCTGCTTGGAGCAGAGATGAATGAAGGGGGATATGACAGAAGTCTATAACATCTAGAGGTAGATCTTAAAAACATACGCGCGCGTGTACTTTTGTTCGCGTGTGCAAGGCATGTGCAAGGCTGCGCAAAATCGGCAGCCTGTGTGCGCCGAGCCGCGCAGCCTGCCTCCATTCCCTCCGAGGCCGCTCCGAAATCGGAACGGCCTCGGAGGGAACTTTCCTTCCGCGTCCCCTCACCTTCCCTTCCCCTATCTAGCCCACCCCCCAGCCCTACCTAAATCCCCCCCCCCTACCTTTTGTTGTGCAAGTTACACCTGCTGGAAGCAGGCGTAACTTGCTCGCACCACCTCAGCATCCCCCGTCACAGACCGCAGTGCCGGGGGACTCCGCACTGCCCTCCCGGCCCGCCCCCGAAACATCACCATGCCCCTGGACCCGCCCTGGACTGCCCCCTGACACGCCCCCTCCCGCCCCTTTTACGAAGCCCCGGGACTTACGTGCGTCCTGGGGATTTGCACGCACCGGCGGCCTATGCAAAATAGGCGCACGAGTGCCCTGCACTCATAAATCCGGGAGGATTTACGCGTGCAGGGCTTTTAAAATCTAGCCCCATGAGTGGAGTGGAATGGGTAAATGCCAATTGGTTGCTTACTCTTTCAAAAACTAAAAAGGCTAGGGGTCACTCCATGAAATTACTAAGTAAAGCATTTAAAACGAATTGAAGAAAATACATTTTTACTCAACACACAATTAATATTGGCAGCTGGGATGTTCGCCCCCACCACCCCTCCCCCGACTCTCAATAAGCACAGCTCAAGTAATGACAGATGCAAATCAATTGTGGGTGTAAAGGCCGCAGCTTTTATTGAACGAACATGGCAAACCCCTGATGTAACTGAGCTGCTGAGTTCATGTGCGGTATCACCGCGTTACCCCCAACTGCCGTCCACCATGCAACAAACAAGACAGCAACAATATATCCAGCCCCCGCCGCGTTTCCAAGCAAGGGGGCCCAACTTCCTGGCTCTGCTGCGCCCAATGGCAACCTCACACCCATCCTCAACAAGACATAGTCCAGCGATAGCCCCTGGTGCCAAGCTCAACATCTCATCCCCCCCCGACCTCCAGCTCAGGTACCCATCACCAGCCTGAGGTGGTTAATTACTTGCTTCATGCTCCCCACGATCTAGCTGCGGCCTGTGGATACATGCGTGCAAAAGATTCCTTCCAACGCCTCTTGTAACGAATTGTTAAAGAGGTCCAGCCCTATGTTGGATAAATGTATCAGGTCACGTCTGTAAAGACACCCATATTGAATATTGGCCCGCTCATGCTGAATTTGGTGTGCTCCCAACCTCTGCACGCACGCGCCCATCTGCCTATTCAACTTCTTGCGCTATCTGTTCCACAGTTTTGAATCTCCCTTTTTCATGCGTGGTATGATTTCAGACCATACCAAGCTACTGTGTTGGAAGAGAAATGATAATTTTGCGAAGTCCTTCCTTATTAATTGTAACAGCTGCCAGCAGGACAATCTTCCTAAATCATTCCCACCCAGGTGAATAATAATGGCCTCTGGGCAGGTGTGTGCTGCTGCTCGGATCCGCAATAGGGGTAACAGCTGCTCCTACAGCATACCGCATTGACCAATCCATTCCATGTGGACCTCCACATGGTGCCAATCCCAGATGCACCTCGTAAGGTTGCTCGCACGAAGAATTGCCCCACAATCCATTGTCCTTCACCCACTGGGCACACCTGTAAGACAAATTCGTTGGCATCATTTGCTACCTGAACCAAGCCTAACAAAGGTTTTATTATTTTATTTATGTCTTTTATATACCGTCATTCCATGTGAAAATCACTAGTTCATAATGGTGTACAGGTTTGACATATATAAATAAATAGAGAAAACTGAGGTAGGCATACATACAGGTAGTAAACTATAGAGACAGAGGGTGCGTATCAAAGACAGGTACAATTAAGGAAAGACATGACTGGGCAATAGAAGGGTCAGGATAGGAAAATTGGTTCTTACCTGCTAATTTTCGTTCCTGTAGTACCACGGATCAGTCCAGTCTCCTGGGTTTTGCCTCCCTTCCAGCAGATGGAGACAGAGAAAGTTTTGTAGACACCACCTCTTAACCCGGTGTGCCACCTGCATCTCCTCAGTATTAATCTGTACCCAAGCATAACAGAAACAATGAAGCTTAAACCTACCCATAACGAGCAGAGGAATCATTAAAATAAAGGAACAATAACCAGTAGAAAAAACCTGTCTCATTCTGCAGAGTTACCCAAAGAAGCAACAAAATAGACAGATTGAGCGGACTCTCTCCATATTTTACCACTCCCCGGATGGGCATCTGGACTGATCCGTGGTACTACAGGAACGAAAATTAGCAGGTAAGAACCAATTTTCCTTTCCCTGTATGTCCCTGATCAAGTCCAGACTCCTGGGATGTACCAAAGCTTCCCTAATCAGGGTAGGACTGTGAGAGTCCCGCTCAAAACACACTTGCCCCAAAATTGTTGACGTCCAGGGTCTGGACATCCAATTGTGGGTGTCTAGCAAAGGTAAACCAAGTCTTCCAGGTAGCCACCCTACAAATCTATGGGGCGACACCAGCTGAAATTCTGCCCCGTAGGTCGCCTGTGAGTGGGTCGAAAGAGCCTTTAACCCCTCCGGGACCAAACAACCACAGGATATGTAAGCAGTCGTAATTGCTTCCTTCAACCACCTTGCAATAGTGGCCTTAGAGACCCACTGCCCTCTTCTGGAACCACTCCAGAGGACGAAAAATGATCTGACAATCTAAAGCTGTTGGTGACTGCCTGGTATCGTAGCAGAGCTCGAACATCCATATGTCTCAACTCTGTGGCGCAAGGCGAACTGGTCTCCAGGTCCGTAAAAGCCAGAAGGCCCACTGATTGGTTCAAATAGAATATGGAAACCACCAATGGTAAGAAGAAAAGGACCATCCGCAAAGAAACCCCCGAACCAGAAATCCGAAGAAGGGATCCCTACAGGACAAAGCTTGTAGTTCTGAGACCTGTCTAGTGGAACAAATAGCCACCAAAAAAAACCAACCTGTCTTCAGGGTGAGATCCTAACTTGATGGACCGGAGGCCTTAAGCGATTTGCCCGCGATTTGCCCCTCAAAGGAAGCACACAACGTCTGGATGAGCAGCTAAACTGCCCCCATGAAGCTTGCCCCCCTTGAAGTTTGCCTTGTAAGCAGCCCAGAGCAGAGACTTGGAGCTGGAGGGAACCAAAAAAAAAAGGCCCTTCGTCAAATCCTTCTGTAGGAAGGCCAGCATCTACACCACCGATGCTACATGAGGATCCACTTTGCTCTGCACACCAAGACTCAAAGACTCTCCAGACTCTGACATAGGCTAAGGAAGAAGAGGCCTTTTGAGCTCTCAATAGCACGGAAATCACATCTTCTGGGTAACCCCTCTTTCTCAGTGACCGCCATTGAAAACCAAACTGCTAGACAAAAGCTGGATCTGTTGAATTGAAAATATAGGACCTTGTCGGAACAGGTTTTGTAGATGGCCCAGCCTCAGGGGCCTGTCCATGGCCAGGTTGATTAGATCTGCGAACCAAGGACGTCTGGGCCACTCGGGAGTGATGAGAATCATCCTTCTTGGATGAAGTTCTATTCTTCTTAGAATCTTGCCCACCAGTGGCCATGGAGGAAACATATATACCAGAACCTCGATCGGCCAAGGTAGAACCAGGGCATCGATACTTTCTGCTCCATGTTCCTTTCTGCGACTGAAGAAGCATGGGGCTTTGGCGTTCTCCCTTGCCCCCATGAGGACGATGTAAAGAGTTTCCCACCTGCGTGACGTTTTTGTCATCGCCTCCTTGGATAGCTCCCACTCTCCTGGTTCCAGCTGTTGACGGCTGAGGAAGACCGCCTGTATGTTGGCTCCTGCAATCTGTGATGCCACCAACACTGGCAAGTTCTGCTCAACCCATGTCATGAGTAGGTCTGCTTCCAGAGCCACTGCTCTGCTCATGGTAGCTCCTTGGAGATTGACGTAGGCCACCGTGGTCGTATTGTCTGATAAGACTTGGACCACTCAATTCTGTAAAAGAGGGAGGAACTCCAGAAGTGCCAACCGCACAACCCTCATTTCCAGGCGATTGATGGGCCAAAAGGCTTCCTCGTTCGACCATCATCCCTGCACCGAGTGGGATTGGCACACTGCCCCCAAAATGGAGAGGATGACGTCAGTCATCACCACTATCCAGTGTGGCAGCCTGGCACAGCCAACACAAGAGACTGAATCTGGCAGACTCCTTAAGCGGTAGAGGAAGTTGGAACTTTGCCGACCTGGGGTCCCACCTGGAGAGGAGAGCCCTCTGAAGGGGCCGCATATGAGTCAATGCCCATGGAACCAATTTCAAGGTGGTGGCCATGGAGCTGAGAACCTGTAAAGTAGTGCCATACTGTGGCAGTCCTCATGTTCAGAAACTTCTGGACCTGCGATAGCAGCTTGGTCTTGTGCTTTTCCGAGAGCAAGACCTTACCGACATGGATATCGAACTTCGCCCCCAAGAACTCCAGGACCTGAGAAGGCGAAAGATGGCTCTTGGTGAAATGGATTCCCTAGCCCCAGGATCGTAGGAGATTCAGTACGGCCTCTATGGCTTGGTGACAAAGGTCTTGAGACTTCGCTCGGATGAGCCAGTCATCCAAGTAAGGGTGGATCAGAATCCCCTGCTTCTGAAGTGCTGCCGCCACTACCATCATGACTTTGATGAAAGTCCTTGGAGTCGGAACGAGTCCGAAAGGAAGAGCGCAAAACTGGAAATGTTCTCTGAGTATCTTGAACCGGAGATATCGCTGGTGATCCCGGTGTATCCCAATGTGCAGGCATGCCACTGCGAAGACTAGAGAGTCCAGGAATTCTCTGCTGCAGACCGCTGCTGTGACGGACTGCAGCATTTCCATCTGGAAATGGGGGATCTTCAGTGCCATGGTCACCTTCTGTAGGTCCAGGTTGGGCTGAAAAATCTCCCCTTTCTTTGGGACGACAAATTAAATGGTGTAACGTCCCTTCTCCCTCTCCTCCAGAGGGAACGATGGCTCCTAACATCCTCAGCCTTTGGATGGCCTGGGGAATGACATTTGGGAACGACGACTTTTTTTTGTCGGGTACGTGTAGGGGGAGACCCTGAACAGGTTCCTTAAAGGACAAGTAAAATTCTAACTCATAGCTGTGTTTTATGCCATTGAGGACTTACTGGTCCGAGGTGACTGTGGCCCATCCGGCGTAAAAGGAGGTCAGCCAACCCCCGATGGAGAAGTCAAGCAGTGGGCCAGCCCTTTCTCAATGTGGGGACTTTGGTCCATTTGGCCCTTGGCCTGATCCAATCTGGCTGGTCCTGTAGTCACGAAAGGGCTGGGGCCAGGTCTGAGACCTTCCCGAAGTCTGCCTCTGGCCTGAACTTGGAGCTCTGCTCCAACGGAATCATCCCGGATTATGAAACGCCAAACGGACCTGTTAGAATCCCTTAGATGTTTTGCGTCCTCCAGTAATTTATGCACTGTGATATCCCCGAATAGCTCCAGGTCTTCCCCAAAGAGGAACTTGCCCAAAAGGGGGAAAGCACCCCATTGCACCTTGGAAGAGAGAGTTGCCAACCAATTGAGTCACCACAAGAGCCTCAGAGCCGAAAACACCAACACCACAGTTCCGGAAGAGGTGCAGACAAGGTCATACAAGGCATTCGCCCTGTAGGCTACTGTTGCTTCCAAGCGTTCTGCCTGTGACGACTTATCAGGTGACTGGTCCTTGGCACTTTGTAATTGTTGGACCCACCTGGTGGACACCTCAAAAAATCCACTTGAGGTGGACCTCAAGTATCCGGTCTTGTAAGTCCTCCAAGGCTGCTGCGCCGACGATTGGTATTATGGTTCTTTTCGTAACCGCAGAAACAGAGACATCAACCTTCGGCACCTTGAGCAGCTCCAATGTCCTTCCAGGCAAAGAATACAAATTGTCCATAGCCCTTCTGACCTTTAAGCCCGACTCCGGAGTGTCCCACTCCCGGGTTACCAGCTGCCGCACTATCCAGCGAAAAAGGGAACATGGTAGCCTGCCCTCGCCACCCAGCCATAACCTCTGCCAGCGACAGCATCGGTGGGAGATCCCCTCCCCCTGCTGCTCTCTGTGCCGAGCGCGCAAACGAAACTTAAAATGGCCGCCATTTCTGCACCATTCGGGACAGATCAGCCCTGCCGGGAGGAGCAGGCTGTGAAGGCCACGATTTGCACGATGGAGCAGAGTCCAACACGGTCCTTCAAGTGGAGCCCTCCCTGCCGAGGCACCGGAACAAGTGCCTTATCGCAAAAGGCGCAGGAAGCTCTCCCCACCCGAGGGATAGCGGCATAAGTGCGACATTAGGCCAAGGAACAGACCACTCGGGTTGTGCCTGAGAAGGGGCAAAGTCCTGAATAAAAAGCAGCTGACAGGGACTTATCCCTGCCGCAGTTGGAGACAGATCTGACGTCAGCACGGGGTAGATATACCCCCACAGGAAGTGCAGCAACTCAGTAATCTTCCTTGCAAAAGCTTTATAGATATATGTGTGACTGACCGATCAATGAAATGAACAGGATTACCCTGACCGATTGATAGTAGCTGGAGACCGCCAGTGTACTCAACCGGAAGGCGTCGACACCCGGCAGGGTGGATGCCCTATATAAGAAAACATGGCTTACAGTGAGTCGGTGAATCCCCATGTATACCGGCAGCCGGGCGGGATGCTGAGTCCATCTGCATACACTAAGGAAAATGAGATTATCAGGTAAGTAATCTCTACATTTCCTAGCGTGTAGCAGATGGACTCAAAACAAGTGGGATGTACAAAAGCTACTCCCGGAATGGGTGGGAGGCTGCCCGAGGTCCGTTTAGGACTGCCCTCGCAAATGCTGTGTCCTCCCTGGCCTGGACATCCAGACGGTAGAATCTGGAGAAGGTATGGAGGGAGGACCACGTTGCCGCTTTACATATCTCTGCCGGCGACAGCATCCTAGTTTCTGCCCAGGAGGCCGCCTGCGCTCTGGTAGAGTGAGCCTTGACCCGTAGAGGTGGTGGTTTTCCCGCTTCTACGTAGGCCGCCTTGATAACTTCTTTGATCCAGCGGGCGATGGTTGCCCGTGAGGCCGCTTCCCCTTGCTTCTTCCCGCTGTGAAGGACGAACAGGTGGTCCGTCTTTCGTACCGCTTCTGACATTTCCAGGTATCTGGACAGCAGCCTGCCGATGTCAAGATGGCGCAGTATTCGACCTTCTTCCGACTTCTTCAAACCTTCCGTGGTTGGCAAGGATATGGTTTGGTTGAGGTGGAAGTGTGAGACTACTTTGGGTAAGAAGGAAGGAACCGTGCGAAGATGGATAGCCTCTGGAGTGATTCTGAGAAATGGATCACGGCAGGACAGCGCCTGTAGCTCTGAGATGTGGCGTGCTGAGCATACGGCCCGCAGGAACACCATCTTCAAGGTTAACAAACGGAGGGACAGGCCTCGAAGGGGTCTGAAGGCGGGTCCCGCTAGAAATTCCAAAACTAGGTTGAGGTTCCACAGGGGTACTGGCCACTTCAGTGGCGGGCGAATGTGTTTGACTCCTTTCAGGAAACGTGAAATGTCCGGATGTGTGGCAATGCTGTTGCCGTCACTCCTGGAACCGTAGCAGGATAGCGCTGCCACCTGAACCTTGATGGAATTGAGGGACAGACCCTTCTGAAGTCCATCTTGCAGGAAATCCAAAATGATAGGGATTTTAGCGGCACGTGGATTGGTGCTGTGAGTGTCGCACCAGGCTTCAAATACTCTCCAGATCCTTATATATGTTAGCGATGTAGAGAACTTGCGTGCTCGGAGGAGTGTATCTATTACCGGCCCCGAGTATCCCCTTTTCTTCAGTCTAGTCCTCTCAATGGCCAGACCGTAAGAGAGAATTGAGCTGGATCCTCGTGGAGGATGGGACCCTGCCGCAGCAGGTCCCTGTGTGGAGGCAGGGGTAGTGGATTCCCTGCCAGCGGTCTTCTCATGTCTGCATACCAGGGTCTTCTTGGCCAGTCAGGGGCCACTAGAAGAACTAGGCCTCTGTGCCGCTGAATCTTGTGTATAATGGCGCCCAGCAGGGGCCAAGGAGGAAAGGCGTATAGCAGGATCCCCTGGGGCCATGGCTGTACCAGAGCGTCGATCCCGTGGGAGAGAGGATCTTGTCTGCGACTGAAGTATCTGGGTACTTGAGCGTTGGACCTGTCCGCTAAGAGGTCCATGCCTGGAGTCGCCCACTGATCCACAATCATCTGGAAAGCTGTGGGCGACAGCTGCCATTCCCCCGGGTTTAGGCTTTCTCTGCTGAGGAAGTCTGCCGTGGTGTTGTCCTTCCCGGCGATGTGGACGGCGGAGATGTCCTGGAGATTCGCCTCCGCCCAAGCCATCAGGGGGGTTATTTCTAAGGATACCTGTCAGCTTCTGGTTCCGCCCTGTCGGTTGATGTATGCCACCGTGGTGGCATTGTCCGATATCACTCTGATCGCCCTGTTTTGAAGTCTGTGGGCAAATCGCAGGTAGGCTAGCCTGACTGCCCGTGCTTCTAGTCGGTTGATGTTCCACCCAGACTCTTCTTTGTTCCACCGCCCTTGGGCGGTTGGTTCTTCGCAGTGTGCTCCCCATCTATTCAGGCTGGCGTCTGTAGTGAGCAGGGTCCAGGTTGGGGAGGACATTTTTGACCCCCGGCTCGTGTGGCCGGGCTGCAACCACCACCGTAGCTGATTCCGCACTCTGGCTGGTAGAGGTAGGTGTATGGTGTAGTTCTGTGATCGTGGGCTCCACCGGGATAGGAGGGCACGTTGTAATGATCTCATATGAGCCCGTGCCCATGGTACCACCTCCAGAGTGGATGCCATGAGGCCGAGGACCTGTAGATAATCCCAAGCTGTGGGCCTGGAGGTGCTCAGCAGAGCCTGCAAATGATTCCGGAGTTTTGATCTCCTCTTGGAGGTCAGGCTGACTTTGTCTTCCTGGGTGTCAAATCGGACTCCTAGGTATTCCAGCGACTGTGAAGGCTGTAGGGAACTCTTGTTCATGTTGACTACCCATCCTAGGCTTTCCAGAAGAGATATGACTCTGTTGGTTGACCGGTGGCTCTCCTCCGGTGACCTTGCCCTGATCAGCCAATCGTCTAGGTAGGGATGGATGAGAATTCCTTCCTTCCTGAGGGACGCCGCCACCACCACTATTACCTTGGTAAAGGTTCGCGGTGCGGTGGCTAACCTGAAGGGTAACGCCCGGAACTGAATGTGTTGGTTCAGGACTTTGAAGCGCAAGTAGCGCTGGTGATCCCGATGGATTGGGATATGCAGGTAGGCCTCTGATAGATCCAGGGATGTGAGGTACTCCCCTGGCTGTATTGCGCTTCGGACTGATCGCAGAGTTTCCATGTGAAATCTTGGGACACTTAAGTGCCGGTTGACTGACTTGAGGTCCAGGACAGGTCTGAAGGTGCCCCCCTTCTTGGGGACAATGAAATAAATGGAATAATGTCCAGAATTTATCTCCCGTGCAGGTACTGGGATTATGGCTTTTAGGGACAGGAGCCTCCGCAAGGTAGCTTCCAGTGCCACCCTCTTGAGGGGTGAACAAGGAGATTCCACAAACTTGTCCAGAGGGGGATGAAGGAAGTCCAAGTAATACCCCTCTCGGATGATGGCGAGGACCCACTGGTCCGAAGTAATCTTGACCCATCGGTGGTAGAATAGGGTTAGCCTGCCCCCTATGGTTTCGTCCCCCAGATGGGTCGGCTGATTCTCATTGTGGGGTGCGGCCGGGACCTGAACCCGAGCCCGTTCCCCTCTTGTTGTGCCTGGTCCGAAAGGACTGGTTCCTGGTCTGAGAACGAGGTGCTTGGTAGCGGGTCCTGTAGGGGTTGAAGCTTTGAGAGCCTCTACCTCTGGATGGCCTAGGAAGAGGGCGCTGGTTTCTCCTTGACCTGTCTTCTGGTAGACGGGGTAATGGAGAGGCACCCCACTTGTTAGCCAAGTTCTCGAGGTCGCTGCCGAACAGGAGAGATCCCTTAAAAGGCATTCTTGTGAGGTGTGCCTTGGAGGAGGAGTCGGCCGACCAATTTCGTAGCCAGAGCTGTCTCCTGGCTGCCACTGAGGATAACACTCCCTTGGCTGCCGTACGAACTAAGTCGGAGGCAGCGTCCGTGAGGAACGAGAGAGCTGATTCCATTTCTTCACTCGGGGTATTGTTCCTGGCTTGTGACAGACAGGAACGCGTCACCACGGTGCAGCAGTTCGCGATTCGTAGGGACATGGCTGCCAACTCAAAGGCTTGTCTTAGGATGGCGTCCAGGCGCCGGTCGTGCGCATCCTTGAGGGCCGCCCCTCCCTCCACTGGAATGGTGGTGCGCTTCACAATTGCGCAGACTATGGCGTCTACCTTGGGGCACGCCAGCAGCTCCTTAGTTGCCGGGTCCAGGGGGTACATGCTGGACAGGGCCCGACCCCCTTTGAATGAGGCCTCCGGTGCATTCCACTCCAGATCGATTAACTGCTGTGCTGCTTGGAGGAGGGGAAAATGGTGAGCCGTTTGACGAAGACCCTCTAGCAGGGGGTTCATTCTAGATTCCCCTGGGGTGCCCTGGCCCGGGATAGCCAACTCCGACAGGCATTGAGAGACTAGGTCTGGGAGATCCTCCTTGAGGAAGAAGTGTCTCATGGTTCAATACGACTCTATCCCCGAGGGAGGTTCACCCTGCTCGGGAAGCTCACCTTCTTCCTCAGAGCAGTCTGAATCCCTATAAGTGGGGCTTCCGGGTGGCGAGTGGCCGTGCCTAGGCCTGGAGGGTCCAGGGGCAGGGTCATCTGGTACGTATGGGTCCGTTCGGGGAGCAGACTGCATTTGGACAAAGGCATGAATCTCCTTGAATAATTCCACCCAGGAAAGTGAAGCAGAGTCTAGCCTCAGGGGCACCAGGTCTCTAGGGTTCCCCGCTGCTCACTTCGGCCTACTAGTTCTGGGGTGTTCCCTGAGGAACTGGCCACTAATCTAGGCTGGGATCGGCCCTGACCTGGAACACCCAAGGCCTCCTCACATTGGGCACATAGGGAGTCTGCTTCCTCGCTCTGTGTGGCTCCGAGGTGGCATGCTGAGCAGAGGCCTAGAGCTCGTATGCCCGATTCTGGAGGCGCCAACTCTGTGGACGCCTGGGCTCTCATACGCTCCAATGCGTATATTATCGCTATGCGCCCTGTAAATGCGCGAAAGCTGTGCGCCTATCAATGAGCGCCTGTCAGCGTGCGCCTTTAAATGTGCGCCTATCGGCGTGCGCGTAGCAACGCTATCAATGTGCGCCCAGCTACGTGCGCCTAACAACGCGCGCCGAATGTGCGCCTAACTGCGTGCTCGTAACAACGTGCGCGTAACAACGTGCGCCTAACAATGGCGAGCAGGCAGGCAAAATGGCGGGCTGCCACGGAGGCCGACCCCGCTAATCCTCGTTCTCCGGAGACCCAGCAACGATGTCGCCTTACCTGATCTTCGGCGCTTCCCGGTTGCGACCCGGGCGGTCTCCGGCTGCGGGGGGAGAAGGTGATTACCTTCACCACCGTGCTTGAGGAAGTGCACCCGCTGCCTCTAAGCCGCGCCCGAACTCGTCTTGCTCGGGGGCTAAGTCCTCACCGCGAACGGATCGCGATCGAGGCTGCCTCTATGCCGCGCCCGAGCCCTTCTCAATCGGGGGCTAGGTCCCTGCCGCGATTCGGCCACCGGACCGAGGCTCTTACCTCCGAGGGACCACGGAAATCACCTCGGGAAATTCAACTGGGGGAGGGACCTGAGGGTATCACCGCAGGAGTGCGGGGCTCGATCTTCAGGTAGGATTCTTCTACGAATTTAGTCGGTAAGATTTGGAAGAACGCTCAGCGAGCGTTAGGTAGCTCCAAACTGCTTTGGAGATGGAAATTACTGAGTTGCTGCACTTCCTGTGGGGGTATATGTACCCCGTGCTGACGTCAGATCCGTCTCAAACTGCTAGCACGAGCACACTATACCCACTTGTTTTGAGTCCATCTGCTACACGCTAGGAAAGCCTCATTTACTGTCCTCCAGGAGCACTCGATAAAAACTGCTCACCTCTAATTGAATATATTATGAACAACATCTCCCTCAACAAACCAATAATCATACTTGGTGACTTCAACATACATTTCAACTTACCAACTCACTCAAAAACCTGCCAAACTATCATTGATGCACTCTCAACTCTATATCTAGAACAAATAATCCAATCTCCAACTCATAAAGCAGGCCACACAATTGACCTCATTTTTGTCAACACTGAAATCTGGAAATCATTCTCTACCCACACCACAGAGATACCCTGGTCCGACCACCATCTAATCCAAGCTAACTTACATATCAACCTCAATATTAAACCTCCTCAAATCACCCCAAACAAAATATCCTACCGTCCACCATTCAACATAGAACTTTTACAAAAAACTCTTCAATCCGAATTAAACAACATCAATATATCTAACTCCGAAAATGCTACCTCATCATGGCTAAACATCACAAAACAAGTTGCAGACAACATCAATCCCATTATTACAAAGACTAAACAACAACCCAAACACAACAACCAATGGTATAACGAAAATATCAGAACTGCCAAACGCATACTCAGAAAAAAAGAAAGAGAATGGTGAAAAACCAAAAATACTACCACACTAAATAATTATCGGAACAACTTAGCTCAATATAAAAATATCATCAACAATGCGAAAAAGGAATTCTTCTCCAACAAAATCTCCAAATTTCATCATAACCCCAGAATGTTATTCGCAATAGTTCAGAAACTTACCAAAACCACCCAAGAGTCTTCATGCACCAAACATGGAAGTGATGACTTTGCTGATTTCTTCAACAACAAAATATCTCATCTAATCCAATTCAACATAACCAACAACAACCAGAACACCAAACTTAACAACAAGATAGCCTCATCATGGTCAAACTTTGACACTGCCACCACCATTGAAATTCAATCTATAATAAATAAAATGAACCCCTCCAGCCATCCATTAGACAACATCCCAATAACAACCCTCAAATCAATTGAACCTACCATATCAAAAACCATCACCAAAATTGTCAATTTATCACTGACCGAAGGCAACTACCCCAAATGCCTCAAATCTGCTGTCATCAAACCAATCCTTAAAAAGAACAACCTAGATCCGGAAATCCTTTCTAACTACCGTCCCATATCAAACCTTTCGTTCAAAGCCAAAACCATTGAAAAAGTCGTACACACTCAACTAGATGACTATCTGGAGACAAACAGCATCCTACCTCCATCCCAATATGGTTTAGAAAAAACCTAAACACAGAATCTCTCCTCATCTCTCTAAATGACATTATTATAAGAGGCTTTGACAAAGGTGAAAAATACTTGCTCATTCTTCTTGACCTTTCAGCTGCCTTCAACACAGTGAACCACAATATACTATTGGAGTGACTATCCCAAATTGGTTTAACTGGCAATACCTTATGTTGGTTTTCTTCCTATTTATCTGATCGAACATACCAAGTATTAATCAACAACAACCTATCAAAAATAATCAACCTCAACACCGGAGTCCCTCAACGATCAGCTTTATCAGCCACCCTTTTCAACATATACCTTATCCCCATTTGCCAACTACTAAAAGAATATGAAATCACACACTTCCTCTATGCTGACATTCAGCTCCTCATTCCCATACAAAATTCAATTTAAGACACCTACAAGAAAACCTCAGAACTACTTATCTCAATCAAACATCTCCTAAATTCCCTGAAACTCATAATTAAACTTTGACAAAACTGAAATAATACTCATGGATAAAAAACCTAATCCAACTCCGCCACCCCTGACAATACTTGCCAAACAAATGATAACTATACTCCCTACCACCCACACCAGGAACCTCGGAGTTATCATTGATAAAGAACTTTCTTTCAAGAACCACATAACAAATAAAACTAAAGAAGGATACCACAGACTCCTAACCCTAAGACACCTGAAACCATTTCTCAACCCCTATGATTTCAGAACTGTACTTCAACTTCTTATCTTCTCCACCTTCGACTATTGCAACTCCTTACTAATTGGAATACCTTTTTCATCCCTCAAACCACTCAAAATACTGCAGAACTCAGCCGCCAGAGTCCTAACTGGAACAAAAAGAAATGAACACATAACACCAATATTGACCTCACTTCACTGGCTCCCTATTACTGCATGTATTGCTTACAAATCAATGACCATAATCCACAAAATTCTAAACAATGATTATCAAGGTCTTAACACCCTAAACATAATCCCTCAAAATCCTCCAAGAAACCTATGCTCTAATAACTCAGGCTACCTAAACATTCCCCCTATCAAAGATGCACATCTGGCAACCACAAGAGAAAGAGCCTTTTCAATTACTTCACCTAAACTTTGGAACACCCTACCTAAATTCCTGAGAACCCAACACGACCTAAAAATATTCAAAAAGGACCTAAAAACACTAATGTTCCGCAAATTCTACACTGACCCTTCAGACGTCTGATCATTCCAACTCTCAACTGAACTCTCAGTTATAAACCTCTTAATACATTCTCTTCACCCTGAACTGCATACCCTCCTCTTCCAACCTAATAATGCTCTCTGGACTTGATATGCTTATTTCTGATATTGTTCAAATTGTTTTTTATTGTTGCACAACTGCTAAGAAAATGTATAACGTTCACATTGTTTTTTCTGTTACACAACTGCTAAGGAAAATGTATATTTTTGTAAACCGTTATGATGGCTCTACCGAATGACGGTATATAAAACTCAATAAATAAATAAATAAACCGCAGACGACATCCATCTATCTACCTGTTCTCTGTATAACTTCCAGGTTGAAACCCACCTGCGCAGCGCTGGTTGCTGCGCAGGTGGGTTCTGAGCAAGTAAGTTCCAAACTCCTCGGGGGTCAGGCTGATGATAAACTAATGCCACCCTAAGAACTGCCGTAAACTGGTACTTACTACTTAGTGAGTGGAACCCCATCCGCGTGCACTAGTAGGTGAAGACCCCTGGTAGGCCTGCTTGCTAAGTAGAAATTCAAGTTCCGCAACAGGCGAGTGACTTGAGATTGCACCTGTCTCAAGCATAATGGGGTGCCTTCCCCTCCTGGTCAATTTTTGAATGGTGAATTAAGATAAACACTGCCCCACTTCCGATGTGGACGTTCTGCATAAGTAGACCATTGTGATTAGCATCGTTTTTGGATATGGCCACCAACTCGCTCACCCTTTACCCCGAAAAAGGCCAAGGAGAAGGCTGCCCTAAAAGAGACCAACCTCAAAATTGAATTTGAGCACGGCCTACAGCACCTGCCACAAGCGTATAAGCAATTCATGCATGATGGGCTTTCTTAAATCCTTCCTTGGCCCAACTTTCGCCCCTACCCCACTAGCAATTTTTTTTTTTTTTATCATAAACGCCCTGGTTGGGTCCCCCCACTCTTGTGCCTTCATGAAAGTGGCAAATCCTGCAAGATGGTTACTGATCCCCTGGACAACCCCCCCCCCCCCCCCCACCATCCTTCACCCTTGCAATATATTGAACAATAATGTTAGCCGGTACAGGGCCCTGCACCCATCCTAATCCACCAAAGAATGAGTGCACCCAATCGTATCCCCAATGATAGGCTGCCCACGTTGTAGGGGCTAATGCTCCCCGCAACAGGTCCCTGGTGATCACATCCCAATCCTCTATGGGAACTCCAGGACCATCGTAGTCTCCACATCTGCAATTGGTACCTGTTTGCGAAATGAATCCCATTTAGCACGAGGGAGCATCTACCATACCATTATTATGCCAGGCACATGCTGTGCCCCAATAGTCATATTAAAGCGCAAACACTGCAGAACTATTTCCCTACTCAAATCCACCATTTTAGGATATTTTGCAGAGTGCCTATTGATGATCTCAACTACCGCCCGATTGTTACACCAAAAGATTATTCTCTTATTGGCAAGTCTAACACTCACCACTAATGTGACCAATATGGGAAATAATGTTCTTTGTCAGGCTCCCTTTTCTCCATACTGAAGGCAATGGCTCAGCACACCATGAGCCCTGGCAATATACCCCAAATCCCCAACCTCCTGATATGGCTTAATTAATGATCTCTCCCTTAGACTGTAAACCCTCTCTGTGGCAGGCACCTAATCTGTAGCTGAATTATAATTCACCTTGAGCATGGGTTTGGGAAAGTAATTAAAACCAAGCTATATGTACTTGGCCCATTACCTACTAAAATTCTTAAAAAAAACAAACAAAAAAACCCCCCAACCTGGGAATGTATTTGTTATGGTTGATTAACAGTTTGTTATGTCTCATAATGCTCTTTGTACTGGAACATTCCTTGTTGCATCAATTAATAAAACCAAAATGTAACACCTTGCCCTATTATGGCTGTGATTCACAGTCTCTTTTCCCTTTCTATGATTATTGGGGGGGAGATAACTTTGTGAGTGAGGTCTTATGTTTCAACTCAATTAAGTCTCTCTAGAGATTATGTAATATATACAATTTGGTAAAATCTTAAAATGAATGACAAATTCATGTTCAAAGTTTAGGGATCTGCCAGTATTTTAAAATTAGTTTTATCTTTCTTGCTTTTTTTCACTTCAGAATTAAAGATTATACCCAAGCTTACTGGCATATATTCCATTTTAAAATATTTTAGTTTAAATTATGCAATTTAGATCTGTACCTTTTTTTCCCCAAAATAGATGTAGTCCAATCATTTGAGATGTTTTAATTTACAAAACTACCAAAACTGAAAATAATTACAAATGAAAATGTTTTAACAAATTTTTGTATTTTACTGTGTTTCAACAGATAACATTTCTTCAAGCTTTACTGGAACTGTGCATAATTTTAATCTAACTGCATAAATTTCAATTTAAGTGTTAGAGGATTCAAATTAACCCGAGCCATTTTAAGTGTTAACACTTCTCATTTCAGTATACTGGTTAAAACAGCAAGCATTCTCTTTTTCACCAGAGCCTATGCAATTCCCAGCCTCAGCATTCCTGCACTATGATGGGCATAAGACTTGACCACGTCTTGCAAGCTGCAACATTAGTGCATATCTGTGTAATACACCCAGGAAACATATGAAAAAAAAGACTCCTCAGCTTGGAAGAGAGAGATTTATAAAATCATGAGTGAAGTGAAACAAATAGGGGCAGATTTTCAAAGGGGTATGCGCGTACCCCCTGAAAACCTGCCCCAAGCTCCCCCTGCGCACACCGAGTCTATGTTGAATAGGCTCGGTGGCGCTCGCAAGCCCCGGGACGTGCATAAGTCCTGGGGCTTTCTTGGGGGGGCGTGTCATGGCAGCACTTCTTCCTGGGGCCGCAGGTGTGGTTCCGGCCCAGGGGCATGGCTGAGGCCACCAAAATTGCTCCCGGGCTGGGGAATTGCGCGCCAGCCGGCTGGCCAGTGCGTGCAAGTTACGCTTGCCTCAGGCAGGTGTAACTTTTCTAACAAAGGTTGGGGGGGGGGGGGGGTTAGATAGGGCTGGGGGAGTGGGTTAGGGAGGGGAAGGGGTGTGTGTGTGTGTGGGGGGGGGGGGGGTGGTGGAAGGAAAATTCCCTCCGAGGCCACTCTGATTTCAGAGCGGCCTCAGAGGTAACGGAGGCAGGCTGCGCGGCTCGGTGCATGCAGGCTGCCTATTTTGGGCAGCCATGCATGCGCCGACCTCGGATTTTAAAGGATACGTGCGTATCTAGTAAAATCCGGCGTACTTTTGTTTGCGCCTAGTGCGTGAACAAAAGTACGCGCGGGCGTAGTTTTAAAAATCTACCCCATAGGGGTAGGGAATAGCATAAAACTATCAGATTTAATTAAAGAATTTTTTTCAAACAAGTTCCAGTTACGCTATAGAATTTGTTTCAGAGTATGTGGTCAAGGACTCTAGCATTGCTGAGTTTTAAAAAATTGACAAGTTCATATGCATAAGCTAGGTAGACCTGGGGAAAAGCCACTGCTTATACCTGGAGTGGGCAACAAGGAATGGATCTAATTTTTGGGATATGCCACATATGCCCTAGAAATCCTGGCTGGTCACTTTCTGAGACAAGATGCTGGGCTCTATGGACCATTGCTCTAACTCAGCATGGTACTTATGTCCTTATATCATCTTCCATGCACCCAGGTTGTTTTTTTTTAAACAAACACTAGCAATGCACTATAAAGTAGTCAGGTTTGGGGTGCAAAGAAAGGAAGTTCTAATATATAGAATCAAACAGGACTTCTCCAGCCTTGATATTACACATGTAAGTATGGCATACTAATGCTGCTCTTCCTCTGGTTTTATGTCCTTCCTACTAACTGCTTGGGATTAAGGAGGGAGGATTCCTGCTAAACGTTAGCATTATAGCATTTTTCATTATTGATAGTCAATATTCTCTTGATTTTCAATAAATTAAAATTAACAAAAAAGTGGATATGATGGCTAGTATGTATCTTTATTAATTATTTAACCTTTTTGCCAGAACATTTTAGGAACAAATCCAAAATAAAAACTGCTAAACACACTAAATTACCAACTCTTTAACCTTGGCCTGTATATTAACAAAGGTGCACGGACCACTACTCCCAAAATACAAGTAGGATGCACACAAATAATTCATCATGAATCATTTAATGATTTAGAAGTTAGGGTGCCCAGTGAACAGTACAATGTTGTGGTGGTGACTTTGGTGAAACTATAGCGCCATTTTCTTTGGATCCATTTCAATCCCAGTGGGTTATTCTGTCCTTCACGGGAAGGATACTCCAGTGGGGCGACTTCACATCCCTGGCAAGCCAGTTGAAGTCATCCACATCACTCCAGTTATTTTTGTTCCTGTCCAAGCCTGAGATCTCGAAGTCCCGGTCCATGCCTTCATAGCTCCAGGTGAAGGGGGCAAACTGGATGCCGCTGCAGTCCTCGATGATGGCCCGGCTGGTCACATGCAAGTAGACCTTAGTGTCGCGGGTGTTGTGGGTGCGCAGCTGCTGGCAGGGGAAGGCGAAGACGCAGCCGCTGCAGCGGTCCACAAACACGGAGGTGGCAACGGGCCCACAGAGGACGCGGGAGTCGTGCACGCCACGGATGTGCAGGGTGCTCGGGCTACCCCGCAGCTTCACTGTGCAGTTCCGGAGCTCGCTCAAGAGTACGTCCTTCCGCTCCACCTCCCCTGCTCCCTTCACCAGCGACTGGCGCTCCAGGCCGCTAAGGCCGCTGACGCCGGGCGGGAAGGCGGTGGGAGGATCCGGGGTGAGCTCTGCGGCCGCCAGGCCGGGGGAGTCCAAGAGGGGCGCGGCGGGTGCAGCGGCTTCTTTCTTGCGGCTCTTGAAGGCGAATTTCTTCTTGGGCTGGAGCTGGTCGCGGCCCTCGCTCAGGGCTCCCTGCAGCTTCTGCAGCGCCTCCTGCGCCTGCCGCACGTCGTAGGACGGCAGGAACCGCACGCTGTCACTGAGGAACTTCTGCAGGCGCTGCAGGCGCAGGGCCGCCTCGTCCAGAGCCGGGGGACCATCCTCCGGCGGCACAAGCAGCTGCTCAATGGCTGCCCGCTCTTCCTGGAAGCTGCGCTGGAAGAAATCGCTCTGCTCCTCGGTCACCGCCTGGTCGCGCTTCTCTTGCTTCCTTCGCTCCCGTTGCTGCTGCCGCTCCTGGTCCCGTCTCTGCAGCCACTCCGGGAGCGGGCCCGGCCCCGAAGTTGACTCCAGTGCACTCCCCTTCCACACCGGCATCTCCATCCTCCTCTGCTCCCTGACTGCCGGAAAATGCGAGGGACGGGCCGGAAACTGAGGCGCCCCGAACAGCGCCTTTCATTGGCTTAACCCCACGCAGGCGCTGTGCATTCCCACCCTTTGGATTGGCTGACGGATTCCCCGAGCCACGCAGAGGTGAGCGTTGATTGGAAAAGAGGTGGTGAGGAGGGTGTCAAAGGTCACAGCGGGGGGGTGTTTCCAATCTTAAAGGGCCAGCTGCAAATCGTCTTCTGGTGAGTTTCCTCTCCGCTGTTATTTCTGCGTTTTCCTGCTGTAGGAAAAGGTTAAACTGGCTGTAGCCGCTTCTTACCCCGTGAAATGTAAACATATAACAAACCCGAGGCGGGGGAAGCTGCTTGCCCACCTCCCCTTTAAGACATTGAAGGGAACTAGAAGTTCGTCAACTGACTCATTTAAATATTTGCCTTTGGGTGTGAAAGGCTTCCCGAGCCATCACGGCCCTTAGGCGTGAGGGCAGGGCTGGGAAGGCTGGAGCTGGGCTCCCCGAGTTTTTCTTTCGCGGTGCGGCCTTCCGGCAGGGTTAGTAAGATCTCGAGCGGGAAATCAAATGGGAACGTGGAGTTCGCTCTTTTCTTGTGCGAGTGGTGACTCATCTCGGGGATGAGGCGATGGTCTGGCCTCAAAAGCGCAGACAAGCTGTGCTTTAAAGTGTTTTCATTTGTGTTTTAAACATCTATTTTGTTGTTGTAACGTATCCCTGTGGGTGAAACGAGTAAATGTGAAAAGGTTACTTATAATTAAACAGAATCTGTACTCTGGCTTTGCCACATTTTTTTTCTACCTGGATGGTGCCCTTTGAACAATCATATAACGTAACGTTTTCAGATTTATTATATGAGAAAATTGTGGCCCGGGGCAGTGCTGTCTGCTGCTGTGCAGAAGACCTGCTTGCCAGAGGCTAAGGATAGGATACCGTGTAGAGGCAGCATTCTCAGCCTCTGGGAGAGATCCCTAGCCAATTGGGTGTTATAAATAGGGATTATGGTTTTAGGTTTTAACCCATAAACTCCGATTTAAAAAAAAAAGTGTTTATTAGATAAACACTGTAACAACGCCCTTTCCCCCAGTACTCTCACCCCTCTTTTGCCTATCCTGCATTCTCCTGTGTTCGCGTACCTTTGCCATGCTAATGACGCCTCACCTGCACAAATGTATGTATCTAGTGCAACAGGAAAAGGTAACTGGCTTTCAAGAACACCAATAAATGCTGATTTTTAGTACCCCCAGGAACCCCTAGTTAGCTGGAAAATAAATCCCTAAAATCAGAAGCTTTAGTTATAAAATCGGTCAGAAGAAAAACTCAGATAAGGTCATGGTACCATAGCCAAATAAAGACCAGTTGAGTTGGAAATACAAAAGGAGCAGGAAGAAACTGGTGGTCCAGGAAAATAAAGCAAATGGATTAACTGGTTAGTTTTGCATTTGCAACCAGCACTTAAAATTAAATTGAACACATAAAACAAATTATTAAACAAACCAGTCAAATGATTGATTTTTTTTTGTCTGTGTATGCACGTTCATTGTGGTAATCCTGAAAAACTGACTGGGTTGCAGCCCTCGAAGACTGAGCTTGGGGATCCCTGAAATAAAAGAAGGAAGCATATTTTCATTAAAAAAAATTCAAGGGTAAAGGGTCGCATGATATGATGCTGGTGGGAAGGAGAAAAGCTCAGGGGACATCTAAGTAAATATTTCTTTATTTAAAGGGTAGTAAATGGAGTAGCCTACCAGCAGATGATGTAGTAACCAAAACTAACAATTTAAACATATTTGGGCACATACAGAGGGCAGTGATAAAAGCAAGAGGGAGAAGGAAAGTTAAAAGAAGTGGGTGGTGTGAGGGAGGGGGTGTTTCTGGGAGTTGGACTAGATATGGAAACATAAACTCAGTCACATGGGACACACACAAGAATGGAAAAGGCAGAGCCAATTTGTACAGAGTGGCAGTATGGCTGTGTTCAGCTCCTAAGAGGTTTTTGTGCAATGTTAGGATCTGATTAAGACTTTTGTTCTGTGTCTATGGGAAAAAAAGTAAATCACACCCTTAGATACAATTGGAGGGGGAGGGGAAGGGAAGGTGTCAAATTTCCTAATGCAGCTTGCAGGCTAACTTGGCTGTGCTTCCCAGCTAGGGAGGAGAGAGATCCTGCATGTGGTCAAACCCCTTTCCTTAAAGCAGGAGCACCCAGCCTATTAGGGAGTGTGACCCTTTTTCAGCCTCCAAAAATCTGCAGACCCTCGCATGTATCTCTTTAATTTTTACATGCAGTTAAATGCTATATGGAAAACTGATTAATGTAATAATAACATGTACTGTGGAATCATTTATTTATTTATTTTATTTAACATTTTTCTATACCGAACTTCATGACAAGCTTCATATCAGGCCGGTTTACATCAAACTTAGGGGTTAACTTAACAAAAACCATATAACAGGAAGGCCGAAGCGCAGATACAAATAACAGGGAGAATGAACTTGGGGGCTAGGGTAGCCAGGAAATAAAGGACAGAAAAAACTGGAGAAAGAAAACGTATGACTATACAGTGAATCATCTTTAATGTATAAAACAATATTAAATAAGGAAAGTTTTCTGATTATAAACTGTCCTTTCCCTCTAGCCCTTCCCTTATGGCCCCTTCATAAGTGCTACCCCCACTTCTTCCATGGCCCCTTCCCAAGTGCCTTCCCTCCACCCTCAGACCCTTCCTAAGTGGTCTTCCTCCTGCTCTTTCCTCTCTGCAACCCCTTCTTTGGTTCTCTCCCCCCCAGCCTTCCTTCTATGACTCCTTCCTGAGTGCTCACTCTCCTGCCCTCTCCACTCTGCAAGTTCCTTTCTTGCTGCCCTGTTTGTCCCCACCCATAGCATCTTCCCTAATGCCTTCCCTTCTCTCCTTGTGATGGTCTGGTGGACCCCAGGTTGGTTACCACTGCCTTAAATATCTCAAAACAAGGTACAGCAGCCATAAATAACATCAAATAAAATAAGCAACAAAGTAAAAAAATCATATAAAAGAGGATACAATAAAAAGTAAAAATAAATCACAAAATAATTTTCTATTCGATATATTGTTGGTAAAAGCAAGTTTTTAACAATTTTGTAAAATTCAAATAGCAGAAAAATAAGCCTTTTCAGAATAGAATTTCAAGGACATGTAATACACGAAAAGGCCCTTATCTGAGTCCAAGTTAATCTAGCCGTAGAGAATGAAGGCTTCATTTGAAGAGCATAACACTTGATAAATAAGGAATTAAATGTTCTGATAAAAAGGACCAACTCCCTTAAGAGATTTAAAAGCTGTCAACAATTTAAATTGAGTACATAAGCTAATTGGACACCACTGTAGTTCTTTTAGAATTGGGTTTATGCTGTCATGAAATTTAGCCCCTGATTGCACATGAACAACTTCATTTTGAATTAACTGGAGTCTCCAAATCCTTTTTTGTGGTAAGCTGATATACAGTGGTCATATCTAAAGGTTACCATTGATCACAGTGGCTAGAGCTGTTTTTTCTAAAAGAGGACAACATTTGTGGACTTGTCTTTGATGAAAGAAAGATTTCTGCTTTTTCTGTTGTTAAGGCAGAGTCCTCCTTCTTAGCACCCTAAGGGGGGTCATTTATCAAAGGCTTATCGCACGCGATAGGGCCTTTTCGCATGCGATAGAATGCAAATTAGGGGGAGGGGAGGAATCTTTGCTGCTGGCGATAATGTTACTAACATTATCGTCAGCAGTAGCGCACCGAATAGCACCACCTTTCATGGTGGTGCTATTCGGTATAAAAGCCGGCAGCCAGCGCCCCCCCTTCGCCCCATTCATCATTCTGCGAGGAATGATGAATCCAGGCCTAAGGTTATGCATGCAAGTGCTAAGAGGGAGAGTAATTCTACACAACATAGGGCACATAATGGGATCATTAGATGTGGATTTAATTCCCCACAAAGCTTCAGTTTTATTTGTGTTAAATTTCAAATTAATAATCCTAATCCATTGAGCCAATTCAGCTGTTTTTTAAAATGTTTTTATTTATCTTCCACCTTTTTATTGGTAGCTCAAGGAAAGTTACTTTCAGATATTGTGCTATTTCTCTGACTCCAGAGGGATCACAATCTAAATTTTTACCTGAGGCAATGGAGTATGAAATGTCTTTTCCAATTTTACAAGGAGTAGTAGTGGGATTTGAACCCTGAGTTCCTGGTTCACAGCTTGCTGCTCTAACTACTAGGCCAGGGGTGGCTTCTGGAGAGCCACAAACAGGCCTGGTTTTCAGGCTATCCACAATTAATCTGCACGAGATAGATTTGCATACCATGGAGGTAGGGCATGCAAATGATCTCATGCATATTCATTGGGGATATCCTGAAAACCAGGCCTTTTTGTGGCTCTCGAGGACCGGAGTTGGCAACCCCTCTTCTGGGTTACTTCTAATCCTACTCCCAGACAGGTGACAGATCTTTGGTAGAAGGCAGGGGTGGCCAACTCTGGTCCTCGAGAGCCACAGACAGGCCATGTTTTCAGGATATCCACAATGAATATGCACGAGATAGATTTCCATGCATATTCAAGGTGGACATCCTGAAAACCTGACCTTTTTGTGGCTCTCGAGTATTGGAGTTGCCCACCACTAGTATAGGGGTTAGGGGTGAGAAAGTATAATGGCAGTAGCTAAAACAGTGAAGTTTGTATGTCTAACAGCTGGGAGATTAACCTCCGCTAAAGCAGTAAAGGCAGGAGCATCAGGTTGGCCTGGTGAGCGACCTGGGCGTTGTTTACCGACAACTACTATGTCACTATCAGGCCGAAGCTATACCGTGCAATGGCTGCGATTGGACGCGTGTCCATATCCCCCAATGCAAAATGGGAGTTAGCGCGTCCAAAACGCGCGTCCTATTGCGTACGTAGGTAATAGCGCTCATCTCATGCAAATGCCAGCTCTGGAGCTGGCGTTAAGTCTTGAGGAGCCTAAAAAGTGTACAGAAAAGCAGAAAATACTGCTTTTCTGTACTTCCTCTGACAATATCATGGTGATATTAAGTCGGAAGAAAAAAAAAGCTAAAATTTCCCCTCCCCCCCCCCCCCCAAAAAAAAGTGTGCTGTCTGTCAGGTTAGGATAAAGGGCACTCAATTAACGACTTTCCATTTTCCTAACCCCTGGCTCTACACAGGTTAGGAAAATGGATGCTCTAAAACTGAGTGTCCGTTTTCCTGACAGCCACCTCTCCTGGGTGCCTGCTGCCGAGGAGGTGCTAAGAGGTGTACATTTTCCACTAGCGCCTCCTTTTTAGCGCGGCATCCCATTTGCATGTAGCGTTGGGCGCCCCAGAGGGGTGGAATGGCACGCGTTAAGGGAGTGGGTGCTCAATCATGAGCGCCCCTTTAACGCTCCTTTGTAAAAGAAGCATTTGATAGTCATGGAGTCAATGCATTTAGTTTTTAAATTAACTTTTTAAGTTTTAATAGATTATACAAAATATATTTTAAACATTTGTTTTTTGAAGAGAATTTTAAAGAAGAAATGCCTGATTTAAAAAAAAAAAAAAAGTTATTGAATTTTATCCCCCATCACCCAGACTTCAGTGATGTTTTCCTGAGGATATAGCAAGTATAGCCCATGGAGTTTTACCAGGCGACCCACTTTCTGGAAAGAGATTTTTGTTCATTCTTGTTTTTTTTAAGTTACATGCCAATGATTTTAGCTATGTATATTCCTTTTTAATGTCAGCACCAAAAAAGCTCCATAACACATCAGCTGAGAGTGTTTGAAGGCAAGGACTAGTTCAAAGTCTTTCTCCAGAAACTGGGGTCACTTCACGACTTTCTGTTCATTCTGGCTAAAACATTTCTCCTCTTTCTTGATAAACAATAATCTGACTCTTGTCAAAGTTGAAACTCAACAACAGGTTGGG
The DNA here is from genome assembly GCF_901001135.1 of Rhinatrema bivittatum. Taxonomy (NCBI): domain Eukaryota; kingdom Metazoa; phylum Chordata; class Amphibia; order Gymnophiona; family Rhinatrematidae; genus Rhinatrema; species Rhinatrema bivittatum. Next base: position 58,937,544 of record NC_042617.1, read on the forward strand.
AGGTTTTGGTTTGTTTTAGCACCCTCCCAGTTTACTGAAAACATGCTACATGCTGTCTTAGTCTCAGCCATCACCATGTAGGAACATGTGGCTGCCAACTCACATGCACTGGGCTCTGTAGGGAGCCATAATCTCTCTCTCATTGCCAGAGAAGTAACACTGTAATAATGGAGTGTAGGGAAATAAAAGCGGGGAGAAAAAAATGCGACTGCTGGGAATGCTGTTTCTCTCCGCCTCTAAGGTAGATTTTAAAAGCGTTGCTCGCACAAAAACAGTCACATACATGCATATGTGGGCCGCCTGTGAGCAACGCAAATTTTTAGAAGCTGGGAAGTATGCACGTACCTGTGCACATGTGAAGAATAGGGAGGCAGAAAAGGGGCATGGGCATTCTGGGGCGGGCCAAGACTTATGCACAAAACCCCAAATTTTGCAAAAGCTGATCATGGCACTTACTACTGGTCCTGATGAGGAGCAAGACTGGAGATTTTGAGTTTTAAGACTTTCGAGGGAGAGAGAGGGGGCACTTTCAACTCAAGGTGGGTTTTGAGGGGGGGGTGCGGTGTTACATTGGTCTGCCTACAGTGCAAGGATCTACAGACCCTTGTAACACCACCCCCTCCAAAACCCACCCTGAATTGAAAGTGCCTCTCTTGTAGTGAGATATATATACAATGTCATATTGTTTTCCTGTTGATAGCAGGGCTGAATTAGCCATGCTGTCATGGGAACTGTCTATCAGGGCCCAGGAGGTGGAGCTTCTAAGTAGAGTTCAGAGCTTTGCTCTGTACGGCTGCGTGTGCCTTCCTGCACAGAAAAACAGTCTTTCCTCAGTCTGTTTTTTCCGCGCGCGGGATCGCACGGGGAGCTTTGTCTCCTCAGACTGATTATTTTTCTTCACAACTTTGAATGCCTAAAAATTAGATCCGAGGCCATCAGGCTTTAAGCCTTGTCACTGGGACCAGACCATATCCAGGCCACATGCACGCATTGTGGCCGTATGTCACTGAGAGTCCAGCGTCAATGGGCTCTAAAGATCCAGGAACTTCGAGTGCCATCAGGGGGCTCCTATGCCCTACCATCTGAGGCTCATTCCTCTCCGGGGCCAGCCAAACAGAAAACCCCAAAGGTAAGGAGAGCGGCATCCATGGAACCCACAACCTCCAGGACTGGAGGAATCACTGGGGGACCGGAGGCCCAGAGTGCTCGCGACTCTCAAAGCGGTAGGCCGCACCGGGAAGACCGGCAATTGATGTGCCGCTCATTCCAGGAGTCCGCGGCGCATGGTGGGGGTGAGCCGCAGCTATCCATGCCAAAACGCGCTCCGTTAGCGTCGTCAGCACCGATGTAAACCCTCCAACCGACGATTCCGCGTTCAAATCAAAGCACAGGTCGAGGCCGGAAGAGCCAGGGAAGAAGTCAACATCGCGTCGAGCGCCATCGTCGACGCACAAGATTCAAAAGCGACATCTGCAGTGCCGGAATCGATGCATAAAACTCAATCGATGCATACAGTGTTGAAGTTGATGCAGAGAGCGTGGGTCTCGGCGCAGGGAGCTTCCACATCGACGCATGAAGCGTCGACATCGACGCATGGAGCATCGAAGTTGACGCACGGTGTGTCATCTTCGATGCACGCGGCGCACCTAGTAACCCAAGTACCAATCGAGGTAAAAATAACGATGCCTCAGCAAACACCAGCGCATACATCGACGCATCATCCGCGGAAAGAGTCCCACTTGACGCAGGAGCATAGCAAATGAAAACATTCTAGCAAATTAACTCATGGAAGTCGTCAATCCTCAACGTCTTCAGGGAAAAGAACATCAGACCCTTTGAGACATTAGGGAATAATGATGTCTAGCCCTCATCTCTCAGAGCACTCCACATTGCCCAGAGGTGAGGACACCCCTGACTCTCCAATACAATCCGAAGAAGAGTACGTTCATCACCACGACGAGTGTTTTCGGATCACTCCTCCATATCTGGTCTCTGAGCTTCTGACAAGGGACTCCAGGAGCCATTATGAAAGAAAAGGAAATTATCAGGGGACCTGCGCCCCTGACAGATCCAGTCTGGAGCCCCAGACACTGATATTTTGCTTGGGGCATTATCACCGACAGGTCCTGTAAAACCTTCAAAACCACATATGCCACCACAAACTCAGCAAGCCTTTTCACATCTTTCATCAGCTCTCTCTGGTTTCTTTGAAACCTTACAATCCACGTTCACTCTACTTCCCTCTCCAACAGTTAGCGAACCTGGATTACCGCAGCTACAATCCTCACCGGAACATCCCAGAACTCCTTCACCGCGGATCCCTTGACCCCAACCAGTGACACACCCTGTCGTACGGGAGTCAACTATATCTGGAGATCCCGTCTCCCTTCAGTCATCTCTGGGATCATCCACTGGATACCCATCGGATCCTCTTGAGGATCCACTTGAGTCATACTCGCCCCCTGAAGATTTGTCATACCCCAAATTCTTGGAGAAAATGGGCGTAGTCCTCAATCTAGATGTGCAGAAGATCCTGGATCCACGGGCGGAGACTTTGGGTCTCCTCAAAATATTTGATTTACCGGCTGAACCCACCTCGTTACCATCGCACAAGGTGCTGGATTCAGTCCTAGAAAAATTATGGGAGACACCGTTTACCATCCTGCCAGTCTCCAGAAAGACTGATTTAAAGTTCAAGACGAAACAGACACCGTTTTATTCCACACCACTGTTAGTAGAATTGGCCATGCAACGTGCCAAAAAAATCCAGATTGCACGCATCTACACCTCCGGGAAAGGAACATCGTTTCCTGGATGACATCGCGAAAAAAGCGTACCAGTCAGCAATGCTCTCGGCTCGGATAAATCAACATCAGTTCTATCTGGTACAATATTTTATGAGTGCTTGCAGACCGTAAAAGCTGCGCTCCCTACGACTGATCAATCTATATCGCCTATCACCCAGCCTATGCAAGACATAGAAGAGGGCATACGGCACCTCCTGTGCACCGTGTACGAGGCTTTTGAATCTTCGTCCCCTGCGTCAGCGTCGGCCATAGCAGCTCGGAGAATAGCTTGGCTCTGTTCCAGCGCAATAAGGGAAGATCTGCATGACAAGCTGGCGAACTTGCCGTGCAAGGGCGATAACCTGTTCGGTGACCATTTCCAAGAGACGGTGGCCAACTTGAAAGAACAAGCAGTAGCAGTTCAGTCATTGGCCCAACCATCTTCATATGCCACACAGCGAAGATACTACACCGCAAACTGCAGGCAGCAGTATCAACAACGTCCTTTCTGATAATTTCAGACCTATAGACCTACCACATACAACCCACCTCAGCGAGCTCATCCTCAGCTGCTACAAAATAGGAGAGGTAGGCCTAGGGCGCAACGTGCACAAACACAGCAACCTCAAACTATGTCCAAGACAACACCATCTTTTTAATTGGGGACCCGCCACCACTGCTACAAAACCCACCAGGCAGAATAACGTTGTGCCTGCAACACTGGGAGGCGATAACAGATCAGTGGGTTCTAGAAATTGTCAAACAAGGGTACCAACTGCACTTCACCTCCAAACCTTGTCATCCACATCTACTCGCAAAGAGACCCCAAAGCCATCAGAAACAATTGGCAAAGGAAATAACATCCCTTTTGCAACAGCGAACAATTCATATGTATTCCGCGCATTAAGAAAGGTGGAAGGAAGGCAAAACGATTACCTTCATGGTTAAAAGGTGAGGTGAAAGAGGCTATTTTAGCCAAAAAAACATCCTTCAAAAATTGGAAGAAGGATTCATCTGAAGAAAATAGGATAAAACATAAGCATTGTCAAGTTAAGTGTAAAACATTGATAAGACAGGCGAAGAGAGAATTTGAAATGAAGTTGGCCATAGAGGCAAAAAATCATAATAAAAACTTTTTAAAATATATCCAAAGCAAGAAACCTGTGAGGGAGTCGGTTGGACCATTAGATGACAGAGGGGTTAAAGGGGCTCTTAGGGAAGATAAGGCCATTGCAGAAAGACTAAATGAATTCTTTGCCTCCGTGTTTACTAATGAGGATGTTGGGGAGATACCAGTTCCAGAGATGGTTTTCAGGGGTGATGAGTCAGACGAACTGAACGAAATCACTGTGAACCTGGAAGATGTAGTAGGCCAGATTGACAAACTAAAGAGTAGCAAATCTCCTGGACCGGATGGTATGCATCCTAGAGTTCTGAAGGAACTCAAAAATGAAATTTCTGATCTATTAGTTAGGTTACAAATTTTATCATTAAAATCATCCATTGTACCTGAAGACTGGAGGGTGGCCAATGTAACCCCAATATTTAAAAAAGGCTCCAGGGGCGATCTGCGTAACTATAGACCAGTGAGCCTGACTTCAGTGCCGGGAAAAATAGTGGAAACTATTCTCAAGATCAAAATCGTAGAGCATATAGAAAGACATGATTTAATGGGACACAGTCAACATGGATTTACCCAAGGGAAGTCTTGCCTAATAAATCTGCTTCATTTTTTGAAGGGATTAATAAACATGTGGATATAGGTGAACCGGCAGATGTAGTGTATTTGGATTTTCAGAAGGCGTTTGACAAAGTTCCTCATGAGAGGCTTCTACGAAAACTAAAAAGTCATGGGATAGGAGGTGATGTCCTTTCGTGGATTACAAACTGGTTAAAATGGATTAAATGGTCAATTTTCTCAGTGGAAAAGGGTAAACAGTGGAGTGACTCATGGATCTGTACTTGGACCGGTGCTTTTCAATATATATATATATAAATGATCTGGAAAGGAATACGACGAGTGAGGTTATCAAATTTGCGGATGATACAGAATTATTCAGAGTAGTTAAATCAGAAGCAGACTGTGATACATTACAGGAGGACCTTGCAAGACTGGAAGATTGGGCATCCATATGGCAGATGAAATTTAATGTGGACAAGTGCAAGGTGTTGCATATAGGGAAAAATAACCCTTGCTGTAGTTACACGATGTTAGGTTCCATATTAGGAGCTACCACCCAGGAAAAAGATCTAGGCATCATAGTGGATAATACTTTAAAATCGTCGGCTCAGTGTGCTGCAGCAGTCAAAAAAGCAAATAGAATGTTAGGAATTATCAGGAAGGGAATGGTTAATAGAACGGAAAATGTCATAATGCCTCTGTATCGCTCCATGGTGAGACCGCACCTTGAATACTGTGTACAATTCTGGTCGCCGCATCTCAAAAAAGATATAGTTGCGATGGAGAAGGTACAGAGAAGGGCAACCAAAATGATAAAGGGGATGGAACAGCTCCCCTATGAGGAAAGGCTGAAGAGGTTAGGGCTGTTCAGCTTGGAGAAGAGACGGCTGAGGGGAGATATGATAGAGGTCGTTAGGATCATGAGAGGTCTTGAACGAGTAGATGTGACTCGGTTATTTACACTTTCGAATAATAGAAGGACTAGGGAGCATTCCATGAAGTTAGCAAGTAGGACATTTAAGACTAATCGGAGAAAATGTTTTTTCACTCCATGCACAATAAAGCTCTGGAATTTGTTGCCAGAGGATGTGGTTAGTGCAGTTAGTGTAGCTGGGTTCAAAAAAGGTTTGGATAAGTTCTTGGAGGAGAAGTCCATTAATGGCTATTAATCAATTATACTTAGGGAATAGCCACTGCTATTAATTGCATCAGTAGCATGGGTTCTTCTTAGTGTTTGGGTAATTGCCAGGTTCTTGTGGCCTGGTTTTGGCTTCTGTTGGAAACAGGATGCTGGGCTTGATAGACCCTTGGTCTGACCCAGCATGGCAATTTCTTATGTTCTTAACTGTTCCATGGTATGCCCGCAACAAGGGATTCTATTCACCATATTTCCTAATTCCCAAGAAGACGGGTTGTCACTGACCCATTTTGGATCTCTGTGAGTTGAACAAACACCTAGTCAAGGAGAAATTCAAGATGGTATCGCTGAAAACCATTCTACCACTTCTTCAACCCAACGATTGGATGTGCTCGATAGACTTAAAGGATGCCTATACCCATATTCCTATTCACAAATCCTCGTGGAGGTACCTGTCCTTCCAGTTTTGGGACAAGCATTATCAATACAAAGTCCTTCCATTTGGCCTCTCAGCAACCCCCAGTGTTTTTACCAAATGTATGGCAGTGGTGTTGGTGCATCTACGTCAACAGGGTATACAAATCTTTCCATACCTCGACGACTGGCTCCTAGTAGTGTCGGAACCCAAAACTCTCAACAACTACCTTCACCAAACGTTTCAATGCTTGAACAGTTTGGGAATTGTAGTCAATTATCAAAAATCCGTATTAATCCCGACACAAACTCTTCAATTCATAGGAGCTCGTTTGGACACCACCAAAACCAGAGCCTTCCTACCCTTGGAACGGAGGCTGGAAATGCAATGTCTATTTCGCTCCCTCAAATTAATGAAGCGGCCCTCAGCACATCAAATCCTCACAGCGTGGGTCACATGGCAGCGGCCATTCACACTATTCCCAACACGAGACTGCATATGCGTCACCTACAATGGGGGCTCAAACAACAGTGGAAACAACACTCACAACCATTAACAATAAAAGTGGTTTTGACACCCTCCATGTTAAGAGATGTCAAGGAAACAACTCTAACCAAGGGTGCTTTGTTCAGTGTTCCCCCACACAACGTAGTTCTGACTACCGATGCATCCCGCAAGAGATGGGGAGCGCATTTTGACCAACTGAAAACCCAAGGTCAGTGGTCTGCACAAGAACAGCATCTTCAGATCAGTCTTCTGGAACTCAGAACAATACGGAACGCACTTCAGACATTCCTCCCGCACTTACGAGGTCATCGAGTCATGGTCTATACAATCAAGTAGCGATGTTCTACATCAACAAATAAGGAGGGTCCAGTTCATGGTCCCTCTGCAAGGAAACACTACTGATTCTAGATCATGCAACTCATCATTCAATACACCTTCAAGCGACCTATCTGGCGGGAGCCATCAACACTCGGGCAGACCGGTTAAGTCGCATATTCTATCCTCACGAGCGGTCAGTCAATCAACAAGTGACGCAGAGTATTTTCACCGAATGGGGAATACCAACGATGGACCTCTTTGCCACAGAGGTCAATGCAAAAGTCCCTCTGTTTTGCTCAGTTTGGCCCAGCCATTATCGAATGGCACAGGATGCATTCTTCGTCCTGTGGACGGAACCCCTCATGTATGCTTTTTCTCCGATACCCCTCATAACAAGAATATTACAAAAGTGCATATAAGACGCAGCTCAATTAATATTGATAGCACCAGCTTGGCCCAGACAACCGAGGTACACGCACCTTCTACATCTGTCCATCACAGATCCAATCTCGCTGCCAGATCGAACAGACCTGTGACACAGGAGGGGGGACACTACTGCACCCAATTCACGCCTCCCTTCACTTAACAGCGTGGAGATTGAGCGGTTCCTCCTAACGGAACATGGCGTCTCCTTGTCCACGCAAAGTATAATTATCGAATCCAGGAAACTATCTACAAGATGGAATTATGGATTTAAATGGAAAAGATACTCGGCCTGGTGCTCATCTAAGGGCATACACCCATTGGACTGTTCACCGGAATGTTTATTGGATTATCTACTTACATTATATACCACAGGCCTCGCAACCTTGACCATAAGAGTATACCTCAGTGCCATAGCGGCATATCATAGACCCCATAGGGGACAACCCATCTCAATTCATCTTCATATCTCGTTTTCTTAAAGGCCTTTCCCATCTGCGACATCCGGTTTCTAAACCTCCGGTTCTGTGGAATCTCAACCTAGTCTTGGAACAGCTCATGCTGTCACCCTTTGAGCCACTAGATTCAGCACACATTAAATACCTTACATGGAAGGTAATTTTCCTCACCGCAGTGGCTTCTGCGCGAAGAGTCAGCGAACTCCAGGCATTAGTGCATTATAGCCCTTATCTTCAATTTTACCATCATAAAGCTGTACTTTGAACGCATCCATCTTTCCTTCCGAAAGTGGTATCCCAATTCCACCTAAATCCATTGAACTACCAACGTTCTTTCCCAAACCTCATCAGAATGATAGAGAAAGATTATTACACACATTGGGCTGCAAAAGAGCGTTAGCCTATTACAAACGAAGAACACAGTCGGAGTCACGAGTATCACAATTGTTTGTGTCCTTCAACCCAAACGCTCCAGGCCTTCCTGTAGCTAAGAGGACTATATCCAACTGGATTGCCCAATGCATTCAATTCTGCTACCAAAAGAAAAAGTTGACACTATCTTCGTATCCAAATGCACATCAAGTGCGAGCAGTTGCGACCTTAGTGACACATCTTTGCTATGTGCAACCTATAGACATATGCAAGACGGCGACATAGTCATCCTTGCACACTTTCACGTCCCATTACTGCTTAGATCGGGAGACAGCTGACGACGCCAAACTGGGACGAGTCATCCTACAATCTGTGTCCACATGATTACACAATCGACTATCCACCGCGATTGGATCACGCATAAAGACATACAACCACATATTACGGCGTGATCGGGAGCTTAGGACTCCCATGACAATGGCTAATTCAGCCCTGCTATCAATGGGAAAAAGCAAGTTTGCTTACCGTAAACAGAGTTTCCGTAGATAGCAGGATGAATTAGCCATGCTGACCCACCCACCTCCCTGGATAGTCGAAATACCGAACTTATTTCATGAACTGCTTAATCACAGACTGAGGAGAGATTGTTTTTCTGTACGGGAAGGCACACGCAGCCGTACAGAGCAAAGCTCTGAACTCTACTTAGAAGCTCCGCCTCCTGGGCCCTGATAAACAGTTCCCATGACAGCATGGCTAATTCATCCTGCTATCTTCGGAAACACCGTTTACGGTAAGAAAACCTGCTTTCCTCTTACAGGGTCTCTCTCTTTTCCTCTCTCTCTTTCATGCCAATGCACGCTTTCCTTTTAAAATTAGCCAGTCTGTTTCTTACCCAGCCTGCCTTAAAATGGAGAGAGTAATTCCAGGAGTTGTAGGAGACTGGCTGGCCTCTAAAATACATTCAACAACTATAAAATGTAATTTGATTCCTCTCAAAAGCATGTCCCTTCATCTATAAAGATGTGCAATAAAAACTTTCTCACTAAAAGAAACATAAATAATGCACTTCCGTTTCAGCAGTGAAAATAGGGAAGTATGGTGTAAATGTAAAACCCCATAATCCAGGGCCGGTGCAAAGGTATTAGGCTCCCTAGGCGAACCTTCTGCCTTGCGCCCACCCCCTTCTCCCGCCTCCCGATCCAGATTCTGGCTTCATCCCTGACCTCATTCACTCAGGCAGGCCACCTCTCTTACACACACTTAAGTTCCATGTCTCATTCACACATGCATCCTTACACAGGTTCCCTCCTTCTCTCTCACTAACACCATTGCTCTCTCGTACACACACAAACCCTCTCACTCACACACACACACATACAGAAGTTCTGCCCATGGCTCGCCGAGACTCTCCTTCTTTCTGCTGCGAGCAAGATGATTGCTGCTTGCGGTCAGCTGAGTATCTGCATTTCTCAGCCAAGAGCAGGATGGGGGCTGCTCATGGCCCACCGAGTCTCTACTCCTCTCGGCCATGAGTGGAATGGGCTCTGCTCGCGGTCCCACATGGCTTCTCTTTGTTGCCCCCTAATGGTTGGCACCCTAGGCGACAGCCTAGTTTGCCTATTGGGTCATGCCGGCTCTGCCATAGTCTGTGATTCAGTATAGAGAATTGTCTTCTTGAGATGGAAACAAATAGATCTATGGTAAGATGAAGCAAGCCTATTCTAAAAGATGAAAGGGAACAATATTCTCACTTTGAAATATCCTAAGAAGATGTCTTTCTAAGTGCTTCTGTTTTCACAGGTTTTGACTTTGTTAAAACATCACTTGGCTTTATTGACAAATGTTTAAACTGATAATAATCTTCATTGCATTTGCTTTTACTCTGTCTTTCCCTTTAACAGTTACCGCTAACCCTTTCTGTGCTGCTTGGCCCGTGCATGGCATAAGCAGCGCTGCTGGTGGGACCCTGCTTCTGTTTGATTGTGGAAGAGAGCTCAGATGAATGAAATAATCCCAGCTCTGGCATTGTTCAGATAACTAATGCCATACATAATACCCTAGCGATTTGAAAAAAAAAAAAAAAGGAACTGCAGAGGAGGGGCTGGTGGGAGGTAAAAGCCGGAGTTATAAGCATAGAAAGCTGTGTTTTAAAATAAAAGCCAACACTTATCAAAAGCCAATATAGCCCTGAAAGATCAAACACAGAAAACACTTGAAAGGTGCTTTATTTATTTAGGATGACCTTTAAGATAGAGTAGATGGAGTCTTAAAATATGTTAGTCTTCATTGGGATGGCAGTGTTCCCACACATTACTATAGAGCATGACAGATGTTTTCACAGTAAAGAATACACAATTGTCTGACAGTGTCTCAAGTCACTTGTTAATGGTTTGTAATGTTTCTACATAAATATATGGGAAAAGATATTTCTGAAGGGGAGGGGATGAGAGAATTAAACCAAGGATGGCATGTCTTGGCAGGAGCAGAAAGAAGTAATACCATGAAGTCTGTGCATCTGCCAGACAGTGAAGACAGGATGTGGTCAGTATTTGTAATACGGTGCACACTGGACTTCCAACAGAACTCCTGTAATATAATATGTATTTTAAGAGTGCAGTTTGAGTTGTAGTGGTTCTAATTATACTTACTGAACCATATATAGGCATGCAAATATATATTTCAAATGAAAATGTGAAATCTGCAAAAATCCCAATTCCATAGAAGTACAGTACAGGCTTAATTCATTCAAATTTGGAACATAGAAGATTTTTCAGCAGAAAGATATTTGTCAACTTCTGTAAACAAAACCACTCAAAACCTATGTCTAAAAGACGTAGCTCAGAGGCCCCTCATATCTAAGGAAAAAATAATAAATCCTCTCCACATGGATTTTTAGATTGTTCTCTGCTTTGCTTCATATAATACATTATCAGCTTCATTACAATACTGCATGCATGAAACTCATTATTCTTTTTCAGGCGTATAAGAGTTGCTCCCCTGATGTCACTAACATCTGGAATTGGATAAAGTGCTCTGAATGCATTCAAGCTGATAGCACAGTTAGAACCTAGGGAAAGAATGCCTGCCCACACTTCAATTATACATTTAAATCTCCTGAAACATGCTGCCTGACTCCATAGGAATCACTGGGGAAACAAGCATAAATAAGCAACAAATAGAATTTCACTTCTTAAGCAAAAAAACATGTTTATAAAGAAATAACAACAAATGCAATGCAGGACCTAGGGAAGAATCTAATCTGGGACTCATAGAACATTTAAAAAAGATCTATACATTGCATATTCTGGCAAGACTCAGCAGCAGAAAGCCTGCACAGCATGTTTTATTTAAAGCTTTTATATACCGATGTTCGTTTGAACATCACATCGGTTTATTGTTTTCAGGAGGCAAAGTATGTGCTTAACTCCCTGGTGAACTGATGGGCACTACTTGCTTAAAAAACTGCATTGGCTTCCAGTAGTCTATAGAATTAAATTCAAAATCCTTACTATGGTATTCAAATATCTCCAAAGACCATCCTCAGTTCTTAGCTAACCTGTTGATACTTTATAAGCTAGAAAGAGCTTTATGCTCATCACAGCAAGAATTGCTGGTTCTTCTAGCACTTATGGTGATCAGGTTGGAAGCATTCAGCCTTTAGTTTTATACTGCTCTGTTTTTATGGAATTCCTTAGTTTTAGAGCTCAGACAAGAAAGCAACTATTGGAGATGTAGGTCGAAGCTTGTTTTTTCTTTCAGACACTTAGTTCTGGTTGAGATTTTGAAGTTGCTATTTTTCTGTCTTACTGTTCTTAGTTTTCTTGTGATTTTATTAATTTTATTTTCCCGTCGATAGCAGAGCTGAATTAGCCATGCTGTCATGGGAACTGTCAATCAGGGCCTGGGAGGCGGAGCTTTCTAAGAAGGAAACAGAGCTTTGCTGTGTGCGGCTGCACTGAGTTCCCGCGCAGGAAACAGTAATCTCCTCAGTCTGTTTCATTCCGTGCGCGGGAATGCACGCGGAGCTTCGCACTCCTCAGCAAAAACTTTCTTTGTTAAAAATTAGAATATCGAAAAAGACACCAAGGCCGTCTGGTTTTAAGCCATGTTCATGCGGCAAGATCATGTCCATAACAGATGGATATGATCGATGTTATAGATGCCTAGGACCGGATCATCCTCAAAAGACCTGTGAGTACTGTGGAAAAATGTCTCCGAGGGCCCAGCGCCAACGGGCGCAGAAGATTGAAGATCTAAAGGCCCGGGCTCGGGCCTCACATGCGCTGCCATCCGAGGCACATTCCTCCCCAGGACCAGAAAAATCAAAGGGTCCACAGGTTAGAAGTGCCACGTCCATGGAGCCACCCCCCTCCAGGACTGGAGGGCAGGATAGGCCTGAAGAGACCAACAGGGGCAGAAAAGCCCATAGGTCTCCTCACAAACCCCATCGGGACCTAATGGAGTCAAGGACTAAAAGGAACCGTAAGGTTCCAACAATGTAAGTGGAGTCACAGAGCCGAGTGCCAGATGCGCCGGGCCTGGTGCAGTCGGCGCGGGAACAGGCGCAATTGGCGCCGAAAGCGACACCATTAGCGTCGAAGACAGTAACTCCATCGACGCAATGCGTCAAATCGACGCACCGGATTCAAAGCCCGAAGTGCGTCGACAGCCAGAAGCAATTAATGCTCCGCATCCGAAGCCTGAAGCGCGCCGATATCTCGAGGTGCCCAAATCGATGCACGATGCACATTCAGAGAAGGACTTGATGCATAGGCCGAAGCAGGCCATCACAACACAGCACGACTTGACCCAAACAGTGGGAATTCCAGTCAAGGATAAAACAAAGGTGGGAGAAAGATCAAAGCCGACTCAGATCGTAAAGGAATCGACGCATTTGCATACCACCTTCGGGAAAAAAGGGCTCAAAGGCAGAATGAAGGGTAGAGTCCTCTCTCTCAGGCACACACAGTAGACATCGGTCTAAAGACAGCCACAAGAGCCACTCAAGGGACACAATGTAAACCCATTCCATCGCTTCTTGTCCTCAATCGATACAGCAGTCGCCGTTATCAAGACAACAATTGAGAAGGGAGGTTTCGTCAGAGGACGACGGCATGGAACTACCATCCAGATCCTCCTCCTCTACCACGTCTAGCTCAAAGGTTTATTCTAACCTCTCTTCCAGGCGTTCACATAGTGATAGAAGCCACAACTTGAAAGAACCTCTATTAAAAAAGAGGAAATTAACTAAAGATCTCATTCCACAACCACAAAAGGTGGGAACAGGAGGAGAGGAAATTTTATTAGCAGCTATATCTCCAGGTCTCAAAATAAAGCAATCGAAGCCTCATATGCCACCTCAAGCGCAGCAGGCTTTCTCAACCTTATTCTTTGACTCCCTGCAAGTCTGCTTTCACGCTCCCTCCATCTCCTGGGTCTAGTCCACCCAGATCGCCGTCAGCATCGATGGAGCCAACACCAGACCCCATAGCAAAAACACCTCTGCCAAGTCCGACCACACAAGTACCATCTCCAGTACCCTTTCACTCCCCTTAGACGTCTCCAGACACGTCCACGGGATATCCTTCAGATCCGCCAGATGAGCCTCCGGAACCCTACTCTCCCCTGGAGGATTTGTCATACCCCAAATTTTTGGAAAAGATGGAGTCCATCCTCCACTTAAATGTACAAAAGGTACCAGACCCGAGATCAGAGACCTTAGGTCTACTTAAGATCTTTGATTTACTGGCAGAGATGACATCACTACCATCACACTCAGTTCTGGATGCGGTCTTGGAAAAGATGTGTCATGTGCAAATTTGATTATCTCACTCGTTGTATTTCTTTCCAGATTATTTATAAATATATTGAAAAGTAAGGGTCCCAATACAGATCCCTGAGGCACTCCACTGTCCACTCCCTTCCACTGAGAAAATTGCCCATTTAATCCTACTCTCTGTTTCCTGTCTTTTAGCCAGTTTGCAATCCACGAAAGGACATCGCCACCTATCCCATGACTTTTTACTTTTCCTAGAAGCCTCTCATGAGGAACTTTGTCAAACGCCTTCTGAAAATCCAAGTATACTACATCTACCGGTTCACCTTTATCCACATGTTTATTAACTCCTTCAAAAAAGTGAAGCAGATTTGTGAGGCAAGACTTGCCCTGGGTAAAGCCATGATGACTTTGTTCCATTAAACCATGTCTTTCTATATGTTCTGTGATTTTGATGTTTAGAACACTTTCCACTATTTTTCCTGGCACTGAAGTCAGGCTAACCAGTCTGTAGTTTCCCGGATCGCCCCTGGAGCCCTTTTTAAATATTGGGGTTACATTTGCTATCCTCCAGTCTTCAGGTACAATGGATGATTTTAATGATAAGTTACAAATTTTTACTAATAGGTCTGAAATTTCATTTTTTTAGTTCCTTCAGAACTCTAGGGTGTATACCATCCGGTCCAGGTGATTTACTACTCTTCAGTTTGTCAATCAGGCCTACCACATCTTCTACGTTCACCATGATTTGATTCAGTCCATCTGAATCATTACCCATGAAAACCTTCTCCATTATGGGTACCTCCCCAACATCCTCTTCAGTATATACAGACAACTAGGTAGCAATGTTCTACATAAATAAGCAAGGAGGGTCAGGTTCATGGACCCTTTGCAAGGAGACGCTGCTCATCTTCGACCATGCGCATCACCATTCCATTCATCTCCAGGCAACTTATTACTACTGGGAGCAAACAAAAGTATGCGATCACGCTTTTTAAAAAAATCTACCCCTATATTTTTAATTGTTAAACAATTTATTTTTTAATACTGGAATTGAGGCAAGTCAAATACCTAAACTAAACTAAACTACTGTAGTGCTCTTCTGAACCAATAGATAGGTGTAAGAATGGAGTTAACAGTTATAAGAAGAGGGGAACTATCCGCTCTTACTTTTAAACACGCAAGAAGGATATATCACTTTCAATATTCACTTTTCACTTCTCTCACAACAATGTGTATAAGGACTCATTCTCTTCCACACTTATTCAGCAGAACTCTGCTCAAACACCATGACCACATATACTCTCAATCACAAACTCTGCTCAAAATACACGTGTATTCCAGCAAACCTTTAAGTAGTAAGACAAACAATGATCAGTGGTTTAACTGGTATATATTTTTTGCCATTTCAAATAGCCATATTAAGTATAAATCCTCTATCTTGATATCATGGAATGTAGGACCCTCACTCCCCGAGTTTGTGTATCAATCAAACTCAATTTTGGTGAAAAGTCGCTTTGATTTATTAGAAATCCACTTTGTTTTGTTAATTTTTTATGTTTTTTAATTTTTGTTAAAATATGCAAAAATCTTCCAGCGTGCTGATGAACTTCAAGCTGTATGAATCATAGGAACATACTTCATTTGACAAACCTTCATTTGACAAACTTAATGCATTTTGGATTGAGATTTGGGACTTTTTTGAGGTTTGTCAAATGAAGTATGTTCCTATGATTCAAGCAGCTTGAAGTTCATCAGCACGTTAGCTTTGGTACCAGAACAGAAACCTGGAAATTGAACATTTAGCCCTACTCTCTGTTTTCTATCTTTTAACCAGTTCCCAATCCACAATAGGATATTGCCTCCTATCCCATGACTTTTAATTTCCTCAGAAGTCTTTCATGAGGGACTTTGTCAAACGCTTTCTGGAAATCCAGATATATATCAATTGGCTCACCTTTATCCTTTATTTACACCTTCAAAAAATGTAGCAAATTGGTGAGGCAAGACTTTCCTTAAGCTAAATTCATTTTTGCTTTGTCCCATTAAATTATGACTATCTATATGTTCAGTAGTTTTGCTCTTTATGATAAGTTTCTACCATTTTTTCTGGCACTGACATCAGGTTAACTGACCTGTAGTAAAAAATTGGTGATGTGTTCGCAATCTCCAATGTTCTAAAGATGATTCTGAAGATAGTTTACAAATTATTATTAGTATGTCTGCAATTTCATTTTTCAGTTCTTTCAACACTTTGGGATGTATACCATCTGGTCCAGGTGATTTGCTATTCTTTAGTTTGTCAGTTTTCCTTATTATGAGTTTTTGCTTCTATGGCAAGCTTCTTTTCAAATTCTCTCTTTGCTTTTATTATCAGTGCTTTGTATCTAACTTTCCAGTGTTTATGCTGTTTCCTGTTTTCTTCATTTGGATACCTTTTCTGTTTTTTAAAGATGTTCTTATAGCTATAATAGTCTCTCTCACTTCACCTTTTAAGCATGCCAGTAGTCGTTTAACCTTCTTTCTATCTTTTGTAATGTGTGGAATACATCTGGTCTGGGCTTCCAAGATGATATTTTTAAACAAGGACCATGCCTGCTATAAACTCTTAACCTTGGCAGCTGCTCTTTTCAGTTGTTTCCTAAACATTTTTCTCATTTTCTCATAGTCTCCCTTTTGAAAGTTAAATGCTATCACATTAAATTTCTTTAGTGTCCTCTTTCCAGTTTGTTGCGTCCGTTGGTTGCAGACGGCTGCGACCGCTCTGCCTCACCTCTCTTTTGCCTTTCTCCTCCTCCTTTGGAAGAATGGCTGCCTCCGCTGCTGTTTGCCGAACCCCTCAGCGTCTCCGAGCCAGCATGGGCGTCCCGGTCCGCCATGCTTCTTCCTGAGGCCTCCTAGGGCACGCGCGCACACACAACCCATGTTCTTAAACACATTATGGCGGGAACCTCGGGGGCGGCCCCACCACATGACGTCAGTACCTCCGTGTATTTAAACGTCCACTCCAATACAACGAGTTAGCAAGGACTTCAGTTTTGCTACTCTGACCGCTTCTAAGCTGCTCGCTTGGATTCCTCGATACCCTCCGGGGTACCTTGCTACCACTGAAGCTCTGGGTACCCACTCCTCGGGGGCCCCTCACTTCTACTAGCCTTCCAGGGTTATTCTACCTAACCTTTAGGACACTCGCTCCTCGGGGGTCCTGTCTGTAAGAGGGGCAAGACATGGGAATACCTCATCTCCTGGGAGGGCTATGAACCAGAAGAAAACTCATGGGAGCCTTTGGCCAACATCATGGTTAAAGACATGGTACGTTGATTTCATCTTGCACACCCTCGGAAACCTAGATCACCAGAAAGAGGTCCTGGAGGGGTCCCTTTGAAGGGGTACTGTTGCGTCCATCAGTTGCAGATGGCTGCGACCGCTCTGCCTCACCTCTCTTTTGCCTTTCTCCTCCTCCTTCGGAAGGATGGCTGCCTCCGCTGCTGTTTGCCGAACCCCTCGGCGTCTCTGAGCCAGCATGGGCGTCCCGGTCCGCCATGCTTCTTCCTGAGGCCTCCTAGGGCACGCGCGCGCACGCTGCCCACGTTCTTAAACACGTCATGGCGGGAATCTTGGGGGCGGCCCCACCGCATATCGTCAGTACCTCCGGGTATTTAAACCTCCGCTCCAATACAACGAGTTAGCAAGGACTTCGGTTTTGCTACTTTGACCGCTTCTAAGCTTCTCGCTTGGATTCCTCGATACCCTCCGGGGTACCTCACTACCACTGAAGCTCTCGGTACCTGCTCCTCAGGGGCCCCTCGCTTCTACTAGCCCTCTGGGGTTATTCTACCTAACCTTCAGGACACCCACTCCTCGGGGGCCCTGTTTGCTTATTTTCAGATACCTTCAATGCTCCTAGGTACTCGCTCCTCGAGGGCATAACCTGCTCTGGGTATTCTGCACCTCGGACCACGGGTCCTTCTCTTCACTCAACTATCGAAGGAAACTATCATCGCTGCATCCTGTGAGTACTACTACACTCCAAGACTCTGCTCGTTTCACTTTCAGGTTCACGGCCTATTCCGTGCTGTGGAGTATCACCAGACCTTTACTTCATCTGGGTGAGATCATCTACATTCTACAAAGACTATCTGGAGCCTTACTGTTGGACTACAGCACTGTTCGTTTCTCAGACAAGTATCATCTTCCTCACAGCAGTATAATAAAGCTTCCTTTCCTCTGTGTTTGCTTGCTATTGAGTTTAGCCTATCGTAGTGATTCCCCACGGGACCCCTCCCCGTGGGAGTAGTCATCGCCACTTCGACCAAGGGTCCACATCATGCCACAAACCCAACACAGTTATTAAGTCAAATGTGATCATATAATGATCACTATTGCCAAGTAACAGACAGGGTCTATCATTTTGTGTTAGGGCCTTATCACATGCATTAGAGCCCTAACACGCACAATAACGCCGTAACGTGTGCAATAAATACCACATCGCAAAATGCAGATGCAAACTTAAAATTAGTATTTGAGTGGGAGGAATTTGGGCGGAGTAAATGGAAATGAGGGTCTGCTAGCGTGGTGTGCGATAGAGTAACACACAGTATCGTGGGATTTAACGCTGGAAATAACTACACCTATTTTTTTTTTTGCGGTATGGTGAAAAAAGTATTTATTGCGGGCGACATCTCGGGTATTATAGCAGCAATTATTGCGTGTGATAAAAAGAGGAAGGATAACAGACACACCTACCAGGCCTTCTTGCCCTAATAAAAACACCTGTTCTTACCTGGTCTAGCTTCCTAAAGCCATAAAGTTTGTGGCAAGTTTAATTGTTGGGGGATTCTGGATGCATCAGGAAGCTCGCTGCAGACAACAAGTGGAACAACAGCAACCTCAAGAATAGGCAAGGTCTGTTCCAAACCCTCCTAGGAAGTCCCTGTACCACAGGCAGAGCTACAGTCCCTGCAGGGTCGGGGCCCAGGGTAGCGCCTGGCACACAGGCGGCCACAGCGGAGGAGATATAGGGAGCGAATCTTTCCTCCACGAATATCCTTGCTGGGCATGCCAGAGGACTATGTGGTTTGCAGGTACTGCCTCAGCTCTCGAGCTATCCTGGAATTATATTAAGAAATCCAAGGGATTTGGATCCGGTCACCGCAAGGTCTCACGCTGTGCCTGGCCTCAACAATCTGTTGGCCACCCTGCATTTCATGGCAAGTAGCTTCTTCCAAACCACAGTAGGGGTTGTGGGGGAAATATCCCAAACCACTTTTTCATACTGTCTGAACCAGGTCATCACAGCAGTCTCTGACCGCATTTCCTCGGGACAGGCAGAACTTGATGGATTTGAAGAAAGGCTTTTATGCCTTCGCAACGTTTCCCAATGTTTTGGGAGCTATCGACACACTCACATGGCCATCACTCCACTCTTGACAAGAAGGAGAGGTACTGCAACAGAAAGCTCTTCCACTTCGTCAAAGTACAAGTGGTCTGTGACGCTCAAATGCGCATCCTCGATGTGGTGGCCAGGTACTTGGGAACCGTGCATGATTCCTTTATACTTAGGAAATCAAGCCCAGGGCCTGGCTTTATTGCCCCATGCCGCAGAGGCCTGCTAATCTTGTGATAGCAAACAATGCACCAGTCCTAAAGCTTGGTGTGTGAGCTGACACTATACACTTTCAACGTGTTCCTTTTCAAAATGGTCCTGTTCCTAGCCTCCCATTGGGAGCTATTAAAATCTCACTGGTTAATGACAAGCTTGAAGTGTCCACACTGCTGGTACTGCATGATCACGTGTGATCATGCAGTACCAGCATGATCACACGTGAGGCGTCATCCAGATTGTCGCCCACAGTTTGTCTTGACCCTCACACACCTCAAACCATAAGCAGTATCCTGTGTATGTTGGTGGCCTGCCATATTCCCTGTTTCGGGACATAAGAACATAAGAACATAAAATGCCATACTGGGTCAGACAAGGGTCCATCAAGCCCAGCATCCTGTTTCTAATAGTGGCCAATCCAGGCCATAAGAACCTGGCAAGTACCTAAAGACTAAGGGGTAGATTTTATAAATGTACGCGCGGGTGTACTTTTGTTCGTGCACCAGGCGCGAACAAAAGTACGCTGGATTTTATAAGATATGCGCGTAGCCGCGCGTATTTTATAAAATCCAGGGTCGGCGCGCGAAAGGGGGTGCACATTTGTGCAACCTGCGCGCGCCGAGCCCAGCGCGCGCTGCCTGTTCCCTCCGAGGCCGCTCCGAAATCGGAGCGGCCTCGGAGGGAACTTTCCTTTCACCTCCCCTCCCCTCCCCTTCCCTTCCCCTACCTAACCCACCCCGCTGGCCCTATCTACCCCCCCCTACCTTTGTGGGCAGATTTACACCTGCGGAAAGCAGGCGTAAATCTGCACGCGCCAGCGGGCTGCTGGCACGCCATCACCCGACCCGGGGGCTGGTCCGGAGGCCTCGACCACGCCCCCGGGCCGGCGCCACGCCCCCAGGCCCGACCCCAAAATGCTGCGTCACTCGTGGCACGCCCCCGACACGCCCCTCCATGCAAGCCCCGGGACTTACGCACGTCCCGGGGCTTGTGCGCGCCGCCGAGCCTATGCAAAATAGGTTCTGGGCGTGCAGGGGGGTTTGGGGTAGGTTTTCGGGGGGTACGTGCGTACCCCTTTGAAAATCTACCCCTAAGTCTATTCCATGTTCCCATTGCTAATGGCAGTGGCTATTCTCTAAGTGAACTTAATAGCAGGTAATGGACTTCTCCTCCAAGAACTTATCCAATCCTTTTTTAAACACAGCTATACTAACTGCACTAACCACATCCTCTGGCAACAAATTCCAGAGTTTAATTGTGCGTTGAGTAAAAAAGAACTTTCTCCGATTAGTTTTAAATGTGCCCCATGCTAACTTCATGGAGTGCCCCCTAGTCTTTCTATTATCCGAAAGAGTAAATAACCTATTCACATCTACCCATTCTAGACCTCTCATGATTTTAAACATCTCTTATCATATCCCCCCTTAGCCGTCTCTTCTGCAAGCTGAAAAGTCCTAACCTCTCTAGTCTTTCCTCATAGGGGAGCTGTTCCATTCCCCTTATCATTTTGGTAGCCCTTCTCTGTACCTTCTCCATTGCAATTATATCTTTTTTGAGATGCGGCGACCAGAATTGTACACAGTATTCAAGGTGGGTCTCACCATGGAGCGATACAGAGGCATTATGATATTTTCCGTTTTATTCACCATTCCCTTTCTAATAATTCCCAACATTCTGTTTGCTTTTTTGACTGCCGCAGCACACTGAACCGACAATTTCAATGTGTTATCCACTATGACGCCTAGATCTCTTTCTTGGGATGTAGCACATAATATGGAACCCAACATTGTGTAATTATAGCATGGGTTATTTTTCCCTATATGCATCACCTTGCACTTATCCACATTAAATTTCATCTGCCATTTGGATGCCCAATTTTCCAGTCTCACAAGCTCTAACTGCAATTTATCACAATCTGCTTGTGATTTAATTACTCTGAATAATTTTGTATCATCTGCAAATTTGATTATCTCACTCATCCCTTCCACTGAGAAAATTGTCTTTCCTGTCTTTTAGCCAGTTTGCAGTCCACGAAAGGACATCGCCACCTATCCCATGACTTTTTACTTTTCCTAGAAGTCTCTCATAAGGAACTTTGTCAAACACCTTCTGAAAATTTATGTATTTATTTATTTTTAGTTTTTATATACCGACATTCCTGTATAATATACATATCACACCGGTGTACAAGATCCAAGTATACTACATCTACCGGTTCACCTTTATCCACATGTTTATTAACTCCTTCAAAAAAGTGAAGCAGATTTGTGAGGCAAGACTTGCCTTGGGTAAAGCCATGCTGACTTTGTTCCATTAAACCATGTCTTTCTATATGTTCTGTGATTTTGATGTTTAGAACACTTTCCACTATTTTTCCTGGCACTGAAGTCAGGCTAACCGGTCTGTAGTTTCCCGGATCGCCCCTGGAGCCCTTTTTAAATATTGGGGTTACATTTGCTATCCTCCAGTCTTCAGGTACAATGGATGATTTTAATGATAAGTTACAAATTTTTACTAATAGGTCTGAAATTTCATTTTTTAGTTCCTTTAGAACTCTGGGATGTATACCATCCGGTCCAGGTGATTTACTACTCTTCAGTTTGTCAATCAGGTCTACCACATCTTCTAGGTTCACCGTGATTTGATTCAGTCCATCTGAATCATTACCCATGAAAACCTTCTCCATTACGGGTACCTCCCCAACATCCTCTTCAGAAAACACCGAAGCAAAGAAATCATTTAATCTTTCTGCGATGGCCTTATCTTCTCTAAGTGCCCCTTTAACCCCTTGATCATCTATGGAGGACATACTGCATAGCCGGCAGAGACATTCGCAATCACACCATGAGGTACCGTTCTTGCAGCTAACACAGGTGTGTATTGCTTCAAGTTTGGCATCCTGCTACACATCAGTAGCCTTAACTCGATTGCGAGGGCCTGGCACACAATTGTTGGAATACCCAGATGCCATTTAGTAGTCCTGAAGAGCTAAGCTATTTTTGGCTTCTGCTTTCCTGCACATATACTGACCCAGAACAATGTGATATGCACTTAGGTTAGGCAAATCGCCCTTTAAGGCTCAGGAAAAGGTACAGGCTACCTTATACAGTCTTATAGGATGCAGTGGTTTGCCAGCCAGATCTGAAAGTGACAATGTTATGATTGATGACTTAAATCTGTGATTGCTGCAGGAGATTCTGGGAACGGTTGCAGGACCTGGCTTCTCACCCCCGTTGCCATTCCCAACTAGGCTTTATGTGCTACCCGCTTGTCATCAAATGCACCTTTAGAGTTCTCAAAAGTCGCTTTTGCTGTTTGGACAAGTCAGGTGGAGCTTTAATGTATGCCCCACCCAAAGTTGCAAACATAATGCTGCTTTGCTGAGTCTTCCATAATGTCAGTCTACGCCATGGACTACGAATGGAGATGCATCCGGATCTCCCCTCAGATCCCCCATGTGTCCCCACACCAGCCCAGGACAGCATGCTGAGTGGCAGCCATCTTCACCAAAACTTTATACAACGCTACTTTGCCTGATAGGCCTCACCTACGACATCCCCTTCCAGGGACAGGAAGCCAGTAGACTGTTAGCTGTTGCTCTCCTCGATATCATTTTTCTTTTTCTCACTGCTTCTCTGTGTAGGTCAGTGTGTAACAGAAAACATGTATGCCTACTCAGGATTCGTCTTGACAATGTAGGAGTAGACTGTACTTGATAAACAATTGTGAAAGTAAAGATTACATCAAAGACATGTGGCTGCCATAATGTGTTCTGCCTGAAAGTGACACTAAAAGATGCATGTGTGGCACAAAATGTTTGTGGCCTTGCTAGTGCCGTGTGGCTTTCCGACCCTCCCCAACGGACCCCATCCTAGTGCTCACATGTGGATGAGATAGTGCCACAAGTGTGCTGCCACCCCAGCTGCTCCTCGTGCATGGAGAGCTACAGTTATAGAAAGCTTAAAGTCACTGCCTAAAGGTACAGCTAGACAGTTTAAAGTTTCACTGACAAATTTCCCATTTTACTGCCTTATTCCGTAGCTGAGAAACATGTGCATGTGAATTAATACACCTGTACTGGGTAGGCTTAATGTCACATGTGTGTGCCTAGACACAGCTGACACCACTGCCTCAACAGTTTCAGAGCCACTGCAGATTAGGTTTTCCAACTGGATCCAGATTTATAGGACATAAATCCAGTCCTGTATTACTCCCAGGTACGCAGGTATTAATAGTCGTGGGTTTGCTTGGAAAAGTTATAGGGAAATCAGATGAAATCCCAGCATGTAATGGGTGTTCCAAACCAGGACAGGATTTACCTGTCCTGAAAATTTGAGACAGTTGCCAACCCTACTGCAGACATCAGAGTGCTCTAGTAGCATGTCTTCCTTTACAGCCTTGGGTAAAGCGCCTGTGCTACCTAGTGCCATTCCCACAATGTGCACACGTCCTTCCAAGCTAACATTCCTCTTGGTGGTTGCCTGCACCCTGACACAGATGCACCATATTACGTAGAAATATAGAAACATAGAAATGATGGCAGAAGAAGACCAAACGGCCCATCCAGTCTGCCCAGCAAGCTTTCACACTTATTTTTTTTTTCATACTTATCTGTTACTCTTGGCCTTTATTAGTAACTTTTTGGTTCTAATTACCTTCCACCCCGGCTATTGATGTAGAGAGCAGTGCTGGTGCTGCATCTAAGTAAAGTACCTAACTTAATTGGTTAGGGGTAGTAACTGCCGCAATAAGAAAGCTACTCCCACGCTTATTTGTTTACCCAACCTGTGCAATTCAGTCCTTGTTGGTTGTTGTCTGAATATAAATCCTCTTTTCTTTATTCCCCCCCTGCCGTTGAAGCAGTGAGCTGCACTGGATATGTATTCCAAGTGAAGTATCAGGCTTAATTGATTCGGGGTAGTAACCACCGTAACAAGCAAGCTACGCCTATGCTTATTTGTTTACCCAAACTATATAATTCAGTCCTTGTTGGTTGTTGCCTGAATATAAATCCTCTTTTCCTCTTCCCCCCTTCCGTTGAAGCAGAGAGCTATGCTGGATATGCATTGAAAGTGAAGTATCAGGCTTATTTGGTTTGGGGTAGTAACCGCTGCAACAAGCAAGCTACTCCCCCGCTTTTTTGTGAATGCAAATCCTTTTTTCCACATTTCCTCTTGCTGTTGAAGCATAGAGCAATGTTGGAGTCGCATTAACAGTGAGTATGTTTTACACCTAGTTATGCAATGTATAAATGATAATGTGCAGAATAGGGATGTGCAGAGCAAAAGTTTAAGTTCATATGTCCATATGTCCAAAGGGGGTCCCATTTGCGGTCAATATGGACATAAACAGAATTCAATGAGTTGAGTAAATGTCCATATGTGCAAATAAAAATTTAAACCCCTCACCCTCCTTAATCCCCCCCCCCCAAGACTTACCACAACTCCCTGGTGGTCCAGCGGGGTCAGGTCGCCATTTCTGACCAACTTTGCAAGGAGCACGTGACGTCGGCGTCACGTCGGAGTGACGCGGCGTCACGTGATTCCCCGCGGGGTCGCTTCCGGGATCCTCGTTCGGCCCAAAAGGAACTTTTGGCCAGCTTGGGGGTGTCAGGAGGCCCCCCCCAAGCTGGCCAAAAGTTCCTTTTGGGCCGAACGAGGATCCCGGAAGCGACCCCGCGGGGAATCACGTGACGTCGGCGCCACGTCGGAGTGACGCGGCGTCACGTGATTCCCCGTGAGTTCCCTCCGGCACCCTCGTTCGGCCCAAAAGGAACTTTTGGCCAGCTTGGGGGGGCCTCCTGACACCCCCAAGCTGGCCAAAAGTTCCTTTTGGGCCGAACGAGGATCCCGGAAGCGACCCCGCGGGGAATCACGTGACGTCGGCGCCACGTCGGAGTGACGCGGCATCACGTGATTCCCCGCGGGTTCGCGCCGGAACGCTCGTTCGGCCCAAAAGGAACTTTTGGCCAGCTTGGGGGGGTCAGGAGGGGTCAGGAGGCCCCCCCCAAGCTGGCCAAAAGTTCCTTTTGGGCCGAACGAGGGTGCCGGAGGGAACTCGCGGGGAATCACGTGACGCCGCGTCACTCCGACGTGGCGCCGACGTCACGTGCTCCTCGGAAAGGATTTCAGAAATGGCGTCCTCACTCCTCGCTGGATCACCAGGGAGTTGTGGTAAGTCTTTGGGGGGGGATTAAGGAAGGTGAGGGGTTTAAATTTTTATTTTGGATCAACAATCGCGATTTCCAACTTATTCAACATAGCTATGTTGAATAAGTTGGAAATCCGATCGTTTATGTCTCATCACTTTTTTAAGTTAAAAAAAAAAAAAAAGTAGCGTTTTACATTTATGTTCAATACGAATGCACACCCCTAGTGCAGAAGGTGAGGGCCTTGCCCATCGAGATATCATGTAGGTTCCATTATCTACTCGGGGAGCCTACACCAGAATGCAGGTCCGAGTCTGTGAAGGCAGATTGGGAATTAGATGATGTCCTGCCTTCACTTGTATTTTCCAATGCCCTCTGAGATGTCACCACAATATAGTTTCTAAGCACTCTTAGAGCACCCACATCTCTCCTGAGCAAAGGTTGATGTCATAGAAGCCAACAGTAAGGTGTGTTTGAACCTCCTGGTTTCACTCAGCTGTCACAGGTAGTCTTACTCAGATATGGAGATGTCAGGGTGCAGCAAGGCCCTTGGCTGTTATGGCTCAATGGCATGTGGTGCAGCTGTATGAACGTATGTACGTACTGAAAAAATATGCAGATTATTTTGCTTTTAGCTATAGTTAGTAACTCTTACTGTCCTAGTGCGATCTGTGACCACCCTTAAAGCACATAGGCTGATCATTCCTGCGTCAAACAGCTTGCAGATAGCTCCATTTCCAATGTCATGCCACACTTTTCTGTACTTTCATGTTTGCAGGCCCTTGCTGATTGACTTGCCTGTCAAGACTTGTGGGGAATCAGGAAGAGCTGCTATCCTCTAGGCTGTGCCTCATGTGGTGTAAGTCACTTTTATAGTTAGTAGTCAGCAGGGCAGGTGTGTTAATGATCTGCTCTGTGTATAGCATTATGGCTAGAGAAACTGTTGTCAGCTGATGACTGAATGAGCCTATAAGCTGCCTCTATAGTAAACGGCACACAGTGCTGAATGTATAGGCCTACTGCTTCCAGAGGTCTCATGGACCCTTGAGGGGCCCATGTCAGTACCTCAGACAAAGAAGGTGTCATATATGCCTCTGACAGATGTGTTTAATGTGACCAGGTATATATAATCTGTGCCATGGAAGGACTCAGAGTACCTCATTAGCAGTTAGGGACAGGCAGCCACAGACATCAATGCTGTTTGATGACAAACATACCAGGAACATATGCATTGGGCATGTGTAGGTGTAGGAAGTGCTGCAGGTATTGCGAACGCAAAAGATAAGTGTGTGAGTGTGCAACTCGTGAGTGACGTGCTGTGTTAGTCTCTGTTTGGGGGTGCTGTTGCCACAGCAATCCATACACCAGAGCAGGCAGTATATGTGCATTCATTTTGCACACACTGCTTTTGGAAGCAGTGATCGAGTATTTGCACTCTTGAGACTGGGCGCCTCTGACAGTTGAGCATATGGCTTGCAGTATGAATGGCCTCACACCTTGTACTCTAAAAATTTCCCCAAGTACACTCATAGTCCATACTTAGCATTGAGAGAGGGGCGGAGGTGTAAAAGTTGCCAGCGTGACAAGTCAAATATGCAGTCTTATGTGTATGTATTAGTTGACATTTGCCTGACATGCACACTGTCCCCCACCCCGACACGGACGCTTTTCCACCTAGTACTTGGAGTGGGCCTCATAGTCCAGTTCTTAGGGGCTGTGCAGGCTACCCAGAGCTTAAGCTGTCACAGAGGCTTGCAACTTTAGGGAGGGAGGTAGTGGGTGTTACGAAGCTGTCCACTGAATGTGGGGATGCTATGATGGATGGAACGTGGAGTGGCAAGGACCACCTAATGCCATTGATGTTGGGCTGATTCAGATGAATGGTTTGCATGATGATGGTTTAGTGGCAGCATGTAGTGAGGTTGCTGGTGTAGGGGTGTGTGTGTTTGAGGGGTTGGTTTGCTTGGCAGGTGCCAGAGGCTTGGAGGAAGTCCGATTGGAGAGTCCCTTTTTACAGTCACTGGTCTGCTTAGCCTCTTCTCAGTTGATCATATCATGCACAGCTGACATAGAGGCTGCCACCCCCGGCCACATCTTTGACACTCACTCTGACCTCTGATTAATCTGGCAGAGTAGGACTACCCTCTTTCTGCCGTATGTAGGTCAATAGCTTTCCTGTCATACATAGAGGCGATGCACCCATATCTGCAGTAGAATCTATGGGACAGGGTTTGCTTAGCACTTTAGGCGCTTCACTTGTACACTAAGCTACCTTTCCCTTCCACACTGTTGGGTATTTGCTAACTGTTGGAACA
This sequence comes from Rhinatrema bivittatum, assembly GCF_901001135.1. NCBI lineage: Eukaryota > Metazoa > Chordata > Amphibia > Gymnophiona > Rhinatrematidae > Rhinatrema > Rhinatrema bivittatum. The sequence goes on from NC_042617.1 coordinate 58,965,483, forward strand.
GAGTGTCAGCTGTTGTGTGATAACTAGAGAGGAAGAGTGAGGGAGTAGAGTCTGGTCCAGAATGTCCACAGGCAAAGAGTAAAGGGCCTAGAGGGCTGCTGCTGCTGCTTGGGACCGGGCAGACTTCGACAGACTGACTACCGTCCCTGTAGTGGGCTGCCTTCGGGATCTGGATGCTACCTGTAAGGTCATCTTTATCTTACTCATATTATACAGATCCCCAATCCATGCCAGTGAGGACAGGCCCAGCAGGTGTCTTCCAGCTAGATGGCACAACAACTTGGGGGGGGGGGGCATGGATTTTGGGGTCCTACCTCTCGGGCGTCTGTCATCCTGGGGACTACTGCGGGGTGTGGACTCCAGTGATGCTGGGGATGATTCAGATGGTGGCTCGGGCATCTTTTGCAAGATCTGTGTCAGCACATTTGTCATGCTGTTTACTGCTGCGGCCAGCGCCATCATATTTTGCGTGTTTGTGGTTGTTTGTTCTCACAGGATCTGGTTCTGCCCTATCACATGGAGGGAGCACTGGATGGCCGGCGCCATCTTTAAAAATGGCGCGGGCCATCCAGTGCTCCTACCATGTGACAGGGGCTGGCCAATGGCACGGATACCCTGTCACATGGTAAGGGCAAAGGGCCATCGGCGCCATTTTGATTAGTGACAGCCGACGGCCCGGGAGCGGGATATCGCTCTCGGGACCCCCACTGGACCACCAGGTACCTGTAAAATGTTTTTGGGGGGGTCGGGAGGGTGGGGGAAGCCAAGGGATTAGTTTTAAAGGGTCGGGGTGGGTTTAGGGGTTATTTTTGTGTGCCGTTTTTCCTGCCCTCCCCAAAACGATAAGAGAACCCCCACAATCAATATCGTGGGGTTTTCCTATCGTTTTGGGGGAGCCCCCAATTTCTGACGATTTTGAAAATATCGACGATATTTTCAATTGTCCGAAGCCCAATTCACATCCCTAATCCTTAGCCTGCCATCCTCCTCCCTCCCTCTATCCTTTCCTATCCCCTTCCCCCTCCCACCTCTTCTTATCCCTTCCTGCCTGACTCACTCTACTCCTGTCCCTGTCCTACTCCTCCTTCCCCTAGCACTCCTGCCCTCGTCCTCCCACCTTCTCTCCTCTCTCCTCCGCCTCTTCTCCCAATGCCTCTCACTCTCCATCCTCTCCACAACCTCCACTCACCTCCTCACTCCTCCACTCCCCTCCTCCACACACCTCCACTCCCCTCCTCCACACTCCTCACTCCTCCACTCCCCTCCTCCACACACCTCCTCACTCCTCCACTCACCTCCTCCACAGAAAGACAAACGTGACAAACAAACAAAAACTTTCACACACACAGATAGTCAAAAGACAAAGGTCAAGGTAAACACAAGGAAAAACAGTGAAGAACAGGACAGCCGCACTCAGAAATTGCAATAACAGCTAACTCCTAATTCACTAACCACTATGCACCTCCTCTCCTCTAACCCAGTGGTCCCCAACCCTGTCCAGGGGGCCCACCAGCCAGTCGGGTTTTCAAGATATCCACAATGAATATGCAAGAGAGAAAACTTGCATGCACTGCCTCCATAACATGCAAATTTTCTCTCATGCATATTCATTGTGGATATCCTGAAAACCCGACTGGCTGGTGGGACCCCAGGACAGGGTTCAGGACCACTGCTCTAACCCACCCCTCGATACACCCTCAAAGAAGCAGCTGCAGGAAACCTGTATATAAAAACTGAAAATAATAACTCACCATGCACTAATTTATGCTAGCCGAGTAAAATGACATGGCACGTGCTGATGCAACACGCTGTGCAGTGACGCAATGTGCCTTGCGCTGACGCAACGTGCCACGATCACTATTTACCTAAGTGATGAGCCAAGCTGCTAATTTCCCTAACCACACCCCCCTTTTTTTATCGCGCGTGCTATTTTAGTTATATTTATAGCGATTTGATGAATCTAGGCCTTAGTGACATAGTAATGACAACAGAAAAGGACCAAATGATCCATTCTGTCTTCCCAGCAAGCTTCTTAAGGTAGTAACTGCCACTCTGTGCAGATTACCTCCATGTTACTGTTAAGGGTAGTAACTGCCGCTCTTTGCTGGTTACTCCCATGTTTCTCTTAAGGGTAGTAACTGCTGCTCTGTGCAGCTATCCCCAAGCCTTATGATAACCGATAAAAAAAAAAAAATTTACTGCTAGCAACATTTTTACTGAACGATGAACCTTCTTGACAGATCAGACAGTGCTGCTCAACATCCTTTGCTTATGGACTTGGCTGTAGAAGTAGTCCTTATGTATGCATATCAGTACCCCAGACCATAAAAGTCAGGCCCATGATGGTTGTCATCTGAATCCAATTCCTCTTCCCCCCCCCCCCTCCCCACCATTGAAGCGGAGAGTAATATAGTTGCATCTGTTAAGTACGGCCTCGAAAGGCCTAGCATTCTGTTATACTCTGGTGATTTAGTGTGCCCATGGGCCTCAGCCCGACCCAGACCTTCAAGGCCGAGCCAAGGGTTGATGGTGGCTCCGCATGGCTGACGGTCTGACCCTCTGCCAGGCCGGCAAGCTCCCAAGGCCAACATCCGAGGATGTTGGAAGGTGAATGGTCCATTCCGAGCCCTTTTGGACCTGCTGCAAGCAGCATGGAGCAGCAGGCCTGGCCTGAGGTTGAGGACAGACGGACCTTGACACGAAGACAAGACTATGAAGATTGATGCAACGGCATCACATGGCACGAAGACTTGGGTTGATGCGACGGCATCACATGGCACGAAGACTTGGGTTGATGCGATGGCATCACATGGCACGAAGACTGGGGTTGAAGACATGACACCAGGACTATTGAAGACGTGACACCAGGATCGATGCAACGGCATCGCAGACGAAGGCTTGACACCAAGGCTGATGCGAAGACATCACGGACCAGTGGTCGATGCGACGGCATCCCGGACCAGGGTCGATGCAACGACATCAGTGACATGACGCTGAAGTGCAGACATAATGAGGAACTTGGAATCCTAGACGAGACAAGAAGCAAGGAAGGCGGACATTCGCACTGTCTCTCAGGGCGCCCTACTCAGGCCACCCGCGGGACTGAGTCGCGACCACCCGTCCCACTGCGCGCCCTACACAGCCCTTGCAGACTGGTCACGGACCATGAGGAGAACGGGACAGCGCAGGAAAGATCCAGGACATGACGGCTCACGAGCACAGGACAGCTGTCCACCTGCAGGCCACTCCAACCCGGAAAAGACGTCGTCCGAGGGAGTCTGGCCCACAGGACCAGAAGGCTCAGGAGCACCAGACGAAGACACAGGAGCAAACATCCAGGAAGGCAAGAACACCAGGACGAAGAAGATCATGAAGACACCAGGACACCTGGACGAGGACCTCAGGCACGAAGACTTGACATGATACAATGAACGAGACGAGGAGCTCCACGAAGACTAGAAGACCTTACAAAGGCTCTGGCAGGCAGGAGTCTCCAGAGGGAACTCACGCTGATGCAAGGCGAAGAATGGATTCACGGAGCAGCCCTATATAGAGCTGGTACAGGAAACAGTGACAGAGATGGGGCCAGGACACTTCCTGTGTCTGGCCCTTTAAATGTTGAAGAGAGGCGCGCGCCGGCGCCTAAGGAGAGAGCAGGAAGCTGTGCAGGACCGCGGACAGCGGCCTGCACCGATGCACAACGTCAGAAGAGGCAGGGCTGGCCTGGGACGCAGGCCCGACGTCGGCAGCAGCTCCAGCCGCTGCAGGAGGCCCCGGGGGCGGCTCCAGCCGCTACTCCAGCCCGGGGCTGCAGCCTTAGTGCCGCAAAGATGAAAGGCAACGTCGGGGGCGGTCCCAGCCCCGAAGAAGGCCGCGGCTCCGCCCACGGAGAACAGGACGATGCAGGGCGGCCTCCGGGCCGCATGGGCAGGCTGACAGCGGCGTCCTGCCGCATCGGCGAAGAAAGCAGCATGGGGTGAGTGTAGCCTGCTCGCGGGGAACCCGCGAGCAGTGTTCATCACAGCATCAAAGCATCAAGGATTATTGGTTAAGGGTAGTAATCCTCATGCCTTCTGTGCGCACAAGTTATAAAATCGGGGGTCAGCGCGTGCAAGGGGGTGCACAATTGTGCACCTTATGCGCGCCGAGCTGCGCTGCCTTCCCCCGTTCCCTTCCCCTACCTCCCCTGCCCTTTCCCCCCTACCTTTTTCTTTTGTTTTTTCTTGTTTTAAAACTTACTTCAGCCCTGGGGCTGAAGTAAGTTGCGCGAATTGGCCGACTGCCAGCGCGTGATCCCCCGCACAGCAGCAAATGGCTGCTGTGCCAGGAGCCTCTGACCCTGCCCCGCCCACGCCCCGCTCCCTTCCTGCCCCTTTAGTAAAGCCCTGGGACTTACACGCGTCCCGGGGCTGTATGCGTGACGTCGGGCCTTTTGAAAATAGGCCTGGCGCATGTAAGCCCTCCGGATTTATGTGCGTAACCCTTTGAAAATCCGGCCCTTAATGTGGTAGGATATGAAATAGCACTTTTATCTTAACCTTAATGGAATCGTATCTCAGGGTATTCAGTATTTCTATGGTTGTTTGGGTATGCTAATACCTAAACTCTAGTTTTGTCTTCTCAAGTCTCAGTTTTCTTGCATATACAGAACACTTCTACTCACTAGGAGTCATGACTGCCTTCCTTTCAAGTACCTCTCTTTGCTTCCTTTTCATCTCAGAACCCAGATCACTCTTGCTCTCATTTTCAAAACTCTCCATAGACTTGCCTTCATCTGTTGGCTTGCTATACCAGGAAGTGTCTGGGGAACTGTATATCCAGACCACTGTCAATTTCATTTCAACCTATTTTCCAGTCAACCGCTGTAGGTCCATACCTGAATATAGTTGTAATAAAAATGAATTGTTGATTAAGCTACCAGTTAACACTGGTAACTAGAATGGGATGCCATTGAGGCAGGGGTTCTTGCCAGCAGATCCGGAGAACATGGTTCATTTGAGTCAACATGTGCCTAAGTGATTATCCTCCCTAGCAACAAAATCATTTCTGCAGAGCACCCCAGGTCGTGGATCAAGTTGCTAATGGAACATGATTTCTCTTAAGCATATTGAAGAACTTAATCCTTCAGGCCCTAGCAAATGAGATAACCATGCTGCAAGGTTGGATTTCAGCTTGGCAGCCAATGGTATTACTGATGCAGAGAATTAATGGGCTGAACTGTTCACTGTCTGTAAGGCAGACATCTTTGACTTGGTTCAGGTTTTTCTAGCAACTGAAAGCCCCACTGAGATGTCATTTGAAGATCCTAACTTTACTAAATGAATATTTCTCACCCCAGCCCGGACATAGTGTGGCAAATATTTTCTACAAATGGAATTAGGACGCAGATGAAAGTGCTTTCATGTTTATTACTGAAGTGCAGCATTTGACACAACACTAACCTCTCAAACTTAGAGGAAATGCTGCATGATTGTCTGGCATGTGGCCTGCATGATGAGGCCTCACAGCATTAACTGTTCACAAAAAAACAGTTTATCTCCCTAAATGCACAAGTGGCAGTATTAGCCACAGAAGCAGTGGCAGTTATGAGTTCTTATGTTTGTGGCTAGTGTGAAGAAATTCCATGGCTACATGCATGCTCAAAGAAATCTGCTATTGGGCCTGTTTTCACCAAACCAACAGACACCACATATTCTGTACCCTCTGTTTGCGGTGATGGGCTGGCTTCTTGAATGACATGTACTTTCTGGAAAGGCCATGGGAAGACATAGGAGGCCGGTCTTTTGACAAACAGCCAAGGTAGTATTGGAGGCTAGTTATATTATTATAAACTTTGTAGTTAGACATGGGAAGGGATGGGTGGTGGGTGGAAACTAAATAGATCTTGTATGCTCATCTACCCATGAGGGTGGAGTGCAGAGAAGAAAGACAACAAAATCTGTCATGGATAAAGAGTGATATCTTACAAGTAGTCACACAATGTGGCTGGCAGCTGCAATATATTTTTATCAGTGTGGACAGGAATAATTAGGAAGACTGAAGGGGGCTAGTTGGTCTTTTACTGCCATCACTTTCTATATTACTTTTATTATTCCATCATATGCCAACTAGGCAAGGGTCCTATACATGCTGATGCTGTCATTTCCCTACTCCATCATTGGAGACTAATGTGTCCCCACCTTTGGTGGTACTGATGTTCAACTCACTGCCAATTCCTCACGTCATTCTACTGACATTGCTAAGATGTCATCCAATGTTCCCGTCAATTTTTGAAAGGATATATTGCAAAAATGTTCTTTTATGCAACTTTTTACAAGATGAGTTTAAATTTGTGCACTATGGGGCGGATTTTCAGAGCCCTGCTCGCCTAAATCCGCCCAAAACCGGCGGATTTAGGCGAGCAGGGCCCTGCGCGCCGGTAAGCCTATTTTACATAGGCCTACCGGCGCGCGCAGAGCCCCGGGACTCGCGTAAGTCCCGGGGTTCTCCGAGGGGGGCGTGTCAGGGGCGTGTCGGGGGCGGTCCCGGTCGTCGCGGCGTTTTCGGGGCGTGTCGGCAGCGGTACGGGGGCGGTACGGGGGCGTGGCTACGGCCCGGGGCGGTCCGGGGGCGTGGCCGCGACCTCCGTACCCGCCCCCAGGTTGCGGCCCGGCGCGCAGGAGGCCCGCTGGTGCGCAGGGATTTACGCCTCCCTCTGGGAGGCGTAAATCCCCCAACAAAGGTAAGGGGGGGGTATAGACAGGGCCGGGCGGGTGGGTTAGGTAGAGGAAGGGAGGGGAAGGTGAGGGGAGGGTGTTAGAGGATTCCCTCCGAGGCCGCTCCGATTTCGGAGTGGCCTCGGAGGGAACGGGGGTAGGCTGTGCGGCTCGGCGCGCGCCGGCTATACAAAATCCATAGCCTTGCGTGCGCCGATCCAGGTTTTTTAGTAGATACGCGCGGCTCCGCGCGTATCTACTAAAATCCAGCGTACTTTTGTTTGCGCCTGAGCGCAAACAAAAGTAGGCCTATTCGCGCTCCTTTTAAAATCCGCCCCTATGAATCAGTATAACCAAATAATATTGGGATTTGTTGTATGTGCAGGGTTCACATCCTGTGTGTGTACTCACATGCGCACAGCTTAGAGGAAACAGTAATGTCCCTATCCTTGCTTGTATTCCTATCCTTGCTTGTATTCCTAGCTGAGTATGGAGGAAGTAGTAAAAGGGGATCTTGATGAAAAATTCAAGCCTTTTGTATTAAAGCAACGTGAACTTTCAGTGCCCCAAGGTTATATCCTTTGAAACAGAAGAGTCATTATCTCCATGCGACTGAGACATTGAGTGATGGAGGCTGTACACATTGGGCATCCTGACAGTTTGGATGAAGGCTGTTGCCTGTAGATAAGTCTGGTGGCCTAAGATGGACAGCAATAATGAGTCAGGAGATGGGTCATGTCAGATTTCAAGACTTGCACTTCTACTTGCTTTGATGAACACGTGGTCATTGCTTCATATTCATTTTTCTGCTACTTTTCAATGGAAGACCTTAAATGTTGTTGACTTGTGGTCTTAGTAGATAGAAGTGATCTTTGTATCATTAATGATTTCTCAAGTTGTGATCAAAGCCTTATAGTGACTTTTTGTAACATATGGAATACCTAATATTATTTCAGGCCATGGACCCTGCTTCACATCTGAGGAATTAGATAAATTCCTTGACAATGGACTGATCTTCCACATCAAATCACATCAGCCACCTTCTGTCCAACAACCAATGGGCAGGCACAACTAAAGATGCATTGAAATGGATTGTTATGTGTGACTAAAATTGACACGCAAGTTTCTTTTTCACACAGCATATTTCACTATGCACTGCTACTAGCAGGAATCCAGCAACTATTAATGAATAAACAACTTATGAATCTGCTAGATTGCATGCATTGTAACCTGAATGAGCAACAATAGTGTCACTAACAAGGAGGAAGGCTTATGAGTGACTTTGTCCCATGTGATCATCTGTTAAGAATGGCATTTCTTGCCCTGCAGAGATTCCTGCAGTTGTAACTCAGGCTACTGAAAGTGTCCTACTGACCTTAAACATCAAATGGTCTGGTGCGGAGATGATGCATTGGCCAGATGAGGGGGGGGGGGGGTCATATTCTAGGGCTGCAGCTTTCCCTAGGTCATAATAGCGATGTTCCTCAGCCCTCAGTAAATCTTACCATTCTCTATGTACACTGCACTGAACTAGAGGACATGAACAGGTCCAGGAACTGTGGAATTAGTGTAGAAAGGATCCTTGTTTGGTGGGTCTTAGCATCTCCATTTGTAGGTCAGCTATGCAGAGAATGATACTGTGGAACAGATATTATTGCTTAGCTTAGCCAGTTAGTTGTTTACTAAATATTGCTAAAGTCTTATGATCTGATGTTGAAATGTGTTGAAATTAAAAAAAAATGGTTATTTTAGATATGTACCTAGAGCTTTAGTCACAGTGAAAAAGTGCAATGCTTGCAATGAAAAACATCACAAGGGATTGTATTAGTATTACTTATGATACCCACCATGAGGAGCTCTCAACATGGAGGACCTAAGTACACATTGCCTTAAATCATTAAATGGCAACGAAGCCTGAAATGATGAACAAGGAGAAGCACTTTAGCATTAGGGCATAGGTAAATAGGGAAATATATGATTGGGTGCAAATTTTAAATTAGATCCGTGATTGGACCAACTGAATGGTAACAAATTTAAGGATGTGATGAAAGGAAACTGGTAATCAAAGAATAAAGCTATGATTGGTAATCAAAGAATAAAGCTATGATTGGTCATGTAATCTTTTAATGAGAAATATATTAGGGCCTGTCTGTGATTGTAAAGAGCAGAGCAACTTGCCATTTTTTTACTGCCTGATCTGGTTTTTTTTGTTTTTGTTTGAATAAAAACCTCAAGGAAAGAGGAAGTGTTGGTTTTCTAGCTGAATTCTTTTATCGCCACATTATTAATTATAACTTTTGCTCTGTGGAGACAAACCAGGGTCCTAAGCAGTGGCTGTTAAACTGCTGGGGTCCGTTTAGACCGTATATTCTACAGAACTCAAGGCCTCTAGAGACAGTTTCTCCTAAGGCACTTGCATCATTTCATCTTATTTATTCACATTTAATTAATCACCTAAACCTTAGTGATGTACATAACCGAATAAAATTCAATCATCGTTAAATTACAGTACAAGTCATAATAAAACTTTATAAACAGCTTGCATAAATTAATAAACCCCTCCCCAAAAACATCCTACAGCTCAAAATTGTAAATAGAAACAACGGTGCAGGGCCTGGGCTGGCCAAGACACATCACAGCGTACCCTTACTGTCTTCATAAAAAATTAGTGGTGAGGGGTGCAATCTATTTGGTCCTCCTCACTTGCTATACTAGGAAGTGCTTGAGGAAATATGCATTCAGCTTATCTGAGCTAGTTTTCCAGCCATTTCCAGGGGCAGTTTTTAAAACTGCTTGCCTTGGTGCAATGTCCATGGGTATTTTGACCCACAGACTTTGTACCAGTTTTCAAAGCTTCAGGAAAAAGTACCTGCAGAGTCTTGCACCCATTTTTTCTACTGGTTCTTTTTTCAAGGGAAACAATGTACTTCCCTGTACGTACTAGGATCAGTCCAGACCGTGGGTTATGTCCCCCAGATGGAGTCAGAGCAAACTTCCAGGGGTGCTGACATATAAGCCTGTGCACCCCCTAGGGATCCTCAGTATCTCTCTGACTCCAGCAGATGTGAGTGGGGGAACCTTTGCTTCCCCAGTGTGTGGCTTTGCTACATCTCTCTCTCTCCTATTTCTTCTTTCACTGGATCAAGCGGACCTGGGCTGCTAATTTATTAAATAGAAAAACAAAAAAAAAAAAAAAAAAAAAGAAGGGAAATTTTTCTTTTCCTCTCACTTCAGGGAGCCTGGAGCCCTGCCCGGGCCTCCCTGTCCTAGTCAGCTTGCCAGCGGGACTGGGTATGTTGTTCTTGCCTACCTGTTTCTCCCTCTTCTCCTTCCTTCCGGCGGTGATTTTTGTGTAAAATTTTTGTTCCTTACAGGATCGCCGTCGGATGGCTTAGGTGGATGCTGGTGGAGCCAGCCTCTCCCCTCCGGCGCGCCGCGATTCGCACTCCCCCCCTCTCGGCCCCGCGACGTTCATTCCCCGGGGCCGCGGCAGCAGGGAAGTCTCATTCCCCTGCTGCTCCTACGGGGAGGGTGCCTGGTTGAGCCTGGGCGGACGAGCTCGCTCCTCCCGCGGCGCGCAGTGCTCAGCTCCGGCCTAGGGGCGGTCGCTGAGGGGAATCGTCGTTCCGGCCGCGCGCCATGCAGCGCTCTAAGGGGTCTCCCGGCCCCGACCCGGGGCAGGGCGCATCGCGAGACGGGTTCTCCGGGGTTGGCCTCCCCGGGGGAGAGACCGGAACGGCTTCCCCGACCTTTTCGCCGGCAAGCTCCGATCGCCGCGGCTCCAGGGGAAAGGCCCCGCCCCCTTCTTTGGCGGGAGCGGCGGCCATCTTAGAGCTGGAGAGCGCGGCTGATTCGGAGGCGGAGGAGTCCCAACATGGTTTTTCGCCGCGTTTCAGGCCGATACCGGCGCCATCGTCTCCCTCCATTGCTGCGGGCCCCTCCACGGACCTTTCTCTCGCAGTCCCTCCACCGGCAGGGGGGTTTACGGCGGACTTTGTTCTTTTGATGCACCAGGCGTACCTCCAAAGCCTGCAGCCGGCGGGGGGATCCCCAGGGGGTGCTCCAGCGAACCCCACGCCCGCGAAGATTCCCCGACTTATGGGGGGGGGGCCAATCCAGCGCCATCTGGGGCTGGCCATAAGACGCTCCTGGCTCTCCCACCCAGCGGAGTGGACCCAACGCAGGACCCTGGGAATGATCCGGCCTCCACGGCTGATGATGACTCGCTCCTGGCAGCGCACCTGGAGTTTAACGACCCACGGGTGCTCCGGATCTTCCGTAAGGAGGAGCTATCGGACCTCATCCCACACGTCCTCCAGGAATTGGATCTCGATCCGCCCGTCGAACCGCCGGGGCCCCCAGCCCCCTCCGTAGCCTCCGCTAGCTCAAAAGGGGACCCGGTCCTGGCGGGCTTACGTCCTCTGGCGCGAACGTTCCCGATTCATGAGTCGTTCCTTCATCTTTTGGTGCGGGAGTGGGACACGCCGGAGGCCTCGCTCAGAGTGGGCAGAGCGATGGACAAACTTTACCCTCTTCCCGGCGATTTCTTGGATCTGCTCAAAGTACCCAAGGTCGACTCGGCAGTCTCTGCCGTCACGAAGAGGACCACAATTCCCGTGACAGGGGGAACGGCCCTCCGGGATGTACAGGACAGAAAGCTGGAAGTCTGCCTCAAAAAGATTTTCGAGGTCTCGGCGCTAGGGGTCCGTGCGGCTATCTGTGGCTCCCTTACCCAGCGTGCCGGGCTTCGGTGGGTACAGCAGCTCCTGACTTCACAGCAACTACCACCGGAAGAGGCGGCGCAAGCGGACCGGCTGGAGGCCGTCATTGCCTACGGGGCTGATGCCCTCCACGATTTACTGCGAGTCCTGGCGAGGACCATGGTTTCGGCTGTTTCCGCCAGGCGCCTGCTGTGGCTTCGTAACTGGGCGGCGGACGCTTCGTCCAAATCCAGCCTAGGGTCGCTACCTTTCAAGGGTAGGTTCCTCTTCGGTGAGGATCTTGACCAGATCATCAAATCCCTAGGGGAAAATTCCGTACACAGGTTGCCCGAGGACCGCCAGCGGTCGTATCGTCCGGCTACTTCCTTCTCCAGGAATCGGTCCCGCTCTCAACAGCGATTTCGGGGTCCCAGGTCTCAGGGGCCGAGAAATCCCTCGAACAGGTCTCAGTCATGGTCTCGGTCCTTTCGGGGCCGCAGACCACCCAGGGACTCCTCGGCTCCGGGTCCCTCCGGCAAGTCTACCCAATGATGTCAGGCCGGCTCACTCCCCCCTCCAGAGGATCGGAGGACGACTAGCCTGGTTTTACGAGGAGTGGGCCAACATCACCACGGACCAATGGGTCCTAGACATTCTAAGGCAAGGCTACGCTTTGGATTTGCGGTATCCTCCCAAAGACAGATTCATCTTCTCACCCTGCGGGGCGAGTCACAAGCGTGCGGGAGTACAAAGCACACTGCACCGTCTCCTAGCCCTGGGGGCCATCTCACCCGTCCCCTCCGGAGAAGTGGGCTCGGGTCATTATTCCATTTACTTCGTGGTGCCCAAGAAAGATGGATCCTTTCGTCCCATCTTAGACCTCAAGGAAGTCAACAAGGCCCTCCGGATACCCCGGTTCCGTATGGAAACTCTTCGGTCAGTCATAGCGGCGGTTCATCAGGGGGAGTTTCTGGCCTCCCTGGATCTGACGGAGGCTTACTTACACATTCCGATCCACCCGGTCCATCACCGGCTCCTCCGCTTCAAGATACTGGATCAACACTTCCAGTTTCAGGCCCTCCCTTTCGGGCTGGCAACGGCGCCCAGGACGTTCACCAAGATAATGGTGGTTGTGGCGGCCGCGCTCCGAAGAGAGGGGATTTTAGTACATCCATACCTGGACGACTGGCTCATCCGAGCGAAGACCTGCTCTCAAGGGCAGCAAGCAGTCGACAGGGTGGTCGGTTTTCTGCAGTCTCTCGGCTGGGTAGTCAACTTCGGCAAGAGCAGTCTCCTTCCGTCGCAGCAGTTGGACTTCCTGGGCGCGCGCTTCGACACCGCTCAAGGCAAGGTCTTCTTGCGACCGGACAAGGCCCAGATGCTCAGAGAGCAAATTTGCAACTTTGCCGCTCTCCCAGTTCCAACAGCGAGGGATTATCTGCAGATCCTGGGATCGATGGCTTTCGCCATCAACCTAGTGCCGTGGGCCTTTGCACACCTGAGGCCCCTACAGATGGCGCTACTCTCGCGGTGGAAACCGGTCTCGCAGGACTATCAGGCGATCCTACCCCTTCCGCCGGCGGCCAGACTCAGCCTTCGTTGGTGGCTGGACCCCAGGAACTTGGCACAGGGGTGCCCCCTGGAGTCGCCGGAGTGGATCGTGGTCACTACCGATGCCAGTTTGACCGGCTGGGGGGCCGTGTGTCTCCGAAGCTCGGCACAGGGGCAGTGGACACAGGAACAGAAGGCCTGGTCGATCAACCGCCTGGAGACCAGGGCAGTCCGGTTGGCTCTCATTCAATTCCTGCCCCTCATCCGACAGCGGGCGGTCCGCGTTCTCTCGGACAATGCGACCACGGTAGCCTACATCAACCGTCAGGGAGGCACCAAGAGCCCGGGTGTGGCCGTCGAAGCGGCCCGTCTCATGGCCTGGGCGGAGCAGTTCCTCGACCACCTAGCGGCCTCCCACATCGCAGGTGTGGACAATATTCAGGCAGACTACCTGAGTCGGCAGACGCTGGACCCAGGGGAATGGGCTCTCTCCGACGAGGCAATGTCGCTCATCACTCGGCGCTGGGGAACGCCCGCCATGGATCTCATGGCGACGGCTTGCAATACAAAGGCCCCGCGGTTCTACAGTCGCAGAAGGGACCACGGGGCGGAAGGAGTGGACGCCCTGGTTCTACCTTGGCCCCCTCGTCTTCGGCTGTACGTCTTTCCTCCGTGGCCTCTGGTGGGCAAGGTGGTGCGGAAGATAGAGGATCATCCAGGGCAGGTCATCCTGGTGGCGCCAGAGTGGCCGCGGCGTCCGTGGTTTGCGGATCTACTCAACTTGGTAGTGGACGGACCTCTACGATTGTCACACCTCCCGCGGCTGCTCCATCAGGGTCCGGTATTTTCGGACCAGGCGGAACACTTTTGTCTCGCGGCTTGGCTTTTGAGAGGCAGAGTCTCCTGCGCAAAGGATACACAGTAACCGTGGTAGACACGCTGCTCAAGGCGCGTAAGACCTCCACTTCCGTCGCCTATGTACGGGTCTGGAAGGTGTTTGAGATTTGGTGTGCCGGGCACGGAGCATCCGCGACCACACCTTCGCTCCGTCAGGTCCTAGCCTTTCTCCAGGAGGGCTTGGAGAAGGGCCTCTCCTACAACTCCCTGCGTGTGCAAGTCTCGGCTCTAGCCTCTCTGGCTCGTACCACGGGGCAACCTGACCTTTCGTCTCATCCGGACGTCTCGCGCTTCCTCAAGGGAGTCAAACACCTGCGGCCGCCGGTGCGGCATCCCTATCCCTCCTGGAATCTCAACCTGGTTCTCCGCCTCCTTGGACAGGCTCCCTACGAACCACTGCGGCAGGCCTCCCTCAAAGATGTCACACTTAAGACGGTGTTCCTGGTCGCCATAGCCTCGGCGAGACGCATCTCCGAGCTTCAGGCGCTCTCGTGCCGGGAACCGTTTCTACGCTTCACGGATTCGGGAGTTTCTATTCGTACGGTGCCTTCTTTCCTACCTAAAGTGGTGTCGTCCTTCCACTTGAACCAGTGGGTGGAGTTGCCGGCCTTCCCGTCGGATGCGCCTCAGGCCCTCCGGCGTCTCGATGTGAAGCGCTCTCTGCTGCACTACTTGGAAGTGACCAATGAGTTCCGGGCTTCCGACCATCTCTTTGTGCTTTGGTCCGGCAATAAGAAAGGACGGCAAGCGTCTAAGACGACTATCGCACGTTGGCTCAAGGATGCGGTTTCCTCGGCCTACATCGGTGCCGGGAAGGCGCCCCCGGAGGGAGTCCGGGCTCATTCGTTGCGTGCCCTGGCCACGTCCCGGGCAGAGTCTCAACATGTTCCCATTCAGGAAATCTGTCGCGCGGCGACATGGAAGTCGCTGCATACCTTCTCGAAGCATTACCGGTTGCAACTGCCGGTAGGTGATTCGGGTTCCTTTGGAGACAGGGTTCTTCGAGCAGGGTCTTCAGGGACCCACCCGGTTTAGGGAAGCTTTGGTACATCCCACGGTCTGGACTGATCCTAGTACGTACAGGGAAAAGAAAATTATTCCTTACCTGCTAATTTTCGTTCCTGTAGTACTTAGGATCAGTCCAGACGCCCGCCCGGGGTTTTTTCTAAATTCATGTCAGACACCTGCTCGTGTATGTTTTTTACCCTCTGTCTCTCATATTTCTACATCCTGATGTTGGTGTTCTTACTTAGTTCTTTCACAGTTCGCATTGCAAGTTGCATTGGTTATTTGTTCTGTGGTTACAATTTGTTTGGCGCTTGATCCTTCCTACTTTCCTGTCCAGTATTTCTGGCTCTGGGCTTTGATATTCTCGATACTGAGGATCCCTAGGGGGTGCACAGGCTTATATGTCAGCACCCCTGGAAGTTTGCTCTGACTCCATCTGCTGGACGGGGGACATAACCCACGGTCTGGACTGATCCTAAGTACTACAGGAACGAAAATTAGCAGGTAAGGAATAATTTTCTTATACATTTGAAAATGCCAAGTACTCATATTGTTGCCTTTCCCAAACGAACCCCACCCCGGGTACACCTCCGCACAATGCGGGTAAACTACAGGTATAGTTTTACGGACATTGAGAGTGAGCAATTTTCAAACCATCATTTTACCCGGGTAAATAGTTTTCAAAAGTTGCCTCCCCCCTGAGCAGCTAGACTGCTACAGGTTCATGCCCTAGCTGAAATACAAGTTCATAGGAAGTCAATATTCAAAAGCATTTAGCCAGAGAATTCAAAAGTTATCCAGCTAAATGAAGATTTAGGCACTTATCCGGCTAAATTCAGAATGTTCCAGGGACGTAACTGAGAGGAGGTGATTTAGCCAGTTAAGTTATTAGGCTAACTCCAATACTCCGAGTTAGCAGGTTAACTTAGCCAGCTAAGTCTAGTTGGGCCAAATGCTGTCCTAACATTTGCTGGATAAAGTCAGCTGGCAAAATTTAAGATAGTTGGCTATATTCACTAGTGTGACTGAACTATTGAATAGACCTCCAAAGTTAGCCAGATAAGTTTATCCGGCTAATTTTGTTATCCGGACAGTGACTGAATATATACCCCACAGTGTATGTATTCTGTGTGTATATACTGTCTGTATCTTTGGCTTCATACCTAACACCACCTACTCTCAGGGCTGGCCTTTGGTTAGGGCGAGCTGCGCGATTGCCCAAGGCAACCTGATGGACTGAGTCTGCCTCTAGCCCTCCCCCCCCCCCCCCCCCCAATAATGCATGCACATGGTAGGAGGAGTAACACTTAATAGCTTGTCAGCTTCTTTTACCGTGTTGGAACAATCTTGCAGTATGAGCAGCAAAATTAATTATTTACCCATTTATTTATTTATTTTCTTACTTACTTCAAAAAGTTATATTCCACTGATCCTCCGGTCTCAGTGGATTACAACAAAACGTACATATTCAACAATAAACAATCCACTAAAACAACCATAAATTATAACAATTACTGCACCCTTTACATATTGACAGCAACCCAGGAAGGAAAGAAAAGACCTAGGAAAAAACTAGGAAAGACAGTCAGCGAAAGCTGATGAGAAGAAATAAGTTTTAATAAGCTTTCTAAAGCAAAGCAGATCTGTTTCAGATCTCAGCTTCTCAGGGAGGCTATTCCATAAAGTAGAGCCTGCTCTGCAAAAAGTTTGTTTCCTAGATACGGTAAGTTGTACCTGACTAAAAGATGGAATCTTAAGTAGGTGTTGCGTCAAAGAGCAGAGACAACAAGTCGGTTGAAATTTCTGAATATGTGAAGCCCATCAAGGAGGAGTATGTTCATGCAGAGCCTTGAAAATACACATCAGCGTTTTGAATTTTACATGCCAGCCAGGACTGGAGAGATATGATTGCACAATGGGGTACCGGCAATGAGTCGGGCCGTGGAATTTTGTACAAGCTGGAGCACCTGTAAATAAGAGCTGGGAAGGCCCAAAAACAGAATGTTACAATAATCCAGTGATGACAACACAAGAGATTGTGTAACCGTATAGAAATCGGAATACTGAGTAATGCTTTAAAGGACATAATAATAAAGTTACCCCAGTTTTTTATTCTTGTTAATTGTAAACCGATCCGATATGGTTATTTACTATGAAGGTCGGTATATAAAACTGTTAAATAAATAAATAAATGAAGTTTATAATAGGACAACTGAAGTTTATAATAGGACAACTGCACTAACTTATTAATGTGGGGGCACATAGACAAAGAAGAGTCAGTGACAACCCCCAAGTTACATGCACTCAGTTGAATTGGGATGGTATGTCCATCAAAACTAAAATGTGATGGAAATTCCTCCAGCTGACTCCAAGATAACAGAACAATTTCTTTTTTATTTTTTCACATTAAGGGATAGTCTGTTGTTATGCGCCCATTCCTTAATCTTTGTCAAACAGGTTGATAGTTTTTCCAATGCCAAAGCGAAAGAAGAAATTGGGAAAAGGAACTGTATATCATCTGCATAAAGTTTGAATGAAATGTCCAAATCAGCAAGAACAGCACAGAGTGGGGTAAGGTACATGTTAAAAAGGATTAGAGAAAGAGATGAGCCCTGAGGTACACCTGTGATAAGAGGACACAATGTGGAGGAATTATCCCCCATAGTCACCTGCTATTACAGCTGAGAGAGAAAAGAGAAGAACCAAGAGAGAACTTCAGATAAAATGTCCAGTGCTTCCAAGCTATTAAGCAATATCCCATGATTGAGAGTCTCAAAAGTTGACGAAATATCTAATAAAATGAGAAAGTATTTCTAGAGGAATCAAAACCTTGGCAAATCAGATCAAAGCTAGAAAGCAATAACGATTCAGTACTATGATGTGGATGGAATCCAAATTGTGAATTGTTAAAAAGGCTGTTATCCTCCAAAAATTCTTGAAGCTGAGTATGAACCACCTTTTTTGATCATTTTTTAAAGTAGTGGCCAGGTAGAAATAGAATGATAATTGGAAAGTTTTAAGGGGTCTAAACTGGCCTCTTCAATAGTGGGCGGACTACAGCAACCTTAAGAGAATTGAGCAAAATGCCCTCAGATAGAGAGGCATTGATGATATTAATAAGGAATGAATCAACCTCAGAATGCAGTGCAGTAGAGCAGGAATTAAACGAACGAATGGGATCTCACAGCTCGAACCATAAAACTGGCTGTATGCAGCAGAGGAAGATGATATGCTATTAACTGCCATTTCTGATGGCTGTGAGGTGGGGGCAAAGAAGAGCTGCACAATACAAATGTGTGTGTGTGTGTGGGGGGGGGGGGGGGGGGGGAGACTGAAAGTACCAGAAATCGGAGGCATGGAGCAGAAGACATATAATATGGGGCAATGGGGGAGAGGGAGTGTACATAGGGTGGTGGATTTGGCGGGGGACAGGGAGGGAGGATTCAAGATAGGGGAATGAAGTGGGAAAGAGGATCCAAGAGAGAGGGATAGAACCCAGGATGGGGAGGGAGAGAAGGGGAGAGAAAAAGCCATAGATAGAGAGAGAGGACTGGGACTGGTGGAGCAGATAGAGAGGACTACATTTGGGTAGAGGGAAGACAGAGAGCGTACAGGGGATTGGATGTGGGTTAGACCAAATATGGGAATGAAAGGGGAGGGGGAGGACCAGAGAAAGGATGGGTGTTAGGGATGGAAGGATGTAGAGGGAGAGAAGACTTGAGATAGCAGATTATAGGAACTGGAGTGAAGGGAGAGGGTGAGGGACAGGGACAGGGAAAGCTTGAGTTCATGAGGGGATACGAGGCAGAAGAAAATAGTTGAGGGCTGGGAATGGAATGATTACAAAGGGTAGTAATGGGGGACTAGGGAGTGGGTGAAGGACAGAGGGGGAAACAAGATACTGGGGAAGAAATAAGAATGGGGGAACTGGGGAGCAGGTGAGAGGGAGCTAGGGAGGGAGATTGTGAGACAATGCTGGTAGGTAGGCAATGGATGAAAATAGGGAGCTTGCAAGGACTGGGAAGGACAATGGAGTAAGAAAGAGAAATGTAGGACAGGGAAGGTGATTAAGGGTGCAAAATATATGATGTGGAGACATGGGAAGGAGAGAAGTAAAGAAATGGGTATAAGAGAGTTTGAAGGGGGTGGTTGGAGAAATACAAGAATCACAGTTGGGGTAAAAACAAAGGAGCTAGATATCTGGAGATTGGTGAGGGGGAGATGTAGGGCTGAGAGGGGGAAATGGAAGGGAAAGTTAGGGAGATCAAAAGCTACAGTAGCAAGAAATGGAGGGGGAGAAGGATGAGGTCAAATCTAGCTATGAGTGAACAGAGGCAGAGAAGTAAATGAAAGGAAAAGATCAATGTCAGAAACAGATGTAGGAAAGGAGGCAAAGCAACAGAAAATGGAAAGGAGACCCTTGAAAAGGAAAGTTGAGACGAGGAAGGCACTCCAAGCAGAAAAAAAAAATTAGGAACAATGTGATTAAAAAAATAAAATGCCCAGACAATGGAAGATAATATTTTATTTTAAGTTTAGTAATTGGAATATGTCAGCTTTGAGAATGAGCATAGCTGATGTCTTTGTATTTTATGCAGTACAGAAGGAAATGCATTTCTGTTTCTCTTTCTCCAGTGTTACACTGTATGCAGAGCCTGACATCTTAGGGTTTCCATTTCAGTTTTTGTCCACATTTTTCCATTTCTAATTTGTAGTTCCTTATTCTGTATTAAGTGATGGTCTCTGTGCTTTGCATGTGTGACAGAGGTGAGGTATTTTACTAGTATTTACTGTCTGTGGAGGGATCTATAGCAGTCCAGCTTGCTCTGTTATTTGCAGTGCTGTCTGTCAGGATTTTTCTTATTTGAGTCTGGGAGTTGGTGCTGTTTTGGTATGACGCATTTGCTTTATAGATTTGGAATGTGATATTTCCAAAGTACCTGGAGAGTTTTTGCTGCTTTTACTGAGATTATTCCAAAATGTATGTATTATGTACATTGAAAGAATGCCTGGAGGGAGGGGGTAGAAAGGAGAAGGGAATGCCTGGAGATGGGGAAAGTTAGAGATAAAGTGCCTTAAGAGAGAGAGAGGAGGCGGGGGTCCGGGAGCAATCTCCTGCATGCGTGACGTCGGGAGCCAGGAACCAAAATGGCGCCGGCGCTACCTTTGCCCTGTCACATGATAAGGGCAAAGGGCCACCGGCGCCATTTCTCCACGCAGCCATGGCCCGAGAGCAGGAGATCGCGGGAGATCGCGCTGGGACCCCCCCACTGGACCCCAGGTAATTTAAAACATTTTGGGGGGGGGGGGGGGTTCGGGAGGGTGGGGGATTTGTTTTAAAGGTTCGGGGTGGGTTTTAGGGTTGTTTTGGTGTGCTGGTTTTCCCGCCCTCCCCCGATTTATGATTTTTAACGATTTAACAAAAAAAACAAAACACGACGATCAGATTTCCCTCCCCCCCAGCCAAAATCGATCGTTAAGACGATCGATCACACGATTCACACCCCTAGTACACAGTACTCAAGATGCGGTCTCACCATGGAGCGATACAGAGACATTATGATATTTTCCGTTTTATTTACCATTCCCTTTCTAATAATTCCTAACATTCTGTTTGCTTTTTTGACTGCCACAGCACACTGAACTGATGACTTCAATGTATTATCCACTATGATGCCTAGATCTTTTTCCTGGGTTCCTAATATGAAACCTAACATCGTGTAACTACAGCATGGATTAATTTTCCCTATATGCGTCACCTTGCACTTGTCCACATTAAATTTCATCTGTCATTTGGATGCCCAGTCTTCCAGTCTCGCAAGGTCCTCCTGCAATTTATCACAATCCACTTGTGATTTAACTACTTTAAATAATTTTGTATCATCTGCAAATTTGATCACCTCACTCGTCGTATTCCTTTCCAGATCATTTATAAATATATTGAAAAGCACCGGTCCAAGTACAGATCCCTGAGGCACTCCACTGTTTACCCTTTTCCACTGAGAAAATTGACCATGTAATCCTAATCTCTGTTTCCTGTCTTTTTTAACCAAGTTATAATCCATGAAAGGACATTGCCCTCTATCCAATGACTTTAGTTTTCTTAGAAGCCTCTCATGAGGGACTTTGTCAAACACCTTCTGAAAATCCAAATACACTACATCTACCAGTTCACTTTTATCCACATGTTTATTAACCCCTTCAAAAAAATGAAGCAGATTTGTGAGACAAGACTTGTTTTGGATAAATCCATGCTGTGTTCCATTAAACCATGTCTTTCTATGTGCTCTGTGATTTTGATCTTTAGAATAGTTTCCACTATTTTCCCAGCACAGAAGTCAGGCTCTCTGGTCTATAGTTTCCTGGATTTCCCCTGGAGCCCTTTTTAAATATTGGGGTTTACATTGGCCACCCTCCAGTCTTCAGGTACAATGGATGATTTTAATGATAGGTTACAAATTTTAACTAATAAATCTGAAATTTCATTTTTTTTGTTCCTTCAGAACCCTGGGGTACATACCATCTGGTCCAGGTTATTTGCAACTCTTTAGTTTGTCAATTTGGCCTACTACATCTTCCGGGTTCACAATGATTTGGTTCAGTTCATCTGACTCATCACCCTTGAAAACCATCTCCGGAAACGGTATCTCTCCAACATCCTCATTAGTAAACACAGAAGCAAAGAATTAATGTAGTCTTTCTGCAATTGCCTTATTTTCCCTAAGAGCTCCTTTAAACCCTTGGTCATCTAACTGTCCAACCGATTCCCTCACAGGTTTCTTGCTTAGGATATATTTTAAAAAGTTTTTATGAGTTTTTGCCTCTATGGCCAACTTCATTTCAAATTTTCTCTTAGCCTGCATTATCAATGTTTTACACTTAACGACAATTCTTATCCTTTTTCCTATTTTCTTCAGATGGATCTTTCAATTTATGAAGGATGTTTTTTTGGCTAAAATAGCCTCTTTCACCTCACCTTTTAACCATAATGGTAAACATTTTGCCTTCCTCCCACCTTACTTAATGCATGGAATACATTTGGACTGTGCTTCTAAGATTGTATTTTTAAACAATATCTATGCCTCTTGTACACTTTTGACGTTTGCAGCTGCATCTTTCATTTTTTTCTATTTTCCTCATTTTATCAAAGTTTCCCTTTTGAAAATTGTGTTATAGCTGTAGATTTACATATTGTCCCCCTTCCATTCATTAGTTCAAATTTGATCATGTTATGATTACTATTGCCAGGTGGCCCCACCACCATTACCTCTCTCATCAAATCCTGCGTTCCACTAAGAATTAAATCTAAAATAGCTCCTTCTCTCATTGGTTCCTGAACCAATTGCTCCTTGAAGCAGTCGTTTATTCCATTAAGGAATTTTATGTCTCTAGCATGCCCTGATGTTACATTTACCCAGTAAATATTGGGGTAATTGAAATTTACAATAAATCTATGTCAATCTGTCCGATGTACAATGAAACAAAGATACACCTATATTAAATCACGTTGTATCAATAAAGACTTTTATGATTTTTGTGAAGAAACCATGTTAATCACTTTATCTTGTCTTTATGTATATTTATATTGGACCTTCATACTACCTGCGGTTTGCAAGTATGTAAACTTGTAATTTTACCGCTGCAGGTCTTTTTAATCATCGGTCCATAACTTGGATTTTTTATATATTTTCAGATTTTTTTCTTTAGTTTTACCTTTTTTGTGTAAAAATGTGGAAAAAGTACTTCCCTTAATGGGCGCTGTCGAATTTCAAAATCCAAAGTCCGGAGGTTGAGATGCAGTTAAAACTAAAGAAAAAAATCTGCAAATATATAAAAAATCCACATGTTATGGACCGATGATTAAAAAGACCCGCAGCGGTAAAATTACAAGTGTACATACTTGCAAACCGCGGGTAGTATGAAAGTCCAATATAAATATACATAAAGATAAGATAAAGTGATTAACATGGTTTCTTCACAAAAATCATAAAAGTCTTTATTGATACAACGTGATTTAATATAGGTAATTGATGTTGCGGTCCCAGTCGCGGCAGCCATGACTGGGCCCTTACCTCTTTGGTCCCGGCTCGTCTCCGAGGGTCTGCGCCCTGTTTCGCGGCATCCCCGCAGGGGGGGGAGACCGCCGAGAAGCCCTGCTTGGACGCCTTCCCCTTAGGCGTGCGCGCGCGCAAGCCGCACTTATGAAGGCCGTTTCCCGCCACTGAAAGCTCCGCCCTATCCGTGACGTCAGATGCTGCGGCCTATGTAAGGCCGCCGCGGAGCCCAGGACTTTGCCTTGCAACGGGGTTCCTTGTGGTTCTCTGTTGCGCCGTGCCCCGGAGTGTGCTATTCCGTTAGCAACTCCGTTCCTGCCTGAGACTTGTTTCACTCCGTGCCCAAGTCTTGCTTCTGTCTGGCTTGCTTGCAGTAACCTGTTCTGCTTCAGTTCCAGCTTGGTTCCAGTAGCCAGTCCTGCTTCAGCTCCTGCTTGGCTCCAGTAGCCAGTCCTGCTTCAGCTCCTATCTGGTTCCAGTAGCCAGTCCTGCTTCAGCTCCTGTCTGGTTCTTGTGGCCAGTCCTGCTTCAGTTCCTGTCTGGCTCCAGTAGCCAGTTCTGCTTCTGCTCCTGCTTGCTTCAGTTCCAGCCTGCTGCAGTCCCTGCCTGTCCGCTCCAGTTCCAGCTGCCGTGATCTCCTAAGTCCCAGTGGCCGGGCTCCCATGGGCTCCTCCCAGGGGAGTACCAGCTTCCAGGGTGAATCACCTAAGTCCCAGCGGCTGGGCTCCTACGGGCTCCTTCCGGGGGAGTTCCGGCTTCCAGGGTGAAGCTCTCGTCCAGCTCCTGCCTGGTACCCGCCTCCCGACCTGTCACTCATTAGAGACTATAGTACACCTCTCCCCAGTCTCTCACAGGTCGGCCCAAGGGTCCACTAAACAGCTCACTCACAACAGATTGCAAGGCCATGGACTCGGCCAAGGTACCAGGACCCCAGGATCTTCGTGGGTTGGCATTACAGCTACAACAGCAACAACAGTACCTGGATGTCCTGGCCGGATCCGTTGGGCAACTGGCTGCTCGAATGGATGCCCGCGATACTCATTCTTCGCCTGCTGTGGGTCCGAGACCTGAGGATGCAGCCTCACCCGTGACTCAGCTACCGCCGCCTGCTCGCTATGCTGGAGATGCTAGGATCTGCCGTGGGTTCTTGAACCAGTGCTTCGTGCGCTTCTCTCTATTGCCCCGGCAGTTTCCCACGGATTCCGTCAAAGTAGCGTACATTCTCTCCCTGCTCAATGGAAAGGCCCTGGTGTGGGCCTCCCCCCTTTGGGAGCATAACGACTCCTCTTTGGACGACATGCAGCAGTTTGTCACCAACTTTCGCCAAGCCTTTGACGAACCAGCCCGCCAGGCCTCCACCACGTTGGATTTGCTACAGCTTCGCCAAGGATCTCGTTCCCTGGCGGACTATGCTATGGACTTCAGAACTCTCGCTCAGGAAGTAGGTTGGCAGGACGATAGCTTTAAAGCCATTTTCTTGGAAGGGTTGTCAGGGCGCATCAAGGACGAGATTGCCGCCCGGGATCTCCCGGAAGACTTTAATGCTCTCATTAACATGGCTGCCCGTATCGATCGCCGCCTGCAACAGCGAGCACGAGAGTTACGCACGACAAGGCACAGCCCTGCCCGCAGTTCTCCACGCCCGCTGCTCTCACCCAGGCCTGCCTGTCCTGATGTTTCTGCCTCTGAACCCATGCAGCTGGGATGTGTCCCGCTCTCCCCTGAGGAGAGACAACGCCGCCGCTTGATGGGCTTGTGTCTTTACTGTGGTCAGAAAGGCCATTTCTTGGCACGCTGCCAGGAGCGTGCGGAAAACTCCAGAACCTAGGAGGTCGGGAGGATCTCCTCCTAGATTGTGCCACTGCTCCTCAGAGTATGATACCTATTACCTTGGAATTTCCCGGAGGATCTTTGGAAACCCTCCCCTTCCTGGATTCCGGAGCCGGAGGTAATTTTATCCAGCAAGACTGGGTCTCTCAACTGCGGATTCCTACGCAGAAACGAGAAGTTCCGCTTCGAATTACCTCCATTCAGGGAACGCTCCTTCCAGGCCACATAGTGACTGCCATGGCTCCCATCACAGTCCACACCGGGGCGATCCACTCGGAGGAGATAGCCTTCCTGATTCTTGAAAAGGCTATCCACCCCATGGTGCTGGGGCTGCCGAGGCTCCAAAAGCACTCACCTGTGATCCAGTGGGATACTCTGCAAATCACTAAGTGGAGTCCCTATTGCCTCTCGCATTGTATGAAGGTTCCCAAGCCTCCAGCACTCCTGCTTTTGTACTCCGCCCTTGGACCTCCAGCTCCATACGAGGACTTTACCGATGTCTTCTCGAAGATGAAAGCAGAAATCCTTCCGCAGCACCGTCCATGTGACTGTGCTATCGACCTGTTGCCCGGAACCATGCCACCGCGGGGTAGGGTATACCCCTTGTCCCTGCCCGAGGCACGGGCCATGTCCAAATACATCACTGAGAATCTGGCGAAAGGATTCATTCGCCCGTCAAAGTCACCCGCCAGAGCCGGATTCTTTTTCGTCAGCAAAAAGGATGGTTCCCTGAGGCCCTGTATCGACTACCGAGGGCTCAACATGATCACGAAACGGGACCGCTACCCTCTCCCGTTGATCCCAGAGCCGCTGGACCGGCTCCAAGGCGCCAAAGTCTTTACTAAGTTGGATCTACGCGAGGCCTACAACTTAGTTAGAATCCGTCCCGGGGACGAATGGAAGACCGTGTTCAATACCCGGGATGGGCATTACGAATACCTCGTAATGCCCTTTGGCCTTTGTAACGCCCCCGTGGTCTTCCAGCACCTGATGAACGTGGTGCTGTGGGAGTTACTTAACATCTGTGTGATCGTCTACCTCGACGACGTCCTGATCTACTCCCGTGACCTGCCTACACACCGCCAGCATGTTCACCAGGTGCTCCAAATCCTCAGAGAGCACAGCTTATATGCTAAGCTCAAGAAATGCAGCTTTGAGAAAACTTCCTTGCCATTCCTGGGATATATTGTTTCGGCTGACGGCTTCCAGATGGATCCGGAGAAGGTCGCTGCAATTAGGAACTGGCCGCGGCCGAGGGGTCTCAAGGCGTTACAACGTTTCCTCGGCTT
Organism: Rhinatrema bivittatum; assembly: GCF_901001135.1. Lineage (NCBI taxonomy): Eukaryota > Metazoa > Chordata > Amphibia > Gymnophiona > Rhinatrematidae > Rhinatrema > Rhinatrema bivittatum. The sequence continues at coordinate 58,991,507 of NC_042617.1, forward strand.
TGCTAATTTTTATCGGCATTTCATCCTCGGCTATTCCCGCATAGTGGCTCCCCTGACTGCGCTCACCCGCAAGGGAGCCAATGCAGTGGACTGGCCTGCCCAAGCCTGCCAAGCCTTCGAAGATCTGAAAAGCTCTTTCCTACAAGACACATGTCTCCGCCATCCTGATCCTAGTCAGCCATTCGTGGTTGAGGTTGATGCCTCGAATGTGGCTGTTGGAGCAGTGTTGAGCCAGCACTCCGACACAGGACAGCTTCTCCCGTCTTCCTATTATTCAAGGAGGTTCTCCCCGGCTGAGAGTAATTACGGGTCGGCGACAAAGAGCTCCTTGCTGTGAAACTCGCCCTGGAGGAATGGAGGCAGTGGTTGGAGGGAGCCAATCACCCCTTCACCATTTATACAGATCATAAGAATCTCTCTTTCCTACGCCAAGCCCAGTGCCTTAACCCGAGACAAGCCCGGTGGTCTTTGTTCTTTGACCAGTTTGACTTCACTCTGTGGTATCGCCCTGGCTCAAAGAATGTGCAAGCAGACACCCTGTCTCGGTCCACCGAGGTTGAAGAGACTCCTGAGACACCCCAGTACATTCTAGATCCCAGGAAGATGTGTCTCGCCACCACCTCCGTCTCTTCCGAAGAGAAAACCGTCATCCCACACCACTCTCGAAGGGCCGTGCTGGCATGGGCCCACGAATCCCTCACTGGAGGGCATGTGGACTGCACCGGGACCCTAGACCTCCTCAACCGGTATTATTGGTGGCCAACAGTAAGACAAGATGTTTGTCTCTTTGTCGACTCCTGCCCCACCTGCGCATTGCAGAAACCGCTTGGCGGGAAACCTAGAGGATTGCTACACCCTTTGCCTATCCCGGTGGAGCCCTGGACGCACATCTCCACTGACTTTGTGGTGGACCTCCCAGCATCAGACGGGAACACGGTCATCTGGGTTGTTGTGGACCGGTTCTCCAAAATGGCACATTTTGTGCCCCTGTCGAAATTGCCTTCAGCACCCAACCTGGCTAATCTGTTTGTTTAACATGTGTTCCGACTTCATGGTCTTCCCCAGGACATCGTATCAGACCGAGAACCATAATTTACCGCCCGCTACTGGAAGGCGTTATGAAAACGCTTCAAGGTCCAGTCTCTCATCAGCCTTCCACCCTCAGAGCAACGGGCAGACTGAATGTACGAACCGGACTCTGAAGACCTTCCTGCGTTCCTTTGTAAACTAGAGACAAGACGATTGGGCCAAACTACTTCCATGGGCGGAATTTTCATACAACAATCATACCCACTCCGCTACAGGAGGTTCTCCCTTCCTAGCTGTCTACGGGAAGCAACTTCGGCCACCCTTGCCCTCGCCTGAACCCAGCGCACTGCCAGCAGTGCAACTCTCTGCCCGCCAGCTACTTGCCTTCTGGACGTCCATCGAAAAGAAGATGCAAAGAGCGGCCCACGCTGCCAAAAAATGGGCAGACAGTCACCGTCAGCCAGCACCTGTCTACCTCCCAGGGGACCGTGTTTGGCTGAGTACGAAGAACATTCAACTTCGGATTCTATCCCGCAGACTCGCCCCCAGATTCTGCGGACCATTCCATATTGCCGAGCACGTAGGAGCTGTTTCCTACCGCTTGCGCTTACCCTCCTCTATGCATGTGCACAATGTCTTCCATGTGTCGCTTCTGAAGCCTCTCATCCTTTCCAGGTACCATCCTCGAGCTCTCGAATCTGCAGATCCTTCCGTACCAGGAGATACCACCTACCAAGTTTGGGAGGTTCTAGATGTCAGATTTCACCAACGACGCTGGGAGTACCTCATCGCCTGGGAAGATTGTGGATCTGAGGATAACACGTGGGAGCCAGCCCGCAACATCTTTGATAGAGACTTACTGTAAGCCTTCCATCAAGACCATCCAGGTAAACTCGGGCCTGCTAAGAGGGGGCGTAAGAGGGGAAGTACTGTTGTGGTCCCAGTCGCGGCAGCAGCGACTGGGCCCTTACCTCTTTGGTCCTGGCTCGTCTCCGAGGGTCTGCGCCCTGTTTTGCGGCATCCCCGCGGGGGGATGCCACCAAGAAGCCCTGCTTGGACGCCTTCCCCCTAGGCGCGCGCAAGCCGCACTTATGAAGGCCGTTTCCCGCCACTGAAAGCTCCGCCCTATTCGTGATGTCAGATGCCGTGGCCTATGTAAGGCCGCCACTGAGCCCAGGACTTTGCAACGGGGTTCCTTGCGGTTCTCTGTTGTGCCGTGCCCTGGAGTGTGCTATTGCGTTAGCAACTCTGTTCCTGCCTGAGACTTGTTTCACTCCGTGCCCAAGTCTTGCTTCTGTCTGGCTTGCTTGCAGTAACCTGTTCTGCTTCAGGTCCAGCTTGGTTCCAGTAGCCAGTCCTGCTTCAGCTCCTGTCTGGTTCTTGTGGCCAGTCCTGCTTCAGTTCCTGTCTGGCTCCAGTAGCCAGTTCTGCTTCTGCTCCTGCTTGCTTCAGTTCCAGCCTGCTGCAGTCCCTGCCTGTCCGCTCCAGTTCCAGCTGCCGTGATCTCCTAAGTCCCAGCAGCCGGGCTCCCACGGGCTCCTCCCGGGGGAGTACCGGCTTCCAGGGTGAATCACCTAAGTCCCAGCGGCTGGGCTCCTATGGGCTCTCTCTCTCCCCCCCCCCCCCCGCATGGTCACAGCAGCTAACGCAATTCAAAAAGGTGTTGTTAAAATCGGCATTATGGCTGTGCGATAGCTCTTCGCAGACAGACTAACCCAACCCACTCTCCGCCCCTAACTCCTCCTATTTTCTGAATTTGCATTGCACCATATGATATGGTGCTATCGCATGCGTTAACAGGGCTTTTCACATGCAATAAGCCCTTAACGCTTGCGAAAACGCCGTATTGCTTTTTGATAAATGACCCCCTTAGATAGCCTGCTGTCTTTTGAATATCTACTCCATCATGTATACAGTTGTATCCCTTTCATGCATTTATGACTTAAAGCCATGCATAGACAATTGAGTTAAATCATGCATATGCAGAAGCTGATCAATCAAAATCACTATAACTGGAGTTAATTACACTCCAAATTAGTAAAGTGTTCCCAAGTGGTTATCTGAATGATGCCACAAATCTACCTGCGAGAGAACTGTGTTCAGAAATGACATGGGTTCGTGACAGCCTAAATTGGAGAGGGTGTATGATGTAGTTTATGATGTCCTTTAAAATGACAGTTGCTGGGTGCTCAGGACAATGGAAGGGGAACGTCAAAAACAGCAAAAGTATTACTCCTTGCTATATATTATTTGCAAATGCTGCATAGTATTTGGGATGTAGAGTTCAGTACAGTTCTTGTAAATAAGTTCTTGGATACTTGTAGTCAATGTGTTCCATTGTATGTGTATGTATTGATTTTGCCCAGCAGTTCCAGCTCAGTTGGAACCAATTGCTGTTGTGCTAAGGCGACTTGAGCCTTTATTTATAAATACCTGGGGATCAGGATGGGGGTTCTCCTATTTTATTGCAAATCTACCTATCCCCCCCCCACTCCAGCAATGATCCACTATTGTATTGACAGTCCTTGGCTGGAGGCCACAAATCATGGCTTCTTCTTCTGAGTCCTGGCTAGCATGGAACCTGAGTCTAGCCACTGGGTGCTGTCGATGAATGATGATGGAGACTTTATTCTCTGGGAATTGGAAATTCTCCCTGTTAATCCGTAGCCCCAGCCAGGAATCAAACCCAGGTCATCCGTATGCCGTATGCCGGTGCACAGTACTGGGTCAGCCCTGAGATTATAAGCATTTCTGAATTATGTAAAAAGTCAATTGAACTGTGTTGGACCCTTGAAAAATCAGTTTGTCTTCTATAGCTGTTTCTTTCTAGGTTTTTCATCAAAAAGCGAGATGCTGTACATTTTTTTTAAATTAATTAACAAGCAGACCCTGTTGCCAGCTTCTGTGGGCGGGGTGTTTGCTACAGGGGAAGGAGCCAAGAACCCAGTCTTCTCCACCGCTTCCTCAACCAGAACCTCGCACCTCCTCTTCCACAGATATTCTGGATTTAAGCACTGTGGTGTTTAGTATTCTGTAACAGTGCATTTATTTTCTAATGTAGAGTAGGCTCAATTGAACAGGTTTTACATCCTTAATTGTGGTGCGATACAAACTGCTTGCTAACTCCATAGCAGGGCTGTCCTTGGCAGGGGGCGAACAGGAGTGACTGCCCTGGGCCCTGCACTGCCATGGTACTCCCATCCTCACACTGTAATTTCCTATCAGCCAGCGTTCCAGGGAACCACTGCAGTTTTTGCCCTGTGCCCCGCACCTTCCTAAGGTCAACCCTGCTCTATAGATATGATAAAACCTTGCTGTAATGTGCCAGAAAAAGCAGGTTTCTGAGCTGTGGGAATTTTTGTTTTCCTTTAGATTTCTTCAGGCAAAAGATTTTCGGGGGAAGGAAAAGGTACTGTAGTCAGAGGAGAGGTAAGAATGTGCTTTTTAGTAACAAGGAGGCATAAATGTTTTATTTCATTGTAATCAAGATGACTGGCAGACCTTTCTGTTACTATTATATCATTTCCAAGTGCCATGTCAGGAGGTCACTGCTTCGAATGGAATAAACTTTTGTGAGCTATGTTTAAGTTGCTTAACAGAATCTATTGAACTGTGTGCTTAAATTTTAATCAATATAGGCCTCTGTCTTGCAAGATGTGTAAGTGTGCAAAAATCATGCACAAGAAAAAGTCTCCATGGGAAGGAGATGCTCTTCATCAAGCCAGAGTAAAAATGATTTTTGCATCATAAGGAAAAAATGCACCAGGCTGAATATTTACAAACATTTCATCATCGACACAGCTCTGGAATTCTGTAGAAATAGCCTATGGGCCTTATTCCATAAAAATGGGAAAAGCCATTTTTGAATAAGGCCCTATGAGATTGACATTGAGATGGTTTGTCCGGCTAAGTTAGGAAATTAGCCGGTCAAATTGCGGGATTTAAAGATTCTGCATGCTGACCAGGTCTGATTGGATTTTATTTATTTATTTAGTAATTTATGACCTGCTCGATCCCAAGTACTCTACAGTTAACAGATTACATACATAAAAAAACTCAGGAACGATAAGTGAAATTAATCAAATAAAAAAACAATGATAACATAAAAGTAAAAAATGTATCATAAAACATTTACTAAAAATACCACAGAAACATACATCATATAAACTCCATATATAAAATAGTCCTGGGGGAATTCTGCACTACTGGCAGAGACCCTGGCATGCCGCGAATGGAGCGCATCATTTGCAGCGAAGACGAAGGCCCCTGGTGCGCCGGTCGTGGCGAACATGAAGGCCCCCTGTGCGCCGGTCACGGCGAACATAAAGGTCCCTGCATGCCTTGGGATGCAGTCCACTCACAGCAAAGATGAAGGCCCCAGTGAACATGAATGTATGTAGAGGTGTGTGTGTGTAGGGGGGGAGGGGGAGGGTGTGAAAGAGGAGGGGGGAGGGGTTGTGAGGGAGTGGAGGGGAGGGAGTGTGAGAAGGGGAGGGGAGGGGGTATGAGATAGAGGGAAGGAGGATGTGAGAGAGGAGGGGGAGGCGGTTGTGAGAGAGGGGGAGGGTGTGAAGGAGTGGAGGGGGAGTGTGAGAAAGAGGAGGGGGAGGGGAAGGGTATGAGAGAGAAAGGGAGGGGGAGGGAGAGGAGGGGGAGGGGAGGATGAGAGATGAAGAGGGTTGAAGAGGGTTGAAGGGATGACAGAGAGCGCAGGGGGAAGGGGTGAGAGAGAGCAGGGGGAGGGTGAGAGACAGAGAGCAGGGGGATGAGCAGGAGGGTGGGAGAGAGAGACCAGGGAATTGTGAGAGAGACCAGGGAGGGTAAGCAGGTGTGTATGTGTGTGTGTGAGTGAGAGAGAGTAGGGGAGTGTTTGAGTCTGGGTGCCAGAGAGAGAAAGCCTATATGAGGAGCTTGTGAAGGAGTGTGTATGTGTGTGAGAGATTGGGAGCTCGTGTGTATGAAAAAGGGATCCTGTGTATGTGAGGGTGCTAGCCTATGTGAAGGGATTGTGTATGTGTGAGAGAGAGCCTGTGTGAAGGAGTGCGTGAGAGAGAGAGGCATAGATAGCCTGTATGAGGGTGTATGCGTGAGAGAGAAAGAGAGCTTGTGAGGGTGTTTATGCAAGAGAGAGGGACCCTGTATGAGGGGATGTGTGTGTGCACTAGAGAAAGGGAGCATGTGTGTGAGAGAGGGAGGGACAGTACTGAGAACGGGATCAAGCTCTGGGAGTGGAGATAGAGAGGAAGGGGTTGAGCCTAGAGATGGAAAGGGAGAGATACTGGCAGGTGGAGGAGTTGGGTCCTGAGAGGGCAAAGTGGCCAGGGGAGTTGGGAGAGTGAGTGGAAGGGACACTCTTACAGTGAATTTCTAGGGAAATTCTGCTCAAAATATTTAAAATTCTGCATTTTTAAGTAATAACATTTTTAGGTATTAATTTAAAATGTAATTACTTAAGGACCGTCATGTAAAGTGTGTTATTTTGACCAATATAAAGTTTGCAGAATTTTGCAGAATTTTAAGTTTTTGTGCACAGAATTTATATTTTTTATGTGCAGAATTTTAAATTTTTTTGCACAGAATTCCTCCAGGAGTAATAAAATAAACAACTATGTCATGCATTAAAATCCCGTGCATATTACAGGCTTTAACTTGCTTCCTAAATGTAAGATAACATTGAATGCTCTGAATCTCATCAGGTAAATTATTCCAAAATGTGGGGCTTGCAGCACAAAAGGTACTCCCTGGTTTTGTCTAATCATATCTGGTGAGCTGTTGGTATTTCCAGTAAATTACAGCTAGAATATCTCAGACTTCACTGTATATTTTTAACATGGAGCAGATGCAATTGGGACTATCACTACTTAAAGCTCGATGCATTACAGCTTTAAGTTGTTAGCCGTATAGAACCCCGGATAAATCAGGGGTGCTCCAAGAGCATTTTGAGGTGGGCTAAGGTTAGCTAGATAACTGATATTCAGAGTTAATCGGATAAAGTTAATCCGGTTAACATTGGTCGTGCCATGTGGAGGCAGTCCTAAAGTTATTTGAGTAAGTTTAAATTTGTCTGGATATATGTAGCAGTGCAGACGGCCACTGAATATCCAGTTTAAATTACCCAAGTACACTTTGTCAGATGCATCTGATGAAGTGGACTCTGTCCTTGTAAGCTCAAGCTTTAATAAATTAGTTAGTCTATAAGGTTCCGCTAGACTCCTGTCTTTTTTTTTTTTTTTGTTACACCAGACTTACAGGGTCATTTATCAAATAGCGTTATAGCGTTTTTGCATGCTCTAAGGTGTTTTCGCATGCGTTAAGCGCCTTTAACGCATGTGAAAACCCCTTAATGCATGCAAAAATGCCTTTAACGCCTACGATAGCACCATAATGCATGGTGCGATGCAAATCTGAAAAAGAGGAGTTAGGGGCGGGCTGGGCTCACAGTAGCAGAGAGAGAGAGAGAGAGAGAGAGAGACTAGACATAATGCCCTCACACTAGATAGGTATTTATATCTCTATGGGAGGCCCACCTAATGAGTGAGGTTTAGGTATTAGTGTAGGGGGTAGGGACAACTTTGACATTCAAAGTGAGACGTTACCCAGGTAGAGAGTCCATCAAGCTAGGTTGAGAGAACACTGCACAAATCTCATCTTTGGGTGAGTTTCCTCACTCAGGTCACCAAATCTTCACAAGAGAGTACTGTGCTGTTCGTATGTCTCACTTTGAATGTCAAAGTGGCGCCTAACCTCTACACTAATACCTAAAACTTACGTCGAGTTACTAGGTGGGTTTCCCATAGAGATATAAATACCAATTTAGTGTGAGGGCATTATGGCTAATCTCTCTCTCTTGCTCTCTCTCTCTTCCTCCCTCCCCCCCCCCCCCCCAGGAGAGCCCTGATAAACTGCCTATTACCATAAAACACACCCCTTTTCCTATCGCATGTGATATTTAGTGCATTTTGATAAATCCAGGCCTAAGACAGCTATCCCTCTGAAGATTGTTTATCCAGGTAACTTACCTGGACAGCCTGTGGCTGAAAATTGACCTCCATATTTTAAATGGGGAAACAAGGAAGGAAGTGAAAGCTGTGCTAATGAATGGCTTTTCTAGTGTTTGGTTTGTTTTTTTTTAACTTTGACTCTTTTGAAAATTACTTCACCCTTATTGGATGAAGGACATTTTCAATAGTGTGAGTGCTGGACTGAATCTCAACCTTACTGCCATGTTTAGACCCAATTGGCCATCGTTTATGGAAAGTAATGTGCTCTCTGGCAAATGGATTGAATCACTGCTATAGCGTATTCAGCCCTGGTAAAAAAAAAAACATTTAAAAGTGCTAAGTATGGTCTTGCTTTCCACAGCATAAGTTTTTCGAAAAAGAAGTTTTAAATAACAGAATGATCACAAATGAAAAACTTGTATTGCCTATTTAATTTATAGAAATTCTTTACCAAAAACCATAATAGCCAAAATAGTATGTTTTCTCAGAGACAAAATTGTTGGTGACGCCTGAAGGTTAATTATAACCAGGATGGAAAAGGATTAAAAATTAAATAAAGAGCTAGATGGAGTGTACCTGGATTTCAGCAAGGCCTTTATTATGGTTCCACATAGGCAACTTATAAACAAACTGAGTGTCCTAGCTATGGACCTTAGAGTGACTGGGTTAGAAACTGGTTGAGCGGGAGGTGACAAAGGACAGTGGTAAATGGAGTTCACGCTGAGGAATGTGGGAATACAAGGGGTGCCTCAGGGATTGGTCCTTGGTCTGGTCCTGTTTAACATTCTTGTAAGCGATACTGCAGAAGAGCTATCAGGAAAGGTTTGTTTTTTTTGTGGATGACATGAGAATCTGCAACAAGGTAAACACCCTGAGAGATGTGAAAAGTGAGGGATGTAGTGAAACTTGAAGAATGGTCTAGCGTCTGGCAGCTAAGTTTAAATGCTAAAAACTTCAGGGTTAAGCATTTGGGCTGTAAAAATGCAAGAGATCAGTACAGTATAAGAGGTGAAATTATTCTCTGTTATTTATTTTATTTTATTTTTGATTTATTTACAATACTTTTATACCACGTGCTACAGGAAGGTCTCTGCACGAAACAGAAGAAGGGTGTCACAAACTGGGAGTGGGTGCTCTTGGGCTACTGCTAGGTTGATGCTACCTGGGTGGTGTAAGCAGGTGGCAGCTGAAATGGGGCAAGGCAAAGGCAAAGTCCAGGATCAGTCTGAGATTGGGGCAGGCGGCAAGCAGAGAAGTCAAAGTCTGGTTCAAGATCGAGGCGGGCGGCATCCGAGCAGACTCCGAAGAACAAGTGAAAGTCAGGATGGGGTGGCAATCAGGCGAGGTCAAAGTCCGTTCCTAGTCAGCACTGAGAAGATGTCCAAAGAGGCTGACAGGAAGCAGGAACAGGCAGGCCAAGAAGGCAAGACAGACGCAAGCTGGGACGAGGCAGGAACTGGAGGTGAAGGCAGCACCTGGAGACAAGGACTGGAACTGAAAGCAAGGCAACACCCAAGGGGGCATGGGATAAACACCATGGATCCCTAATGAAAATGAAGAAAAGGGCAAAAGGGGGTAATCTGCTCGGTGGTGGTTACTACCCTTAACAGTATGCATGGGGATTACTACCGTTAAGCAATAAGGCCATGATGCTTTTGACGCAATTGCAACATCGCTCTCCGCTTTGACGGTGGGGAGAGGAGAATTGTATTCAGATGACAACTAACTTGGGCCTGACTTTTATGGTATGGGGTACTAATAGAGAAAAAGCACAGGATTGATTCTATGGCCAAGTTCAAAATCAAAGCACATTAAGCAGCATTGTCTGAATTTTCAAGAAGGCTACTCACCCAGTAAAAATGTTGCTATCCATAATATATCGGGCTTGGTAGTGTGTCCGTCGGTGCATGCGCATGTTCCCCAGCCCGCCGATAGATGGCGCAGGCGACTCCCTGGATGCTTTGGAGGCTCAAACACGCCGTACAGCGGCCATGTCACAACACCAGCTACAAGAGGTACTCCTGGGGGAATTCAGCGCTACTGCGGAATGCAGATTTTGCACAGAATTGCTCCTTCCCACGGATTTCCTCCCTCATCTCGCCGATTTCCTCCCTTGCTGGAAGACTATTCAAAACCGGAAGGACAGCGGCCATCGCGAGACAGGCAGAAAATAGCAGAGGAGACCCGCGGTGAAGATGAGGGCCTGGCGCGCCGTTCACGGTGAAAAGGGAAGGCCCCCGTGTGCCGTGATCGGCGCGCCCGGGCCTTCATCTTCACCGCGAACGGCGCAGGTCCCGTGGCATGCCGATGAGAGAGAATGTGTGTCTGGGAGGGGAGGGTGAGAGAGATCAGGAGGGTGTGAGAGAGAACACGGGGGGGGGGGGGGGGGAGAATGCCAGTGAGAGAGAATGTGTGTGTGAGAGAGGGGGGTGGGGAAGGTGTGAGAAAGAGCATGGGAGGTAAGAGAGGTTGGGTGGGGGGATGCTTGAGTGTAGGTTTCAGAGAGAGGGAGCCTATATGAGGGGAGGGGGATGCCGGTGAGAGAGAATGTGTGTGTGAGAGGAGGTGTGGGGGAGTGTGAGAGACAGCTTGGTAAATAAACTTTGCCAGCCCTGGCTTTAGCAAATGTGCCTCCATGTCCCTTGCCCTGGGTGAAAACAATTTAGTTTTTACTTTTCAGCTAACGCTTCCATACAAGAGCATATGTGCCAATAAAAAGACTCGCCGCCTGGGCATAGAACGGGTACAGTTGCTAGTGTTAATATATAAGGCTTGGGGGTAACCTGCACGGAGCAGCAGTTATTACCCTTAACAGAAACATGAGGGTAACCTGCATGGAGCGACGGTTACTACCTTAAAAACCTTGCTGGGCAGACTGGATGGACCATTTGGTCTTTTTCTGCTGACAATACTTTGTTACACACTGCAGGCAAGAGCATGGCAGGAGACCTGTTGTTGAGGTGCTGGCTGGTAGCAAATTACTTCCTTATATACTAGGATAGGATGTGATGTCATCAGTCAGCACCCCCAGGAAGTCCCAATATCAGGGCCTATAAAGGATGTCCTGGTGACAGGTAATGCTATCCACAAACCTGGGAGCTGCATAGGGTACGGCACTTTGCCGGAACACTTGAAGGTAAGGGGCATTACGGTACCCTCCCTTTAAGCCTCTCCCCTCGCTCTGAGTTTGGGCTTATGGGGAAAGAGGCAGTGGAATCTGAAGAGGAGTCTGGGGGCGTGGATATTTTGGGTTGACTCCCAGGACCTCTCTCCAGGCCCAATGTATCAAATACCAGATCTTCCCCCAGAAGTGCTTGGAGTTCAGGATTTCTTGTACCTCATATTCTGTGGCTTCATCGGTGATCACACGTACGGGAGCAGGAGGTTTCTTATTTTTCCATCTTAGGACCACAGGCTTGAGAAGTGATACATGAAAGGAATTATGTATCCTGAGGGAAGAAGGTAGGCATAGCTGATAGGTCACGGGACCTATCTGTTAGGTGACCGGGGAGAGGCCTATGAAGCGAGGAGTAAACTTCATAGAGGGCTGCTTCAATCGGATGTTCCTTGCCCTGAACCACACTTTATCCCCTGGTTACAACTGAGGCATGTGGCGAAGTTTCTTGTTGGAGTTATATTTGTATTTCTCGTCCGCCTTTATTAAGATGCTTTTGGTTGAGTCCCAAATAGTGGATACATCTACAGATGCCTAATCAACAGCAGGGGAGGGGGGTCTTCAGTGGACCTGGAATTGGGATTTGGGGGTGTCTACGAAAAATGATGAAGAAAGGCAATGACCCAGAGGATTTTTTCATATGGTTATTGTAGCAAAATTCTGGCTAAGATAATAATGTGCAGCAGTTGTTTTGCTGCAGGGAGACATGAGCTTGGAGAAATTCTTTAAGAATTTGGTTTATTTTTCAGTCTGTCCATTGGACTGGGAGTGGTAGGCCGACAAAAAACTGAGCATCATGTCTAACTTCCTGCAGAAATTTCTCCAAAACTTGGAAGTAAATTGGACTTTTCAGTCACTCACTATGAGGTCTGGAAGCCTGTGGAGACTGAAGATAAGGACTTCAGGGGACTGAATGGGCCATTTTAGAAAATCATTCTACCGAGACCTAGATCATTTTGTGGCCCAGGGATTCTGGGAGATTAGTGATGAAATCCATGACTGCATGGAACCATGGGCAGTCAGGCACAGGCAGGAGCTGGAGAAGTTCCCAAGGTTAGTGTTGCGATCCCCCCTGTTGCTGCGCTACAGGAGGTATCTTACCTTCCTCCCGGAGGCCGCTCCAAAGCCAGGGCCTCGCCTGTGTTCTATCCGGGACTTGCTCCAGGGCCTGAGAGGCCTAGCTGTGCCTGTGGCTTGCATGCCTCTGCGTTTGGACTTCCTGTTGGGCGACGCCCTTCCCTAGGGGCCGGCCCGCAGCTCTCCTCCTTATTTATAGGGCCAGCGGTGGGCGGTCCTGGCAAGCTCCTCCCAGGGAGTTGCCTTCTATCTCCAGTATATAAGGACTTCCTTTTCATTTGCAACTTGCCTTCGGATCAGGTCCTACAGTCATCTGTAACCTTGCTGATCCAGGTCTTCCGTGATCACATTTGCTTTGATGGATCCCTGTCCAGTGTCTCTGCCTTGATGTCTGTTCCTGACCTTGCTTTGATGCCTGTTCCTGAAGCTGCCTGTTTCCGTTCCTGTTCCAGTTCCGGTTGTTCTGCCCTGTGTCTTCGTCTGGTTCCTGAGCCTTCTGTCCTGTTGGGCCCTGGAGTGGCCAACAGGAGGGATTCGTCCCCCGGGCTCTTGAGCTTCTGTTCCTGCCAGCCGAAGGGGCTTCGGATGTCAGTATCCCAGCATCGGAGTTCCTGTTCGCCTGGATCTTCCCAGCACTCTCCTGTTCCCAGCGTGGTCCGCGACCAGCCTTCCTGGGCTGAGTAGGGAGCGTATGGGACGGGGTGGTCCGTGACCAGTCCAGCTGTGCTGGCTGAGTAGGGCGCCCTAATGGACAGTGCCCATGTCTTCCTTCCTGCCCTCTTCTACGATGTCTGCTTCAGCCTATCTACGATGTCTGCTTCAGCCTTTGCCCTCGTCCTGATGTCTTCAACGTCTTGCTTCAGCCTGTCTTAGATGTCTGCTTCAGCCCCCGTCTGACGTCTTCAGTGTAAAGGACTCTGTCTGCCCTCGCCTCTGTCCGGCCTGCTGCCCATTGCCGTTCCCTGCGGCAGGTCCGAAAGGGCCAGGAACAGTCGGAGGACCGTTCATCAGTCAACTTCCCAGTGTTGGCTACCATGGGCGTGCAGGTCCGGCTGAGGGTCGGACTCCCTGCTTCGGTACCCGCCTGGCTCACCATGCCTGCCCAGCTCACCTACCACGGTGTGGCTTGGGGCTCCTCCTTGAGTCCTGCCGTGGCCCAAGGGCTCACCACCAGCTCGAGACGACCGCGCCCGCGCGCGCTCGTAACAGTTAGAGGCGGGATATCTTGTTCCGGGCACAAGTGTTGCAGGATGCCACTTAAATCTTCACTTCTCGGGCCATTTGGGCCACCAACAGGTTTGAGAGATCAATTCCAAAGTGTTCCTAATACCAGGGTGCCCAGCTAGCTTTGGACATGCCCCCATTTGAGGACTTGCTCCCTCAGGTGCTTGGGGACTACTGTCTTCCCTGGAGAAACAGAGACGAAGTGATAGACAAGATCTTAGCTGGATCAATGATAGGTTTTATATTGGGGGTGGTATCATTGGTCTCGAAGGACTGAGAAGGCATTGGCATGGATGATCTTCTTAGCAGGTCGAAACATCACTTTGAAATCAAACCTACTGAAAAACAATGACCACCTGACCTGGTGGGGGTTGAGCATTGAGCTTCTTGGAGGTACAACAAATTCTTATGATCTGTGGTAACAGTGAATGGATGGGTTGCCTCCTCCAGGAAGTGTCTCTTTTCCTCCAGGGCCAGTTTAATAGCTATAAGTTCATGATCTCTGATTATATGGTGTTGCTCAGTAGGAGAGAACTTCTTGCAGAAGAATGAACAAGTCAGCAATTTTCCATCAGGTGCTGCCTGGGGCAGTACGGCTCTGGTCCCAATAGATGAGGCGTCCAACTTAGTGGATGCTAAAAATCTTTATAACTCAACCAATCACAAAATCTAGCTCAAAAGTAGCCCAAAATGTATAGCTCCTATTATAGATATAACAAATCCAAGCAATAGCTGAGAATTACCAAATATCAAAAAGTAAAAAAGATCCAGCTCAACAAAGGGAATGTTTGTGAAAACTCTGGGGAGACCTCATATAGGGCCACTATGGACTACAAGCTTATGTAATCAGCTGTAGAAGGCGCTAGGGCTTTTTAATCATTGGAATCCCAGAGCTGATGATTCTTGAAGAGCTATCAAATGCATAGCAGTGAAAAGTCCATTTAGGACCTTTTAAATGTTATATTACCAGTCCTGTAGTATTTCAATCAAATCATGCCGGTGTGTTTTGCATAGGACATCTTTGCGACCTGCGTGTCGTCCACGCAGATGGATGGCACGCAGGACTGGTAATATAAAATTTAAAAGGTCGTAAATGGACTTTTCACTCCTATGCATTTGATAGCTCTTCAAGAATCATCAACTCTGGGATTCCAATGATTAAAAAGCCCTAGCACCTTCTAGAGCTGTATGCATAGGCTTATAGCCCATAGTGGCCCTATATGAGGTCTCCCCAGAGTTTTCACAAACATTCCCTTTGTTGAGCTAGCTCCTATTATAGGCTATAACAGCTATATAGAAACTAAAAAAATTAAAATCGGATTTTAATTATGCAAGATTTTATACAAAGTCTAGCATTATATGCAGAAAAATTGACAAAAATCCTGCGTCTAATAACTATGGATATAAAAAAGTCTTAAATAAGGCTAGAAAAGCCTAGCAATCTTAGTATGGCAAATTTACTATATTGTTATCATTCATTTTACTCAAGACTGTTCCAGGGCCAAATCCAAACCTAACATACATTACAATATGGGTTCCAGATTTATTTATTTAGAAACTTTTATATACCGGTATTTGTGGGGACATCATACCGGTTCACATAGTAACTGAAAGATTGGAAAATACATTGCAACAGGGGAATGTAACTGGGCGGGGGGAAGAACAGAAAGGCAGTAGGAAGGATAGGAGAACAAGAAGGTAATAACCAAAACAATTTACAATGATTTGTTTTAGATTTGTTTTAGATTTACAATGATTTGTTTTAGATTTGTTTTAGATTTCTTTTTTTTGCAGAGTTTGCTGGGGATGGCACCACAGCAGTGCATGTTTTTCTGTACAACAAACTAGTGCCAGCTACAGGCACCAGCTGCCATTAATTTTATGTACTGGTAGATGAGGCAAGAGCACCTGGGAATCATTCCTGCACAATTTAGGAATTTTTAACCTATGGATGGAGTAAAATAGGTTTGGGGGGAGTGTGTCAATCTTGACAGTTTGGATTGCCGAAGGGAGCAGCGCTTTGTTTCAGTGGCAAAAGGGGTCCTGGGACAGAGCGTGAGAATGACGGCTTCTATTGTATGTTGTTATTGGGGAAAAAAACAAAATTTTTGTGTTAATAAAAATAGAATGGAGGGAGGGGGAAGCACAGGGCAGCAAAAATGCTAGCACCGGCTCAGCTTTCTAAGGATCCCAGTTGACTATGGTCAGAGATAAGATGCTGGGCTCAGTGAACCCTTGGTCTGACCCAGCATGGCACTCCTTATGTTCCTATGTAACAATGCAAAACAAGCCTGGAATAAGCACAGGGGCAGTGAGCCTGACTTCAGTGCTGGGAAAAATAGTGGTTATCAAATTTACAGATGATACAAAATTATTCAGAGTAGTGAAATCACAAGCAGATTGTGATAAATTGCAGGAGGACCTTGCGAGACAGGAAGATTGGGCATCCAAATGGCAGATGAAATTTAATGTGGACGTGCAAGGAGTTGCATATAGGGAAAAATAACCCATGCAGTAGTTACATGGTTAGGTTCCATATTAGGAGCTACCACCTAGGAAAGAGATCTAGGCATCATAGTGGATAATACATTGAAATTGTTGGCTCAGTGTGCTGCAGCAGTCAAAAAAGCAAACAGAATGCTAGGAATTATTAGGAAGGGAATGGTGAATAAAACGGAAAATGTCATAATGCCTCTGTATTGCTCCATGGTGAGACCGCACCTTGAGTACTGTGTACAATTCTGGTCACTGCATCTCAAAAAAGATATTGTTACACTGGAGAAGATACAGAGAAGGGTGACCAAAATGATAAAGGGGATGGAACAGTTCCCCCATGAGGAAAGGCTAAAGAGGTTAGGGCTGTTCAGCCTGGAGAAGAGACGGCTGAGGAGGGGATATGATAGAGCTTTTTAAAATCATGAGATGTTTTGAACGAGTAGATGTGAATTGGTTATTTACACTTTCGGATAATAGAAGAACTAGTCTCCATGAAGTTAGCAAGTAGCACATTTAAGACTAATCAGAGAAAATTCTTTTTCACTCAACGCACAATTAAGCTCTGGAATTTGTTGCCAGAGAATGTGGTTAGTGCAGTTAGTGTAGCTGGGTTTAAAAAAGGTTTGGGTAAGTTTTTGGAGAAGTCCATTAACTGCTATTAATCAAGTTGACTTAGGAAATGGCCTCTGCTATTAGTAGAATCAGTAGCATGGGATCTTCTTAGTGTTTGGGTACTTGCCAGGTTCTTGTGGCCTGGTTTGGCCTCTGTTGGAAGCAGGATGCTTGGCTTGATGGACTCTTGGTCTGACTCAGCATGACAATTTCTTATGTTTTTATGAGAGCATCTTTTTCGCCTCGATTCTCCTCTCTGCGAAACAAACACAGTGCTCTTTTAAAACTTTTGACAGCAAATAGAATATTTGCTACACTTCCTTTGACTAAACTGAATCTTGAGCTAAAATGTCAAACAATTCATGCCTATGATGGTCCCTAATCCAAATTTGATCAATATTTTCAAGTTTTTCTAGGCTAATATAATTATCTTGAATTACAAGGATAAATTTATTTGTAAAAAAAACATTTGTGTTTCATTTTGTCAGCCTAAGTGCTTTGCTTTATGTGGTCAAAATATTTTTTATTTATTTATTTAACATTTTTATATACCGAGGTTCTGGTAACAATGTTACTAATCACTTCGGTTTACATATAACATAGAACAGACTTAACATGTTTGTCTTACAGAGAACAAGGAGGAGCGAGGAACTGGGATAAAGTATTAACTTAGATTAAATAACCTATGACATTAAGAAAAACATCATTATAAAATGAAATTTAACGTATTAGCGATTGGGATCAATCATGTAACAAGCGGTCGATCGAAAGAGTTCTATGATTATTAAGCAGTTGGTCGAACATTTGAGTTGGCCATGGAGGGAGAATGATTGGTAGAGTCCAGCTCAGGCGTAGGCTTGGATGAAGAGTCAGGTCTTGAGTCTTTTTTTAAAGGTAAGAGGGCATTGTTCGAGCCTAAGGTCTGATGGGAGAGAGTTCCATTGGTTAGGGCCGGCTGTGGAGAAGTTGTTGCTCTAGTCCTGGATTTCTAATGCCCATCACAGTGCAACTCATTCAGATGGTAGTTTTTTCAAAACCAGGACTGGATGAAAATGATATGATGATATGGACTTAAAATAGCTAAAAAATATCTACTGCTGCATTTGTATGCCCTTAATAGGGAAGTGTGGGATTAGCCCAGTGGCAGTGCTGTGCACTGTCATGCAGAAGGGCCCCACTTTGATCCCTGGGTTGGCTGGGGATGCTGCAGAGGCTGTTTTTAGAATCCCTGGAGGGGATTAGCCCTGATCTTTGCTCAAAGAAGATACTTAGCAGATGGATTCAGGGCCTGTGGTTGGAGAAGGAGCCTTGGTTCTTGCTCTCCAGCCCAACGACCATTACTACTACAATGACCAGACTAGGTATGTTAGTGAGTTAGGAGGGATTATAAAAATAGGGGAGAAAAACATTCATGGCTGCTGTGAATGAAAACACATGGCAGCAGGATCCCAGCGAAACAGCTGGGGCTAAAAAGAAATATGGAAGTATCCATGATGGAACAGTCTATGGGCCAGCAAATTCATTATTTCAGTAATAAGGCAATATTCTTAACTAAATATGAACAAACGCATCGATTTTGTTTTACTCAAACAGTTCTCATATGATGGAATCCTTGCCCTTTGCTTGCGTCCTTAAAAGTCACATAACCTTTGCTACTCTGTGGCTAGAAAAAAAGAGATGAAGACCCTATTAATTCTAGATAAAACTAGTATTGCTAAGCTTTAAACGTGTTTAACAAATCGGGTATGTGCTTATCTCTGTTCTAGCTGAAAGATGTCACGTTTGTATTCAGCTATAAAGAAATGCCTCTTAAGGGTCATTAATATTTAACCGGCGCTCTAATATTAGAGCTGTAAAAAGTTGCCTGTCTTGCTCTAATTATCATGCGTAATATGTAGAAACGTCTGAAACATTAGTCTTTGGAACGCTTAGGCTACCAATTAATTTCCAACCAATCAATGTGCAGTTTTCTTTCGACCCAAATTCTCGCCTGAGCCAATTGGGAAGCAGGGTGTCACGTGTGTCAGGTGTGGAAAAATATGCTAATTTATGCAAAAAAGTTAGCCCCCAGCAAGCAGTATTTATGTTGGCAACGAAAAGTCCATTAAAATGAGACACTTTATAGAGAGAGAAAGGGGAAAAATGTACTCTGTTAAATGCGAATGTAACCTTAGAAACAAGTACCAGCTCTTCAAGAGTGCTCGATTTACATTGGGGGTCAATCGACCAAGCCAACTTCAAAAAATACAAGATTCTTTTCAAAAGCATCTTTCTGTCACTGACGGGTAACTTTCACTATGATCCCCAAGCACTTCTTCACGTTACTGTGTGTGTATATATATATATATATAATTTAATACATGTGAGTTACTCATTAAGCCACTGTTAAATCATGTAAACTATAAAGCACTAACTTGCAAGCTTATTTTTATTCAGGGAAAACTGCTTTTTTTTCTTTTTTTTTTTAAAGAAAGGGGCCTCCAGCACACCTTCCGCTACTCCCCAAAACGCAGCGAGGACGAACATTTCAGGCATTAATTCTGGTTCTGAAACCAAACTTTGAAAAGTTTTCAAAAGTTAAAAAAAAAAAATAAACAAACACATCCAACAGAAAATACCATTAAATTAACTGTTTTGGAGAAAAAAAATACCGGGATAGTCTCAGAAAAGATTAAGAGCGTTGTTTTTCAAAGAAAACGCACAATTTTTTAAAAAAAGATCGGGGCCCGCAACCGAAATATTTGAGCACAGCTTTAAAAATGTTTTTTCCCCCTTTCTCTGTTCTCTCCTTGTGGCTGCGACTCTTGTTGCTCTCGCCACACTACCAGCCCCTGATGTGATGGCGAAGAAACCCCGTTGACAAGGCACTGCTTTTTCATGACGGTGAGTTTCCCTTTGAGTGTATTATAATTTTGTGATAAAAATTTCAAGGAAAAAAACACACAACCTCCTTCCTCCCTTCCTTCGGGGAGGGAAAAGAGAGGGGGAAATCTATCTCCAGACAGACAGAAAAGAAAGAGGAGCAAATTAAAACGACTTGCCAAAACCAGGATATTAGGTTTCAGCCCAGAGAGCTATTGGCTCGGCTTCTGGGATTTTTTTTTTTTTTTTGTTGGCAGATGCTGCAGCGCACATTAAAAGAAATAAAATATTTATTTCTTTCAGTAACTCTTGGTATTATGCTTTGACTATTTTGGGCGCTTAGGAAAAAAGTTTACTTTTTTTTTTTTTTTTTAAAGATATTGGGTTTCAGGTCAGGATAGCAGAGACGGAGAGGTTGTTTTCTGCTGATGCAATGCAAATTCAAGAGAGAAAAAAAAAAAATCTTCTTTCAATGACTCATTGATTGAGCCGGTTTAAAATTAGTTTTTATTTTCCGCCCCCTTGATCACCATCAGAGAGGGTGAGAGAGAGGGAGAGGGAGTAAAAAGGAGAAAGGGGAGGATGGAAAAAAAAGAGAAAAATATTTTCAATTCTCCTCCCTCTTCTCGTTTCTTGCTTTTTCTAAGCTCTTCGATCCGATGCGAACATTTTTTTTCCCGAAGCGATCGTGTACGGTTATTTTTCATTCTTGTCGCAGCCTAATGTTTTTTTTTTTTTCCCGTGCCTGGTTTTCTTGTAAAAAAAAAAAAAAAAAAAGTCTCTGGATTGTAATTATTTTTTTCAGAAAAGGACATAATTACTGCCGCCTATGTGTCTGTGTGTCTGTTCTTGTCTGTATTGTCACTGTGAGACTAATCCTGCAGCGCCGGCTCCTCTTGTTTTTCCCCCCTACTTCCCCACCCGTCTGTACCTGGAAAGCTTCTTTTTTTGTGTGTGTGTGTGATTTCAGGGTTTGGGCAAAAGGGTAGGGGTGAAAGGAAAGTGAAGCAACGTTTTCGCCAGAGAATAGGGGGAGAAAAATTCGCTTTGAACTGCATGGAAAGCGATCGGAATCGAGGAGGTTGTTCATGGAGCCGCTTTTGCTGTAGGGACTGGACTGTACCGTCCAGGCTTTGGCTTGAGAGCGAATAGTTTTCATGTGAATGAAGTGACGGCTTCTGCTTACTTTATAAAAAAAAAAAGAAAATAATAGGTGGATGATTCAGAGATTCAAGAGCTTGCCGGCACAAGGGGAAAGACGTGATCTTGAAGCTTCTTCATTCTTTTCTGTCTTTTCCAGCTCGGTTCTTAGTAAGGCAGGGTTTTTACTCGTAAGAGAGCAGGTTGCGATCGGGGCTCTAACGCTTTTTTTTTTTTTTTTTTGTATGTATGCTGGTGAGGGAGGGAGGAAGGAAGAAAGGTATTAAGGTCTTTCCAAAATACTCCAGACGAGTCGGGCATCGCATACACTAAAAGGTCTAAAATGGTTGAACAAAGACGTGTAGAAAGGGGCGCCCGGGATATTTCGCCAGGCCTTTAATACGCCTTAACTTTCGTGTTGTATTGTGCTTTGTTCCTGTCTCAACAAGAACATATTTATACATATATATATATATATTTATCGATATATATTTTTTTCACTAGTAGCAAATAAACGCCTGCAGTATATATATATTTTTTCGCTATCTGTTTTTGTTCTCGTTTGTCTTGGAAACCCCCCTCGAGCAGGGTGATAAGATGGCGCTTAGCTTTGGCTCCCTGCCACCTTCCGTGGCGCAGTTTAACTCTCCCTTGTCGCCATTTTGGCGGAATGTTCTTTACCGTATGGGCGTATCCGGGTTTTCAGATTTTTTTTTAAAAATCCTCTCAGTATTTTTATTTATGTATTTAATTCTGCGTGCCAGAAAAATAAAACTGCTCGGTCATCAAACGTATTAAAATATAATATTCGAGAAATACCGTTCGAAAATAATTTTGTATTTTTTTTTAAATTAAATATTCTTTCAGTTCTTGTATTTCTCTCCTAGCTCATGATGTTTCGTTATGCTTATTTCATGTCGTGTGTTAGGATAAACAAAGATTCCTGTTAGTAAAGCTTGAATTAAATGCGGTTGCTTGTCATGTTGCTTTCAGGCTTCCTTGTACGTTCGGCAAAGCTATTCCGGGTAATCTATTTATCAACAGTATTACCTACTGTAATAAGTCTAGTTCCTTTCTTCCTGAGGGAGGTTGATTGGTTATGGGACAGTTTAATTTTTGTGATTTTTAGGGGCTTTGGCACCAGAATCCAGTCCAAAAAACATCACTTGCAGTAATAGTACAGCTCGTCTCTATTGTGTTGGGATAACTTTTTTTAATGTGCGTTTCTGCTATATAAAAATATTCCATATTTTCACAAATTTAACCTAATTTCTGTCCCAAAGTAAAATGTTGCTAATAATTGTAGGTAAAAACATACTTGTCTGCCTACAGTTTTCCAGGCTGTGTCAGGCTGCTTTTAGATTTGCATTTATATAAAGTTTAGACTGAATAAAGACATATTTGACTATCATGTTTATCGTCCTTATGCTTTTAATAAATGTTTGTGTTTATAAATGGTACATTTTTTTTAATTGCCTCCATTTAATGTAGTGCATTTTTAAAAGAGCAATTAATAGCTTCTCTGATATTCAAATGTAAGTTGTAAAATTATACAAAATGGATCTGTACATATGTATGTAAATGTGATAGAATGAAGCCCACAAGTCAGTAGAACTGAAATGAAGAAAAAGATTTATAAAAGTGTAGAGGAGTAAAAGAACTGTGAAAGAAAGATGTTTCCCAGGATAAGAAACTGTATGAGAAAAGACTACATGGAAGGTTAGGACAGGATAGAAGAAATTAACACTGGAAATGAAGGATGCAGTAGAGAGATTATTGTTAACTGGTCAGTATCTGTTATTTCCAGTCCTTTTCACTCTCTTTCAACATTACACCTTCCTTTCTTGCCTTAATGACCACTGCTCTTATCTTCTCCCTCTGTATTGCATTGCCCACTTATATGTTAATCCAGTGCTTCTCAGTGGTTTTATCTATAACCCCATTTTAACACTTGAAAATTCACATGACTCAAAACAAAATATTTGACTTCCCACTTCATCCTCCATTCCCTCCTCACACTCGCACAAAGCAGGGAAGCAATGGTGGCAACAACAGTAGTCATCGGTGCAGATTGCCGGTGTAACAAATCAACAAAGCATTCATGCTAGCTCACAGACTCCATGTTGCCTGCCAGTTGCAATTGTGAGCGGAGGAACATAGAGAGCAGCACTGTTTTTCATTAGCCCATTCGATTTTGTTTGATCATAACTCTTAATTTGGGAATTGCTCTTCTAATCCCTTTCACATGCCTGAGCCCCAGTCCTCTTTTGCCCCCTCTATATGCTCCTTGCGCCCCCTCCCTTTTCATCTATGGCCCAGTGTCAGTGGCTTGGTGACTCTTATCTCTGAAGATAAGCAGGATGGCAGTCTTCACCTATGAGTGACATCTGTTGGAGCCTGACATGGAAAATTTGTCAGAGTTTCTATGACTGAGCTTCACTGAACATGCCCAAGGCGTGCATTATACCATGCGGGGTTCCTCAGTCTTTAACTGCAACTATCTGACTCTGGAAAGAGTCTGTCATGGGTTTTTTGGCAATTTTCTCTGATTTTGCTGTTTTCCCATGTCTTCATTTTTGTGTTGGCTTGGAGTACCCCAGTATTCCTGAGTAGCATCCCTAGTTAGGTCATTCAAAATTTTCTCTCTTTCCTTTCGCAATCGGTTCCCTTCCGAGAGGTGGTGCTATCGATGCTTGCCTGCCTTCAAATACCCATCGACATTGAGTTAGATTTTGTATCTCTTGTTTCATGATGCCATGTTGTCTGAGTTCCAGCAATGCCCTCAATCCAAGAGGACTGTATCTATCACGCACCTCCATGATAGATGTGTCCTCTGCTTGGGGGTGTTTCATGACATCTGGGGTTGCTGCAAATGCGCAGAAATGACCGCCCAAAGGACACTGAGCCTGTTTGGATTTGATAGAATACTGGCCGCCAGAAGACCAATCCATAGACATTGGAGGCATCACCATTGAAGGACCTCGGAGCCACACTGATTGACATGAAGTCATCAGCATCGGTGGGAGGAGGGCATCAGTTTGTTCAGTGCTGATGACTGGCAGGGAATCTGGAGACAGGCCATCGCCCTGCTCCTCCTAATCAAAGAGTCCTTAGGTTTGTCCTCTTCATCTAAGGTACTGGGGAAGACCCAGGCCAAGCATTGAGGGAAGACAAAGAATCATCAAGAACCCCCCCCCAAAATGACCCCGGGTGAGGAAAGGTCATCCTCAAAGACTCTCGGGGGTTTGCCACGTTGTCCACCAGTCCTGGTGTCAGCCACCGATCTTCCTCTCAGTTCCAAAGAGGATGTGGCCATTCCTCCTGCCTCCCAGTCGGTTTTGACATCAGTGATCTTTGAGGAGGAATTGGAAAGATGGTTGAATACTGTGGAAAAGGCAAGGCCTCAGTGCTGGTGTATTGAGTGCAGAATCATCTGTTCTCGAGCTGCTGATTAATTCTTTACATGCGCTCATTGGTGCTTTACCGATTCTGGCATCGTAAGTATCTCGTTGGAGATTGTGTTAAGGACGTAGTGGCACAAATACAGTTTTGCTCATTTTACATTCGCCTGGCAGAATTTGTAAGATGTGTACAAATGCACAAGGGTTTCTCAAGAACTATGAAACTCATTGACTATTTTAATTAGAATTTCATTATCAATCAATGAAATAACAATATGGAACAGAAAAACAAAATAGAAAAAAAAAAGAGTGGAACTCTTCAATATTTCAATAATATAAATCTTCCAGTCCACATTATATAGGGGGAGAAAACAGGAATATATATATAACATAATATTTATTGGAGTAAAATTACAGTTATATTACCCCAAATCCTCTAAACAATTAATTTATCCCTGATAAATGTTTCAAGGTGTGTAGGGTCTGTGACTACAAATCTCGTTCCTTGAAAGGTAATCAAGAATTTATATGGATATCTAAGAAAGAACGTACTTTGCAAATCAATAATTCTATTTTTTAACTGAAGAAATTGCTTCTAATGAGCTTGTGTTGCTCTAGAAACATCTGGAAAAACATTTGCTGACCAAAAACATCCTATCTTTAAAAGTAAAAAATGTATGAAAAATAACATTTCTTTCCTGCTCAAAAGCAAAAGAGACAAGTAGAGTAGCTCAAGTAGGAATGTTATCACTAGACGACTTGAGGAAATTGGTAAGGTTGGGACTTTCTACCACTAGAGAGTCCATTTTCTCTTCAAAGGTAGCTACCCTCTTACCTATAGGAAGGTAATATATATTTGAAAGAAAAGGACATTTAATTTCAGGAATTCCAAGAATTTCTACAAAGTACTTTTTTGATATTCAAAAGCAGAAAGTAATTTAACTTGAAGAAAATTTAAAAATCTCAAAATTTTCCCCCTGAACTGGTTTTCCAAATTTTCTGAGGGTGAAGTATTATGTTATCTTTAATATAATATTAGTAGCTTGTAACATACTCTTTTGAGATACATAGAATTAAATAGGAATTTATTAACCCGAGTTACCACCCTCCAAATGTCCAAGAGAGTAATATCCTTGATAATAGAGGAGTCAATAGGCTTCTCAGAGTATGACAAAATAGCAGGTAAGGAAGAACTCCCTCCAAAGCAGGAGACTTCACTCGCTGAAGATGTCAAAGTTAAATTAATAGGTAAAACATTAATAATAGGAACATTAAATATAGGTAACTGCTCCTGGTTGAAGAGATGGTAAATTCATGCCAGGACATAGGGAGGTCCCTGACAACAAAGACAACTCTCTTTCATGGTCCTGTGTGACTTCCTCAATTTGCCGGGTTAGATGATGATCCATCGGGCCCTGGACGATGGGAGATGCCATAAAGATCTTGGCCTTTCATTTCCTTCCCAAACACAGAAACAAAATCTGTGCGAAGGGGCGTGCCCCTTAGGCGCATGGCATTGGCTGTGCGTTGCTACAGCCCAGCTGAAATAGGCCGTCAGGCAAGGCCTATCTCTGAATTTGGCGTCTCTGCAGAGATGAACTGACGGGAGGGGAATCTCACCACTGGTACCCAGCTCCTGGCTCTCCTCTCACTCCCCCTCAGTCGCCACTATCGCCCAGCTGAAATAGGACGTCAGGCAAGGCCTCCTTCTGATGGCGTTTCTGTACAGATGGACCAATGGGGGAAGGGAATCTCATCACTAGCTCCTAGCACCTGACTCCCGGCTCTCCTCTCACTCCCCTTCGATCACCGCTACTGTCCAGCTGAAATAGGCCATCAGGCAAGGCCTTCCTCTGACAGCATCTGTGCACAGGTGGTCCAACGGGGGAGAGGAATCTCACCACTGTCTCCTGGCACCTGGCTCCCAGCTCTTCTTTCACTCCCCCCACTCATTGACTATCTAAACACAGACACTAATTACAATCAAACAAGGTGTGGATACTTACCCTTCATTGCTATCTCAACCTGTGTGTCAGCTTGAGTGTATTTTATCAGCCCAAACATTCAAGGATATGCAAACTTTTGAACAGGACCATTTTATTACGTATTTCCTTTATTGCTATGATTTGTTAAATGATTGTGCTATTCTGTGATGCATAATAGTTTAATTCTGAAATACATTAAAAATAACAGATGTGTTTTGTCTGATCATTCATACTCATGTTTTCTTAAAATGCTACACATCTTACAGATTCTGCCGGGGGTAGCTAAACTTATGATCACAGCTGTCCGTGACCATTGTGTGACGCTCCAGCAGTTCTCCACTCCTACTCCAGACTCACCCTCCTAAGGGGTATCCTAGATCAGGCCAGAGGAAGCACTTCTTCCGGCCAAAGAGGCACTATCCTCTGCCTTCTCAGTTCCACACTTAGCAGGCCCCTTGCAACCATCGTAGGCAGCAGAGAGTGCCAGAGCCAGAGATGGTGTTCCAGCCAACACCTAGGAAGGGGTTTTGACTGAACCACAGAGAGCATAGCCAAGATCTCAGTACCCATGCTGGAAGACCTCCCAGTCAGGGGCAGACTGTGGTTCTATGTGAATCGGTAACCCAATATAACCTTAGATTGTGAGCCTTCTGGGGAGAGAGAAATAACTACAGTACCTGAATGTAATCTACTTTGAAGTACTGAAAAGCAGAATATAAAATAAATACACATAAAATAAATAAAATAGCCTTGGATGAGCAGGTCCTCAGTATTGCCTGAAGTTCAAGATGATTTCCCTGGGCATCTTGATCCCTTTCTGCAGAAAGAGGACTGGCTATGCTCTCTCTCTTTAAAGGACACATACACTTATATTGAGATATTTCCAGGTCTCAGAAAGTACGAGTATCTCAGATTTGTTGTGTGAAACCAGCACCTCCAGTACTGCTTTTTTGGGTTTGCCTCCACTTTGCATCTTAACAAAATGCTTGGCTGTGGAGGCAGTGTACCTATGCAGGCAGGGTTGCACATATTTTTCTATCTGGACAATTGGTTGGTCAAGAGCACATTTCAGGCAGGAGCCGAGGAATTCATGGTCATGACCATCCGGGTGTTGGAGTTATTAGGGTTCATTATAAACTACTCCAAATCTCACTTCAGCTCATCTCAATTGAAATTCACTGGAGTTCTGCTAGACATGACTCAGGCCATGGCATTTTTCCGATAGCAACAAGCCAACACTGATGGCTATAGCAGAAGAGGTTCAAGTGAATCAGCAGACATCAACTTGGCACATAGTTGAAGTTGTTGGGTCACATGTCCGCAACTGTTCATGTTACTTCCATGGCATGTCTATAATAAGAAGAGCCAAATGGACCTTGACACAGTGGCTACAGGCCACTCAAGATTTTCGGGATTGCATCCAGGTCACCCCGGGTTGCTCTGATCTGGTGGCAGGAAAATTCTAATCTGGTATGGGGTGTCCCGTTCCAAATTCCTCCGATTCAAATTGTCCTGACCACAGATGCATCCAACCTGGGTTTGGGGGTCCATGTAATTAGGCTGTAGGTCCTCCCAGGAATGTCAGTATCAGATAAACTTCCTGGAGCTCTGGGCGATTTGGTACGCTCTGGGCTTTCAGAGATCAACTGGTCAACAAAGTGGTATCTCTTCTGCTACACACACAGAGTGAAGAGCCAGCTAGCCTCAGGTGCTTTCATCCTTCATTGAGGCCAGGGACTTCTGTACTCGTGTAAGAATATAAGAACATAAGAAATTGCCGTACTGGATTAGACCAAGGGTCCATCAAGCCCAGCATCCTGTTTCCAACAGTGGCCAATCCAGGCTACAAGTACCTGGCAAGTACCCAAACAGAAATTAGATCCCATGCTACTGATGCCAGTAATAGCAGTGGCTATTCTCAAAGTTAACTTGATTAATAGCAGTTAATTGACTTCTCCTCCAAGATCTTATCTAAACCTTTTTTAAACCCAGCTACACTAACTGCACTAACTACATCCTCTGGCAACATATTCCAGAGCTTAATTGTGCATTGAGTGAAAAGAATTTTCTCTAATTAGTTTTAATTGTGCTATTTTTCCCATTGATAGCAGGGCTGAAATAGCCGTGCTGTCATGGGAACTGTCAATCAGGGCCTGGGTGGTGGAGCTTCCAAAGAGAAAGACAGAGCTTTGCTCTGTGTGGCTGTGCGTGTGTTCCTGCGCAGGAAAGAGATCGCTCCTCAGTCTGTTTCTTTCCGCGTGCGTTCCCGCACGTGGAGCTTCTTTCTCCTCACCTCAGTATAAAAATAGAAAATTAATGTCAAGAAAATCAGCCCGAGGCCATCGGGCTTTAAGCCCTGTAATTGTGGAAAGAACATGTCCATTAATGATGGACATGATCGATGTTACCGATGCCTGGCCCTGATCATAATCAGCGCAAATGTGAGCACTGTGGCCGCATGTTGCCCAGGGCCCAGAGACAAAGAGCTCACAAGATTGAAGAACTAAAGCTTCGCGCTGTCGGCACCTATACTCCGTCATCAGAATCACACTCTTCCCCAGGCCTTTCGAAACCTACGGGTCTGAAGGTAAGAATGGCCTCGGCCATCGAGACCCCCACAGAACGCCACCTGCACCCCATCAGTATCGATCGGGGTCTAGTCGGGGCTCCTTGAAACATCCAAGTCAGAGACCTGGAAAAATTGGGCCGTCGTGGAGCCACGGACGTTTGAATGCGTCGGGGTCAAAACCATGTTCGTCGACGCAAACACCATCAACGCCTACGCCGGTGAAGACTTCTATGAGGCAGAAGAGGAAACATGGTGCCAACCCGATTCTGCCATTGAAGCACGACGCACCTCCATCCATGCACGGCGCGAGACTGGTGCATGCATCAAAGCACGACGCAAGATTGAAGCAATCTTCGACGCACGGTGCATCATCGAAGTCTCTCTCCTTAATTGGTGCGGGATCGACACCAAAAGCCAAACAATGCGCTGAAAAAACACATCATCGACCGTCATCGACGCATTCGCATGCATCTTCCACATATCCAACATCCACCCTGATGCACAAGTCGGACAAGTCGAAGCAACCGACTCAAAAGCAACAACTAAACAAGTTGCCTCAGATGTGATGGGGATTGGGACCAGTCTACCACGGGAGACCGAATGACCTCTTTCCAGAGAACGAATACAGGCCTTTCTACCTAAACCTAAAGTTCCAAGACTTCACAGCTCATCCACACCGAGCTCTCAGACTTCTAGATCCTTCGAGGTCACCGCGGGAAGAACATACGAGCTCATCGTCTGACATTCGACGAGGAACTAATAGCGGTACCCTCTCATTTCGCATCATCTTCTCCAGAATCACAAGTTTATTCAGATTTATCATCCATATCCACACACAGACGAAGGACCCAGGTTCTACAGGAACCATTCACCAAAAAACGGAAGATAACCCATGACTTACGACCACAAAAACATCCAAGACGTAGCGATAGCTCAGACATCCTGTCTGCGGTGATCTCCCCAAGACATGGACAAGGGGTAACAAAACCTCCAATGCCCTCCAGCATACAACAAGCCTTCTCTCAACCCTCAGATGCGCTGTCCGGATATTTTAACACACTACAAAATACATTCACCTTCCCACCGTCCCCAAAGGAGGATTCACCATATTCCATTACTTCATCACGGTAGCCAACCCCGGAGCCTGCTCTGATCATTCAACCTGCCAGTCCCAAGCCACTGGATCCTATAATACCTTCTCCGGCCCAACCAGGCTCACCTTGTTCGCCTCAGGATTCCTCCACGGGTTATCCTTCTGATGCACCGGACGAGCCTCCAGCGCCATACTCACCTCCGGAGGACTTGTCCTACCCTAAATTTCTAGAAAAGGTGGGCTCCATTTTACATGTGGACGTTCAAAAAGTGCCGGACCCCAGGGCTAAAACTCTAGATCTTCTAAAGATCTTCGACTTACCAGCAGAGCCTACGTCATTGCCCTCCCACAAGGTTCTTGACTCAGTTTTAGAGAAGTCATGGGAAACACCATACACGGGGGCACCGGTGTCTTGCAAGACTGATTTAAAGTACCATATGAAACAATCCCCACTTTACTCGTTGCCTCAACTTCCACACACTTCCATCGTGGTGGAATCAGCCAAGCAGAGGGCTAAGAAAACTAAGCTACACGCCTCTGCACCCCCAGGAAAGGATCATCGCTCACCAGATGAATTTGCAAGGAAAACATTCCAATCAGCGATGTTATCAGCACGCATTCACCAACATCAGTTTTATATCGTCCAATATCTGTTTGAGTGCGTGCAGGCGATTAAGGGTCAGCTATTTTCATTAGAGCTCCCTGATCGAAGCACATCCAAACCTATACAGGATATTGAAGAAAGAATTCGACACTTGCTCAGAATGGTGTATGAGGCCTTTGAAACCACAACTAGGTCCTCTGCAACTGCCATTGTGACACGCCACATGGCATGGCTGAGAGCAAGTGCGATCCAAGAGGACATCTACGCCAAGCTCGCCAATTTGCCATGCAAAGGGGACAATTTATTTGGACCTCGGTTTCAAGAGACAGTATCAAATCTCAAGGAGCAATCAGTCACATTGCAGTCGATAACTGCCCCCCCAGCATATAATGCACCAAGATGCTATTTCCCTGGAGGGTGTAGACAAACATATTCACGTAGGCCCATCAGACCTATCTCCTATCGCTTCCCTCTTATCAGCCATAACAACGCTTGCAACACCAACAAACTCAAAGAGGGAGGGGACGCCTGAGACCTAATCAAAACCAGAGCCAGCAGCCTGCAACTCAGGCTAAACCCTCACAGTCTTTTTAGAAATTCCTTCGCCATCACCACGGCTCAGTCCAGGATGTCTCATAGCATGTTTCACGGAATGGGAAAACCTAACCTCCGACCGTTGGGTTCTGGACATCATACAAAATGGATATCAGCTTCATTTTCTGGAAAAACCCCGACTCCCACATCTATCAGCAGGGGGTCCCAAACTCCATCAACTCCAATTAGCGACAGAAATAGCGTTGTTACTCCACCAACGGGCCATACAAACCATTCCCATGTGGGCCCGCAACAAGGGGTTCTATTCTCCATACTTCCTAATTCCCAAGAAGTCCGGTAGCCTACGTCCAATCCTAGACCTCCGGGAATTGAACAAGTATATAGTATTCTTGAAATCAATACTAGTATCCTTGAAATCAATCCTTGAAATCAATACTAGTATCCTTGAAATCAATACTCCACTCCTCCAACCCAACGACTGGATGTGCTCCATAGACTTGAAGGATGCTTACATGCACTTCCCTATCCATCCGTCCTCATGGCGTTACCTATCGTTCCAGTTCTGGAACAACCATTATCAATATATGGTTCTTCCCTGTGGCCTGTCGTCGGCCTCCAGGGTTTTCACAAAATGCAAGGCGGTGGTGGTGGCATCCCCCCGGCAGCAGGGAATAGGATATTTCCATACCTCGATGATTGGCTTCTGGTGGCATCGAATCCCTCGCTATTATTAATGCACCTACACCAATTGACTTAAGAGTTTAGACCAATTGGGATTAGTCAACAACTTCCAGAAGTCGATCTTAACCCCAACACAAATCCTACAGTTCATAGGAGCTCGATTGGATACCACTCGCATCCGAGCCTTCTTGCCAGAGGACAGGTAACTGGAGATGATTCGCCTGTTACGTTCCCTCAGAATGATGCAACGTCTTTCAGCTCATCAGATCCTTACGGTACTGGGTCACATGGCAGCGGCCATTTACACTGTCCCCAATACCAGATTGCATATGAGACGACTTCAATGGGGATTAAAAAGTCAATGGAATCAACACTCCCAATCACTACGGTTCAGAGTAACACAGCGGAAATTTATTTATTTATTATTTATTTAACAGTTTTATATACCGCAGTTCAGGTAATAAAGTTACTAATCACTTCGGTTCACATTTCAACAATTACAATGACAATATAAAGAATAATGTCTTACATAGAATAAGGGTGAGTGAAACTTGGATAATAACTTACAATGAACAGGGAAAATACAATTTATATACAAAGAGCTTGGAGGAACAGTGTGTGAAGTCGCTGGGACTGTCTTGGCGAGACCTAAAGGCACTGTCATGACATTCAATGGGAGAGAGATAGTACGAATGGAATATTAGGATTAGGCAAGGATGTTGTGGAAGTGTCAAGGGGAAGGGTCTTCCGTAGGGATCTGTGATAGGATAAATGGGTTATGAGAATGCTTGGTTGAACAACCAGGTCTTAAGTCTTTTTTTGAAGGTGGGTGTCGATTGTTCGAGCCTGAGGTCTGGTGGGAGTGAATTCCAATGTATAGGGCCTGTGGTGGAAAGAGCTCTTCTACTTAGTGTTGTTTTGACAGGATGTGCCTGTAGAGTGCCTCTCTGGCCTAGTCTCATATCGGTCGGGAGGTAGTGTGAGGCTGCAATGGGATTGTGAGCTCAATTGGGGTGGAGTTGTGGATGACTTTGTGGATGATTGAGAGGGTCTTATAAAGGATTCTATAATTGATTGGGAGCCAGTGAAGGTTCTTTAAGATGGGTGTTATGTGGTCCCTTTTGTTGGATTTTGTTAGAATCCTTGCTGTGGCGTTCTGTAACATTTGTAACGGTTTCAATGTGTTAGCTGGTAGCCCAAGCAGCAATGAGTTGCAGTAATCTATTTTCGAGAAAATGATTACTTGTAATACAGATCTGAAATCCTGGAAGTGTAGGAGGGGTCTTAGCCTCTTTAAGACTTGGAGTTTAAAAAAGCGTTCTTTAACGGTGTTATTGATGAAACTTCTGTAGTTAAATTGATTATCCATGATGACCCCAAGATTTCTGACCTGTGGGGATAAGACTGGAAAGGCTACGGTGTTTGCGTTAGATAATGAGAAGTTGCCGTCTGGGGTGATGAGAAGGAACTCTGTCTTGTTGGAGTTGAGTATCAAGTTGAGTTTTGCTAGAAGGTTGTTGATGGATAGAAGACAAGAGTTCCAATAAAGCATGGTTTTTTGCAATGAGTCTTTAATCGGTATGAGGATTTGTACGTCGTCAGCATATATGTAGTGTGTTAGATTGAGTTTGGAAAGGAGCTGACACAGAGGGAGAAGATAAATGTTAAATAATGTTGGAGATAGAGAAGATCCTTGCGGGACACCAAGTGTGGATCTGAAAGGGGGCGATTCTTTGCTGTTAACCTTAACTTTGTAGAACCTGTTCTGGAGGAAGGATGAGAACCAGCTGAGAGCGGTGTCCAAGGAAATGTCCAAGGACATCACCTGGTGGCTTAACAAACCTACGCTCACCAAGGGCGCCCCCTTCAACAATCTGCCGCACAACACAGTGCTTATAACCGATGCCTCGCGCAAGGGCTGGGGAGTGCATTTAGACCACCTACAAACACAGGGTCTATGGTCCCCGCAAGAACAAAATCTTCAGATCAATCTACTAGAGCTCAGAGCTATTCACAATGCACTGCAAGCTTTTCTCCCTCACCTTCGAGGTCGAAGTGTGATGATCTACATGGACAATCAGGTAGCAATGTTTTACATCAGCAAACAAGGAGGGTCCAGATCATGGTCCCTCTGCAGAGAGACCCTTCTCATCTACGAGCATGCACACCGACACTCCATACAACTACAAGCGACCTATCTCCCTGGAGTCATCAACACCCGGGCGGAATGACTTAGCAGAATATTCTATCCTCACTAATGGTCCCTCAACCACCAGATCGCGCAAATAATTTTTGCTCAATGGGGAGTACCAACGATGGATTTCTTCTCCATGGAAGAGAACGCAAAAGTGCCTCGATTCTGTTCAATCTGGCCAAGTCCTCATCGGACGGCACAAATGCGTTCCTTCTCCCTTGGATGGAAAGTCTGCTTTACGTATTTCCTCAGATACCTCTCATAACAAGGACAATTCAAAAATTTATACAAGATGCATCACACCTAATATTGATAGCTCCAGCTTGGCCAAGGCAACCGTGGTACACCTACCTACTAAATCCATAGTGGATCCAGTTCCCCTGCTGGATTAACCAGATCTCCTAACACAAGAGGAGGGGACTCTCTTGCATCCGATGCACTCCTCCCTTCACTTGACAGCATGGAGGTTGAATGGCTCCTCCTAGCAAAACAGGGCATCTCCATTGAAGCACAGAAGATGATAATCGAATCCAGAAAACCATCCACCAGACGAAATTATCGCTTCAAGTGGAATCGATATTCAGCATGGTGTTCAGACAAGGGCCTTCATCCCTTAGATTGTTCACCAGAGGTTCTTGTAGATTACCTTCACACCTTATATAAAGCTGGCCTAGCGACTTCATTGGTTAGAGTTCATCTCAGCACCATTTCAGCTACATCGAGGCCAGCCAATTTCACTCCATCCTTTGGTATCTCGTTTCATCAAAGGTCTTGCAAAAGTTCGACCACCCATATCCAAACCTCCAGTTCCATGGAACCTAAACATAATATTAGAACCACTTACGTTATCACCATTCGAACCACTGGACTCAGCCCACATTAAATACCTTACATGGAAAGTGGTATTCCTGGTAGCAGTGACCTTGGCACGCAGAGTTAGTGAGTTTCAAGCCTTGGTGCATTATAGTCCCTATCTACAATTTTATCACCATAAAGCTGTCCTACGACTTCATCCGTCGTTCCTGCCAAAGGTAGTTTCGCAATTCCACCTTAATCAATCCATGGAACTTCCAACGTGTTTTCCTAAACCACATCACAACGAGAGGGAACGTGCACTGCACACTTTAGACTGTAAGCATGCCTTAGCATATTATAAGGAGAGGACACATTCACAAACAGGAGATTCACAGTTATTTGTCTCTTTCAATCCTAATGCTCCGGGAACCCCGGTAGCTAAACGAACCATTTCCAGCTGGATAGCACAATGTATTCAGTTCTGCTACGACAAATGGAATATATCTCTTGCATCGCACCCACGTGCTCATCAGGTATGAGCAATGGCAACCTCCATAGCTCATCTGCGAAATATACAGCCCATTGACATTTGCAAAGTGGCTACCTGGTCATCTCTTCATACCTTCACGTCTCATTACTGCCTAGACCAGCAATCATCAGACAATACCAGGATGGGTAAAACAATACTTCATTTTGGAACATCTTAATACCTAGTCCACTTTCCACCACAATCTCATCACACAAAAAAAAAAAAAAGGAACACATGGCGTGATTGGGAGCTATGGACTCCCATGACAGCATGGCTAATTCAGCCATGCTATCAACGGGAAAAAGCAAGTTTGCTTACCGTAAACAGTGTTTCTGTAGATAGCAGGATGAATTAGCCATGCTTTCATAGGAACTGTCAATCAGGGCCTGGGAGGCGGAGCTTCCAAAGAGAAAGACAGAGCTTTGCTCTGTGCAGCTGCGCGTGAGTTCCTGCGCAGGAAAAAGATCTCTCCTCAGTCTGTGATTAAGCAGTAGATGAACGTAAAATATGTCAGGTCGACTATCCAGGGAGGCGGGTGGGTCAGCATGGCTAATTCATCCTGCTATCTATGGAAACACCGTTTACGGTAAGCAAACTTGCTTTTCTAACTTCATGGAGTGCTCCTTAGTCCTATTATCCGAAAGAGTAAAAAACCGATTCAAATGCACCCATTCTAGTCCTCTCATGATTTTAGAGACATCTGTCATATCCTCCCTCAGCTATCTTCTCCAAGCTGAACAGCCTTAACCTCTTTAGTCTTTCCTCATACGAAAGCTGTTCCATCCCCTTTATCATTATGGTCACCCTTCTCTGCACATACTCCATTGCAACTATATCTTTTTTTAGATACAGCGACCAGAATTGTACACAGTACTCAAGGTGCGATCTCACCGTGGATCGATACAGAGGCATTATGTTATTTTCCGTTTTATTCACCATTCACTTCCTAATAATTACTAACATTCTGTTTGCTTTTTTGACTGCTGCAGCACACTGAGCTGACAATTTCAATGTATTATCCACTATGATGCCTAGATCTTTTTCCTGGATGGTAGTTCTTAATATGGAACCTAACATCGTGTAACTACAGCATGGATTATTTTTCCCTGTATGCATCATCTTGTACTTGTCCACATTAAATTTAATCTGCCATTTGGGTGCCCAATCTTCTGGTTTTACAAGCTCCTCCTGCAATTTATCACAATCCGGTTGTGATTTAACTACTCTGAATAATTTTGTATCATCTGCAAATTTGATTACCTCACTCGTCGTATTCCTTTCTAGATCATTTATAAATATAGTGAAAAACACCAGCCAAGTACAAATCCCTGAGGCACTCCACAATTTACCCTTTTCCACTGAGAAAATTGACCATTTAATCCTACTCTCTGTTTCCTGATTTTTAACCAGTTTGTAATCCACGAAAGGACATCGCCTCCTATCCCATGACTTTTTAGTTTTCTTCAAAGCCTCTCATGAGGGACTTTGTTAAGCACCTTTTGAAAATTCAAATACACTACATGTTCTGGTTCACCTTTATCCACATGTTTATTAACCCCTTCAAAAAAATGAAGCAGATTTGTGAAGCAAGACTTGCC
Source organism: Rhinatrema bivittatum (assembly GCF_901001135.1). Taxonomy (NCBI): domain Eukaryota; kingdom Metazoa; phylum Chordata; class Amphibia; order Gymnophiona; family Rhinatrematidae; genus Rhinatrema; species Rhinatrema bivittatum. The sequence continues at coordinate 59,028,127 of NC_042617.1, forward strand.
TTGTGTAAATCCATGCTGACTGTGTTCCATTAAACCATGTCTTTCTATATACTCTGTGATTTTGTTCTTTAGAATAGTTGCCACTATTTTTCCCATCTCTGAAGTCAGGCTCACTGGTCTATAGTTTCCCGGATCGCCCCTGAAGCCCTTTTTAAATGTAGAGGTTACATTGGTTACTCTCCAGTCTTCAGGTTCAATGGACGATTTTAATAATAGGTTACAAATTTTAATTAATAGATCTGAAATTTCATTTTTGAGTTCCTTCAGAACCCTGGAGGGCATACCATCCAGTCCAGGTGATTTGCTACTCTTTAGTTTCTCAATTTGGCCTACTACATCTTGCAGGATCACAGTGATTTGGTTCAGTAGATCTGACTCATCACCATTGAAAACCATCTCCAGAACCAGTATCTCCAAAACATCCTGATTTGTAAACACAGAAGCAAAGAATTCATTTAGTTTTTCTGCAATGGCCTTATCTTCCCTAAGATCCCTTTTAACCCCTCGGTCATCTAACGGTCCCATTGACTCCCTCACAGGTTTCTTGCTTAAGATATATTTAAAAAAGTTTTTATTATGAGTTTTTGCCTCTACGGCCAACTTAGTTTCAAATTTTGTCTTAGCCTGCCTTATCAATGTTTTACACTTAATTTGAAAATGCTTAAGCTTTTTCCTATTTTCTTGAAGTGGATCCTTCTTCCAATTTTTGAGTGATGTTTTTTTTGGCTAAAATAGCCTCTTTGACTTCACCTTTTAACCATGCCGGTAATTGTTTTGCCTTCCTCCCACCTTTCTTAATGTGTGGAATACATATAGACTGCGCTTCTAAGATTGTATTTTTAAAAAATGTCCACTCCTGTTGTACACTTTTATTCTTTGCAACTGCACCTTTCAGTTTTTTCTAACTAATTTCCTCATTTTATCAAAGTTTCCCTTTTAAAAATTTAGTGTTAGAGCTGTAGATATACATTTTGTCTCCCTTCCAGTCATTAGTTTAAATTTGATCATGTTATGATCACTATTGCCAAGTGGCTCCACCACCGTTACCTCTCTCACCAAATTCTGCATTCCACTAAGAATTAAATCTAAAATAGTTCCCTCTCTCATTGGTTTCTGAACCCATTGCTCCATGAAGCAGTCATTTATTCCATCCAGGAATTTTATGTCTCTAGCATGTCCTGATGTTACATTTTTTAAAAATTTATATTTTAATCATTTTAAGCAAACTTTACATTTGCAAAAAATTAAAGAAATATTCTGTGTTATTAAAGAAATAACATGTTACAGATACAACATAAACCTTAGTCCCCATCATGGGAGGAATTAATAAAGAAAATAATCCAAGAATTATTAGTAATTTTAACAAATAGTTGAGAGTATTTTACTTTTACTATGCAGTTCTCTACCTCAATTTGATTCTTTATCCATCAAAAAGGTCTCAAGATGAGCAGATTCTTGAAAGACAAACGTATTTTTCTGATATACCACTGAACATTTACAAGGGAATCTCAAAAAGAAACTTGCCCCAAGGGAGATTACCTTTGGTTTCAATGTAAGAAATTGTTTCCTTCTGAATTGGGCATTACGAGAGAGATCAGGGAAGATTTGAATCTTTTGGCCACAAAATAAAAAATCTTTGTTCTTAAAATATTTCTGCAGTGTCAAGAATTTGTCTCTTTCACTGCAGAATGAGACCAGAAGAGTCGCTCTTTCTGGGATGTCATCTACTGAGGCCTCCAAAAAGGAAGTCAAATTTGGAGATTCCCTTTGTACTATGTCCATTTCTTCCATTTCTTCTTGAGGCCTACTCTTTGTTTTAGGAATGTAGTATATTTTTGAGATACTCTTTTCCTCTATTGAAGAGATAGAGAGTATTTCAGATAGGTATTTTTTGAATAATTCAATAGCAGACAAAAGTTTGAATACAGGGAAATTCAATAGTGTAAGATTTTTCATTCTATTCACATTATCAAGATTTTCCAATTGTCTGTGCATCATTAGGCTATCCTTTATAAAGGAAGTGTTTGATGTATGTATAGATGACAATTGCACATTTAGGGGCGGATTTTCAAAACCTACGTGCGCCTGTACTTTTGTTCGCGCCATGGGCGCGAACAAAAGTACACCAGATTTTATAAGATACGCGCGTATCTTATAAAATCCGGGGTCGGCGCGCGCAAGGGGGTGCACATTTGTGCAACCTGCGCGCGCCGAGCCCAGCACGGCCTGCCTGTTCCCTCCGAGGCCACTCCGATTTCGGAGCGGCCTCGGAGGGAACTTTTCTTTGCCCTCCCCCCACCTTCCCCTCCCTTCCCCTATCTAACCCCCCCCCCTTACCTTTGTTGGCAAAGTTACGCCTGCTGACAGCAGGCGTAACTTTGCGCGCTTCGCCGGCAGCCCCGCTCCGTTCTCCGGTCCCGGGGGCGTGGTCCGGAGGCCTCGACCACGCCCCGGGCCGGCGCCACGCCCCTGAAACGCCGCGGCACGCCCCCGAAACGCTGCATCGTTTCGGGGACGCCCCCGGACACGCCCCCTCCCTCCCTGTTTCGGAAGCCCCGGGATTTCTGCGCGTCCCGAGGCTTTACGCGCGCCGGCAGCCTATGTAAAATAGGCGCGCCGGCGCGCGAGGGCCCTGCGCGCGTAAATCCTGTCGGATTTACGTGCACGGCCCTTTAAAAATCCGCCCCTTACCATTTTAGAAGATTCATCTAATTGATTTAACCGTATTTCATGTTTTTCCATAACATTCTTAATTGCTAAAGTAGTATTATTAAACTTTGAGATAGAATTTGTTAGAAATTTTTGCATATTCAACAAAACTTTCCAAACATCCTCCAGAGTTACTTTTTGCAGGTCAAGTAATTCTGAAATTAAATTTACATCTTGAGTGGGCTCTGATGAATCCTGTCAAGCAGATTCCATCTGAGCCTCATCACTAACTATATTCTCAGACAGTGTAGTTTGTACAGGTAAAATTTCCATCAAATTTAATACTGTAGTTTGGGGGGTTGTTTCTAATATTTCCATCTGTGTTTGAGGTAGCTGCACTAAACCTGGACTTTCTGGGGATCCTAAGGAAAATGAAATTTCAGGAATTGAATTCCTAGCAAATTGGCTTACCCTATGAGCCACATGGAAGTCCATAGGTCCTCTAACCGCAGATGCATCCGACAATGAAGTCAAAGGTTTAGATTTTCTTTTTCTACCCATAAATAGGTATCTAAAAGAAAACAGAAAATTTTAAGAAGGGGCGCGCCCCTTTGGCACACGGCTTTGGCTGCGCGCCGCAGTCCTCTGAAAGTTATCGGGCGGACTGACCCCAATAGATGACGTCACTTTGGTCACAGTGCCAGCGGTTATGTTCCCACAATATCCCGGGCTCTGGAAAAGAGCCCGTCTCAGTCCCGCAGCTTTTCCTCTCTCCTGAGAGGTGACTCACGCTCGACTCCTCCCCTGATGTTACATTTACCCAGTCAGTATTGGGGTAATTGAAATCTGTAAGCAATGAGGGAAACCAAACATTTTTATAGAAAATAGCCTAAGTGATGGTGTCAGCATTTGAGATTTAATAAAAAAGATTTTTCCTTTTGAAAGTGTTGGTGAATGTTTAGAAGACTGGTTGGGTTCTTTTTTAGAAATCACAACGTCAGGCTTGCTGACACCATCACTTAGGCTATTTTCTATAAATATGTTTGGTTTCCCTCTTTGCTTAGTTACTTGTTGGGTAACTAAATTGATTCTCTTTGATAATAATTTGGTAAGTGAAATCTCCCATTATTACTGCACTGCCAAATCCGTTAACATCCCTGATTTCTCTTAGCATTTCATCATCTGTCTGATCATTTTGGCCAGGTGGACGGTAAGATACTCCTATCATTATACTCTTACCCATCACAAATAGGATTTCTACCCATATAGATTCTACTGAGCATTTAGTCTCTTGTATGATTTTTTTCCTGTTGGACTCTGTACCTTCCCTATCATTGCGATATAATTTGTACCCTGATATAGCACTGTCCCATTGGTTATCCTCCTTCCAGCAGGTCTCTGAGATGCCAATCATGTCTATCTCATCATTTACTGCTATACATTCTAATTCTCCCATCTTAGACTTCTGGCATTGGCATACGGGCATTTCAAAGTGCATTTTTTCTTTGTATTAACAACTTACTTTTCAGTTGATATGGATAATTTGGAATTCTTTAGCTCAGTTGATTCTTTACTTATAGGCACATGGTCTACTTTTGCTTTTAAGGGCATCCCAACCTCTCTGTTGGGATGCCCTTACTCTTCTATTTCATTAGTGTCCTTCAAAGATACATTCCTCTGAACCATACACTGCAGAGTGACTTTCGGCTTTCCTGTTATTCTAATTTAAAAGCTGCTCTATGTCCTTTTAAAAAGTTAGCGGCAGCAGCCTGGTTCCACTCTGGTTAGTTTGTCAGCTCCAGTGCTGCCTTGGAGTCTGTCCTTTTGGAAAAGTCTCCCCCATCCCCAAAAGTTTGTCCAGTTCCTTACAAAGCTGAATCCCTCTTCCCTGCACCATCGTCTCATCCACACATTGAGACTCCGGAGCGCTGCCTGCCTCTGGGGACCTGCACATGGAACAGGGAGCATTTCAGAGAATACCACCCTGAAGGTTCAGCTTTCTACCTGAAATCCTAAATTTGGCTTCCAGAACCTCCTTCCACATTTTCCTATGTCATTGGTGCCCACATGTACATGACAGTGCTGGCTCCTCCCCAGCACTGTCTATAATCTTATGTAGATGAAGCATGAGGTCCACCACCTTCGCACCAGTCTGGCAAGTTACTAGGCAGTCCTCACATCCACCAGCCACCCAGCTATCTACATTTCTAATAACCAAATCACCAGCTATGATGTAGAATATCAATTAGAAGATATTCTACTTTCCTCTAGAAAACCTTCGACCAGACAAAACTACAGAAGAAAATGGTTCAACTATGCCTTATGGTGCTCCAACTTGGACATTGACCCATTCAACTGCCCAGTGGAGACATTACTGTCTTATCATACACTCTACCAAAAAGGTCTAGCTATGGCTTCCCTCAGGGTCCACCTCAGTGCCATAGTGGCTTTTCATTCACTACCTATTCTATCCATCCTCTCATCTCCAGATTTATGAAAGGGGTATTGCGGCTACGCCCACCGGTATGCAAACCACCTGTGCTGTGGGACTTGAACCTTGTTCTAGAGCAACTAATGCTGCCTCCTTTTGAACCACTGGACACCTGTCACCCCAGGTACCTGGCATGGAAGGTCTTCTTTCTAGTAGCGCTCACTTTGGCTAGAAGAATCAGCGAACTTCAAGCTCTAGTCCACTACTCCCCATACCTGGTTTTCTACCACAATAAGGTGGTTTTACATCCACATCGGACTTTCCTTCCAAAGGTAATTTCATCTTTCCACCTCAATCAGTCCATAACTCTCCCAACCTTTCATCCTTGCCCTCACACAGATGCGGCTCAACGTAGACTACATACGTTAGATTGCAAGCGAGTGCTGGCATACTATAAGCAGTGCACTGCCTCTTCTTCCAGATCTTCTCAACTCTTCCTCTCCTTTAATCCGAACGCACCTGGCTTACCAGTCACAAAAAGAACTTTGTCATCTTGGATCACAAATTGCATTCAATTTTGCTACCAACAACGTTCAGAGCAGCTATCATCTGCACCTAAAGCTCACCAAGTGAGAGCAATGGCAGACTCTATTGCCCACTTACGTGATGTGCCAATATTGGACAATATTGGACATTTGCAAAGCTGCGACTTGGTTATCACTTCATACATTCACCATTCATTACTGTTTGGACAAATGTTCTTCATCAGATGCATCCATGGGCAAACAGATTTTACAAGCAGGCACCTCCTAAATATTTCTTCACATCACAAAGGACTGTCAGCACTATACCTTGGCAACCTGAAACAAGTAACAGAACGTTAATAAACATAGCTCAAGTTGCTAGCTGGGGACTCCTAGACAGCATGGCTAATTCAGCTGCTTATCTATGTGAAAAGAACAAGTTTGCTTACCATAAACGGTGTTTTCCGTAGATAGCAGATGAATTAGCCATGCTGACCCTCCCACCTCCCTGGACAGTCTTGCATTCTTTACTTACTTTACCATGGACTGAGGAGACTCTGCAGAGGGGAGAGGGAGGTGCCAAGCAGGCACACACTACAGCAAGACTTAGAACTTTACTTTGAGAGCTCTGCCACCTACAGGACGGGAGGACATCCCAGACAGCATGGCTAATTCATCTGCTATCTATGGAAAACACCATTTACGGTAAGCAAATTTGCTCTTCTGAAAATCAACTGGTTCACCTTTATGCACATGTTTATTCATGCCTTCAAAAAATGTAACAGGTTAGTGAGGCAAGACTTCTTTTGACTAAATCCTTCTTTTGACTAAGTCTTTTGACTAAAAAATTGCCTCCCCGCGTCCCCAAATCAACAATCCACTTCAGAAAACCTTGCTCCTTAGACGACCTCTGCTACAGCCGCTCCACGGATCTACTTAACCTGGACCTCTCCAACGCCGACTCTGCTATGACCTCATGGCTCAACATCACGTACTCTGTAGCAAACAAAATTTGCCCCATGATATCTAAGGAAATAAACCCAGCCCGACCTAACAAAAAAACGTGGTTCTCAATAGAACTGAAGAAGCTCAAGCAGGACCTACGACACAAGGAACAACGTTGGCGCAAGGATCCCACTCCCGCCTCACAGGCTGCCTCCATAAACTGCCTCCATAAACTACTACAGGATCACCATATTACGCACTAAGAGAGATTTCTACGACAAAAAAATACATAGCTTTCTCTACAACCCAAAAGCACTATTTTCATATGTCTCAGTCCTCACTATACCAGTTCCACCAACCTTCCCAGAAGAAGAGGCCCAAAATAAATCCATAGAATTGGCTCTATTCTTCGAAAAGAAAATCAACAACTTACTTGCACCTCTGACCACATCAAACAACCAGCCTCCTTCCGTGTACAACCCTCCCGCATTTATATAGAAACGCCTACTCGAATCCTTTGAACTCACATCTCCCCTGGAAATTGAATCCATACTCAAGAACATGAAACCTTCGTCCCATCCATCCGACCAACTACCTACTAAACTCCTACTTACTATCCCAAACACCATAGCAAAACCTTTGGCTGACAATATAAATTGCTCCCTCTCTCAAGGAACTGTCCCTGACTCCTTGAAAATTGCTTCAATAAAATCTCTTCTAAAGAAACCCAACCTGGATCCAGCCAACTCCGCAAACTTTCGTCCTATCGCCAACTTACTATTTATCGCCAAACAGTTCGGATTTCCGAAACGCCTAAACACGGAATCCCTCCTAATCTCGCTAACAGACAACATCCTAATGGGCCTAGACAAAGGCCAATCCTTTCTACTGGCTCTACTCAACATATCAGCAGCGTTCGACACAGTGAACCACTCAATCCTCATCAACTGTCTTTCGGAAATCGGCATATCTGGCTCTGCTCTCAATTGGTTTAAATCCTACCTCAATAACAGGAACTACAAGGTCAGAATAAATGATAAAGAATCCCACCCCATCTCTTCCAATCACGGAGTACCCCAGGGTTCGTCTCTCTCCCCCTCCCTATTTAATATTTATCTACTACCCCTATGCCAGCTCCTAGAAAGTCTTAACCTGACACACTTCATTTATGCTGACGACGTGCAGATCTTGATCCCCATCACAGATCCCATCTCCAACACCCTGAATTTCTGGAACAGCTGCCTTCGCTCCATCAATCTCCTCCTCTCTAGCCTCAACCTTGTCCACAACACTTCCAAAATGGAACTCCTCGTCATCTCTCCTAATGACTGCAACCCCCTCGTCAGCAACCCAATCATACCAGTAGTGAACCAGGTGAGAGACCTCGGAGCTATTCTAGACACCAAAATGAACTTCAAAAAGTTCATAAACAACACCACAAAGGAATGCTTCTATAAGCTACATGTTCTAAAACAGCTTAGACCCCTCCTACACCTTCATGGTTACCGCTCAGTCCTTCAGGCCATACTGTTTTCAAAAATTGATTACTATAACGCATTCTGCTCGGCCTTCCCGCTTCCACAACTAAACCATTACAGATGCTCCAAAATGCCGCAGCTAGGATCCTTACAAATTCAAGACGAAAAGACCATATCACACCGATCCTCAAAAACGTACACTGGCTCCCCACCAACTATAGAATCTTGTTCAAGACCTTGACCATTATCCACAAAACCATTTACCATCAATCCACACTCCAACTCAAAATTCCACTCAAATTTCACACCTCTACGAGACCGATCAGAACGGCATATAAAGGATCTCTCCAGGCTCCCCCTACTAAATCCTCAGTTCACTCCTCCATTCAGAAACGTGCTTTGTCCACAGCAGGACCCTCTCAATGGAATTCACTACCCCCAGAGCTCCGCCAGGAACAATGCCCTTACACCTTCAGAAAGAAACTGAAAACTTGGCTTTTCAAACAAGCCTTCCCTTAATGGGCCACATCACAATAAGGGATGTCACACTACTTCATCTCCCATAACTTCCATTCAAATATCACCCGGTTCCAATAATAACTTTTAGAACACTGACCGCTCTCCTTCCTCAAACCAGCTCCTTCCCGGTAATAATGCAAGCCTCTCTGTCAATTTTCATGCCCTGCCCCCCCTCCCACCTTAGGGCCTCCCCCTCCTCTCGACCCCCTCTCCCCTGTCTCTACACCTCTCCGTGCCTCCGTTGCCCCTGACAGATGTACCCTCACCTGAAGAACTGTTCTGTTTGAATACCTATTAGACCATTAGCCTTTGTTATTATTATACGTTGCTTGTTATTTACTCTTTTCTATAGCAGCGCTATGTTAAGCTAATTCTTCCTATCTTAATTGTCCTGAATTTGATCACCCTGTTTTTTGTAACTTTCTCCTATATCGCTGGTTACCCCTTGTTTTGCTGTGAACCGGTACGATAAGATATATGTCTTGAGTATAGGTATATTAAAAGATTTTAAATAAATAAATTTATGTTGGCTTTGGCCCATTAAACTATGACTATCTATATGTTCAGTAATTTTGTTCTTTATAATGGTTTCAATAATTTTTCCCGACACTGACTTTAGGTGCAGTAGTCTAATTTTGCATGATTTATAGTCTCATATGCAATTGCCAAAATCATCATATGGTTGAAAACTCCATCTTTGTATTGCTCAGTGCTGCACTTTGATTCAGCCTGTGTGCTCAGCTGCAGACTTGGGTTCAGTTATGCACATCCTTGTTTCAGGTGACTGGCTCCACCCTACATACCCCTTGATAATCTAATGGTTTAACTGATGCCCTCATAGGCTTTTTTCTTTGATCCTAACAGACAAGGAATAGTGGTTGCCAAGCTCATGTTGTCCATTGTATTGCACATTGCTATCCTCTAGCTGGCTTCCATATCACAGATTCTTTCAAGGCTCATCTGTGAGCCATTCCTATTGAAAAGATTTGCAAAACTGCAGTTTGATTGTCCGTTCACATCTTCATGTCCCACTTCTGTCTGGACAATCGTTCAAGAAGTGATAGTAACTTTGAACAAACAATTTTGCATAGCTTTTTCACCCAGTAGTCCATTCTCGACAGGGTGGTTTGGTTTGCTTTTTCAGTAAGTGCTCTGCTGCAGCTCTCAGTTTGGGGCTTCCCATGTCATGGCTAATTTAGCCCTGCTTATTGGGGGAGAAAGCAAGTTCGCTTACTAAAAACAGGGTTCTCCAAAGACAGCAGGATGAATTAGCCATGCTTAATATCTGCCTTCCTCATTAGAGAGTCAACTACCAAGCTAAAACTAAGCTGTGCAATCAACTGAGGGGCTCAGAGGCAGCACCCACATGGGAACACGAAATCTCAGTAGAGCAAAAGCTCTATGAGCTAGGAGAGAAGGATCCGTTCGATGCTGTTGGATGACATCACTCACATATCATGACTAATTCATCCTGAGGTCTATGGAGAGCCTTATTTATGTAAACAAACTTTCTTTTTAATATTATTTAGATTGAGGTAAACAAGAGTGATAGGGAGGGAACATATTTCAGCCTGAAAAATCTCAACTGGCATAAAAGTCAATCAAAAGTAAGTAAGACACATTAAGAACATGAAGGCTAATTAAAATTAGTATCAACTACCTCTGCTTTCTCCTTAGCTTGATGCTACTATTCTCCTTATATCTGGCAGTTTCCTAGTCTATATGTCATCTTTCCTGATAAACTGGAAGTTAGTTGTGTCTTGGATCATCTCAATATTTCCTTTTATTTCACTATGTCATCATAGCTCTCTATGGACCCTATTTACTAAGCCGTGTTGAAATTTGGTGTTAGCTGCAATTTTAATGCCCGATTTCACTAAAAAAGATTAACTCTTTAGTATATCCAGTGTTAAAACTGGAATTAATCCTGCTACTACTGGCATCAGAGCTTGGGATCTTCTTAGTGTTTGGGTACTTGCCAGGTTCTCGTAGCCTAGTTTGGCCACTGTTAGAAACAGGATGCTGGGCTTGATGGACCCTTGGTCTAACCCAGTATATCAATTTCTTATGTCCTTATGTTAATACAAATGTGATATTGTTGCTGGTAACATATTAGTTGGTTGTAGTACCACAAACCTCCTGGTCAACTTCAAAGGTCACTGCCCCCTGAATCACTGCTCTGATACCAACTTTAATGGCCTCTCCAGACTGAAGACCCCACCCACCCACCCACCCTCCCATTGCACACCCACTTCTCCCAGTCAGCATCAAAGGTTCACCTTTTAAGTCAAGATGCAAGGTGCTCACTGGCCTGATTGCCACCCCTTCCCCAGTTTCCTTCCTCTCTGCCCAACCAGATACCCAACATTGGAAGCACAGATGACATTGGGGGCACAGAGCAACATCATCTTCAGCACTGGCATCTTCAAATTAAAAAACTTATATTTTGTGTATCAGAGGTATGCCAGAGGTTCGTACGGTTCCTGTCTGAGAAAGTCTTCTGTGATAGCCGTCAACAGGTTGGCATATGGTGGTGTCATATTTGTTCCTATTGCAGTTCCCTTCACCTTTAGGAAGTGTCTGTCATTGAAGAAAAAGTTGTATGTGAGAGCAAATTCCACAAACTTTGGTGACAGTGGTATTGGGAATATTTTCTGAATGTGTCACTTTGAGTAGGAATTACCATCCTTATGGAAGAATGTTATTGTAAAGGGCACTGATGTCCGTGGAGATGGATGGAGTACCACAGATATACAGAAAGCATTTTTCTTATTTGGATATCAACTTCTATATTAATCCTTAAAGACAACTTTAAAAACATGAAAGGAAGAAGAATCTGGGTACTGGAATATATTCATCTATTAGATTAAAAAATAAACTGAACTGAGACTTCGGGAGGGTCATTTTCAAAGGGACTTGAGTAGGTAAAATATTGCTTTAACCGCAGAAATAGAAAATTGTGCGAAGGATATGCACATACGTTTATGGGCATAGGGGAGTGGCCTTCTGGGAGTTGAGTCTGGGTGGGGTTGGGGCTTGTGCGCATACATTTTTTATTTTAAAAAGCATGCGCGAAAATGCTCTTGGCAAAACTATGCGCACCAAATAATAGGTGCGCAAATATTTTTTCTGGGATAATTTTCAAAGCAGATTTATGCATGAAAGTCCACTTTGAAAAATTGGAGTATCTTATGCGCATATTTGCTGACTAACTTATGTGTAATTTTACAAAATTATCCTCTGCTTGCATAACTCATTATGTCTTTAATACCTGCTGTTCTCAGGTCTGATGAGGTTTTATCCTCAATATCCTGTTCACAGGAATTCTAACGCCTACAGTGATGAAATCACTGCTAATTTTCTCTCGTTGCTGATTCTATTCCCACTGGACACCTTCTAATGATCTCTGTTGTAGGGATTCTCACCCCACATCCTCCTGATTTAAAAGCTTCTTCCTCTGCAACACTGCATTCACATTTGAAGAAGAGACTAGATGTACTGCTACATCTTTTTTATTGGTTTGTTAAAAGATATCACAACTTTCTAAGACTCCAATTTCTTTCTGGACCCATACAACTACTAGAATTGCACTAAAGTGTAACAGCGAACAAAGCATCCCCCCAAAAAGAAATCCACCTTTAAGGCTGAGGAAAATAGGTTGGAGGAGTAAAGGATCCAAAAAAGTGACACAGAGACAAGGAGGCAAGAGAAGACAGGAGAAATATGTTGAGGTGAAGTTTTAATAATACATGTATTAAAAAAGATGTTATTGTCATGAATAGTGCATTGTTATAAGGGCACAGAAAGGGCCAATTTTCAAAGAGTTAAGGTTCCTAAATTGACACTTTTTAAAATTTACTAGGGCTGAGTTCCTAAATTTAGATTCCTAGTTTCATTAGGCTTTAAATTGAGGATCTTAAATAGTGGATGGTTGGGAAGGCGGAGTTCGGGTGGGGAAGCAAAGTAGGAGGCTAGCATTGATTTTCACAACTAGACATCTAATTTAGAACCCTAAATTGGAGCCCTTTTAGGATCCTAAATGTATGTGAATTTTTAGCTAAAAACTTAGGTACCTACTTCAGAGGTCTAACATTAGGCACTCAGCTTTTTTTTTGAAAATTGGCCCAAAAGAACATCCTGTCACATTCCCAGGTAGAATATTGATACAGTATTACTATTTTTAAATTCAACTTTGGAAATTTTGATTGGAATTGCAAAAATTCAGAATGTTTTAAACACAAATTCTTGAATTTCTACTATGTAAAGACTTCTGCCATGGAGCATCTATGTAAACCCAGGGGCCCTGGGGCTAAATCTCTATAGAGTCTATTCAACCTTCTGTCTTTTATAGGAAGAGTGCTGCTCTGATTAGGCCATAATAATTATCTCTGCAAAGTGCTTTGATTTGCAAAATGATTGTTATTGTGGAAAGCACTGTTTTTGCCCCTAACAAATTCAAAATGGCATTCAAAATTGAAAGGGACAGATGTCTGCTAAGTGTTAATATACAGCTGGAAGCTGAAATTACTGGAGTATTTTGTTTGCAAAATAGAAGTTTTCTTTATTTGAGCTGTTCACCATTACCATAGGCTTTATAAGAACAGTAAACAAAACATGTTCAAGATATGGAGCTGCAACATAAAACAAGAAAAAGTCTATTACACTATAAAATGTGTATGATATTCGGTAAAACAGGATGGCTAGAATATATTGCTATAGTTAGAGACCCTTTGTTGGGAAAATAGCTGTGTAGTAGTTCAGCAACTAGTTGACTAAGAGTGAAAGGTAATAAGCATATGTTTGCATCTATATGATTTAAGTGTTTGTGGAATTGCATTGCATTGTACAACAACTGATCCTAATTGTACATTTCAGTGTGGGTAACAAGACACGCCCTTGTGTTCACAGGGATAAAGGGGCAGGGTTAGGATGGAGGAGGGAAAATATGTGGGGTGATTATATTTTTCAAGTCTTTGTGCATGCTTTCCAGAATGTACTTTGCCCCTGCTCCCTTGCAGGGGCAAAGCACACAGGTACAGAAGTATTCGTGGGTGCATACCCATCTGAGGTTTCAAAGGGTAACTTTGGGGAGTTCCCCTTTGAAAATGAGCTTGCAGGTGGTATCATAATTGGCCTAAAAATGTATAGACTATACTAATCTACCACAGGAAAAAATACAAACCTTACTAAGTCCACTAGTGTAAGGTACTTGGCACTTTCCAGCTCTTGTTTAATATTCTTCTACTTAACAGTGCTATAATAAACCTAGTTACCATGGTGACGCCCATTCAAATGACTGTAGTATAAATGTGTTTTACTACAGAATTTTCTACATGTTGTTAATGAGAATATAAACATTGTATTTCTTCATGTTAGTTTTGGAACTAAGTGGATGGTAAGTGTAAAAAATGCCCCATTCACTGCTACCTGTATTGTATTTTAGCTGCCTTCAGTCTGATGTGGATAAAACATAACTCTTTTCCTTTTCGCTTTAGTTGTCATGGATGATGATGATGATTCCTGCCTCCTTGATCTTATTGGGTAAGTGCATTCTCGTGAAATAAATAATGGGAGTAAGTTGTACACAACTGGCCTAATGCTAAAGGTGACTCTGCTAAATACTTGGTTAATCCTTTGAACGATTTTTGTTTACAGGCAAACGGTGGTGCACATTTTGAACATATTGCAGAATGGACTGTGGCAGATTGTAGCATAGGGTTATAAATAAGTGCATGTGTGTGAATGTCAGGTCTGAGTAGATGACGGACCTGTCTGAAACTGCTAAGCACCAAGTGGGGAGGAGCTAAAAGGCATGTCCTGTGTTTCATTATAATTTGGTCCGATTTGATTGTCTTCTGTATTATTTGATTCCTTCTCTGTCAGACTTTATTGTATCCTGAGATAATAATGTTCAGATAGCCTGAGACAATCAGGCTGTCTGGCATCCCTCCTGGCACCCAGATTCCTCATTAATACTCTTGTCCAATGGTGGCATCAGAATTGACGCCAGGGAACAGAGACAAACAGCAGCAGCACCGCACTCCAGAACCAGGAGTAAACAGGAAGAACAATGCAGGGAACAGCAGAAAAGGTTGCGCTGTTTAGGAGAGAAATGCTTTCTGCAGGAAGAGCAGAAGCAACTGCTGTTAGGCAGCACTTCCCACAGAGGAAGGAGAGAGAGAGATAGTCACAGGAATGGCAGCACTTTTGCTGTTCCTTGCACTGCTGTTATGCTACTGCCAGAATCAGAGCTGGAAGAGATCCTAAGGGTTAAGCTGGGGAAGGGGTTAGATGCAGCAAGGAGTGATAAAGGATGATGAGGGCAACTTTCAAACTGTGCGCAGAAGGGTAAATTGTGCACATACTTTTATACCCGAAAACCATATGCCATTTTTCAAAGGGAAAGCTTTACTTTTGAAAATTGTGTCAGAAAAAGTACATGCACAAACCTGCACCTGCTACTTTCCTTACTCTGCTCCCAGGTTTGCCTCCTCTCTTTGCACTTGTATGTGCAGAGAGGGCAGACAGCCTTCAAAGAGGACATTGCTGCCTGTAAAACATTGTTTCACCCATGGAAAACCTTTGCAAATTCCCCTTTGTGAGGGTAAGCAGAAAGGTTAGAGGATTGAATGGAGAGCCAGCTGAAGGGGTGGGGGATACCAAAGGATAGACTTGAAAATTGAGAAGGGATAGCCAGAGGGGAGGCTGTCTGAAAGTGGTCTTTTTGGTAGCTATTTGTTCAGCTCGAAGGATTTTGGAACTTCAGGCTCTGTCAGGATTTCCAGGAATGGAAATCTCATTGAGAACAGTGCCTTCCTTAATTCCTAAGGTGGTGTCTGCCTTTCATGTTAATCAGACGGTAGATCTTACGGGGTTTTCAGAGTGGTCAAAAGATTTTTCTCAGGATAGAGAATTACATCTTCTGGATGTGTGGCGGACGCTACATAAGAACATAAGAAATTGCCATGCTGGGTCAGACCAAGGGTCTTTGGCCCCAGCAGGATGGACTCCACTGGGGTTCTGTTATGGCAGTCTTTGGCCCAGATGGGTTGAGTTCCTCCGGGCAGAAAATGAGAAACTAATATGTGTGTTACCACACACACCACAAACACAGATGTTAAAGAAGAGCATTCTAAGGCATTGGTCTATTTTACAGATTCATCCAAATTTCCGAGAAAAACCGACATTTGCCCTTACAAAAAATAAGTTCTTGGAGGATAAGTCCATTAACGGCTATTAATCAAGTTTACTTAGGGAATAGCCACTGCTATTAATTGCATCCGTAGCATGGGATCTTCTCAGTGTTTGGGTAATTGCCAGGTTTTTGTGGCCTGGTTTGGCCTCTGTTGGTAACAGGATGCTGGGCTTGATGGACCCTTGGTCTGACCCAGCATGGCAATTTCTTATGTTCTTATGCCATGCATAATAGGTGACCTGCCAGTGTCCCCTAATTATACCTGAGAGACCTCACTGCTCCATCTTGGTCAACTTTTGCCGTCTCTCCTCGGGAGTTTGACACTGCCATATTGCTATTCTGTGCAAGACAACTGTATTGTCTTCACCTTTTGGCCCTCTACTGTTTCAGGGTAGATAGGCATATGCATTTCCATACCTAAACAAAGACCTAGGGCTCACCTACTGTACCTCTCTGTCTTTTCCCTCCTACCACCATATGTATGACTGTCCCAATTAGTCTGTCATTGTTTGCTCTAAATTGTTGTAGAGGAGATCTGCTAATGTGCTATCATGGTTTGCTTGGCATTGGCTGAACCTCTTTATACCAAAGCAGACCTATCATTAATGTCTTCTATGTACTCCAGGATATTAGTGCCTTGTAAATATAAAAGTTATGAGTTGTTGGTATATTTAGACAATTTATGTTTACTATATTTCCCGTCGATAGATAGCAGGATTAATTAGCCATGTTGACCCACCCTCCTCCCTGACAGTCACCAAGTCTTCGCCTACACTAAGGCTTAATCACAGACTGAGGAGATTCCGTTACTTTCCTGCGCGGAAACACACGCGCAGCCGCAGAGAGCAAAGCTCTGTTATCTGCCTTGACAAGCTCCGTCTCCCGGACCTGATTGACAGATCCCCATGACAGCATGGCTAATTCATCCTGCTATCTACGGAAACATCGTTTACAGTAAGCAAACTTGCTTTTATTTTTCAATTTTTATATTTTAGATCCATTTTACTAAGCAATTTAGTGTTAAAGTATATGTGTAATTTTGTACAGGCATAAAGTGTTCTGAATTTCCAAAGAGAAACTACCTGTATGGATATGTGGGAACAAAAGTGCACACCTACTTTGCCTCTGCCATGTCTATAAATAGAGTTAGGTAGGGGAAATTATGCATGTATATTTGAAAAATCTATATATGCGTGTAGTTTAATCTCCATGGACAGTTTCATCCATGCAAGTGGGTGACATCCAATGGTGCCAACATGGAACATGTTCTCTCAGAACTCTGAAAGACCTAGAATTCTTTCTGAGTATGTGTGGATATTCTCATGCAGCTGCTGCTGCACAAGTCTCCTCTGTCATTTTTCTTCCACTGAGCTAAAAGGACACACTTTTTCTCTCTCTCTTTCAGATTCTAATCTTTTTGGATAAAATTATTCTTTTATTTATTTCTTTGTCTAGTATTGACTTGTTTCTATATTTCTTTTCTTTCTTCATGTTTTTCTTTTCTTTCCTCAGTAAATAAATAAATAAATAAAATGTAGTGTAGGTATTTCCCTTTTTTTCCTTTACCATGTCAGACAAATGACGATTTAAATAAACGCTGTTCAAAATGTGAGTTTAAAATGTTGAGTCTTGATTTTCATGACCTAGGGAGGTAATTTTCAAAAGGATTTACATGCATAAAACTGGGTTTAGCATGTGTAAATGCATGTTTGAAAATTACTTCTTTTATGCACATAACCACTTTGAAAATTTATTCCCTAGAGCCCATGATAATGTCATAATGCCCAAAATAAATAACGCATTGTGAGATGCGTCTGCAGATTTTAAATTTTTCTTGAATAGGAGGAGTTTGAGCGAAGTTAGGGTGGAGTAAATTAAAATGAGGGGTGCTTAGCATTGTGAGCAATAGCGTAACTCATGTTATCGTGAGTTTTAATGCCGGAAATAACTACCGTACATCTTTTTTGCTAGCATTATGCTTTGTGATATGCTCGAAACAGGATTTGTGCTAAAAATCGCAAATCCTGTTTCAGGCAGGAGAGGGAAGAGAGAGAGCCTCTGGGGAGTCACACATATTAGTCAACTTTTTATACCACTGTAGGAGGGGCAACAAGTAACTAGGGGTGAGGTTTTGGTGGTGGCCTAGGTTTTGGAGGGCAGTTTTACATGCACAGTCAGAGGTACGAAGAGCACAGTACACATCAGTGAAAATTTGATGTGATTTGGAGTGAGGAAAGGTACTCAAAGATGAGATTTATACATTGTACTCTTGACCTAGCTTGATAGCCCTAGATTCATATATATGAGAGAGAGAGAGGGAAAAAGCACTTTAATAGGGAGAATAGGACTATATATCTATATATCTGGATTTGGGGGGGTAGTGTTACATACACAGTCAGAGGAATTAACTGCAATATTTTATTGCTATGGACCCAAAAAACAAATCGGTAACCGATCCAGTGAGCTGTGTAGCAGTGACGACAATGAGAATCGGATAAAAGAAAGCCCTTTATTAAAACGCCCGACTCTGGCCGAGTTTCGCTCTTTTTGCACAGAGCTGCCTCAGGGGCAATTCATTCAAGCAGGACTTGGAAAAGTCAATATCGTATTGATTATCAGCGCGGATGATTTCACTCCAAAGCAGTTAGACTTTCATTTGTTCACGTAGCGATGCTGTGTAGTGTCAGCAATGGAATTGAATGCATTCGATATATATTGAATCCACATAACGAGCAGTCTTACAGCTCAATTTCCAAGTCCTGCTTGAATGAATTGCCCCTGAGGCAGCTCTGTGCAAAAAGAGCGAAACTCGGCCAGAGTCGGGCGTTTTAATAAAGGGCTTTCTTTTATCCGATTCTCATTGTCGTCACTGCTACATATTTTATTGCTAGACAGTATATAAATAATTTTAAATAAATAAATCATTTGAATCGATGAAAGGTATAACAAGAGGAGTTGATTTGTACAGTGCAGTGTAATTAAATCGTATGTTAATCTACCACCATGTGTGGTAGAAAACCTCAATTTGCATTAATTCCTTCCACTTACATAACAAATTTAAAATACGCATGCTAACTTGATTTGCGATATTTATTGTGTACATTAGACCCATTTAATGTGCGTTCGGGCCCTAACATTTTGATGAATGACCCGGTTAGTCAGCTGGATAGCAGCTAAATATTGGGCTCAAGGATGTTTACATGGACATTTCCATTCATGCCGACCACTGGAAATATTTATTTTTTATTAATATTTTCTCCCCATTGGCTTAGTAGCAGCTCCAAGAATTTTCATCAAATGCCTATCAGTTGTGTCAAGAAAAACAGTGTTTTGGTATTTCCATTTTTAGACAAGTGGCTAATATTGAGGAAATCCTTACAAGAAGAAATGAATCCACCTCTTTTATATGTTGAACCTTCTACTCTGGTTTCTTGTCAAAGTCCAACCTGATACCACCTCATTAGTTAGGCCTCACAGGAACATTCCTGGACTCTATAAAGGGAAAAGCTTTTCTTCCAGTTCAAAGAATGAGTACCATAAGACAGATGACACACTCTTTCTCAAAATAATCATCGGTGTCGGCCACAGTTCATGTCATGCTTTTTGCCATACTTCACATGAGACAGCTTTAGTGACATTTAAAGCTGCATTGGAACCAACACTTGTAACCAGTGTCGTCCAGGATACATCTCTGCAGGCTCCTCATTTGTTCTTTGAGGTGATGGACCCAGCCTTTAAATCTATTCTGTGGACAAGCCTTTCATCCTCCATGGATTCATATTAACTGCGGATGCCGCCAGTCAGAGTTGGGGTGCACATCTCAACACAATTTATTCTCAAGAAACGTGGAACACATATCAATAAAAGCTTCACATAAATCTACTAGAGATGAGAGATATTTTCAGAGTTATCCAAGTTTTGGAATCGTGGCTGAATGGAGGAGTAATACAGATCCAGTCAGACAATCAAGTAGCAATGTACAACATCAACAAAGAAGCATGCAAGATATGGAACTGGGCAATTTAGCACTAAATAATCCTCAATGCCATACATCTCTTGGATAAGGACAACATCTTAGCAGACTCTTTGAATAGTTGCTGCATATTAGCACAATACAATTTCTTTTTTGTCTCTGGAGAGTCTCTCAAGGAGATCTCTTTGCAGGCCTGTTCAGCCACAAACTTCCTCTTTATTGTTCAAAGAGACTAGCACCCAGTTGCCTAACGTAGATTGCATTTTACATTCTGTGGAATCAAGGACTCATGAATGCCGTTCTCATAAAATTGCTCATATCCGAAACGTTTCTTAAGTTGATAAACAACAAAAGAAAAATAATCTTAATAGGCCCCTTTTGGCCATGTCAAATATGGCTTCAGTGCCTAGCTGTTTCTCAACCAGTATGGTTAAAATATTCACAGAACTCCTCATGCAATACAGTCTCTTGCTCTCGTAGCATGGATATTGAAAACAAGTTAGTTCACATTAAACTTCTTCCCTTAAAGGTTAAAGAAGTAATTCTCGTAGCAAGGAAACTTTCCACCAGATGTTTTTATAATTTTGAAATGAGGGTCCATTCATTTGCCCAACTGCAACTTTACTTCAGTATTTTCTCAGTTTCTCAAAGTCTGGATTGAAGATATTCAATCAGAGTGCACCTAAGTGCTATTGCAGCATACTATCACCACTTGGAGGGTCTTCCAATTTCTTAACACCACTGATAGCAGGATTATTTAAAGGCCTTTATCATTTCCACCCTCCAATAAAGGTTTGTTATTCTGGTAACTTGCCTGCCTGGCGCGAAGGTGGCAGTCCTCACAAGTCACCTAGATAGGATTATAGACAGTGCTGGGGAGGAGCCGGCTGTCGTGGTACATGTGGGCACCAACGACATAGGAAAATGTGGGAGAGAGGTTCTGGAAGCCAAATTTAGGATTTTAGGTAGGAAGCTGAAATCCAGAACCTCCAGGGTGGCATTCTCTGAAATGCTTCCTGTTCCACGTGCAGGTCCCCAGAGGCAGGCAGAGCTCCAGAGTTTCAATGCGTGGATGAGACGATGGTGCAGGGAAGAGGGATTCAGTTTTGTAAGGAACTGGGAAAACTTTTGGGGAAAGGGGATACTTTTCCGAAAGGATGGGCTCCACCTTAACCAGAGTGGAACCAAGCTGCTGGCACTAACTTTCAAAAAGGAGATAGAGCAGCTTTTAAACTAGAACAAGGGGGAAAGCCGACAGTCACTCAGCAGTGCATGGTTCGGAGAAATGTATCCTTGAAGGATACTAATGAAACAGGAGAGTTAGGGCATCCCAACAGAGAGGTTCCATTAAATGCAAACATAGTTCACATGCCTATATGTAAAAAATCACCAAAGCTAATGATTTCCAAATTATCCCAAACAACTGAAAAGCAGGTTGTTAAAACAAGCAAAAACCACACTTTGAAATGTCTGTATGCCAATGCCAGAAGTCTAAGAAGTAAGATGGGAGAGTTAGAGTGTATAGCAGCAAATGAGATTGACATAATTGGCATCACAGAGACTTGGTGGAAGGAGGATAACCAATGGGACAGTGCTATATCAGTGTACAAATTATATCGCAATGATAGGGAGGATCAACTTGGTGGGGGTGTGGCACTTTATGTCCAGAAGGGTATAGAGTCCAACAGGATAAAGATCATACAGGAGACTAATGCTCAGTAGAATCTATATGGGTAGAAATCCCATGTGTGTTGGGTAAGAGTATAGTGATAGGAGTATACTACCGTCCACCTGGACAAAATGGTCAGACAGATGATGAAATGCTAAGAGAAATCAGGGAAGCTAACCAATTTGGCAGTGCAATAATAATGGGATATTTCAATTACCGGAAAGAACAACAAATGCAGATCAACTTCTTGGATCCAAATGTTTATTCAGTATAGACAGATTCAATGGCAACTCCACTGTCAATTTTATTGTATTATTCCAATTACGGGTAGGGGTCCCCCAACACGGACCCCGTGTTTCGCCCACTGGCTGCTTCGGGAGGGACAGCACCATATAATCAATATTCTTCAAGAAGTTCAACATCAAGGTTACAGGGAGTGTAGCACCATATGTCCCTCCCGACGCAGCCAGTGGGCGAAACACGGGGTCCGTGTTGGGGGACTCCTACCCGTGATTGGAATAATACAATAAAATTGACAGTGGAGTTGCCATTGAATCTGTCTATACTGAATAAACATTTGGATCCAAGAAGTTGATCTGCACTTGTTGTTCTTTCCGATTTCCTGTTTAAAGTGCAGTACCGGCCTGTGTGGTGTTTGGATATTTCAATTACCCCAATATTGACTGGGTAAATGTAATATCAGGACTTGCTAGAGACATAAAGTTCATGGATGTAATAAATGATTGCTTCATGGAGCAATTGGTTCAGGAACCAACATGAGATTTAATTCTTAGTGGAACGCAAGATTTGGTGAGAGAAGTAACAGAGGTGGGGCAACTTGGCAACAGTGATTATAACATGATCAAATTTAAACTAATAACTGGAAGGGGGACAATAAGTAAATCTGCAGCTCTAACACTAAATTTTAAAAAGGGAAACTTTGATAAAAAGAGGAAAATAGTTAACCATTCCCTTCCTAATAATTCTTAACATTCTATTTGCTTTTTTGACTGCTGCAGCACACTGAGCCGACGATTTTAAAGTATTATCCACTATGATGCCTAGATCTTTTTCCTGGGTGGTAGCTCCTAATATGGAACCTAATATCATGTAACTACAACAAGGGTTATTTTTCCCTATATGCAACACCTTGCACTTGTCCACATTAAATTTCATCTGCCATTTGGATGCCCAATCTTCAAGCCTTGCAAGGTCCTCCTGTAATGTATCACAGTCTGCTTGTGATTTAACTACTCTGAATAATTTTGTATCATCCGCAAATTTGATAACCTCACTCGTCGTATTCCTTTCCAGATCATTTATATATATATATATATATTGAAAAGCACCGGTCCAAGTACAGATCCCTGAGGCACTCCACTGTTTACCTTTTTCCACTGAGAAAATTGACCATTTAATCCTTCTCTCTGTTTCCTGACTTTTAACCAGTTTGTAATCCATGAAAGGACATCGCCTCCTATCCCATTACTTTTTAGTTTTCTTAGAAGCCTCTCATGAGGGACTTTGTCAAACGCCTTCTGAAAATCCAAATACACTGCATCTACCGGTTCACCTTTATCCACATGTTTATTAACCCCTTCAAAAAAATGAAGCAGATTTGTTAGGCAAGACTTCCCTTGGGTAAATCCATGTTGACTGTGTTCCATTAAGCCATGTCTTTCTATATGCTCTGCGATTTTGATCTTTAGAATAGTTTCCACTATTTTTCCTGGCACTGAAGTCAGGCTCACCGGTCTATAGTTACCCAGATTGCCCCTGGAGCCCTTTTTAAATATTGGGGTTACATTGGCCACCCTCCAGTCTTCAGGTACAATGGATGATTTTAATGATAGGTTACAAATTTTAACGAATAGATCAGAAATTTCATTTTGAGTTCCTTCAGAATCCTAGGATGCATACCATCCGGTCCAGGTGATTTGCTACTCTTTAGTTTGTCAATCTGGCCTACTACATCTTCCTGGTTTACAGTGATTTGGTTCAGTTCATCTGACTCATCACCCTTGAAAACCATCTCCGAGTTGCGCTGGAGGTGTACCCTTGGCCTGGTGCAGGATTGGTACGGCCCTCTGGTCGGACTGAGAGCGCCTGCCACCAGGAGGCAGAGCACAGGAGGAGACAGATGCTAGCTGGAGCTTCGCCAATAGCAACCGGGGTTCCCTCAGGTTGAGCCCTTGGTTACCCGGGCCGCCTGGTCTTAGGTGGGCCTCACAGGGTCTCCTAGAGAGGAAGTGCAGGGGAGTGCCCACCACAAACAAGGGTGCACGGTCGATGTCCAAGCAGGAATGTCCAGAGGTCACAGGAGGCCAGAAGAGAGTGTCCGAGTGGATAGCAAGGATCAAGGCCAGGGTATCAGTCTAGAAAGGGTACAGCCGAAACAGGGGTCAGTACCTGTAGTCAGTCCGGGAGTAGTCAGGTCAGGCAAAGGTCAAGTTCCAGGCAGCGGTCAGACAAGGTTAGTGGACAGGCAGAGGTCGGTTTCAGGCAGCGGTTAGACGTGGTCAATGAACAGGCAGAGGTCGGATCCAGGCAGCAGTCAGGAGAGGTCAAGAGCAAGCAAAGGTCAGTACCGTGAGATCAGTCCGAAGGGTACTACCAGGAATGGAGAGCCAAAGGAACAGGAGATACTGGAATAGGAGACACAGGAGACTCTGGAACAGGAGACACTGGAACAGGCAAAGTAGAGAACACCGGAGTTTACGACCTGAACAAGGTGCTCGTCGGACTTGGGCTCCGGCCACCACGGAACGGAAGCCGGACGGAACAGTGGTCCCAGGATGCGGTCAACTGGGAGTGGGTCCCAACGAGCCACTGAACAGGCAGCCATGGAACGGCCTGATTGTCAAGGCAAGGAAGTGGTGTCTGACCACTTCCTTAAATCCTACCCTCAAATCAGGGCACACCGCGGAGCTGGGAGCCTCACCTGGCCCTTTAAGAAGCTGGGCGGTCCACGCGCGCACGCCTAGGGACGGGGCCAACACCATGGAGGACGCCGAGCCCCGCCGTGAGGCCTGGTGAGCAGTGGAAGGCCCGGAGGACGCCACTGCGGAACACCGTGGACAAGCAGAGCTCGCAGCAGTAGCGGGGGAGGACAACCTGGGACTCGCTGGAGCAGGGACAAGGTGATCAGGCCCGGGCATGGGCTGAGCGCGGACGGGGTGCGCAACATTCCGGAACTGGTATCTCCCCAACCTCCTCATTAGTAAATGCGGAAGCAAAGAATTCTTTTAGTCTTTCTGCAATGGCCTTATCTTTCCTAACAGCCCCTTTAACCCCTCGGTCATCTAATGGTCCAACCGCCTCCCTCACAGGTTTCTTGCTTCGAATATATTTTAAAAAGTTTTTATTATGAGTTTTTGCCTCTATGGCCAACTTCATTTCAAATTCTCTCTTCGCCTGTCTTATCAATGTTTTACACTTAACTTGTCAGTGCTTATGTGTTATCCTATTTTATTCAGATGGATCCTTCTTCCAATTTTTGAAGGATTTTTTTTGGCTAAAATAGCCTCTTTCACCTCACATTTTAACCATGACGGTAATCATTTTGCCTTCCTTCCACCTTTCTTAATGCGTGGAATACATGTATTTATTTGTTTATTTTTATATACCGACATTCGATCTGAGATATCACATCGGTTTACGTTCAGGTACTGTAGCTATTTCCCTATCCCCAGAGGGTTTACAATCTAAGTTTGTACCTGAGGCAATCTTAGATTGTAAACCCTCTGGGGATAGGGAAATACCTACAGTACCTGAATGTAAACCGATGTGATATCTCAGATCGAGCTTCTAGGATTGTGTTTTTAAACAATGTCCATGCCTGTTGAACACTTCTAACCTTTACAACTGCACCTTTCAGTTTTTTTCTAACTATTTTCCTCTTTTTATCAATGTTTCCCTTTTGAAAGTTTAGTGTTAGAGCTGTAGATTTATTTATTGTCCCCCTTCCAGTTATTAGTTTAAATTTGCTCATGTTATGATCACTGTTGCCAAGTGGTCCCACCACCGTTACCTCTCTCACCAAATCCTGCGTTCCACTAAGAATTAAATCTAAAATAGCTCCCTCTCTTGTTGGTTCCTGTACCAATTGCTCCATGAAGCAGGCATTTATTACATCCAGGAACTTTATGTTTCTAGCAAGTCCTGATGTTACATTTAACCAGTCAATATTGGGGACCTTTTTTACATGGTTTGATTTTGAAGCTATGGAGTTGCCGATATAAACATTCCTACTGTGTGATTTTGGGAATCTATTAAAGTATATCACTATATGGTGATTTAACATTTATCCTGCACCAGCGTTCTGTGTGACTTACCTATGTGTATGGTTGTTGCTTCTTCTTCTGCATTTGGTAATTGAAATATCCCATTATTATTGCACTGCCAAATTGGTTAGCTTCCCTGATTTCTCTTAGCATTTCATCATCTGTCTGACCATTTTGTCCAGGTGGACGGTAGTATACTCCTATCACTATACTCTTACCCAACACACATGGGATTTCTACCCATATAGATTCTACTGAGCATTTACTCTCTTGTATGATCTTTATCCTTTTGGACTCTATACCCTTCCGGACATAAAGTGCCACATCCCCACCAAGTTGATCCTCCCTATCATTGCGATATAATTTGTACCCTGATATAGCACTGTCCCATTGGTTATCCTCCTTCCACCAAGTCTCTGAGATGCCAATTATGTCAATCCCATCATTTACTGCTATACACACTAATTCTCCCATCTTACTTCTTAGACTTCTGGCATTGGCATACAGACATTTCAAAGTGTGTATTTTGTTCGTATGAACAACCTGCTTTTCAGTTGTTTTGGATAATTTGGAAATCATTAGCTTCGGTGATTTTTTGCATATAGGGACATGGAGTAAGTTTGCTTTTATTGGCACCTCTCTGTTGGGATGCCCTAACTCTCCTGTTTCATTAGTATCCTTCAAGGATACATTTCTCCGAACCATGCACTGCTGAGTGACTGTTGGCTTTCCCCCTTGTTCTAGTTTAAAATCTGCTCTATCTCCTTGTTGAAAGTTAGTGCCAGCAGCTTGGTTCCACTCTGGTTAAGGTGGAGCCCATCCTTTCGGAAAAGTCTCCCCCTTCCCCAAAGGTTTCCTCACTTCCTTACAAAACTGAATCCCTCTTCCCTGCACCATCGTCTCATCCACGCATTGAAACTCTGGAGCTCTGCCTGCCTCTGGGGACCTGCACGTGGAACAGGAAGCATTTCAGAGAATGCCACCCTGGGGGTTCTGGATTTCAGCTTTCTACCTAAAATCCTAAATTTGGCTTCCAGAACCTCTCTCCCACATTTTCCTATGTCGTTGGTGCCCACAGGTACCATGACAGCCGCTCCTCCCCAGCACTGTCTATAATCCTATCTAGGTGACGCGTGAGGTCTGCCACCTTCGCACCAGGCAGGCAAGTTACCAGGCGGTCCTCACATCCACCATCCACCCTGCTGTCTACATTTCTAATAATTGAATCACCAACTATGATGGCTGGCCTAACCTTTCCCTCCTGGGCGGTAGCCCTGGGAGACTTGTCCTCAGTGCGAGAGGACAATAAATCACCTGGAAAGCAGGTCCTTGCTACAGGATCACTTCCTGATACACCAGGGTGATGTTCTCCTACTGGGAGACCTTTCTGATGCAAGGCAGTGCTGGGGCTGCCAAACTGGATTTGGGACATTTGCTACTATGTCCCTGAAAGTCTCATCAATATACCTGTCTGTCTGCCTCAGCTCCTCTAAGTCTGCTACTCTAGCCTCCAGGGATCAGATTCGTTCCCTGAGAGCCAAGAGCTCTTTGCACCGAGTGCACATACAATCTCTCACCGGCGGGTAAAAAAAATCATACATGTGACACTCAATGCAAAAGACTGGAAAGACCCCCTCTTGCTGCTGGACTGCTGCCTTCATCTTAGTTTTATTGAGTTCCTAGTTAAGTTTAGGATACTAAGGGAGTTGGAATTAGAGTACTTTAAATTTACAGGTGAATTTACTAATTAATCAGCTAGTGTCTTACAAGGGGATGATTAAACTTTCAATAAGGACTGGTACAATAGTATGATTTAGATAAGACCCTGATTGATTTTTAATGAGAAAGTGTCTCTTGCCTAAAAATCAGGGGTTAAGTGAGTGGGAAACAGAGACACTAGAATTAATTCTCTCTGGCTTGCTTATTACCTCAGACACACACAAACCCTAAAGAATACATCCCGCTATTTCACCTTTCACCAAACTTTTATAAGTCCAAAGATTTCCCAAAGCTATACTTACCAATCCTCTTTAACCACCATTAAATTGATCTTCACTCAGATAATTGAAGGTTTTAACGGCGCATGATTCCGGTCCTCTTCTACTGCAAAGAGTGCGGGGCCTCTGGAAGCTGAGGCTGTGGTATTCAATCCCTGGATCGCTTGCGGTGACCTCTGGACTCCTCTCCCGGGGGATGCTGGGGCAGTATGCAGATGAGCCTTCCGGTTCTCTTCTACTGTAAAGGGTGCAGGGTCTCTGGAAGCTGGGGCTGTGGTATTCAATCCCTGGATCGCTTGCGGTGACCTCTGGACTCCTCTCCCGGGGGATGCTGGGAGCAGTATGCAGATGAGCCTTTCAGTCCTCTTCTTTGATGATTCTTGGGCAGCATATACTTGTCCCACTTATTTCTTTTTTCATTTCAAGTTTCAGAAGTAATCATAAGGGTCTCTTGTAAAGAAACAATATTACCTTTGAGTTTATTTACACGAGAGAGAATTTTCTTGCGCTTTATTGGCGTGTCCATCCCCGACACATTCCATATTATACATTTAACTTGCATCCCCATTTTGTCAGCTATATTTTATCAATAGCCAGATATATTCATATATGAAATGCTCAACAGTGGCACAAATCGCCCCGTATAGAACTTTTCTGCCACATATTGATAAGAAAGAAAATGGTCTAATAAAAACCCTTTTGGCCATCCAACCAGAATGTTCCCCACCAAATCTCCCTTACCAGCTTTCTTCCCCCTCCCCCTCCCCCACCCCCAACCCCATCTCGCCTTCCCTCTTTCACTCCCTTGATCCCTTATCCCTACCCCAAAAACTCCTAAAAACAAGAAGCAATCTCCCTCCATGAGAGAGAGTCCACATGTGTGTGCACTCAAGTACTATCCCACATCCGCCCTCTATTAGCTATTTCCTTCACCCAACGCTGCAATTATTCAACAACAATTTAACACAAATGTCATGCAGTAAATGTTGTGTCCGTTGCTGCTCGACGCCCTCACTCCGCCCTCTTTACCTCTGTGGTGACTCTCTCCATGTTGCCTGATGACGTAGGGCGCGTGCTCCGATTGATGTACCAGCAAGGGCGCGAACCTCTGGGGCGTCCCCCTGGGATGACGTCATCCGCTTCCAATATAAAAGGTCTCAGTATTCGCTAATGAATCAAGTTAGCAAGGGGATTGCTTCGGCTTTTCTCCCAAGCTACTCTGCCTCCTCGGACTTACCAGGGGTACCCGCTCCTTGGGGGCCTTGCTCTCTTTTCTTTATTTCAGATTGCAGATAGGAAGCGGTACTCGCTCCTCGAGGGCCCATGTTCCTGAACACTCTGAAGATTCTCTACTGCCTGGAAGCTATCGCAGATACATACATTTGTGAGTTATCATCGCTCTCTCAGAGCTTTCCCTGGAACCAGGTACTCTCTCCTTGAGGGCCTAACCCTTTCCAGCTACTGTGCTTCCTTATGTGAGTTTTGTCATCCAGTTCTGGCTATGAACACAGCATACCCTATCTACTCACTATCTATAGTCTACCTACAGCTCAGCTACCCTAGGATCGCTGTTCCAGTACCCGAGGGACTTCAGCTCTGCCGGGCATATCAGCTCACTACTGCTACCTCTGGTGGTTCTACTAACCTGTCTAATAAAAGAACTATCTGTGAGCTCAATACAGTAAAGTGCGGCCGCGGTTACCCTGCTCCTAACCGGCTTTCTACTCACTTTTCGGCCGCATTAGTCCAACCTGCGATACACTATCCCCTTTAACCTACTCCTACCGCGTCCTAAAATCCCCGGGCAACCCCTTCTGCACGCGGCATGTATATTGCATGTAAACGATTGAATTAGCTGTTCCCTACCATCCAGTAACGCGCGTCCCGACTAACGCTATTTTACCCTGCCGTTTTGCCGCGCGTTTAACCTGCTAACTTTCCCCCAGCCCCCGCTTTCCTGCCCTGGCCGCGTCCATGGGTGCTGGTCTCCGGGGCAGCCCCAGTCCTCTCTCCTCCTCCCGAAGCAAAAAAAAAAAAAAAAAAAAGCGAAAAAAAAAAGTTGCAAGAGAGCGGGATTGTCAGCCCTCTCCCCTTCTCCCGAAGCAAGCAACCAAAGCGGAAAAAACGAAAAAAAAAAAAAAAAAAGTAGCAAGAGAGCGAGGGGAGCAGCAGCCCCCCTCCGGACATCGGAGAGGACGACCGTGGCTCCCCTCCCCTGCCTCCAGCTGCCCGCGATGATGGACGCCAAAAAGAGAGAGAGGGGAGAGGACGGGCAATCCTACGCTCGGGATTGCCAGTCCTCTCTCCCCTCCTCCCGAGGCAGGCGCGAAAAGCAGCCTTGCTCCGGGAGGAGGGGAGGGGGGACTGGCAGTGTAAAGCGACGAAACGACTTACTTTTTGCAGCCCCCTCCGGACATTGGCGAGGACGACCCCCTCTCCTGCCTCCAGCTGCCCGCGAAGATAGACGCCTGCACGGGCGAAAGCGGCCCCTGTTCGTGCAATTGGGCCGCTCAAGGCGTGACGTCACGACGTTTGGCGTCACGGCATGTGACGTCACGTCTTGAGCGGCCCAATTGCATGAACAGGGGCCGTTTTCGCCCGTGCAGGCGTCCATCTTCATGGGCAGCTGGAGGCAGGAGAGGGGAGCCACGGTCATCCTTGCCGATGTCCGGAGGGGGGCTGCAAAAAGTAAGTCGCTTCATCGCTTTACACTGCCAGTCCCCCCTCCCCTCCTCCCGGAGCAAGGCTGCTTTTCTCGCCCTGCTTCGGGAGGAGGGGAGGGGGGACTGGCAATCCCGAGCGTAGGATTGCCCGTCCTCTCTCCCCTCGGTCTTGCTACTTTTTTTTTCGCTTTACACTGCCAGTCCTGTCTCCCCTCCTCCCGGAGCAAGGCTGCTTTTCGCGCCTTGCTTCGGGAGGAGGGGAGAGGGCTGACAATCCCGAGCGTCTGAGAACTGGCCACTTCCTGGTACCTGTCATTTCAAATGACATTTGAAATGACAGATACCAGCGTGTCCGTGAAGCGTTAGGCCCGCGCACCCAGGTTACTGTATAGGCGCTCTATACAGTAAAATGGGTTGCGCAGGCCTAACGCTTCACAGACGCTTCTTAGACGCAGCTTGCATTTGCAAGCTATTTACATACAGGATCGAGCGGTAGGTGAGCTGCACTGTGCGTGCGGCAACTGCGGGTGCGCCGGGCACTAACGCAGCTCTTTCTACCGCTCGGTACTGGATTGACCTGTGTGTCTGGCTCCATACCCAAGCCTAGCCGGTGGTCCCTCTCAGGATATCCTCCTGGGGCGCAGTCATCTGCCATCGGCCCAAGGATCCACCTATCTTCATTCCTCTACAGCTGAGTGCCCTCTCCAAGCACTCCGCTGGTAACAGATTGCTACTCCTTCCCCATCAGGAGTCTTCAGCAACAGATTCATAACAGATTGCTAACTCCGCAGTCTATACCTTAACCGATTTGTTAACTACTCCCTCTACAGGAGCTGAGCATATCAGTTTGCTAACTCCTCCTTCCACAGGAGCCAGTTCATAACAGATTGCTAACTCCTCTCTCTACAGGAGCCGATTCATAACAGATTGCTAACTCCTCCCTTCTTGAGGAGTAGAGCATAACAGTAAATATTGTGGGAGAAATGCAATTTCTCTCAGAGGGATACTGAGCTACAATGTGGACTCCCCTGATTATATCCTTTCCAGAAATGATTTATTTATTTATTTAAAAAGCTTTTATATACCGAAAGCAGTTTGCACATCGTATCAGTTTACAAGGAACAAATTACAAAGAAAGATTAGAACATAGTTTACAAGAACAAATGACAAAGAACGATTAGAAAACAAAATAACAGCATGATGTGAGAAAAAAATTATAGTACAATAATTATGAGCAACGCGTGAAAGATGAAATATATAGGGGCGGATTTTAAAAGGAGCGCGAATAGCCTACTTTTGTTTGCGCTCCAGGCGCAAACAAAAGTACGCTGGATTTTAGTAGATACGCGCGGAGCCGCGCGTATCTGCTAAAAACCTGGATCGGCGTGCGCAAGGCTATGGATTTTGTATAGCCGGCGCGCGCCGAGCCGCGCAGCCTACCCCCGTTCCCTCCAAGGCCGCTCCGAAATTGGAGCGGCCTCGGAGGGAACTTTCCTTTGCCCTCCCCTCACCTTCCCCTCCCTTCCCCTACCTAACCCACCCGCCCGGCCCCGTCTAAAACCCCCCCTTACCTTTGTCGGGGGATTTACGCCTCCCGGAGGGAGGCGTAAATCCCCGTGTGTCAGCGGGCCTCCTGCGCGCCGGGACGCGACCTGGGGGCGGGACCGGAGGGCGCGGCCACGCCCCTGGGCCACCCCGGGCCGTAGCCACGCCCCCGGGCCCGCCCCCGGAACGCTCCCGACACGCCCCGAAAACGCCGCGTGGTTCGGGCCAGCCCCCGACACGCCCCCGACACGCCCCCTCCGAAAACCCCGGGACTTACGCGAGTCCTGGGGCTCTGCGCGCGCCGGTAGGCCTATGTAAAATAGGCTTACCGGCGCGCAGGGCCCTGCTCGCGTAAATCCGCCCGGTTTTGGGCGGATTTATGCGAGCAGGGCTCTGAAAATCCGCCCCATAGTGTTCATATATTACAGTATAAAATTAGAAAGATTGATTAGCACAAAGATGTGACAGAATGATGATATTTGCAGATCTCCGTTGCATTTTGGTCTTCATGGAAATTCACTGCTTTTCAGCAAATTTCACAGAAGGCTTCAGATCACATGCCTAAACAGCTGTCTTCTCCCTTCATTTGCTACTAAGCTAGTAAAGCAATAAGTAAAATTCAACTATAATTCCAGATAGTTTAAATGGCATTGTCAGCTTCAAGCAATCATAGTCTCAGCCAGTGCCACTCATATAGAAAGTGAAACGAGACATTGAGTCCACAAATACCTTTGCAGCTTCTATGCTATCAAATGCATTTCACCTCCACGCCATATTCTTAAATGAGTAGGAAACTGCAGTGCAAAACGAATTTGCTTTTCAACCAGTGTAGAGCAAATGGGGACAAATGCCTTTCATTGGGTAGAGACTTTGAGAGAATAGTCTTGGAAAATATTGATTTTGTTGTTTTGATACTGCAATTGAGGATTATTTTTATAGGCCTGCAGGTTTGGCTGCTTGTGTGCAAAATTTAACAATCACCCTATTACCACTCTAGGTTGCCGATTGCCAGTTTTTTCACCCCTATTTTATGTGCTCTTTTAATAGCCAGGGGACTTAGCTGCTCTATTAAGCCCAATACTTCAGGTAGCCACATAGTGAATATGTTCGCCAATTTAGAATCCTCTATATCCTCAACGAACCCCACAAATCTTAAATTATTGTGGTGGGAGTGATTTTCTAGTTTGCTGATTTTTTCCCTCCTGCTCCAGCACAAACTTTGCTAGCTTCTGCATCTTCTCCGTCGCTGCTAGAGCGTTATCTTCTATCACTGATATTCGGCCTTCAACAGCACCTAGACAGGTCCAAAGATCAGACAGAGAGTTTTTTAAATTGTTAATTTGGTTTGAAATTGTGTCTAGCATACCCATGATTGCTGCTGTCACTGTTGTGATTTCTTGGATTGCCATCTCTTCAAAAAGGCCTTGTGTAGTCTTTTCCTTTCTGGTGGTCCTTTTGTCCCCAACTAGACTCTACTTTTCTCTTTATTTTGCCAATCTTCCCCGGCATCCCACCCAGTGATTTATTCATATATCGGTCAATGGACATAAGACTCATTGCAGTTATCAATTTTTGAGGTTATAGAGCCTCCGATGTCTGAGATTTCCATGGATGGATGGGGAATAGCACCTGGAGCCCAGTCAGAAAGGTCTGCCTGGGATTACTGCTCATGTGACTCTTCTTTGTTCACACTTTTGTTAAGTATTTTGTTAAGTATTATGTTCTTATGTTCTTACGAGAAGACAACCCCCAAAGGTATAATAATTTTGCCCAGATAGTACTTAAAAGCTTATTTAACTAATTACTTCAACTCTGTCTCTATCCACTCTAAATTCTAGATTGCAGTCCTCAACTTGGAAATCCCCACTTGAGTGGTTGAAATTAGTCCTGCTTGTTCCCAGAGAAAGCAAAATTGCTTACCTCTAACAGGTGTTCTTTGTAGACCAACAGGACAATTCAGCCACACAATCTCACCCACCTTCCACAGAGTTGAAGTTTAGCTTGTAAAAAGACCGAGTATACTCTTGTGGCAATCCCACCCATCTTTCCATAGAGTTGAAGCTTAACTTGTAAAAAGACTGAGGATACTCTTGTGGCAGCGGCTGCACAAGAATGCCCACGCATGCTCAGAAAGACTTCTAGAACTTTCTGAACACTGAGAGAGCATGTTTTGCATTAGCACCATCAGATGATATCACCCAGTTGCATGGCTCAGTTATCCTGCTGTCTATGGAGAATACATGTTCTAGCAGGACTTCCCAAATCTGCCCTGGGTACCCCACAACCAGTTGGGTTTTCAGGATATCCATAATGAATATATGAATGAGATTAATTTACATATCATGGAGACTCAGTATATGCACATTTACCTCATGTACATTTATTGTGGATATCCTGATAACCCGACTGGCTGTGGGGTCCCCAGGACAGGTTTGGGAAGCCCTTTGTTATATATAGGTAAGCAATTTTGCTTTCCTCTGACCCAAACCCATTTCCTGAAATGCCAAATTTGAATGGTTAAAGTATAGTCACCTAGTGAAACTAAGCAGCTATATTTAGCTGTCCTATGTTGGGATATTTTCAGATGCTTAGAATTAGCCAGCTAACTCCTTAGCTGGCTAGATCCCTTAGAAAATTGCTCTCATAATGGCATAAATACAGTGAGGTCGATATTCAAAGATTTATCAGGGTAACTTATGAAATATCTGGACAGAAAACTAAGATTTCAGAATTTCCTCACTGACCAGCTAAATTTTTACCTGGACAAAATTTAGCTGGATAAAAAGAGGCAGTGATGGAGGAGTTCTGAGGGCATGGTTACATTTTAGCCAGTAAGTGCTGGTAATTCAGTACTCCTTGGCTAAAGTCAGCTGGGTAAGTCTGGTGGGAAAAATACCTGTCCTAAAGTGACCTGGATAACTTTATCCGGTGAATTTTAACCAGGTATTCAGTGGAACACTTATCCAGCTATGTTTTGCTGAATATCTGTTATTCAAGTTATTCAAGTAACTTTCCTGCTCACTGATCTGCTGAATATTAGACCTCAGTGAAAATTTCAAATATTTCTAATAAGAATGACATTATTTTCTTTTTCTTTTTTAAAGAGATCCTCAGGCATTAAATTATTTTCTACATGGACCTAGCAGTAAATCTGTAAGTAGTCAGCGTATTCTAACAGTATTTCAATGAGAGGAATGATTGATGATTATTAACTTTTATTCTATTTTATTTGCCAATTTACAGACCGACGATGACTTGACTAGTGTAGAATATCCTGCAACCAACTCAAATTCTATTTTTGCCAACTCCAGCGTAAGTACGCTGATTGAAAATATTTATACTATATCAAGAATGATCCTTTCACTAAAAATAAATAGATCAATAATATCAATGTAAGACCATCATAACAGGCATTATCAGGTATTTGCATTTACATGCTTAGTTCATCAGCCTCATACATAATCATTGGTCTTATGTAATAGTCTTGCTTATCATTTTTGTTTCATTATTTTATGCACTAAAATCTCTTTGTCAGTTCTCAATAGTTGAAAAACATCACAAAACAATTATATTCTTCTTTTGTTGTCCTTATTGCAGTAATAATGCTAATGGTTATACAACCTCTGCCTTCATAATGCCCCTTCAATTCGCCC
The DNA here is from genome assembly GCF_901001135.1 of Rhinatrema bivittatum. Taxonomy (NCBI): domain Eukaryota; kingdom Metazoa; phylum Chordata; class Amphibia; order Gymnophiona; family Rhinatrematidae; genus Rhinatrema; species Rhinatrema bivittatum. The sequence continues at coordinate 59,063,651 of NC_042617.1, forward strand.
GACTCAGGACTGTTTTTCGAACCAACAGTTCTTCTTTAGGGGAATAGTCCAACTCATAAATTATTTTCATGGTTAGCAGCATCTCTTGCACTCACAAAATGGTGAAAATGAAATAAAAATTACAAGATAGACTGTTACATGATTATATATGAGGCTGATGGACTAAGCATGTAAATGCAAATACCTGATGATGCCTGTTATGATGGTCTTTCATTGATATTATCAATCTATTTATTTTTAGTGAAAGGATCATTCTTGATATAGTGTGTTAATATCCTTTCTAAAAATATCTTTTTTGGATTAGTTTCATCTGAAAATATTTATATGCAGATTTTTACCTCTCTTATGTCTGAGTCTTCGCAGAGTGAATTCTGTAAGAGTAAATTGTTAAATTAAAAAAAAAAATTCATGATGGCATGTATCCATTGTCAGGTTATGTACATTTCCCCTGTCTACAACTGATGTGTAAAGCAGAATTAGTAATGGGGATATTATGTGAAGATTTTCTACAGAAAATAATTATGACCAACTTAATGCACCTTGTTATACTTTTAACAGCACAAATTTTGATGGCTGTTTCTTATTACAGAATACTGATCCTAAGTCATCCATCAAAGGAGGAAGCATTCAACTTGGAGAAGGATCCAGTGATGGACTGCAATTATCAAGTAGCCTTCAGTTTCTTGAAGATGACCTTGAATCTTCTTCTTTACCTGATCTCAGTGAGGATCAACCTTTCGATATTCTTCAGAAATCCCTGCAGGAGGCCAATATTACAGAACAGAATTTGGCAGAAGAGGCATATTTGGATGCCAGTATAGGTTCTAACCAACAGTTTACTCAATCTCAGCTTCATCCTTCCTCCTCAACACCCTTTACTCAGGCTTCTAATGTTTCTAATTACTCAGGTCAGACACTGCATCCCATAGGACTTACTCATGTGCCTGTTGTTCAACATCCAGTTGGAGCATCTTTTGCAAGCAATACAGTTGGTGTGCAACATGGTTTTATGCAACAGGTGGGAATTAGTGTTCCCAGTCAACATTTGTCCAGTACTAATCAGATTAGTGGATCTGGGCAAATACAGTTAATTGGTTCATTTAACAATCCACCTTCTATGATGACCATTAATAATCCTGATGGATCTCAAATTATATTGAAAGGCAGTGGGCAGCAAGCATCTGCAAATATGAGTGGTGGACTATTAGTTCACAGACAGACTCCTAATGGAAATTCAATGTTTGGAAATTCAAATTCAAACCCAGCAGGACAGACGCTAACTGTTCCATTTGGCAGTGCTAATTTTCAGACATCTTTGCCTGTCCATAACATTATTATACAGAGAGGTTTAGCTCCAAATGCTAATAAAATACCTATTAATATCCAACCAAAACCTATTCAGATGGGTCAGCAAACAGCTTACAGTGTGAATAACTTAGGAATACAGCAACATCATATACCGCAAGGAATTCCTTTCACTTCAGCACATTCGCCTCAGAGTTCAGTAGCTGGTCCTCAGATGAATGCTAATATTGGTAGTCAACAAAATTCAAGAAAATCAGTCACTCCACAAACAGGCGGTAATACAGGAGGTAACATTGTTATCCATTCTCCTATGGGACAGCCTCACATGCATCAAAATCAGTTTCTTATTCCTACAGGCCTCTCAGTAAATTCTAACTCAGTTCACCATGTCCAGACCATAAACGGACAACTTCTTCAGACACAACCAACACATCTTGTTCCCAGTCAAGTTCCTGCTGACCATGTTATGCTGAACAGAAACTCTACCAGCCTAGTCAGGGCCAACCAGTCTTATACCGGACAGATGCTGAACAACCAGAATGCTGGTGTACAACTGGTATCTGGTCAGACATTCACAGGTCCTGGAAACCAAGTTATAGTAAGTCATGGAACATCTCAAATTGTTGGTGGACAGTTGCCATTGCAGCAAGCATCTCCTACTTTATTACATTTATCACCCAGTCAAGGCAATATCCCTCCAGGAAGATCAAATTTCACTACATTATCGACTGGACAACCTTCAGTGCCCAGTATGCCGGTACCTAATCGGTTCACTGTTGTCAGTTCTGGCACAGTCCATCATAATTTGGGGCCACCACTTCAGACTGTTGCATCAGGATCAAATTTTATTGGAGATCAACTTGTCCAGCAGAATAGAACGCAAGTTTCAGTCAGTGTATCACATCGTCTTCCAGTTCCCTCTTCCAAATCTACTTACAGTCATACATCGGTTGCAGTGGCTCAGCAGCCACTTCCCTGTTGTCAGGTATGACCAATTAAGTTCCTGTTAAATCACAGGAACTACACTGTTGTAGTCATACAATATTATGCTTGCATAGTGAAATGTTAATTTTTCTTGCTAGGCTTGCTATAGACAATTACATTAGACTATATCAGGGTTTTCAAAATGTTTACTAACTCTTATGTTTGTAATTATTACGAATTACAAAACCACTAAAATATATTTGCCAAACAAAGCCGGGGAATCACCTCTAAGATCTATTTTCAAGCATCATTTAAATATAACCCAGAGAAATTTTGTAATCTTGAATTGCTCAGCTACAGATGTGTAGTTCTGTTATTTTGAGCTATACATTCTCCATCGATACATAGGATGAATTAGCCATTACATGTGGGATGGTGTTATTTGACAATGTCGACACACACCCAGCTCTCAGAGCTAAATAAAGACTTTACTGAGTGTGTACAGAAGTTCAGGGCACACACTCTGCCTCATGAGCCCTTCAGTATTTCTTTGTGTGAGCTACTGCATGGACATGTCCCAGTTTCTCTTTTTAAAATATTTTTGCTTTTTGGGGCCTAGTGCCCTATCTGCCTTGTTGCTTGAAAATTCCTATGCCATTGCCTTCACAGTTTCTCAATTTGTCCAGCTCAGTTCGGACTTATCCAAACAAATGGTGGGATTTGAAAATCCTGTTGTGCTGACCAGTCTCGAGATAGCTGAATAACTGTTTATCCAGCTAGCTCAGGGACGTTCCGGGGCAGAGCTGGCTAAATTATCTGGATTAATGCCAATTTTCAGCATTATCTGGCTATCATGGCCAGATAACTTTAGGGCTGCTGAAAATCAATTCCATACGGGCCGATACAGTAAAGTCCACGGGAGAGCGGGCGAACGCCCAGGCCACTCTCCTGTGCGCGCGATTCAGTATGCAGATTAGGCCCGGCGGTAAAAACAGGTAAAAGGAGGCGCTAGGGACACTAGTGCGTCCCTAGCGCCTCCTTTTGGACCGGAGCGGCGGCTGTCAGCTGGTTTGACAGCTGACGTTCAATTTTGCCGGCATCGGTTCTCGAGCCTGCTGACAGCCACAGGTTCGGAAACCAGACGCCGGCAAAATTGAGCATCCGGTTTTCGACCCGCAAGCCGCGGGCCGCCTTCACATTTTTTTTTTTTTGGTAACTTTCGGGACCTCAGACTTAATATCGCCATGATATTAAGTCGGAGGGTGCACAGAAAAGCAGTGGATTTTAAAACCCGGTGTGCATGTGCACGTGGTCATCGGATTTTATAACATGTGCGCACCGGCATGTGCATGTTATAAAAAACCGGCACGTCCTTGTATACGCGCCGGGAACCACGCACAGATGGACGCACACGCGCTGCTTTTAAAATCAACCCCTATGTATCCAGAAGCTAAATCCCTTGATGAAATAGTCAGATCCCCATCAAGTAGTGGAAGACATGGAGCAAGAGTAGTCTTGCTCCGTGCCTCACCTCCTGCCTCGTAGAGGTGATGAGTAGTATTGGGGATGTTGTATGCTAAACATATATAATAAATAAGATCTGGTGAAGAAGGGAATGAAGCTGTGATATGACGCTGAGTAGTGGTGCTGTTACCACTTAGCAATGGTGGGAGAAGCCTGAAACAAACAAAATTTGTAGTATGATATGGGGCCTGCAGCTCATTTTGGGCATTGAAACATAGAAACATAGAAACATAGAAATGACGGCAGAAGAAGACCAAACGGCCCATCCAGTCTGCCCAGCAAGCTTCACATTTTTTTCTCATACTTATCTGTTTCTCTTAGCTCTTTGGTTCTATTTCCCTTCCACCCCCACCATTAATGTAGAGAACAGTGATGGAGCTGCAACCAAGTGAAATATCAAGCTTGATTAGTTATGGGTAGTAGGGGAAGTAACCGCCGCAATAAGCAAGCTACACCCATGCTTATTTGTTTTACCCAGACTGTGTTATTCAGCCCTTATTGGTTGTTTTTCTTCTCCCCTGCCGTTGAAGCAGGGAGCTATGCTGGATATGCGTGTAGTATCAGTTTTTTTTCTCCCCTGCCGTTGAAGCAGAGAGCTATGCTGGATATGCGTGAAATATCAGTTTTTCTTCTCCCCTGCCGTTGAAGCAGGATATGCATTGAAAGTGAAGTATCAGGCTTATTTGGTTTGGGGTAGTAACCGCCGTAACAAGCCAGCTACTCCCTGCTTTGTGAGTGCGAATCCTTTTTTCTTCTCCCCTGCTGTTGAAGCAGAGAGCTATGCTGGATATGCGTGAAGTATCAGTTTTTCTTCTCCCCTGCCGTTGAAGCAGAGAGCTATGCTGGATATGCGTGAAGTATCAGTTTTTTTCTCCCCTGCCGTTGAAGCAGAGAGCTATGCTGGATATGCGTGAAGTATCAGTTTTTCTTCTCCCCTGCCGTTGAAGCAGGGAGCTATGCTGGATATGCATGAAGTATCAGTTTTTCTTCTCCCCTGCCGTTGAAGCAGAGAGCTATGCTGGATATGCGTGAAGTATCAGTTTTTCTTCTCCCCTGTCGTTGAAGCAGAGAGCTATGCTGGATATGCATTGAAAGTGAAGTATCAGGCTTATTTGGTTTGGGGTAGTAACCGCCGTAACAAGCCAGCTACTCCCCACTTTGTGAGTGCGAATCCTTTTTTCCACATTTCCTCTTGCTGTTGTAGCTTAGAGCGATGTTGGAGTCACAGTAACCATGTGTATGTTTATTGAATAAGGGTATTATCTCCAGGCAGTAGCCGTCATTCTGGCGAGCCACCCACTCTTTATTGACGGCCTCTTGATTTTATGGATCCACAGTGTTTATCCCACGCCCCTTTGAAGTCCTTCACAGTTCTGGTCTTCACCACTTCCTTCGGAAGGGCATTCCAGGCATCCACCACCCTCTCCGTGAAGAAATACTTCCTGACATTGGTTCTGAATCTTCCTCCCTGGAGCTTCAAATCGTGACCCCTGGTTCTGCTGATTTTTTTCCTATGGAAAAGGTTTGTCGTTGTCTTTGGATCATTAAAACCTTTCAAGTATCTGAAAGTCTGTATCATATCACCTCTGCTCCTCCTTTCCTCCAGGGTGTACATATTTAGATTCTTCAATCTCTCCTCATAAGTCATTTGATGAAGACCTTCCACCTTTTTGGTCACCCTTCTCTGGACCGCCTCCATCTTGTCTCTGTCTCTTCGGAGATACGGTCTCCAGAACTGAACACAATACTCCAGGTGAGGTCTCACCAAGGACCTGTACAAGGGGATAATCACTTCCCTTTTCTTACTCGATATTCCTCTCTCTATGCAGCCCAGCATTCTTCTGGCTTTAGCTATCGCCTTGTCACATTGTTTCGCCGACTTCAGATCATTAGACACCATCACCCCAAGGTCTCTCTCCTGCTCCGTGCACATCAGCCTTTCTCCCCCCATCGAATACAGTTCATTCGGATTTCCACTCCCCATATGCATGACTTTGCACTTCTTGGCATTGAATGTCAGCTGCCATGTCTTCGACCACTCTTCCATCTTCCTTAAATCCCGTCTCATTCTCTTCACTCCTTCCGGCGTGTCCACTCTGTTGCAGATCTTAGTGTCATCCGCAAAAAGACATACCTTACCTTCTATCCCTTCCGCAATGTCGCTCACAAAGATATTGAAAAGGACCGGTCCCAACACCGATCCCTGCGGTACACCGCTTAAAACCGCTCTCTCTTCAGAGAGATTTTGTCCATCATGTGACCAGGATCCTGAGCCGGTGCTGCTGGGCTGCTCAGGCACTTTCTCCCTCCTGGCTCATTTAAAGTAGGGGGTGGGGCACCTCCAGTCTGTTCTCAGATGTGGGAGGAGGCAGCTCTGGCACAGCTTCATCACAACTTGATCCCTAAGAACCTTCATTTGGAATCTTCTTTGGGGAAGTAGGGATTAAGGCCACGCCTTCCGGGGAAGGCCCAGGAACCTTGGGCTTAATTTCCTTCAACTCAACAGGGGTTTTCACTGGATTTCGTGGTATTCGTTCACCAGGTCTTCTGTGAAATGCAGAACCTGGGGTCAGGGGATCTTTCCTTTTTTTCCTGCTTAAGGTACTCATGGGACCTAAAGGAATCAGCACTAAAAAGAATAAGGACAGGAAGAGGCTTGGCTCTTTCCATTTGAGTGAGTGAGTGGCATCAGCCTTTGTTCAGATGGATCATATTATAATGTAATCAGAATTATTGTTTATATATATATATATCATGTTTTAATTGGATTATGTTTTGTTTATTATATTTTGGTTGTACACCAATCACATTGGTCAGATTTCTGGAGTGCAGTATATAAGGTTTTAGAAATAAATAAATAAATAAATAAGGGTTTCAGGTTCTTCAACCATTTCAGTTACACCGGATTTAAGGGAAGGATCTTGGTCAGGGGACAATTCTAACTATAGTAGCCTGGCTAATTCCTAGGATGAAGGGGAACTTTCATCCAGGGAGGAGGAATCCTTGGTGATAAAATTATTTAGGAAGGAGGAGTGCTCATCCCTCATTTCAGATATTCTATCCTTCCTTAAGATTTTGAGCTCTAAGGCAGAGAACCTGACTAAAGGAGACCCTATATTGCTGGGGGTGTGCAAGCATCCCCCCAAGGCCTTTCCCCTTCATGAGGTTCTTAAGAATATGGTTTTAACAGAATGGAATACCTCTTGGGGAATCTTAAAGGCAGTAAGTCTCTTAAGTAGATTACGTCCCCCTTATATATATGTATCGTATTTATAGTAGTTTGTTGGTCTAGGGATATGATTCTCGCTTTGAGTGAGAGACGTCCTGGGTTCATATCCCAGATGAGCCTTTTCATTTACACGTGTTTCTCTTTTACAGATTCTCAAATTTCCACTGGGTGAAGGGAGCTGTAGATCCTGTACTAGTCAAGATTTTTCCACTGCTTATTCCTGGGATAAGCAGCATGGAATTGATCAACCTTTTGGGGTCCTGCCAGGTACTTGTGACCTGGATTGGCCATTATTGGAAACAGGGTGATGGACCTTAGGTCTGACCCAGTATGGTAAATTTTATGTTCTTATGGAGGAATATGAGAACCACCTGATCCGTTTTGTATGTGAAACTTTTGATACAGCGGCCAGGACTTTGACTGTTTCTATAGGGACCCAAAGGCTTGTGTGGTTGCAAGCAAGCAGACTTTGAGAGGGGTGACAAAGTTCAAGAGATGTTGGCTGGTTAAGGAGCATTATTCAACCTTACAATTTATCATCTGCAGTGGAGGATCAATCAGCTTCTGCCTAATAGCAGTACTTCGCTTTCATAGAACTCCCTTCCACCCTTTTCTTCATCATCAAACTCCTCCCATTCTTCAGCAGCTGCTTGCTCAAGATTAGCAGAAGGAAAAATGTCAGCCTTACCATCAAATTTCTCAACTGTTCGTCCTTTGATCCTAATAGATTGGAAAAAGCAGTTGCCAAATGAAATCTGACCAATTTGCTAGTGAACTGTACAGTGCACAGTTATGCACTGGCTGGCTTACAGATTAGAGACTCTGTTAAGGCTCATTAAGTGAGAACCATGGTGACTTCATTGGCTTATTTCAGGGCCATTTCCATTGAAAACCTTTGCAAAACTACTGCAGTACTTTGTCGTTTGTTCACAGCTTCATATCCCACCACTGTCTGGATAGCATATCCCAAGGAGACAGTAACTTTGGACAAGCAGTTTTGTACAGCATGTTCACTCAGTAGTCCACTCTCCTCTGGTGGAGCTGAATTGTCTTTAAGTAAGTGCTTCATCATTTCATTCCTTCTGCTTGGGAATCCCCATACATAATGGCTAATTCATGCCTGCTTGACAACGGAGACAGCAAGCTTGCTTACCTGTAAACAGGGATCTCCATAGACAGCAAGATGAATTATCCATTCTTAATATCAGCCCACCTCCCTGGAGCGTCATCTGTTTTGCTAAAGCTTAAGCCCTGGAAGAAGCTGAGGGACTCATGAAAAAGTGTGCGCATGCAAGAACTCCTGCAAACGCTCAGTGACATTTTTATTGAGTCCTGAGAGCTGGGTATGTGTCTATACTGTTGAATGTCATCATCCCATGCGTAATGGCTAATTCATCCTGCTGTCTACAGAGAACCCTGTTTATTGGTAAGCAAACTTGTGTTACTTTTGAGTAGAAAATTCCACCTCCAGTATAAAATTAGGTTAGCTATGTTGAAATGTTTCTTAAAGCGAGATGTATTTATGGGGCTTGGATGTCAGATATTGTTATAAAGTTGCTTGGTTTATATTGCATCCAAAAGGTTTTCATTTAAGAGTCTAGGGTGGCCAATTTTTCCACAGACCTGGACTGGACACGAGGGGGAGGAAGGGAGCCCTTGATTTGCATAATTTTATCCCATGATCCTACATGTGGATAAAGATGAACTAGCTGGTAGATGTAGTGTATTTGGATTTTCAAAAGGCGTTTGACAAAGTCCCTCATGTGAAGCTTCTAAGAAAACTAAAAAGTCATGGGATAGAAGGCGATGACCTTTCGTGGATTACAAACTGGTTAAAAGACAGGAAACAGAGAGTAGGATTAAATGGTTAATTTTCTCATTGGAAAAGGGTAAACAGTGAAGTGCCTCAGGAATCTGTACTTGGACCGGTACTTTTCAATATATTTATAAATGATCTGGAAAAGAATATGACGAGTGAGGTTATCAAATTTGCAGATTATACAAAATTATTCAGAGTAGTTAAGTCACAAGCAGATTGTGATAAATTACAGAAGGACCTTGCGAGACTGGAAGATTGGGCATGCAAATGGCAGATGAAATTTAATGTGGACAAAAGCAAGGTGTTGCATATAGGGAAAAATAACCCATGCTGTAGTTTCACAATGTTAGGTTCTATATTAGGAGTTACCACCCAGGAAACAGATCTAGGCATCATAGTGTATAATATATTGAAATCGTCAGCTTAGTGTGCTGCGGCAGACAAAAAAGCAAACAATGTTAAGAATTATTAGGAAGGGAATGGTGAATAAAACAGAAAATGGCATAATGCCTCTGTATCGCTCCATGGTGAGACTGCACCTTGATTACAGTGTACAATTCTAATCACCGCATCTCAAAAAGATATAGTTGCATTGGAGAAGGTACAGAGAAGGGCGACCAAAATGATAAAGGGGATGGAACAGCTCCCCTATGAGGAAAGCTAAAAAGGTTAGGGCTGTTATCCCAGGACAAGCAGGATGCTAGTCCTCACATATGAGGTGACATCAGTAGTGGAACCCTGTACAGAAAAACTTCTGTCAAAGTTTCTAGAACCTTTTGACTGGCACGGTGTGCCCACTGAGCATGCTCAGCATGCCATGATATTCTCAGCCACAGGGGTATCCGTTCAGTCTTCTTTTTTCCGCGAAGCAATTAGCCTCACGCTTAATTGGAGTCCTGTGGTGAATTTCACCATATTTCTAAAACAACCGAAAAACTTCAAAACCGCAGGGGGTCTCCCGTTATTTACCATCGCGGTAAATTTTTTCTTTTTCCCGTTAGTTCCGTACCATTTATTAGCCGAAAGTCGTCGAAGCTGTCCGACTTCATAATGGCTACGGGATTTAAGAAATGCCCGATTTGCTGTCGAACAATGTCCATCATGGACCCACACTTGGAGTGTGTGCTCTGTCTTGGTGAGAGACACGATGTCTTAACCTGCCCGAAGTGTGCGGAAATGACGCCGAAGGATGGAGAAATGGAACACCTGTTCCATTTACAATTGATATCTTCAACTTTGACCTCTATGCAGTCGTCTCTGGCTGGAGTGGTCTGCAAAGTCGTCCTGAAGAAAAGACAACCGGATGCAGCGGGTGATAGATCACCAACCCCGTCTATATCCTCGATAAAATCAACATCGGTCATCGAGAAAAGCACCGACCACAAACAGAAGCATCGGCATCGGAGGCCTCACGATCCCGAGACCGACCCAATATCCGGCAGTCCATCGAAGGATCCTGCACCTCCGTCTAAGAAACCTCGGAGAGAGGACACTTCATTGAGGCCTACTACCCCATGACGATCCCCACCGATACCGGTGCCGGGAACCGTACCTCCTCAGGGCTCTGCGGAGGTACTGGAATCGCCTTCACTGCCTCCCCCCATAGCTGCTCTGGTCTCACCAGCTATGTGGGCGGAACTGGACGGCTATATCCGCCAGGCAGTCAGGAATGCGCTCCTCGATGCCTCCATGCCAGCACCGACTCTGCCTTCGAAGCCAGCACCAATGCCAGTGCTGTCTCCATTGATTCCATCGACACCAGTGCTGATGCCATTACCGGATCCATCGATACCGCTACCGATGCCCCTACTGGTTCCGTCCATGGATCCATCGATGCCACTACCGATGCCCTGTCCAGTTCCATCGCCGATGCCATCGATGCCAATACCGATGACATTTCCGCATCCATCATCGATTCCACCGATGCCGATGCCCGATTTTACAAAAATTAGATACAATTATCGGCACAATTCCTACAAAACCTCAGGAACTGCCAATACCACTACTGAGGGGAGAAGATACCATCGAAGAACCACCGATTCCAGATCCAATCCCGGGTCCATTGGGGATTCCACGGCCAATACCACCAATATCACCATTGTTTCCATCGAAACCTAGAGGACAATCATCGATGTCAAAGGTGTCTCGACCTCAAACACCTGATACATGGAAGGATACAGACACTGATACCTCTTCCGAAGAAGTCCTCTTGGAGCCATCTCCTCCAGAGGAATGTAGAAAATCCCCTCCGGAGGACTTATCCTTCTCCAACTTCATCAAGGATATGGCTGACACCATTCCTTTTCAATAACAGTCGGAGGAAGACACTAGGCAAAAAACCCTGGAGGTGTTACAGTTCGTGGACCCTCCTCTGGAGGTTTTAGCCATACCAGTCCACGAGGCACTCGTAGACCTGATGAACAGGTTATGGGAGCATCCCTGCTCCATATCTCCGGTCAACAAGAGGACTGATGTGACATACCTGGTTCAACACATTCCAGGATTCCAGAAGACTCAACTACCTCACCAGTCAGTGGTAGTTGAGTCAGCACAAAAGAAATCAAAAAGACTGAAAACTCATTCCCCAACTCCACCAGGAAGAGACAACAGGTTCCTAGACAACATAGGTAGGAAGATGTTCCAGGGATCCATGTTAATTTCCAGGATTGCGTCCTACCAATTATATATGACACAATACCAACGTAACTTATGGAAGCAAATGCAAGAACTCTCTGAAACTCTTCCTCAGCAAGTTCAGGAGTCTTTCTCTGACATAATTCATAAAGGTCTGGAAGCGGGCAAACACGAGGTTCGTGCAGCATATGTTAGTTTTGAAATGGCATCAAGACTATCAGCTACAGGGGTAAGTGCTCGAAGATGGGCTTGGCTCAAGGCCTCAGATTTGAGACCCGAAATTCAGGAGAAATTGGCTGACCTCCCTTGTGTAGGGGACAACCTTTTCGGAGATAAGGTGAAAGAAGCGGTTTCCCTCCTAAAGGAACACTCAGAAACCCTGAAACAACTATCTTCAGTACCTCAGGAGTCTCAAGTACCATCAAGAAGACTCCCGAGGAAAGAATCCAAGCGTCCATATTATAGGCCTAGGCGTTATTATCCACCTCCTGCCCGGGGACGCTCATCCAGACCAACTCAGAGACCACAGTCTCGTCAACCAAGAGCACCTAGGACTCAACCCCCTCCCCAAACAGGAGCAACATCGGGGTTTTGAGAAACTACCAGAGAGCAGCAGCCTGTCTACCAATCCGACCCCAAGTTTGCCAGTAGGAGGTCGGATCGCTTTCTTCCAACACAATTGGTCTCACATTACAACAGACCAATGGGTACTCTCCATCACATCTCAGGGGTACCACTTAGACTTTCTCACTGTACCAAACGACTCTCCACCCACCTCATTTTGGACAGTAAACAACCAATCCACACTCTTACAAACAGAATTATCCACCCTTCTGAGAGCCAGGGTCGTGGAACCAGTTCCCCGGCCTCAGCAGGGCAGAGGATTCTACTCCCGTTATTTCCTCACTCCAAAGAAAACAGGAGGCCTACGTCCCATCCTAGACCTCAGAAATCTCAACAAATTTCTGAAAAAAGAAAAATTCAGGATGGTTTCTCTGGGCACCATGTTACCTCTACTTCAAAAAGAGATTGGCTCTGTTCTCTGGATCTACAAGATGCTTATGCTCACGTTCCAATATTCCCTCCTCATCGCAAATATCTATGATTCCTAATAGGAAATCAACATTTCCAGTACAGGGTGCTACCATTCGGCCTTGCCTCAGCACCTCGAGTGTTCACAAAGTGTCTAGCAGTGGCAGTTGCCCATCTACACAAGCAGGGTGTACACGTGTTTCCTTACCTGGACGATTAGCTCACAATAACTCTACTCCATTCCTTGGGATTCCTCATCAACTACCAGAAATCCCACTTCACACCATCTCACCTGTTACAATTCATCGGAGCAGAATTAAACACCATAACAGCAAAAGCTTTTCTTCCAAAGGACTGGGCACAGACACTAGCCTCATTAGCAGGCTCTCTACGTGCACGCACACAAATAACAGCTCATCAATGTCTCACTTTATTGGGTCACATGGCCTCCACAGTTCACGTCACTCCTATGGCCAGATTAGCCATGAGTCTCACGCAATGGACACTCAAAACACAATGGATACAAGCCATCCAACCGCTTTCTTATCCAATTCAAGTCACTCAGAAACTAAGATTCTCGCTGCTATGGTGGACAACCATGAACAACTTGCTCAAAGGCCTACCTTTCCAACAACCGATCACGCAAGTGACCTTATCTACAGATGCATCCACCTTAGGGTGGGGAGCACACATTGGTCATCTGCAGACTCAAGGTACTTGGACAAAACTCGAAGCCACATTTCAGATAAACTTCCTAGAGCTTCGAGCTATACGTTATGTGCTGCATGCGTTCAAGGACTGCCTTTCCCACAAGACTGTTCTGATACAAACAGACAACACAGTAGCCATGTGGTACATCAACAAACAGGGAGGTACGGGCTCGTATCTCCTTTGTCAAGAAGCAGCACAGATTTGGGACTGGGCCCTAGCACACTCAATGCTTTTACGGGCCACTTATCTAGCAGGAATTCACAATGTACTGGCGGATCGCCTCGGTCGTCAATTCCATCCTCATGAGTGAACCTCTGATCCAGAAGTGGCGACCAAGATCTTTCAACGTTGGGGCCAACCAACAGTAGACCTCTTTGCATCACAAGTGAATTACAAAGTGGACAATTATTGCTCCCTGTTCAAGCAGAGAAACCGCTTACCCAGGGACGCCTTTGCTCGCCACTGGAATTCAGGCCTTCTATATGCGTATCCCCCGATACCGCTAATAACCAAAACTCTAGTGAAGCTACAACAGGACAAGGGGTCCATGATACTCATAGCCCCGAATTGGCCTCGACAAGTATGGTTTCCCATACTCCTCGACCTCTCGATCAGAGATCCAATTCGCCTGGGCACAGCACCCAATCTCATAACTCAGGATCAGGGCAGGTTGCGTCATCCCAAACTTCAATCCCTATCCCTCACAGCATGGATGTTGAAAGCTTGATTCTACAACCTCTCAATCTTTCAACTAATGTCTCTCAAGTGCTTGTAGCTTCACTTAAACCCTCCACACGAAAGAACTATCGTGCTAAATGGAAAAGGTTTACCACATGGTGCACACAAAATAGTATAAACCCTTTTTCCTGCACTACATCATCTCTGTTAGACTATCTATGGCATCTTTCAGACTCTGGTCTCCAGACCTCATCTGTAAGAGTACATTTAAGTGCAATCTCAGCTTATCATAATCCTATTGGGGATGCACCAATATCAGTACAACCCCTAGTTAGTAGATTTATGAGAGGTTTAATTCAACTTAAACCTCCATACCGACCACCGGTCATGCAATGGGACCTTAATGTGGTCTTAACGAGACTCATGCATTCTCCTTTTGAACCCAGGAATTCCTGTGATGTTAAATTTCTCATTTGGAAGACTATTTTCTTAATAGCCATCACATCTGCAAGAAGGGTTAGTGAGTTACAAGCACTTGTCACATACTCACCCTACACAAAATTCCTACATGATCGAGTGGTACTCTGTACACATCCAAATTTTCTGCCAAAAGTAGTTACAGAATTCCATTTGACTCAATCTATTATCTAACCTACTTTCTTCCCAAGACCACACTCTCATCAAGGAGAGAGGGCTTTACACACCTTGGACTGTAAGCGTGCACTTGCGTACTGCTTAGACCGCACTACAGCCCATAGAAAATCCAACCAGCTCTTTGTTTCTTTTGATCCAAACAAACCTGAAAAAGCAGTGGGCAAGCAAACTCTGTCCAATTGGTTAGCAGATTGCATATAGTTTTGCTATGAAAAAGCAGGCCTTCCTCTCCAAGGGTGAGTAAAGGCACATTCAGTAAGAGCAATGTCAACCTCAGTAGCACACTACTGTTCAGTGCCAATAGCTGACATATGTAAGGCCGCAACATGGAGTTCCCTTTACACCTTTGCGGCCCACTACTGTCTCGACAAGGAAGGACGACAAGATTCAGCCTATGGATAATCTGTCTTAAAGAATTTGTTTCCAGTATAATCCCAACTCCTTCCACATCCAACTTTCGTGATTTCAGGCTGCCTCATTTTTCCCAACAGTACACCAGTTGTTGTACCTGTTGCACAAGTTGTAACGTGTTGGTCCAATACAAAGATGACTCAGCCTGTAGCTTGCTAATCACCCATATGTGAGGACTAGCATCCTGCTTGGCCTGGGATAAAGCAAAATTGCTTACCTTGTAATAGGTGTTATCCCAGGACCGCAGGATATAGTCCTCACGAAACCCACCCACCACCCCGCGGAGTTTGGTCCGATACGTTTTATTATTTTATTTTTGGCTAACGCTAATTGCTACAAAACAGACTGAAGGGAGACTCCTGTGGCTGAAAATATCATGGCACGCTGAACAGGCTCACTGGGCACACTGTGCCAGTCAAAAGTTTCTAGAAACTTTGACAGAAGTTTTTCCGTATAGGGCTCCATTACTGATGTCACCCCATATGTGAGGACTACATCCTGCTGTCCTGGGATAACACCTATTACAAGGTAAGCAATTTTGCTTTCAGCTTGGAGAAGAGATAGCAGAGGTGGGATATGATAGAGATCTTTAAAATCACGAGAGGTCTAGAATGGGTAGATGTGAATCAGTTATTTACTCTTTCGGATAATAGAAGAACTAGGGGGCAGGGCACTCCATGAAGTTAGCAAGTAGTATATTTAAAACTAATCAGAGGAAATTCTTTTTCACTCAACATACAATTAAGCTCTGGAATTTGTTGCCAGAGGATATGGTTAGTGCAGTTTGTGTAGCTAGGTTTAAAAAAGGTTTGAATACGTTCTTGGAGAAGTCCATTAACTGCTATTAATCAAGTTGACTTAGGGATTAGCCACTGCTATTACTGGCATCAGTAGCATGGGATCTTCTTAGTGTTTGGGTAATTGCCAGGTACTTGTAGCCTGGACTGGTCACTGTTGGAAACAGGATGCTGGGCTTGATGGAACCTTGGTCTGACCCAGTATGGCAATTTCTAATGTTCTTACCCTCCAGTTCCTGCCTATACATGCTCTCTTACACACATTCTCACTCCCTTCCTCTCTTATACATTTCTCATTTAGACTAGGCCTCCCCATACAAAATTCACTTGCACCTTGGTGACAAGTCAGAAACGGAGTACAAGTCCGCCCACAGCATCACCGTGCATCTTTACACCCTGCCTGCAAGTGTTCCTCCATGGGATCCCAGCTCTATTAATCTCACCAACAGACAATTGAACTCCCAGTCCCAGGCTGCACCGCCTGCCATTGGCTGCATAGCACTGTGCTTGATTGGCTGAAGCATCTGTCCCTCATCCCAGGGGAGTGAAATGATTGACAGGAATGCTGAGTGACGGGTGTCTTCTTCCTTGGCTGCTTTCATGGGTGGGGTTGGTGTTCTGCCGATCATCCCTTCTCCTTCTGAATGCCAGGTTAAGCATGGTCCCCGTAGCAGATTGGACATTACAGTGTCCATTTGCTTTTATAACCGGACACTGTACAATTACTTTAAAAACTGGTCTGTCTGGTCCAGAACTGGGCAGTTGGCCATCCTATAAGAAGCAGGAGTAGGAGAAGTTTTTAGAAACCTCATCTATATCACTGGCCCACTCTCTTTTACCATTCCACAAGTTTAGGAAGCTCTCAAGACATACACAACTTATTCTTATCAAAAAGGTCTCCTGTTTTTTTTTCTTCAGATTTTTGAAACATTTTATAATTAATTCAAAAGAAGATGATCAGTTGTAAATTTGATTTTTTTCTTTTTGGGACTGTATGGGGCCGATTTTAAATATTATGCGCGCGGGGGTACATTTGTGCACGCTACCCGGTGTGCACAAACAAAGGTTAAAAATATATATTTATTTATTTTATATAGTCTTATTTATTTATTTATTCCATTTTATATTTTGCCAATTCCAAATCCAAGGAGGATTACAGCTTTTACATTCATAAATTCATCACATAATACATACAAATAAACATTATATATTAAAACCATTAATAAAATTAATACAACATATAAAATAAACAGACTTAAAAACTTGCACTTTAAAATTCTCATTAGATTCTCATTTGCTTCTTATATACTTGTTTAAAGAAAAAAGCCTTCACCTGTTTTCGAAATTTTAGATAATCTGATTCTTAGCGTACTTCCACAGGCAATGAGTTCCACAATTTTGTAATTGCCAGTGAAAAAGAACTGTCAGTTGTAAATTTTAATCGATAAGATGCCGTCAGGGGAAGATCCATTAACGTTTGCCCAACAGAATGCAAAATGCGTTTCAGGTTATACCACTGTAATCTGTCTGTTAAACAGTAATTCTCCCAATACATAGTTTTATATGCTGTAGTCAAAGCTTTAAAACAAATACGTTCCCTTATTGGTAGCCAATGTCATTTCTTATGATATGAATTTGAAATTGAACCATATGGTAAGCCAAATATAACCCATATAGCAGTATTTTTTTTACTAGTTCTAAAATTTTTATAAGCTTTTTCGGTAATCCCAAATAAACCAAATATGCCATCTTTGGGAATGTGCATTTCTTATATTTTTGTATTTTGCCCTTTTTTTAGAGTTACATTGTTCAGAGTCTGGTTTTTCAGGTTTTCTATTTTGGTTTTGTCTGCATGTTTCTGTTTTTAATTTGTAGACTCTTATTTCTGTATTAGGGTCAGCCTGTGTTCTGCATGTGTAACTGAGGTGCAGTATTTCTGCTAGCATGTAGTTTCTCTGTAGGGATTGGTAACAGTCCGGCTTGTTCTTTTATTCCAGTTGGTGGTGTATTAGTGTTCTGGGACCTGTGTAATATTTGCATTGCTGCCTTTCATAAATAAGTTTGTTGCTGTTTGAGTCCTGAGAGTCATTGCTATAATAATATGGTATGGCAAGCTTCTAGGTGTCTTTTTATTCTTTTGCAGGAGTTTGTTTTACAGTTTACAAAGTGTTTAGCAATGAGGGATTCTTTTTTACTGAGGTGACACCAGAGTTTGAATATATATAATTTTTTGCATGTTGTGAACTGTCCTAATTCTGCTCAGCTCCATTCTTATGATTATTGCTATTGTATTGTTGTTATGATGTGCTTTAAATGATGAACTCCAAGGGCCCCCGCCCCCAGCCCTCGTCATAGACAATCTACCTTATAAATGGGCTCTGACCGACGGCCCGCAAATGCGCAGTAGAGAGCAGCTCTACCGCGCATGTGCGGGCCAGCCCGTTGGTCCGAGCCGTGCGTGCCCGGAAAAAAAAATGGCGGTGGGGCCGCCGGAGCGGCGGCGGCCGCGAAGCAGGAGCGGGAGGAGAAGCAAGCGGCGCCGCGCGCGCGGAGTGACACCCCCCCCCCCCCCCCCCGAGATCTGCCGGCAAGAGCGGGGGAGTAACACCGCCCCCCCCCGAGATCTGCCGGCAAGAGCGGGAGGAGAAGTGGCGGCGCGCGCGCGCGCGGGACCCCCCCCCCCGAGAATCTGCCGGTTGTGACGATCGTAAAGGGGAGGGGATCGAGAGATGGAGGGGAGGGTAGGTGAGAGAGGGAGGGGGAAGAGTGGAGGTGAGACGAGGAGTGGAAGTGTGCGAGAGGAGGTGAGGGGAGGAGAGGGAGGGTGAGGGGGAGAGGAGAAGGGGAGAGGGAGTGGGAAGGAAGTGGCGAGGGAGGGGGAAGATGAGAGGAGTGGGGGGAGAGAGTGAAGGAGGAGGGAGAATGAGGGGGAGGGAGTGGGAAGGAAACGGACCGAGCCCGTTGTTACGGGCTTAACGGCTAGTAATATATAATGTAGCCCCAACACAAAAAAGTTTGGAAACCCTGGCTTTAGAGGGACATTGTCTCTTTACATTCTTTGAAAAAAAAAGTTAGTGCTGAGAGCGGCTTGGAGCTGCTGAAGTTGAGCAGCAGGAGACGTTTGCTCAGCTGCTCCCATGGTGTGGTTAGGGCTTCTTTTGATGCAATTTTAGCTGCATGGAGGGTGAGGAGTTATTTTTATTTAATTGTTGCTCTGGTTCTCACATGGGGGCAGATTTTCTTGGGTTACGCGCGTATGTTATGCGCATAACCTTTGAAAATCTGCCCCTGCGCGCGCCGAGCCTATTTTGCATAGGCTTGGCGGCGCACATGTCCCGGGGCTTGCAAAAAGGGGCGGAGTATGGGCGGTCTGGAGCGGTCTGGGGGGCGGGACGCGGCATAGCCAGAGCCTCCAGGCTCACTGGCCATTTTTCACTGTGCCTGGGATCGTGGGCCGGCCGTTGGCTGGCATGTGTAAACTACGCCTGCCAGTAGGCAGGCGCAACTTACCCGACAAAGGTAAGGGGGGGGTTCTAGGTAGGGCTGGGGGGCGGGTTAGGGAGGGGGAGGCGGAAGGAAAGTTTCCTCCAAGGCTGCTCCGATTTTGGAGTTGCCTTGGAGGGAATGGAGGAAAGCTGCGCGGCTTGGCGCGTGCAAGTTGCACAATTGTGCACCCCCTTGTGCGTGCCGACCCTGGATTTTATAACATGCGCACGGCAGCGCGAGCATGTTATAAAATCGGGCGTAGATTTGTTTGCGCCGGGTTGCGCGAACAAATCTATGCCCGTGCGCACCTTTCAAAATTTGGCCCATGGCATTTAAAATCAAATTGGTCGCATTTGGGCAGTGCTTGGTGCTCTGCGGCAAGTGATTGAGAGTTGATTTTACGGACCTCAGGGCTCTGCGATATGTGTGAGGGAGGCGGGAAGGGCCCTTTGGGTGAGAGCTGCTCTGCTTTGGATGTCAAATGGGGGAGGATGAAGCCAAAGCCTCAAGCTGCAGGGGCTGCCTCTCAGGTAGACATGTTGAGAGCAGATATGGCAGCCATTTTAGAGGCTAATTCCATGCAGCAGGGAACTGCGGGGGAGGGCTCTATGAATCCCTCAATGCTTCTACCTTCCAAGGAGGGCTCAGGGGCTCTGTTGACTGAGACAAGGGGATCTTCTGGCCCATGCTGTGGCATGGAGGAGAATGAGGAGCTTTTTCCCCCAGAGTTTGCTATTAATTCACAAAGTCTTTTTGGTGAAGAAAGGTACTGTCTCCAGTGGTTCTCATTCTAAAAGGGTTCCTCCTGGGATTCTTTGCCTGGGCCTCGTCTCAAGAAAAGCAAAATGGATCCAGACCCAATTATGTGTCTGGAGTTGGGGTGGGAGGGAAGAGTCTGGAGATGATCTCCAGCAGAGCTCCCAATAGACTTTCCTGGGGATGGGGGTGAGGATGAGGAACCTCTGGATGAAGGGAAGATTCTGGTGGTGGACGGTAATGATCTCAGGGTGTCCGTCTTTTTAGACATGAGGAATTGCAGGCCATGATTGCTCAGGTGCTGACAGAGTTAGGGATCAACAAAACCAAGACAGAATCAGAGCAGGAAGGGAAAGATTCCATTTTGGAAGTTTTGAGTGGGCCCTAAGACCTTTCCTTTCCATTGGTCAGTTAAAGCATTATAGGCTAATTTTAAAATGAGCACGTGTGCCCATATATGCCCATATTGGCATGCAAACGGTGATATGCTGGAATTTTAAATCATGCGAGCACTTGCATGCATATGATTTAAAATATGCCTATGGTGCATAAGTATGCACCTAATTTTATGAGGTTACTCAAGCAAACCTATCTCGCGGATCTTTCATAAGACTTTGCCAGCTAAAAGGCATGTGTGTAATCGGATTTTAAAACATGCTCACATGAGGGACATTCCCAATTTTTCTAATTAATTCAACACTTTGCCCAGTTAATCTCGAGGTCAGATCCCTCAGGTTCTTCATCCTGAATGCCTCCTCCAGTTGAATCAGATTCCTCACCCTTTCGTGTAAGCCCTAAAACATGAGATCTACAGACTTGTTCCTCATCAGGAGTAGCAGTAACGTTTCGCGGCTAATAAGTTACTGTGCGCTGTGGCTTCTGGTTTTAAAATATGGAGTTATGTGCGTAACAGTTGGCTTCACCCCCTTATTTTTTACATGTGCATATATGCACATAAATCATGGCTTTTAAAATCCACATTGCTCATGGGCAGCCCATATACACACGTGTATGTGGGTATTTTTTGCACCAGCAAAATTTTTAAAATCAACCCCTTAGTCTTTAAGGAGTAGGACGCTCTGGAGGCTGGGTTGAAGGTTGGGAGAAACATGGCAAAATTGTATTCTCTTCCTGAAGAGACTTTGGAGCTCTTTTAAGTTGTCCAGTGTGAATGCTATGGTCTCAGCTGTGACGTGGAAAACCACAATACCTGTGGATGGTTGTGAGGTGCTTAAATATTTTCAGGCTTGCAAGGTGGAATTTCATCTCAAGAAGTTGATTGAGGTGTTTGCCTTGGCACTCAGGGTGGTAGCATGTATCAGGTTTATGGCTTATGCTTGTTTGTGTTGGGTACAACAGGTTCCAGAGGCAGATGCTGAGAGCTCAGTTTCCAAGAAGAGGCGGAGCACCTGGAGACCGATTTAGCCTTCATTGTAGATGGTTGGATTTCAGCTAGAAATATGATGTCAGCAGTCTCAGTGAGTTGGTTATTGTGGCTGCATAACTGGACTGTAGACAGGTGGTCCAAGTTGCAGCTGAGTTATCTTCCCTTTCAATGTAAATTGCCTTTTGGGAAAGATTTGGAGAAGTTTGTTAAATGCTTGGGTGAGTTGAAGTCTCATAAGTTTTCTGAAGACAAGCCTTTAAACTAGAAGATGGGAGAAAGTCGATAGTCGCTCAGAAGTTTATGGTTCAGAATGATGAATCTTTGAAGGATGTTAAGAGAACAGGGAAAATAAGGCATCCCAATAGAGAGGTTGCAATAAATGCCAAAGGAGATCAGGTGCCTTTAAGCAAAGTGCAGAAAGATTACAAATTACCCCTGATGAGCAAGTTGTTAATACAAACAAGGAACATACTTTCAAATGTGTGTATATAAATGCTAGAAATCTAAAAAATAAGATGGGAGAGTTAGCGTGTATGGCGTCTCAGAGGCCTAGTTAGAAGGAGGATAACCAATGGGACACTGTGATACCAGGGTACAAATTATATCGAAATGATAGGATGGATCAAATTGGTGGAGGGGTAGCATGATATGTTAAAGAGAGCATTGAGTCAAACAGGATAAAAGTTTTGCAGGAAGCAAAATGCAATGTTGAATCTTTATGGATAGAAATTCCAGGTGAAAAAGAACAATATAGTAATGGGGGTATATTACCATCCATCCCGCCAGAATGAACTAACAGATAATGAAATGCTAAAAGAAATTAGGGAAGCTAACAAAATCAGCAGCACAGTAATAATGTGTGATTTCAATTACCCCAGTTTTGACTGGGTGAATGTTACATCAGGACATTCTAGAAAAATAAAGTTCCTAGATGAAATAAATGACTGCTTCATGGAGCAGCTGGTACAGGAACCAACAAGAAGGGAAACTATTTTAGACCTAGTTCTTAGTGGAACACAGGATTTGATGCGAGAGGTAACAGTGTTGGAGCCACTTGGCAATAGTGATCACAACATTATCAAATTTGACTTAATAACTAGAGGGAGTGCAAAAAAGAAATCTACTACGACAGCATAACTTTAAAAAATGGTTAGGAAAAAACTGAAAGGAGCAACTGCAAAGATTAAGAGTTTAACTCAGGCATGGATGATTTTTAAAATTACCATCTTGGAAGCCTAGAACAGATGTATTCTTTGCTTTAGAAAAGGTGGAAAGAAGGCTAAACAACTACCGGCATGGTTGAAAGGTGAGGTGAGAGAGGTTATAAAATCTAAAAGAAATCTTACAAAAAATGGAAAAGGGATCTGAATGAAGAAAACAGGAAATAGCATAAGCACTGGCAAGTCAGATGCAATGCATTGATAAGGAAGGCAAAGAGAATATTTGAAAAGAAGCTTGCCATGGAAGCAAAAACTCATAATAAAAGCGTTTTCAGTTACATTCGAGGTAAAAAGTCTGCGAATGACCATTAGATGATCAAGGAAAAAAGGAGCACTTAGGGATGACAAAGAGAGACTAAGGGCCTCATTTTCCAATATCGCATTGGTAACGCATTAGGGGGCGTTACCAATGCAAATGAGGCTTCTTTCGTGCAGTGGGGAAACATCGCGTGCGGCAATGTTTTCGCCATTCGCGAAAACATTAGCGCAATTCACGATGTTTTCCCAGTGTGCGATGATTCTTTGGGTGTTTCATCGCAGTGCACGATATTTGCCGGTGGGCCACGATAGCTCCGGAGGGGAGAGAGGGAGAGGGAGAGGGAGAGAGAGAGAGAGAGAGAGAGAGACGAGAGAGAGGAGAGAGAGAGAGAGAGAGAGAGAGAGAGAGAGAGAGAGAGAGAGAGAGAGAGAGACTTACTATAGTGCCTATGCCCTAGACAGGTATTTTAATCCCTATGGGAGGGCCACCTACTAACTCGGGGTGGGGATTAGGTATGAGCGTCGGGGGTTGGGGGCCACTTTCGCATTCCAAATGAGACCTACGGAAAGAACAGTGGTCTCTAGTGAAGATTTGCTGGCCGTCGGAGTGAGGAAACTCACTCCAAGAGGAGATTTGGGCAACGTTCTCTCCACCTAGCTTGTTGTTGCCCAGGTAGAGTGTCCAGCAAGCTAGGTGGAGAGAACGTTGCCCAAATCTCCTCTTGGAGTGAGTTTCCTCACTCCGACGGCCAAATCTCCTCTTGGAGTGAGTTTCCTCACTCCGATGGCCAGCAAATCTTCACTAGAGACCACTGTTCTTTCCGTACGTCTCATATGGAATGCGAAAGTGGCCCCCAACCCCCGACGCTCATACCTAATCCCCACCCCGAGTTAGTAGGTGGCCCTCCCATAGGGATTAAAATACCTGTCTAGGGCATAGGCACTATAGTAAGTCTCTCTCTCTCTCTCCCTCCCTCCCTCCCTCCCTCCCTCCCCCGTCTGGAACTATCGTGGACTGCAATAACCCTTTACTGGCCCGTAACGCACATTTGAGGGTTGTAGTTAATTCTTTGCTTCAGTATTCACTGAGGAAGATGTAAGAGATATACTCATGGCAAAAACTTCTCTGATTTTTTTCTTCGAGGATTCAGTCAATTAAACGCTATCACAAATGGAAGACCAAAAACACCTCTATTTCCTCCATAAATTCAAGGGACATTGATAATTTTATTTTTAATCTAGATAAATGACCTCATATAGGCAAAATTGAACGGAGCCTTAGGGCTGAAGAAACATACTACCAGAGCACGGAAACCATCTCTGAACAATATATATCATGGCCCTATGAAGAAGGTGAAAACCGAAACACGGACCGTGTGGGCGCAATTATCCTCATGGCACAGAGTCGAACAGTTTCTTCACTTCACGTCACTTGAATAAGCTAAGTAGTGATACTACGAATATATGTAAAGATTAAAAAAACCATTGAAGGATTTATGAATTTCATCAAGGTGAACTGACACACATAAAAAAATGATAAAAAAATGCTTTTAATAGAAACATAGAAATGACGGCAGAAGAAGACCAAATGGCCCATCTAGTCTGCCCAGCAAGCTTCACACATTTTTTCTCTCATACTTATCTGTTTCTCTTAGCTCTTGGTTCTATTTCCCTTCCACCCCCACCTTTAATTTAGAGAGCAGTGATGGAGCTGCATCCAAGTGAAATATCTAGCTTGATTAGTTAGGGGTAGTAGCCGCCGCAATAAGCAAGCTACACCCATGCTTATTTGTTTTACCCAGACTATGTTATACAGCCCTTATCGGTTGTTTTTCTTCTCCCCTGCCAATAAGCAAGCTTCTCCCCTGCCAATAAGCAAGCTACACCCATGCTTATTTGTTTTACCCAGACTATGTTATACAGCCCTTATTGGTTGTTTTTCTTCTCCCCTGCCGTTGAAGCAGGGAGCTATGCTGGATATGCGTGAAGTATCAGTTTTCTTTTTTTTCTCCCCTGCCGTTGAAGCAGAGAGCTATGCTGGATATGCGTGAAGTATCAGTCTTCTCCCATGCTGTTGAAGCAGAGAGCCATGCTGGATATGCATCGAAAGTGAAATATCAGGCACATTTGGTTTGGGGTAGTAACCGCCGTAACAAGCCAGCTACTCCCCGCTTTGTGAGTGCGAACCCTCTTTTCTTCTCCCCTGCCGTTAAAGCAGAGAGCTCTGCTGGATGTGTGAAGTATCAGTTTTTCTTCTCCCCTGCCGTTGAAGCAGAGAACTATGCTGTATATGCATTGAAAGTGAAGTATCAGGCTTATTTGATTTGGGGTAGTAACCGCCGTAACAAGCCAGCTACTCCCCTCTTTGTGAGTGTGAATCCTTTTTTCCACATTTCCTCTTGCTGTTGAAGCTTAGAGCGATGTTGGAGTCACAGTAAGCATATGTATGTTTATTTAATAAGGGTATTGTCTCCAGGCAGTAGCCATCATTCTGGCCGAGTCACCCACTCTTCATTGGCGGCCTCTTGACTACCACATTGAGTGGTAGTGCGATATATACTACTTGCTATTCAGCACACTCATTCATACTAAGGCTCCGTTCAATTTTGCCTATATGAGGTCATTTATCTAGATTAAAAATAAAATTATCAATGTCCTTTGAATTTATGGAGGAAATTTGTGATAGAGATATACTCATGCCAGAAATGATATTCAAAGGTGATGATTCAGAGGAACTGAAACAAATCTCAGCGAACCTGGAAGATGTACTAGGGCAAATCACCTCTGGGGTGTATACCAGATGGTATACATCCCAGAGTGCTGAAAGAACTGAGAAATGAACTTGTGGACCTGCTGTTGGAAATTTGTAAACTATCAATAATATCATCTATGGTATCTGAAGACTGGAAGATTGTCAATGTAATGCCAATCTTTAAAAAGGGATCAAGGGGTGAGCCAGGAAATTACAGACCAGTGAGCCTGACGTCTGTGCCAGGCAAATGGTAGAAACTATCATAAAGAACAAAATTGCTGAACATATAGATAAGCATAGTTTAATGGGACAAAGCCAACATGGATTTAGCCAAGGGAAGTCTTGCCTCACCAATTTGCTACATTTTTGTGAAGGCGTAAATAAACATATGGATAAAGGTAAGCTAGCTGATAAAAGTGTATCTGGATTTCCAGAAAGCATTTGACAAAGTTCCTCATGAAAGACTTCTTAGAGGGCAGTGTCCTATGTGGATTGCCAGCTGGTTATAAGATATGAAACAGAGAGTAGGGCTAAATGGTAAATTTTCCCAATGGAAAAAGGTGAATATTGGAGTGCCCCAGGAATCTGTTCAACCTTTCAATCATACATTAAGAAAGGTGGAAAGAAGGCAAAACGATCACCGGCATGGTTAAAAGGGGAGGTGAAAGAAGCTATTTTAGCCAAAAGATCTTCATTCAAAAATTGGAAGAAGGCTCTAACACAGACCTGGGCAAGGGGCGGCCCGCGGGCTGAATCCGGCCCGCCTACGGTCTGAATCCGGCCCGCCCACTGCTGAGAGCAGACGGGGAATGAGGCACTGCTGCCTTCCCTTGCAGAGGGAAGGCAGCAGTTCATTCTCCGCTCCCCGATTGGCCGGCCAATCGGGGAGCGAGGGAGCGGAGAATGAACTGGGTTTTTTTTTACAGCGTCCGGGGGGGGGGGGGGGGGGGAGGAGGGAAGTGACTCGAGCGAAGGCACGCTGTCCGATTGGCCGGTGCTGGGCAAGCCTTGCCCAGCACCGGCCAATCGGGCAGCGTGCCTTCGCTCGAGTTTCTTTCCTACATATGTCACGGAGTTTTTTGCCGGTCCGCGGCGCGCGCTCCCGGTCTCTCCCGCTGCCATTGCCGCTGGGCTGTCAGCACGTTCAAGCCCAGTGGAAACGGCAGCGGTGTTGGAAGAAGCTATGGCACCCGCGGCTGGCCTTTTCTTCTTCCCGCGCCTGCACCCCCCCCTCCCGTGACCCGAAACAGGAAGTGATACACGGAGCGGTGCGCGGGAAGGAGAAAGAGCCGTGCCGCGTCGGCTGCAGCATCGGCCCCCGAGCAATTGAACCAGCCGGCAATCGAGAGGAGTCAGCAGCATGAGCCTCCCGCGGCCGAAGGGATTCTTCTTTCTTGGCCTGCGGGGGCTCATGCTGCTGACTCCTTTCTCGATTGCCGGCTGGTTCAATTGCTCGGGGGCCGATGCTGCAGCCGACGCGGGTACGGCTCTTTCTCCTTCCCGCGCACCGCTCCGTGTATCACTTCCTGTTTCGGGTCACGGGAGGGGGGGGTGCAGGCGCGGGAAGAAGAAAAGGCCAGCCGCGGGTGCCATAGCTTCTTCCAACACCGCTGCCGTTTCCACTGGGCTTGAACGTGCTGACAGCCCAGCGGCAACGGCAGCGGGAGAGAGACCGGGAGCGCGCGCCGCGGACCGGCAAAAAACTCCGTGACATATGTAGGGGGAAGAGGAAGTGAGTAAGAGAGAGTGAGAAGCAGCCAGCCAGCCTGTGTGTGATTGAGTGGTCAGAGAGCTGATGTTTGTGTGTATGTGAGAGACAATGAAAGTGATTGCTCAGGGAGATGACTGATGTGTATGTGAGAGTGTGAGGCATTAGTCAGGGAGGTGACTGATGTGTGTGTGTGTGTGTGTGTGAGAGAAAAAGCATGGAAGTGAGAAGTCTGGGTATGTGGGAAAGCATGAGCATAAGAAGCCTGGAGTTGTGGGAGTGAGAAACCTGGGTGAGTGTGCATGCATGAGAGAGAGAGACTGCTTGGTAAGGTGACTGTGTGTGTGAGAGAAAAAGACTGGTGTGTGTGAATGTGAGAGAATGTGATTCAGGGAATGAGAAGCCTGTGCACGTGGAGAGTGAGCATGGAAATGAGAGAGACTGGTGTGTGTGTAACAGAGAGAAAGTGATTATGGGAATGAGAAGCCTGTGCATGTGAAGAGAGTGAGCATGAGAGTGAGAAACCTGGGTGTGTGTGAGACACAGCATGGGAGGGAGAAGCCTGTATATCTGAAAGAGAACTTGGGAGTGGGAAGCCTGTGTGTGTGTGTATGCATGAGTGAGATCAGGTGACTGGTGTGTGTGTGTGTGTGTGAGAGAGAGAGAGAAAAAGTGATTATGGGAATGAGAAGCCTGTGCATGTGAAGAGAGTGAGCATGGGAGTGAGAAACCCGGGTGTGTGTGAGACACATCATGGGAGGGAGAAGCCGGTATATCTGAAAGAGAACATGGGAGTGAGAGACTGGTGTGTGTGTGTGTGAGAGAGAGAAAGAAAGTGATTTTGGGAATGAGAAGCCTGTGCATGTGGAGAGAACAAGCATGGGAGTGAGAGACTGGTGAGTGAGTGTGTGTGTGTGTGAGAGAGAGAGACAGAGAAAGTGATTATGAGAGTGAGAAGATCATATATGCAAGTAGAACACGGGAGTGGGAAGCCTGTGTGTGTGTGTGTGTATGGCATGAGAGAAACTGTTCAGGAAGGTGACTGGTGTGTGTGTGCCAAAGACTGTTTGGGAGATGATTGGTGTGTGAGAGACAGAAACTGGTCATGGGGGCATGACTGGTATGGTGTGTGTGTGAGAGACATGGGCACTAAGGAAGAGGACCATAAGTATAGAGCTTAGCTTCTACTGCTGCTTCTGGTGTGTGCCATGGCCTGCAGGGAAGGGGAGTAGGAGAGCTGCTGGAGGGGGTAAGTAAAGGTGGCTTTAAGTTTATTTTTCTTGACTGCCATTTTAATTGTGTGATGTCTGCTTTTTTGAAATATTTTATTGGTGTTTGGAGAATGTTTAATAGTTTTTATGAGTTTTTAATTGTTGGATGTTATTCTGTTCATAGCTGTTTAGAAACATTTATTCTGCTTATTAGTATAGTTTTACAATTATTTCTGTTTGGGGATCTATAGCTGCTTGTTAGTTCTGTTTTCCTAATAAGAGGTGTATTGGTGTTTAGGGTCTGATGTAATATTTGTAGTGTTGCCTTTTCATAGATAGGGTTGCTCCTGTTTGAGTGTATTCCATAATACAGGTGTAACTGTGTGCGGATTAGTTTATGTGCATTACTACAGATCCTGGGAGTATGTTAGGTCGGTTCTGTGTCTGTTACCGAGATGAGATATTTTGCTAGCATGTAAGCGTTTGTATCGGTCTTATTTGTTGTGTTTTCTCAGAGGACATACATTGGTGGTAAACTGCTGTCTTTTCATAAGTAGGGCTATTGAGAACTGAGTTAATTATATTAGTCCGGCCCTCTAAAACCATCCCAATTTCTCATGCGGCCCCATGGGAAAATTAATTGCCCACCCCTGCTCTAACAGAAGAAAATAGGATAATGCATAAACATTGGCAAGTTAAATGTAAGACATTGATAAGACAAGCTAAGAGAGAATTTGAAAAGAAGTTGGCCGTAGAGGCAAAAACTCACAGTAAAAGCTTTTTAAAATATATCTGAAGCAGAAAACCTGGGAGGGAGTCAGTTGGACCGTTAGATGATCGAGGGGTTAAAGGGGCAATTAGAGAAGATAAAGCCATCGCGGAAAGATTAAATGATTTTTTTTTGCTTCAGTGTTTACTGAAGAGGATGTTGGGGCGATATCCATATCAGAGAAGGTTTTCATGGGTAATGATTCAGATGGACTGAACCAAATCACGGTGAACCTAGAAAATGTGGTAGGCCTGATTGACAAACTGAAGAGTAGTAAATCACCTGGACCAGATTGTATAAACCCCAGGGTTCTGAAGGAACTAAAAAATGAAATTTCAGACCTATTAGTAAAAATTTGTAACCTATCATTAAAATCATCCATTGTAGCTGAAGACTGGAGGGTGGCTAATGTAACCCCAATGTTTAAAAAGGGCTCCAGGGGCGATCCGGGAAACTACAGACCAGTTAGCCGGACTTCAGTACCAGAAAAAATAGTGGAAAGTGTTCTAAATATCAAAATCACAGAACATATAGAAAGAATTGGTTTAATGGAACAAAGTCAGTATAGCTTTACCCAAGGCAAGTCTTGCCTCACAAATCTGCTTCCCTTTTTTGACGGTTAATAAACATGTTGATAAAGGTGAACCGGTAGATGTAGTATATTTGGATTTTCAGAAGGCGTCTGACAAAGTTCCTCATGAGAGGCGCCTAGGAAAAGTAAAAAGTCATGGGATAGATGGCGATGTCCTTTCGTGGATTACAAACTGACTAAAAGACAGGAAACAGAGAGTAGGATTAAATGGACAATTTTCTCAGTGGAAGGGAGTGGGCAGTGGAGTGCTTCAGGGATCTGTATTGGGACCCTTACTTTTCAATATATTTATAAATGATCTGGAAAGAAATACGACGAGTGAGATAATCAAATTTGCAGAAGATAAAAAATTGTTCAGAGTAGTTAAATCACAAGCAGATTGTGATAAATTGCAGGAAGACCTTGTGAGACTGGAATGGCAAGGTGTTGCATATAGGGAAAAATAACCCATGCTAAAGTTACACAATACATATTAGGAGCTACCACCCAAGAAAGAGATCTAGGCGTCATAGTGGATAACACATTGAAATCATCGGTTCAGTGTGCTGCCGCAGTCAAAAAAGCAAACAGAATGTTGGGAATTATTAGATAGGGATTGGTGACTAAAACGGAAAATGTCATAATGCCTCTGTATCGCTCCATGGTGAGACCGCACCTTGAATACTGTGTACAATTCTGGTCGCCGCATCTCAAAAAAGATATAGTTGTGATGGAGAAGGTACAGAGCAGGGCGACCAAAATGATAAAGGGAATGGAATAGCTCCCCTATGAGGAAAGACTAAAGAGGTTAGGACTTTTCAGCTTGGAGAAGAGATGGCTGAGGGGGGGATATGATTGAGGTGTTTAAAATCATGAGAGGTCTAGAACAGGTTAATGTGAATCAGTTATTTACCGTACTCTTTCGGATAATAGAAAGACGAGGGGGCACTCCATGAAGTTAGCATGTGGCACATTTAAAACTAATCGGAGAAAGTTCTTTTTCACTCAGTGCACAATTAAACTCTGGAATTTGTTGCCAGAGGATTTGGTTAGTGCAGTTAGTGTAGCTGTGTTTATAAAAGGATTGGATAAGTTCTTATTTATTTATTTATCTATTTATTTATTTATTTATTTATTTATTTAATTTTATATACCGACAACCGTTTGCACATTGTGCCGGTTTACAAGTAACTTACAACCAAAAGATATATAGGCAAGGCCTTTACAAGTAACAGTATGTAACATAAACGTCGTAACAGAGCAAGTAACTAAATAACTTAGTGGAGAAGTCCATTACCTGCTATTTATTAAGTTTACTTACAGGCCGATACAGTAAGGGCGCGTAATAAAAAGTGCGGCAGTGCCGGGCGCCCGCTCCTTTGCCGCGCGCACAGTTCGGATCACATACCGCTAGATACAGTATTTAAATGGCATGCAAATGCAAGCCGCGTCCAAATCGCGTCCATGAAGCGCAATCCATTTTACTGTATAGAGCGCTATAAAGCGCCTATACAGTATCCTGGGTGCGCTGGTACCTGTCATTTCAAAAGTCATTTCAAATGACATTTCAGATGACAGATACCAGGAAGTGGATGGTTCTCCTACTGTCGGGCATCGGGGATTGCCAGTCCTCTCTCCCCCCCCCTCCCGAAGCAAGGCGCAGGGCGAAAATCGACTCAACATGTTATTAAAGCAAATAGAAATTGTAACAAAATTGTAGCAGCCCCAGTCCTCTCTCCCCTCCTCCCGAGGCGCCCACTGTGGCTCTCCTGCCTCCTGGGGGTAGCCGGCAGCGAAAGCGGCTTCCAGCAGCCCCGCTGGCGAAGGTGCATGAACGCACGTCCAATTTGGGCGCTCAAGCAGCGAAGGTGCATGAGCACACGCCGTGACCTTGGACGTCCATCCGGGCGCTCAGGTCACGGCGTGCGCTCATGCGCCTTCGTTGCTTGAGCGCCCAAATTGGACGTGCGTTCATGCACCTTCGCTGGTGGGGCTGCTGGAAGCCGCTTTCGCCATCGGCTGCCCCTGGGAGGCAGGAGAGCCGCGGTGGACGCCTCGGGAGGAGGGGAGATACATGAACGCACGTCCAATTTGGGCGCTCAAGCAGCGAAGGTGCATGAGCGCTCGCTGTGACGTTGGACGTCCATCCGGGAGCTCAAGTCACGGCGTGCGCTCATGCGCCTTCGCTGCTTGAGTGCCCAAATTGGACGTGCGTTCATGCACCTTCGCCGGCGGGGCTGCTGGAAGCCGCTTTCGCCGCCGGCTGCCCCCGGGAGGCAGGAGAGCCGCAGTTGGCGCCTCGGGAGGAGGGGAGAGAGGACTGGTGCTGCTGGAAGCATGCAGTAAGTTTACTTTTGTTACAATTTCTATTTGCTTTAATAACATGTCAAGTCGATTTTCGCCCTGTGCCTTGCTTCGGGAGGGGGGGGAGAGAGGACTGGCAATCCCCAATGCCCGAGTGTAGGAGAACCAGGCCCAAGCATAGGAGAACCAGGCCACACCATGTTACTCGCTTGCTCCAACCCACCCACTTATTTGACCGGAGCCTGCCTATTGCTGTCACATCCCTCTAACGCCAGGGTCAGGGTAGGCGGTAAATTAGCGGGTTAAAGACGCGGCAAAACAGTTGGTTAAAAAGGCGATAATTGGGCCGCACGTTACTGTATGGGAGGGAATAGCTAATCCGATCGTTTACATATGATATACATGCCGCGGGGGGAAAGGGATACCCGTCGATTTAAAGAAGCGGTAAAGATTGATAAAAACGGATAGTGAATCACGGGTTAAACTTACGTGGCCAAATTGTGGGTAGAAAGCGGGTTAGAAACAGGGTAACCACGGCCGCGCTTTACTGTATCGGCCTGTTAGAAAATAGCTACTGCTATTGCTAGCAACAGTAGTGTGGAATAGACTTAGTTTTTGGGTACTTGCCAGGTTCTTGTGGCCTGGATTGGCCACTGTTGGAAGCAGGATGCTGGGCTTGATGGTCTGACCCAGTATTTATTTATTTATTTATTTATTTATTTATGGTTTTTTATATACCGATCTTCTTGCATTGGATACAAATCAAACCGGTTTACAGTGAAACAATAAAACTTGCCTGAGAGCATTACATAGAACCTAGAACATATAAAAAACTTTAAGTAACATGGTATTGAAGTTAACATCTTATACTAGTTGCCTTGCAAAAAGCCAATAAAGTTAAAGTTAACAAGCAGTTGAATGCATCGAATGATTTTGGGCTAGAATGCAGGGGGAGGACGGCGGAGGGAGAACAAGGGGGAGGGAGGATAAGAAAAATAAAGGATCAAGATTGAATGGTGGATTTAGGGGCGGGTTTGAGAGCGGATTGATAACATATAAAACAAATCATAGTTGCCAAGGGAAGTAATTGTGAGCAATAGCGAAAGTGTATTGCTAGCAAGCGGGATCAGGGAAACGCTAGGCTGAATAGCCATGTTTTCAGTTTTTTCTTGAAGGAAAGCGGGCAGGGGTCTTGTCTGAGGTCTGGTGGGAGGGTGTTCCAATGGGTAGGACCTGCAGTGGAAAGTGCCCTATTCCTTAGCGAGGTTTTGGCTTGAGGGACAAAAAGGGTGCCTTGGTATGCTTTTCTAATCGGTCTCGTGGAGTTGTTGGTGCACAGCTGAAAGGTAAGAACAATTGGGACTAGGTTGTGTAGGGTTTTGTGCATGATGGTCAGAACTTTGTAGAGAACTCTGTATTTGATCGGGAGCCAGTGGAGGTTGTAGAGGATGGGCGTGATGTGGTCTCTCTTATTAGAGTTAGTCAAGATCCTGGCCGCTGAATTCTGTAACATCTGTAAAGGCTTAATGGTGGTAGCTGGTAGACCGAGCAGCAAAGAGTTACAGTAATCAGCTTTGGTAAGGATGATTGATTGTAGAACAAGGCGGAAATCGTGTGAGTGCAGAAGGGGTTTTAGCTTTTTAAGAACTTGTAATTTGAAAAAGCACTCTTTAGTCGTGTTGTTTACAAATCTTTTGAGGTTCAGCTGATTGTCCAGGAGCACGCCTAGATCTCTTACATAAGACGTGTTTTTGAGGTTGTCCAGAATAGTTGAAGGGAGGTTGGGGAGAGAGTTGAAGTCTTCTTGTGGTTGACCCGTTATAAGGGAGGCTGTCTCTCTAGAAATGGGGTTGTCTTCCTGGGAGATAATGAGGTATTCAGTCTTGTCTTTGTTGATGACTAAGTTAAGAACATAAGAACATAAGAAAATGCCATACTGGGTCAGACCAAGGGTCCATCAAGCCCAGCATCCTGTTTAGTGAGGAGTGAGCTGATTTCCTGAAAGCAAGTCTCCCAGAAGATTAAAGATTTTTGTAGGGACTCCTTAATCGAGATGAGAATTTGAACGTCATCCGCGTATACGAGATGTTTGATTTTCAGCTTAGAAAGGAGGAAGCAGAGAGGTAGAAGATAAATGTTGAAAAGGGTTGGTGAGAGGGAAGAATCTTGAGGGACTCCCAGGTTAGAGCTGATTGGCTGTGATTCTTTGTTATTGATTTTGACCTTGAATGATCTGTTGCTGAGAAATGAATGGAACCAGTCGAAGGCAGTGCCTGAAATACCAATGTCAGCTAGTCGGTCTAGAAGGATTGAATGGTTGACTGTATCAAAGTATGGCATGTTCTTATGTTCTGATGTTCTTAAGAGTAACCCAAATTGTAGTTACAAAATGCAAGGTTCCACATTAGGAGTCACCACTCAGAAAAAGGATCTAGGTGTCATCATTGAAAATATGTTGAAATCGGAGGGAAAACAAGATGGCGACCTGAGAGGTTGTGACTCTGTTTGTTCCTACTTCAAGATTCCTAAAATAAGCCTTTCTAGCGCTTTACCTCGTGAAAAATGCCTCATAAAAGAAAGGGTAA
The DNA here is from genome assembly GCF_901001135.1 of Rhinatrema bivittatum. Classification (NCBI taxonomy): domain Eukaryota; kingdom Metazoa; phylum Chordata; class Amphibia; order Gymnophiona; family Rhinatrematidae; genus Rhinatrema; species Rhinatrema bivittatum. The sequence goes on from NC_042617.1 coordinate 59,098,376, forward strand.
GATCTGAATTTACCCACCCAACCCAGAGATTATATTGGGGCAACATCTAATATCTGAGTTCACCTCTGCCGCACCTGAATTGAGGGCTTCAACTCCTGCTGGAGAGTTGGCGAGAGGAGATCCATACTCTCCTGGGGAATTGTCGTTGAGCCCTCCTGATCCAAGAATGCCGCTGAGAGCTTTGCAGCTAACCAGTGATGGAGGAGCTGAGTCGCAGCTCGATGACCTCACTGAGCGTGCTCAGTCAGGTGGCTCAGACGCTGCTGGAGCGGTTGGGGGAGCGTCGATAATCCGAGTAACTGCTTCTGAGGAGGTTGAGAGAGAGGAAGAAACCGGCATCCCCAGAACATCGGGAGTTGGTGGTCTGTCTACCGGAATTGGGGTAAGACGGCAGTAGTCTCACCCTTGATTCGATCTGGGACCTTATAGCGGGTATGGCGTCCAACCTATATGATCAAGCCATAAAACTGGATGATATTTCGAGTAAAGTCGAGGTACTTGGGCGGGATCAGCAACAGAAATTTGGAGAACATGATAATGCCTTGCAAAAAGTTAATGAGAATATAAAGAATCTCCAGAGTGAAAATGCCACCATTATTAATTGAAAGGGTCACCTCTTTGAGAAGAATTGAATTGATTGAAAATTACATAAGGCATCTAAATTTAAGATTTCTCAATTTTCCTATCTTAATGGGTGAAATACCTCTGTTGTCTTAAATACGCTCAAGAGACTCTTAAAATTCCTCAGGATGAGATTCCACCGGTTAAGAAATTGTTTTTTCTTCCTAAAAGGAGCAGTAATGTCTCTGTATTTCCAAATCAGCAAGGGTGGGACTTTAAAAATCTGACCGAGTACTTAGAAAACTCGAACATTGAGATTGTGGACAAATCTGTTCTGTTTGTTTCTTTTTTTGATGAAGCTGGTGTTAGTAAAATCATGAAGAATTACTTCCAAAATATAGATGGGATATATAATGGTCGTCTCGTACGAGTATACCTGGACATATCTACCCAACAACGTAGAAAGAGTTGTTTACAGATGCACTCCGAAGCCCTAGCACTACCCATGCAAATGTATCATCAAACTGGCTAGGAACACATATATCTTCTTTGTACCAGACCAGTTGAGGGCTTTTTTGGATGGGAGGAGGCAATCCATTGAGGCTTTAAGGGAGGATACATAGGTAATAGGGGTGTGAGATGTGGAAGCCTTATTCTGTAAAAGTTTTACTTATGTACTCTGAAAAGTTGTTTCTTTTCTCTCCATAGTTTCCTATGTATTAATAGAAAAAAATGTGTTTAATTTAAATCCATTAACAGTGGGTAAAGGGTTAAAGGTTACAGAAAATAGGAAAGTAAATAAAGCAGGCATCAGAACATCAGCACTCAGCACTTAGGTCAATATGTGTGTATTTGTTATTTTATTAATTACCGCTAAAGTAAATAAAAATATACAGTACAAAAGAGTTCTACATGTAAATTAACACTGTTACATGTATGAAAAGGACAAGATTTATGACAATCATCAAATAGTCTTTATTTTGGAAATTTATGAAACCGGAACCTTGTTGGCACTTTTGTATAACGTATTTCTCAATTCAATTTTTAACATTACTATATGTGCCTTTTTGTAAACCGTTGTGATGGTATATAACCTAACGACGGTATAGAAAAGATTTTAAATAAATACATTTCTTCTTTTCTTTTCTTATATTTCCAATGCAAAAGATTATTTTATATATTTTTGAAAGATGATAAAAAATTAAAAAAAAAGAAAATATGTTGAAATCTTCTGCTCAGTGTGCAGCAGCAGCTAAGAAAGCGAATAGAATGCTAGGAATTATTAAGAAAGGAATGGAGAATAAAACAAAGAATATCATAATGCCTCTGTATAGCTCCATGGTGCGACCTCATCTTGAGTATTGTGTTCAATTCTGGTCACCACATCTCAAGAAAGATATAGCAGAATTAGAAAAGGTACAGAGAAGGGCTACCAAGATGATAAAGGGGATGGAACAATTCCCGTATGAAGAAAGGCTAAAGAGATTAGGACTCTTCAGCTTGGAGAAGAGACAGCTGAGGAGAGATGTGATAGAGGTCTATAAAATAACGAGTGGAATGGAATGAGTAAATGTTAATCAGTTGTTTACACTTTTGTAAAGTACAAAGACTAGGGGACACATAAGAACATATGAAAATGCCATACTGAGTCAGACCAAGGGTCCATCAAGCCCAGCATCCTGCTTCCAACAGTGGCCAATCCAGGCCACAAGAACCTGGCAAGTACCCAAAAGACACACAATGAAGTTACTGGGTAATACATTTAAAACTAATAAGAGAAAATATTTGTTTTACTCAATGCATAATTAAGCTCTGGAATTCATTGTCAGAGTATGTAGTGAAAGCTAATAGTATAGCTGCATTTAAAAAAGCTTTGGACACGTTCCTGGAGAAAAAGTCCATTAACATTTATTAAGGGAGAATTGCAGAAATCCACTGCTTATTCTTGGGATCCTGCCAGGTATTTGTGACCTGGCTTGGCCACTGTTGGAAACTGGATACTGGTCTTGATGGACCCTTGGTCTGACCCGGTATGGCAAGCCTCATGTTCTTATATTCTAAGTGGAACTGGAAGTTGTTTCCTAGCAGCCAGAAATTTCATGAAACCAGATGTTTTCCTTGGGGAAAAGTTCTTCATTGCGGCACCAGTATTTAGGCAAGTCACAGTCCTATTGTTGAAATAAGAGGAATAACTGGGAGGGTTCCAGTTACAGAACTGGGGACCTTAAATGAGGTTCGTTCGGTCCACTCCTTTATTGTGCATATAGGAGGCTGTTTGTCCCAGTTTTACAAAGAGTGAACCAAGATTATAATAGATTAATTGGTCCTGTCCATGATAAAAGACAGCTACATCATAGAATTTGCTCATCTAGTACTCAACACCTTCATGGTTTCTCTGTGTGCCACACAGGAAAAGAGGGAGGTGGTGAAGTGCACTTTTCAGCACAATGATCTGTGGGAAAATATTTTAAGGAGTTAGTTTGCGGAAGAATATTAAGAACATAAGAACATAAGAATTGCCATGCTGGGTCAGACCAAGGGTCCATCAAGCCCAGCATCCTGTTTCCAACAGAGGCCAAAACCAGGCCACAAGAACCTGGCAATTACCCAAACACTAAGAAGATCCCATGCTACTGATGCAATTAATAGCAGTGGCTATTCCCTAAGTAAAATTGATTAATAGCCATTAATGGACTTCTCCAAGAACTTATCCAAACCTTTTTTGAACCCAGCTACACTAACTGCACTAACCACATCCTCTGGCAACAAATTCCAGAGCTTTATTGTGCGTTGAGTGAAAAAGAATTTTCTCCGTTTAGTCTTAAATGTGCTACTTGCTAACTTCATGGAATGCCCCCTAGTCCTTCTATTATTCGACAGTGAAAATAACCGAGTCACATCTACTCGTTCAAGACCTCTCATGATCTTAAAGACCTCTATCATATCCCCCCTCAGCCGCGATAGAAGTAATGAAGTAGAGAATCACTGATATTATTAGTGTAATTATTTGATATAAGGCCCATAAGTTCTGAGAATAAATATGCCATTTTTCTTAGCTTGCTTGCAACAAAAAATAATTCATGATCATATATTGGAGAGCAGTTACTCAGAACGCTAATTGTGCAGATATCAGAGGAAAACAGGGCAATAGCCACTTGGCTACACCTAAGTGCTTGCTGATGTGATAAGAACAGCCAGTTGGGGCCTCAAGAACACATGGGAGTAGCCCAGAGAAGAAACTATAGCAAAGTTCAGAAGAATTAACTTAAAAAGAGCAACATGAGACAAGCTGTTTGAAATCAGAGAAAGAACAGCTCAGAAGAATAGCTTTGGACATTACCAGTGGTTAATGAAGTGCCTGATGAGCTGTTGCTGGTTTCCTGGCATGCTGTGTTCCCGTTCTTCCAAAGATATATCACATTGGGAACTGTGAAGGGAAGTATTTTTGTGTATTCTTTAATACAAACTCTAATCTTGTAAGCTTTTATTGCTTATTTTCAGACTTATAAGTAAAACTTTTATACTTATAAATAAGTGTGTTAGGTAATCTATGGCAAAATAATCACCAATTTTCCTACCCACTACATGATCCCTGTTCCAGAAGAGAAGAGAGGTCTCGGGTATTGCTCCATTTATTTTGTGGTTCCCAAAAAGGAGGGGACGTTTCAGCTGATTTTTGGATCTAAAGAAGGTCAACACTTGCTTGCAAGTGCCCCATTTAGTATGGAGTCTCTTCAGTCTGGGATTGCAGCAGTCAGGAAAGGAGAGTTTCTAGCATTCTTGGATCTTTTGGAGGCTCATCTGCATCAGTTCAAAAAAGGGGCAGGATATGGATGGGTCATGGGCAGGCTGAGTCAGTAAAATGAAGTCTGCGCTAAGTATTTATGTGAATGAGCACGTGTTGGGGTCCTTTACCACATAACTTTACTTCTGCTACGGATGGCGTGTAAGAAATAAAATAAAGTAAACTAGGCTAGTCAGCGGAGTTTTAAGGGTTGGGGCTAATATGGTAAAAGGGAGGCAAGTTAACTAGGGGGTTTAAGAAGTCCTCTCCTTTACTGGGGTGAACTGGGGAAGCAGGTAATTGCATCAGCACGCGTATCCACTAAAATCCCCCCCACTTACGTGATTGAGGCGGCATTTGCACACAGGTGCGCTTGTCAGTATAATGTGCGCACATCATGCGTATAGTCGATTTTATAACAAGTGCATGTATACGCGCAAATGGGCATATGTTATAAAATCGTCTTGTCCTTGTGCGTGAGTCAGCAAATGCGTGCACATGTGGAAGGATTTTGTTTTGCTGAGTTGATACCAGAATTTGAATATTTTTATTTTTGCATGTTGGGTTCTAATGTGAACTGTCCTAGTTCTTCTCCACATTCATTCTTATGATTACTATTTTATTGTAGTTATGATGATCACTGCCTTTCTAGAAAGAGGATTCATGAAAGAATACATTGATATTTATTTTATTACATGATTGATTGGATCTGATGTTTATGTTCTGTACTTTGTACATGATATTCTTGTGGATTTATAAACTACAGTATATATAAAATTAATACAGATTAATAAAGCATTTTAAATGTTCCTAAGTGATTGAAATAACTAAATTAAAATATTGTAAAGTTACACTCATGATGCATAACAGCTATTGCAGACTACTTAGAAATTCTTTGTCAGGTGCACGCTAAGGCATTATTTATGGCCAAGAGTATAACTAGTAGGGCTCAGACCTGTATGCCTACTGCCCACCAATGTTAACCTTGGGTCCCCCCCAAAAAATAAGTTCTGGCCGTGCCACTCATCTGCATATCCCTATCCACAGGGATCATCAGAGGTTCCTCAGATTTGTGGGTTTTGGGCAGGCATTTCCAGTTTCAAGCACTCCCCTTTGGTCAATATTTAGCAAAGTGATGGTGGTCGTATTAGTGACTTTGCTCAGAGGGGGTATTCTGGTGCTCCCATATTTGAATGTTTGGTTAATGCGAGCAAAGTCCAAGGAAGATTGTTGTTGTGCAGTGCACAGGGTGGTCAGTCTTTTATAGAGACTGGGTTTGGTGATCAATTTTGCCATTTCAGAGCTTGGAATAGCTGGGGGCCCACTTTGAGAAGAGTCTAGGCAAGGTGTTTCTCACAATGGAAATATGCTTGAAACTTCAGGGACAGGTGTAGCAATTATTGTAGATGAGACTTCCCAGAGTTTGGGATTATCTATAGGTGCTAGGACCCATGGCATCTACACTGGATCTGGTCCCCTTGGCATTGGCTCATATGTGGCCATTGCAGAGAGTGCTTCTTTCGCATTGTTATCCTCAGTCTCAGGATTTCAGCATTTGGCTTCCTTTTTGGGGGGATGCCAAGTGCAGTTTCCTGGTGGCTGTTGCAGGATACTTTGTTAAGGGAGTAGAGGATATCCCAGATTGGTTGAAGGTGATGATGCACACCTGTCTGATGGGCTAGGGGACTTTCTATCAGGGACCAATAGCTCAAGACTGATGGTCTGTAACAGAGGCATCCTGGTCAATCCGTCATTTGGAAACCTGGGCAATCAGGAAGGTATTGCTAGTCATCCATCCCCAGTCAGAGGCAAGGTGGTGAGAGTGCTGTCAGATAATGCGACAGCAGTGGCTTATATAAACAAATGGGGAGGGAGGGAGCTGAAGAACCAAGCTGTTTCCTTGGAAGCCGGAATGTTACTCAGGTGGATCAAAAAGCATGTGAAGTTGGAAAGTAGCGCTCGTTGGAGGATTTTAAAGTTCTTTGTGATTCAAAAGGTACAACTGAGAAATGAGGGGATTTATCCTTGGCGCTGAGATGGAACAGCGCTTCATTTTTTATTGGCAAAACGATGTCACCGTTTGGTTTAAATGGCCCAACTGAATGGTCTGCTTTCTATGAAGGAATCTTACCGATACACTGGGAGGTGATTTAGGGAGTTAATAGAATCATTCCAGTTTGAGCTTAGTTACCTTAGTACAGCAGGTTTGTAAAGGTTGGGGGAGAAACGGCTATTAGGTATAGCCTGCTGTATAGAAGTGTAAATTCAGGATTGGTAGGAGTCGTGTGGAATTTAATGGACAGTGGATATTCAGTGAGGTTAGGGGTTTGAGGATAGAAACATAGAAATGACTGCAGACGAAGACCAAACGGCCCATCCAGTCTGCCCAGCAAGCTTTCACACTTATTTTTTTTTCATACTTAGATGTTACTCTTGGCCCTTATAAGTAACTTTTTGGTTTTTCTATTTCCCCTTCCACCCCTGCCATCAATATAAATAACAGTGCTGGTGCTGCATCTAAGTGAGTATTCTTGCTAATTGTTTAGGGGTAGTACTGCATAATAAGCAAGCTATTCCCACGCTTGTTTAGCCAGCCTGTGCAATTCAGTCCTTATTGGATGTGTCTGAATATAAATCCTCTTTTCTTCATTCCCCCTGCCGTTGAAGCAGTGAGCCGCACTGGATATGTATTCCAAGTGAAGTATCAGGCTTAATTGATTCTGGGTAGTAACCGCCGTAACAAGCAAGCTACTCCCCTGCTTTTTTGTGGATGCAAATCCTTTTTTCCACATTTCCTCTTGCCATTGAAGCATAGAGCAATGTTGGTGTCGCATTAACAGTGAGTATGTTTTTTGAATAAGGGTATTAATCTCCAGGTAGTAGCCGTCATTCCCGCAAGCCACCCCATGCCTCTTCTCTTCATTCACATCCTCTAGACTTTATGGATCCACAGTGTTTATCCCACGCCCCTTTGAAATCCTTCACAGTTTTGGTCTTCACCACTTCCTCCGGCAGGGCGTTCCGGCATCCACCACCCTCTCCGTGAAGAAATACTTCCTGACATTGGTTCTGTGTCTTCCTCCCTGGAGCTTCAAATCGTGATCCTGGTTCTGCTGATTTTTTTCCAACGGAAAAGGTTTGTCGTTGTCTTTGGATCATAAAACCTTTCAAGTATCTGAAAGTCTGTATCATATCACCTCTGCTCCTCTTTCCTCCAGGGGTGTATATATTTAGATTCTTCAGTCTCTCCTCATAAGTCATTTGATGAAGACCCTCCACCTTTTTGGTCGCCCTTCTCTGGACCGCCTCCATCTTGTCTCTGTCTCTTTGGAGATACGGTCTCCAGAACTGAACACAGTACTCCAGGTGAGGCCGCACCAAGGACCTGTACAAGGAGATAATAAGAATGTTATGATTGTCTTATTGTGGGGATAATTGTTCATGGCAGGTGGTAATGAGTGATTTGGTCATTGAATTAGGATATAAATAGTTCCTGTTACATTGAAACATCATGGATGCAGAGTCTGCGATTAGCATCACTTCCGGTATTAGGGTGAGTACAGGTTAGTGCTTGTGCTTAGATCAGTATAGTTGTAAATTTATGAGTTGCGGTTGGAATTTAGCATGCACATACATTATGTATTATAGAAGAGACGAGAAATATGAGATGAGTGAAAAATGGTAAATCGTCATAGAAATTCAAACGTGGTTTTGATGGGTTGCATTGGAGATGAGAGAAAAAAGGTAAAACGTTATAAAAATGCAAACGTGGTGTTGTCGGATCGTATTGAAGAATAACGTGCATTTGAAAGAGATGGTGAGTTTTGGGGGTTAGGGATGTTATGTTGTGTGATAGAAGTGGGGAGTTATTTGGAATTTGTTTTTTGATATTATAGAATTGGTCGAGAGAAGAGATTTGGAAACAGGATGTGGATATGAATATCAGTAGATATAATTTGTCCTGAGGAAGCCCGTATATGAGAGGACGAAACAGAGAATTCTTTGTCGGAGAACGTGAAGATTTGGGAGGGTGAACTTTAAGAACGAGGAAGATATTACATCTGATAGTAAACTACGTCTATGAAAAATATAATGATTCATAATATCTGTTTGAACAATATTGAATGACATTGTATATTAAAGATAGGTAATATTAGTGATGGTTAAGAGGTATTTATATGTTGTGAATATCACCATGTGATATAAGGTGTTTTTAATGTGTGTGAATGGGAAGTAATGACTGTGATAGTTAGTTTTAATATGTATAGGTAGTATTTTGTATTAGTTTTCTAACAAATAACATTGAATAATGAATATGTAAATGTATTATTTTCTCTGGGGGTTGGTATTAGGTATTATAGTAAGATAAAATATAGTATACCTTCATTGTGATTATTACCTAATTGGTCTTAAGGAGATTGCAGAACCTTTCATCCAAGGGGAATAAAAATCTTCATGGTCTGTATGTCCATAGGATTCTTATAAGATACCTGAAGGTCACAAATAGCTTTCAGTGATCAGCTCGTTGTTTTGTGCTGTTTAATGGTCTTAATAAGAGGCAGAAAGCATCGAAGATTTCTATTGCTAGATGGGTTAAAAAGCAATTGCGTCAGCTTATGTTTGCTGGGCCTTTGCACCCATTCCACTAGGGATCAGACAGCATCTTGAGCTGTGCATGAGATAGTTTCCCCTCAGGAGATCTGTAAGACAACCTTGTGGTCTTCGTTACACACTTTTGCTGAGCACTACCGGTTGGATGTTCAAATGCTGGGCAGAGAGGTGTTTGGTGCGAGTGTGTTGCGAGCAGGTCTTTCAGATTTCTGTCCACTGTAGAAAGGCTTGGGTATATCCTATGCATCTGGACTGGTCTGGGGGACGATAAGGAAGGAAAAATTTAGTTCTTGCCTGCTAATTATTTTCTTTGAGTCCCACAGACCAGTCCAGAATCCTGGCCTTGGTTTTCTGAAGACCACTCTTTCTGCTATGAATTATCATAACAGTTGAGTTTGCTTCTGGTGTTTACTCCATCTTGAAGAGTTTTGAAGTTGAAGTTGTGATTTTTCCATCACATTCCTGCTTGTGGGAAGTAAAGGGGTTTTGGTTTTAGCTTTGTTAGAAAGTTACTCAGAGACTGTAGGTGGTACAGTAGCTTAAGTACCAAGGGAAGTCTTGCCTAACAAATCTGCTTCATTTTTTGAAGGGGTTAATAAACATGTGGATAAAGGTGAACCGGTAGATGTAGTGTATTTGGATTTTCAGAAGGCGTTTGACAAAGTCCCTCATGAGAGGCTTCTACGAAAACTAAAAAGTCATGGGACAGGAGGCGATGTCCTTTCGTGGTTAAAAGACAGGAAACAGAGAGTAGGATTAAATGGTCAATTTTCTCAGTGGAAAAGGTTAAACAGTGGAGTGCCTCAGGGATCTGTTCTTGGACCGGTGCTTTTCAATATATATAAATGATCTGGAAAGGAATACGACGAGTGAGGTTATCAAATTTGCGGATGATACAAAATTATTCAGAGTAGTTAAATCACAAGCAGACTGTGATACATTACAGGAGGACCTTGCAAGACTGGAAGATTGGGCATCCAAATGGCAGATGAAATTTAATGTGGACAAGTGCAAGGTGTTGCATATAGGGAAAAATCCCTTGCTGTAGTTACACGATGTTAGGTTCCATATTAGGAGCTACCACCCAGGAAAAAGATCTAGGCATCATAGTGGATAATACTTTAAAATCGTTGGCTCAGTGTGCTGCAGCAGTCAAAAAAGCAAATAGAATGTTAGGATTATTAGGAAGGGAATGGTTAATAGAACGGAAAATGTCATAATGCCTCTGTATCGCTCCATGGTGAGACTGCACCTTGAATACTGTGTACAATTCTGGTCGACGCATCTGAAAAAAGATATAGTTGCGATGGAGAAGGTACAGAGAAGGGCAACCAAAATGATAAAGGGGATGGAACAGCTCCCCTATGAGGAAAGGCTGAAGAGGTTAGGGCTGTTCAGCTTGGAGAAGAGACGGCTGAGGGGGGATATGATAGAGGTCTTTAAGATCATGAGAGGTCTTGAACGAGTAGATGTGACTCGGTTATTTACACTTTCGAATAATAGAAGGACTAGGGGGCATTCCATGAAATTAGCAAGTAACACATTTAAGACTAATCGGAGAAAATTCTTTTTCACTCAACGCACAATAAAGCTCTGGAATTTGTTGCCACAGGAGGTGGTTAGTGCAGTTAGTGTAGCTGGGTTCAAAAAAGATTTGGATAAGTTCTTGGAGGAAAAGGCCATTAATGGCTATTAATCAATTATACTTAGGCAATAGCCACTGCTATTAACTGCATCAGTAGCATGGGTTCTTCTTAGTGTTTGGGTAATTGCCAGGTTCTTGTGGCCTGGTTTTGGCCTCTGTGGAAACAGGATGCTGGGATTGATGGACCCTTGGTCTGACCCAGCATGGCAATTTCTTATGTTCTTATGTTCTTAAGAGTGCAGCGAAGATCTTGTTCTCTGTCTCCATCTGCTGGTAGAGGAGAAGAACCCATGCATCTAGATTGACTTGGGGGACAATAAGGAAAGAAAATTAGCAGGTAAGAACCATATTTTTCATTTTCATACATAAACTACTGTTTTACCTGCAGAGGTGCTTTAGAAAATTACTAGTTCTGTGTTGGAGCACTCAAAAACTGAAATGTGTTTCAGAAATGAATGAGGAATTGTAGGAAGGAATGGATGCATGAGGACTTCCATATTTTCTACTTTGTTTTGTGGGAAAAGATTTCCTGACAATTTCTTACTTCTGTTTCCCGAAATATGTGAGACCATTTCACACATTATTCAACACTGGCCTTGTTTTGACTGAACATCTTTAGCATTTTCTGACCTTATATCATATCTAGAAGAAAGTACTATATTCTTTGTGCACTTACAAGGAACTCATAGAAATTCAGAGGAAACTTTTCAAAGTGATCTAAGTAGATAAAAAGCATTTTATCCACGTTAATTGGCTATCTGATAATTGCCCTTCCTAACAGCTCGATACTGTAAGGCCGCGGTAGAAACAGTGCAGCAGTGTCAGGCGCACCCTTCCTCCCCGCACGCACAGTTCTCTTCACTTAGCGCCCGATACTCTCTTCTAATTGCATGCAAATGCATGCCGCGGCTGTGAAGCCTTAGGCAAGCGTTAGGACCGCGCAACCCATTTTACTGTATAGAGCGCCTATACAGTATCCTGGGTTCGCGGGCCTAACGCTTCACGGCCGCGCTGGTATCTGTTATTTCAAATGTCATTTCAAATGACATTTGAAATGACAGGTACCAGATGTTCCCCGATGCTCAGCAAACTTTCCCCCAGCCCCCGCTTACCTGCCCTGGCCCCATCCGGTCTCCGGTGCAGCCCGTCCGGTCTCCTGTGCAGCCCGTCCGGTCTCCTGCAGCCCCGTCCGGTCCCTCCCCCCGAAGCAAAAAAAAAAAAAAAAAACCGAAAAAGTAGCAAGGCTCGGGCCTGCTACGGTAGTCCCTTCTCCCTTCTCCTCTCTGTGCGATTCTCCTCCGTGCGATCCTCCCCTCCCCTCCTCTCCGTGCGATTCTCCTCTCCGTGCGATCCTCCCCTCCCTCCTCTCCGTGCGATTCTCCTCTCCGTGCGATCCTCCCCTCCCCTCTCTCCGTGCGATCCTCCCTCCCCTCCGTGCGATCCTCCCCTCCTCTCCGTGCGATTCTCCTTTCCGTGCGATTCTCTCCTCCGTCCCTTCTCCCTCTCCTCTCCGTGCGATTTCAGCGCTCAAGGCAGTCACATGCCGTGACTGCCTTGAGCGCTGAAATCGCACGGCCATTCATCCAGGCAGAGGGAGCCGGCCTGCCTGGATGAATGCACGGCAGTGAAGGAATGGCCGTGCGATTTCAGCGCTCAAGGCAGTGAGCGCTGAATGAAATCGCACGGCCATTCATCCAGGCAGAGGGAGCCTCTGCCTGGTGGCTCCCTCTGCCTGGATGAATGGCCGTGCGATTTCAGCGCTCAAGGCAGTCACGGCATGTGACTGCCTTGAGCGCTGAAATCGCACGGCCATTCCTTCACTGCCGTGCATTCATCCAGGCAGAGGGAGCCGGAGGCCGTTTTCGCCGCTGGCTCCCTCTGCCCGGATCCCGCCGCCCGTCTGAGACTATCGCGCGTCCACGCGCCCCCGCCCCCGCCGCCGCTTGGAACAGGCGCCCACCCGCCCGCGGCCTAGATTTTACACGCGACCACTCGCTCCCCGGCTCCCGCCGCCGCCCGCCTGGACCCACGCGCCCTCCAACAGGTATTTAAAAATTTTTATTTTTTTTCTGACAGGTTTTTATGTGTCCCACAGCATTACATTTTCTCGATCATCTCTGTATCGCTTTTTTTTTTTATTGTTTTTATTGTGTTTCAGTATTTTAAGTGGTGTCGATGGGTTTGCTACAAGACTCACAGTCCTAACACCTACTAGGGGGAGGCGGTAAACTAACACGTTAAGGCCGCGGCAAAACAGCGGGTTACTAAGGAGATAAATCAGTGTCCGTTACAGTATCGGAGGAGAATAGCTAATTCCTTCATTATACAGCTAATTCGTTCATTTACACATCATCTACATGCTGGGTGCGGAAAGGGTTTGTGTCTATTTTAGGAAGCGCTAAGGACGCGTGAAACTGGAGGCTGTATCGCTGGATGGCCTTACTCGTCTGTATTGTGCGCTCCCAGCACGTTACAGACGGGAAATCTTCAACCGCACGTTACTGTATCGACCTGACAGTGTGGCTGAAAGTCCATGATTTCTTTCACAACATGCACGCTTTTACCTGCCAGAGAGGAGGTGTTTCCGGAGAAGGAAAATTACATGTACAGATTGCATTTTCAACTCTCTGGGTGTACTTTTCAAGCAAAGTTCTATCAGCAGAAAAGGCCAGTGCAGGTGAGCAAACTAACTTTGTACCCATGGCAAATTTCAAAGCAAAAGCACAATTTTGACTTTTACTGTGAACATTGGCGCACAGCCCATGGCCAAATAGTACACCCAGTCTTTGTCCCAATCTGAACAGGATGAAAAGTTTTCCCCAACTGTTTGGCCAATGTATTTTTGCACTGATTCCAGAGATGATAAGACTATGAGAAAGGACACTTCTAGAGGCATGAGTGGTAGAGCATATCACATTACAAGGCAAGAATGTATTTGCACTTCCCTATGCAATTCTTTGGAGGCTACTATCAGACTAATTAATATTTTCATGAATAGAGCTTCAGTCTTCTTCATTATAATGAGAGATAGGGGCAACTTTCAAGATATTTACCAGGCAAATATGGCCTGACTGAAGACTGCCATTCTCACATATGGTTAAAAATTACACACATACTTTTAGTTGCATTAAAAAAGGCATTCCTGAGGGCATTTAGGACAGTGGAAGAAAACACTCATATGCATTTGATTTCTAAAGGGACATGTGCTAATTTTCCACTGTTTGGCCACCTGTACAAAGTACATGGACACTAACACATAGGTAGTTTCTCTTCGAAAATCTGTGGAAAGTCTGAGCATTAAATGCACCTCCGTAGTTTGTGACTTAACTTAAAAACAATAAGAAGACTACCTGCATTAAAATTTCATTTCATTTCATTTAATATTTATAAACCGCACCGATCAAGGTGCTGTACAACAGATAAACAGCATAAAAATACATAAAAACCATTTCATTTAATTTAAAATTAATCATTTTCTTCTCTTTGTCTCAGTTTCTTCGATTCTTGTATTACAGAACTATATAGAAGTGTGGGTCATATATTAAGGCCTTAGAGAGTCTGTATAGGTTTATGTTCATTAGACTTTTAAAAGCTGCAACTTTTTGATCTTTATCTGTCTTTGCCATTTTTACAGACTTCCAAGCAAGTTATGAACCAACCATCACCAATTTCAGCACTGAAAACGCAGGATAGCCTGAGACAGCCCCAGTTAACAAGTCTTCTGAATAATGCATCATTGTCAGGTCAGAAGACTTTTAAGGTCAGCTGAGTGGGGGTTTCCAGGAAAGTCGTACAACTGCGTGTATTCATGCCATATTTCTTAAGTATGCACAGCAAATGTCATTCTTTTGTAATTAAATATTTGACTTAATTCTTTTGTAATTAAGTTATTTTCAAATGCTTTAAAACGATCCTCTCTAATTCCTTAAACTCCTAGAGCAGATTTGATTAGAAGGATGTCATAGATTATCCTAAATGAAATGAAACTTGACCAGTAAGACAGTACTTGTGAGAATAAACAGTACAATCTTTTAACTTGTTTTCCAGTCTTATCCAAGAAAAATATCTCTGCACATTCTTTGCATTTGGTATGAAGATTTTAGTCCTGAAAGTGTATCTGGCATTTGTAGTTACTGCATTAACGCTTTTATTTAGTATAAAAAAAAAATGACCCTTATGTATTCTAATTTATATCTAATTTAGAACAAGAAGCAAGATTTCATGCACCTTGCAAAATAATCACTTTATTTGGAATACATCTCATCTTTTTTTCTCTGTATCTTCTAGCAACAAAAGTGGAAAGTACAATATGATGACTAAAGTTTTGATTTCTCAGAAGACAAGATAAAGCACCAGTTACACTGGGTGATGTCATCAATGCCCAAGGCCAGTGGACAGTTTCTAGAACTTTCTAGGAATTTCTTGGAGCTGTGAGCATACACAGTAGCTCTCATGTATCCATAGCATTCAGCATGCCTCAGTTCATTTTTTCCTGCCAGGAGAAACAGGTGTCACCTGTCTTTCTTACGCAGTTCATGGCTTTTCAGAACTATTTTAGCATATTTAGAGGGGTTTCTCCTCAAATTCAATGTGCCTCAGGTTTTTATTTTGTCCTCCTAACTGCATTAGGACTTTTTACCCTGCGGATTTTCCTCCAATTTTCAAAGAGAAAGTATGCACATATTTTCACTTTTAAATTTGCCACAGGTTTATAGTACCCATGGATATTTTGCATCTCCTTTTCATGTGGGTCCATCTCCAGCCCAGCTAGGGAACATTTTTGTAGTTTAGTGTGTTCTTAACAAATATATACCGTATTTTTCGCTCCATAAGACGCACCTGACCATAAGACGCACCTAGGATTCAGAGGGGGAAATTAAAAAAAAAAAAAATTGTGCTAAACCGGCTCTGCGTCTGGGCGTCTTATGGAGCAAATTAGGGGAGTGCATAGCTTTTTTTTCCTCCCCATTTTGTTTTCGGGTCTGGGGAGGGCCATTTCGGTCCACTCCCCAGATCAGAAAACTTTTTTCTCTGGGAACCCCTCCCCCCCCAAAACCCCCCCCCCCATCCCAACCCTTTAAATTAACAACCCCACCCTCCTGACTCCCCCAAGACCTGCCGACTTAATTTACCGCAACCCCCCACCCTCCTGACCCCCCCAAGACCTGCCGACTTAGTTTACCGCAACCCCCACCCTCCTGACCCCCCCAAGACCTGCCGACTTAATTTACCGCAACCCCCACCCTCCTGACCCCCCCAAGACCTGCCGACTTAATTTACCGCAACCCCCCACCCTCCTGACCCCCCCAAGACCTGCCGACTTAGTTTACCGCAACCCCCACCCTCCTGACCCCCCCCAAGACCTGCCGACTTAATTTACCGCAACCCCCCACCCTCCTGACCCCCCAAGATCTGCCAAACGTCCCTGGTGGTCCAGCGGGGGTCCAGGAGCGGTCCGGGAACGATCTCCTGAGCGTGGGCCGTCGGCTGCCAGTAATCAAAATGGCGCCGACGGCCCTTTGCCCTTACTATGTCACTGAGACCGACCAATAGCAGCGGTCGGTCTCAGTGACATAGTAAGGGCAAAGGGCCGTCGGCGCCATTTTGATTACTGGCAGCCGACGGCCCACGCCCTGGAGATCGTTCCCGGACCGCTCCTGGACCCCCGCTGGACCACCAGGGACGTTTGGCAGGTCTTGGGGGGGGTCAGGAGGGGGGGGTTGCGGTAAATTAAGTCGGCAGGTCTTGGGGGGAGGGTCAGGAGGGTGGGGGGTTGCGGTAAATTAAGTCGGCAGGTCTTGGGGGGGTTGTAGTAAATTATGTCGGCAGGTCTTGGG